>NC_134938.1:6723836-7337898 GCF_051020765.1 Lasioglossum baleicum
AATGAAACTTCCGCAGATTTGAAGATTGGAGCGTCCTCTTTGCAAAGAGACCTTAAAAATTCATCTACGATTTTTTCAAGTAATTTTATCGAGCTGTGAATGAGAGGTGTGACGACAACTTCACAGTAGTATAAGTCAGCGCTTCGTGCGACCTACCGTGTTCCTCATTTTTATTCCATGAAATAGTGAAAAAAAATCGTAGATCTATTTTTAAGGTGTCGTTGTAAAGAGGAAGCTTCGATCTTCAAGTCTACGGAAGTTTCATTTACGAGAAAAATTTTTGAGAGTTTTGAGAGACGTTTGAATCTGCAGCATATTCCTTCACAACTTTACAGTAGTATAAGTCAGTGGTTTGCGCGACCAAAAGTATTTCTCGTTTTTGGTCCACTTTACAGTGAAAAAAAAATCGTAGATCAATTTTTACGGATTCGTTGTAAAGAGGAAGCTTCGATCTTCAAATCTACGGAAGTTTCATTTACAAGAAAAATTTTAGAAAGTTTTTGGAGTAATTTCAATCCTACCTACGAAATTATCAAATATTGACAACTTAGTTAATCGATTAACAAATTTTCCCGATATACACGGTGTAGTTATTGCTTTATCTCGGAGTGTAATAGATGGTCAGAAGCAAGCTGACGTTTCCCAAACTTTCTTCATCCCTTAAATCGGGGCGACGCGGCGTGTGCCGTTCCCAAGACGTTCCGTGCGAGGTAGACCACTCGGATGGGACCTGTTGCAAGGACGCTCTAAATCCTGCGACTTGGTTTCTTTTAGAGCATCGATAAACCCCTGGGAGACTAGCTAGGGCTGGTAAGAGGCCATTCTAACGGGTGGCATTTCCGCATCGGAAGTTCGAAACTTCCTTGCACCGTAGTAATCCCAGGAAGACGAGTATGGCAACGACTATCGGGCGCGCTACCAGGTTAATACAGGCGGCCTTCCGGCATTAGCCTGCTCAGACTGTTAATTAAAATTACAGAGGGAAGAACTACAGTGAACGCGTGCGAGAAACCCACCACAGTTGATGGCTTTTTACGTGACGTTCTCTTATCAGTGCGATCCTCGGTTCCATCTTGCGGTATAATTAAGAGATCGGGCAGACGTGCTCGTGTCGCGTCACGGTATCGCGAAATGATTTCAATGAGACACAAAGTTCGGGATGGAACGGCCTCGAGACGTCGCAGCGGAGGGTGTGCTTCAATAGAATATTAATTTCGACGTCGAAACGACGCCAGTTTCTGAGGAACTTGGATCCAATGGGGCAAAGTACTGTCAAGAACGTCCACAGGAGCATGGAAATTAAAATTTCTATTCAGACCGCCATTTATGCAATCCCGAGTTCAACTTTCTTCAACTGTCTCTACAAGCAATATCGTTTCAGACACGCGGTCGGGAGCTTAAAGTGAATTTAATAAATACTATTGTAGCATGTGTCAGTCAGATATTGACCCACGAAGGCTTTGTAAGTGACCTATTTGTTGTAATATTGACCAGCAAAAGTTGAAGTTATAAATCAAAAAGGAAACTAAAACCTTCTTTTGATTATTTCAAAAGTGAGAACCGAAAAGATTCAACTGTCAGCTTTATCTTTTAACAAAATGTTTGATGTTTCCAAATAATTGGCACCCTTCCACACCCCCCCCCTCCCCCCGCCCTTCTAATTGAAGCCACTGACTTATGACCCACGAGCTAGTATTTAAAAAAGAAATAAAAATAATTGACCCACTCTTCAAAAAGGTTCGCCATCACTGTTCTAGAAGCTTCTCGAAAGTAGCGTCGCGAGGGGAGCGCGCGGAAATCCGAATCGCGCTTAACAACCCGGGTGTTGATTTCGAGTCCGCTGATAGCAACGAATGCATATAAATTACGTGTTGGCAGCACACAGAGCTGGGGAAAATAGTATTTTAAATAGTAAATAATAAATAATCCCATTTATTTCACAGTGTCTGTACAACTTTGAAAATAAAATATTTTATTTGATGCTTATTATTGGTTAGCAATAAATAATAATTATTGGTTACCCCGGCAGGAGAGTACGGCGATAATACCTGGACGTTTCTCGAACGAGAGAGGACAGAACACCTCCTGGACGCCCAAGTTCGATACAGGAGAATACAGGATAATTCCTGGACGCCTGTTTAGAGTAGCGCGGAACCTAGTTAGAGTACACGTCTGAATTTTATTTGTTAGTAATTGAAACGTTCGAATGTTCTACGATTTTGTCCATCTTATCTCCTGTACCCAAAACCCTAATCCAAAAATAAATCCTGTCTGTCCAAATATTCCCCGTTTAAACTCATTCATCCTGAAACATGGCTGCACTATGTATTTTCCAAAAGGAATTCATTCGTACACGACACACAAACCTTCCAGATCACGCAAGGTCAGAAATTGGATAGATCAGTCTCTCCTGTTAGTCTACCCATAGATAATGTTCTCCACTGATGCGACTATAGGTTGTCTTATTCCTCTTTGCTACCAATAGATCTACTATATTCTGCTTGAACGATTACGGACCGCCCATTCTATTTGTCTAACCATAAACTACCCCTATTCCATTTGCCTGTCTCGAATGTGCCCTATTCTACTTGTCTGACTACGGATCGGCACTTTCCACTCGCCTGGACACAAACCGCACCACTCGATTAGGTTTACTATACGGTCTGTTTAGCTTAATTAGAAACTACATTAACAGAAATTACGTTTCTCTTTCTTCCGATCTACAATTCGTTGTTAGGTGCGCAAACTGATGGTCCTTTCTTCATTCAGGTCTTGTTCATTTAGAACTAATCATGTCCAGAAATTTACTATTACCAATACTACTGTAGAGGCGAACAAATACAAAGCCAGATACGAATGCGCTGTTTCCCTGGAATTTATAGGCTTGCATCGACACCTGCTGCCATTCGCCTATTGTTCAGCTTGATGGATGACGTCATTGGAGAATGGATACTAATCGTTTCCATAATCTTCAGGGCATTGTCATCTTCCCCTACGACTGAATCCTAATTGCAGGGTAATTATGGTAATTATCGATGATGTTCCGCTCGCGAACAAGCCGCCTCGGTTCGATCTTCGTTCCGGAGCCAAGAAACTCCAATTTGTCAGGTAAACAAATGACGAATAACTGTCCACAATTTTTGTATAAACACCGGATAGCTTTTTAGAGCATACTAGGATGGCCGAAGTAGAGGTAGGAGCTTTAGAGGGTAGTTGCCACTGCATCGTTATCCTTTTCACAAAAAACAAAAGCCTCCGATTTCATTCGACTCTATTTGACGAACGAAAATTTTTGGATGAATTTCGCCTATTTGATAGAAAAGGCCCGCTGTTGGGACGTGGCACAGCGAACAGTTATCTACAACGCAGCAGCTACCTAAAATAGGGAATACCCAACATCGCATGAAGCCAACACAGCGATCGCTGATTGGCTACAAAGCTGAAAATCCTGGTCCGAGATACAGTATAAAAACAGCGCGAACCATCAAACCTCTGTCAGAACGTAGCCCAACGTACAAGCCGAAACTCTATCCGTCAGATAACGAATAAACGCAGAACACAACGCAATTCGAATCTATCGTCCATTCAACTACCATTCAACCCGGCTCCGATTCATTAATTTGACGTCAGAGAGAAAGCAACGGTCAATCAAGACTCAAGCTCAAATGACAACTGGCGCCGATAACAACACGGGTGCTCAACAATGACAACGTCTGGTAACGACGCACAGAAATCATTGGATGGAGAGAAACAGTTGAAGTTCCATGAATTTGTCGCGATTCCTGTGCCGGTTTCTGCAAAATTGAATTTCACAGTCAAAAGGGCGACAATCTTTTTTGTTTACATCATATTCGTCACAAGAATGAAAAATACGAAAGGAACCATGGGTCGAAACTCGATCGTTCTCGTCAAAAATCATGGGAAATTTTTTTTTTTAGGAGATAGGTTCAGTTTCGAGCAATGGTTTCTTCTGCACTTTTTATCCTTCTGATGAGCAGAATACGATACAATAAAAAAAAACTGATGACCTTTTTGACCTTGAAACTAATTTTGTTCTTCTTCTTCTTCTTTCATCTTCGCGTCCGCGTCATTTTCTGTGCTGCTGTTCGTCCGGATATGAATTTTCGAAAATTCGCGGTAGTGTCGAACGGTGTCGCAATGCAGACAAAGAGGGGAGGGGGGAGAGGTCGTTATTAGAACTGGGCAAGAGTGTCGTCGCGATTGTTTGGAACACAACCAAACGGCTGCTTAATCTCCATTACCGAATGGAAGCCCCGAACACTTGGTGGACACTTAGCCAGCGCGCGTTGCGTTCGATAATTCCGTAAGTTACGGCCAGCGTTCTGTGTGTGTGGGAAGGGATGTGTATACGTCGTCATTGTAAAATATAAGGGACGCGGGGGACGCGGGATTTCATAGAATGGAATCAGGTCAGCGTGAAACTCCTGGATTTACGAGTCGTTCCCGATGTAACGGGGAAACATCGGGGACCGTCGTGAAATGTTAATTAACGATGACTCGACGTTTCTTCCGGTCCCGGCCGTGTTAAATGAAACGCGGCCGCCACCGCCGCAGCGTTGATTCGATGAAAATAGGTTAATCGGGGGGGGGGGGAGGATGATGTGTCATTGGTAAGCAGAACGTGTAACGGGGAGTCGGAGGCAACCAAAAATGATTTTGTTCCGAGTCGATGATTCCGTCATGGTTGTCGACAAAGTTGATGGGAACGAATCATGGGATAAAAATTCATTTTCTGTTTGTAAATAATTTTAAAATGTCCGATTCCACTCTCCGATTATACTTTGACGTGTTTGGTTGAACTATGAAATTGCGAGTAAAATCGATTTCGTTGATGTCCTTCTCGGAGGCATTAACATAATAAACGAATTTGTAACGAAATTTCAAATTCATTTCAGTTTCGGATATGTCAAAGAATTGCGTTTTCACTGGCACACGTTATTCCTCCGGTGAAATAATACATTGAAGAAAATACGTATAAATATGTAGAAAAAAATTATATTTTTACAACAAATTTAGAAAATGATCATCAGTCAACTTTGTAGTTTAACAATATATCGACTTGTACATAAAGCTGTTGGATGAAAATCAAATTATGTTAAAATGATTCATTTCGGTTCATGTTGATTCAAAAATGAATTTTGTCCAGCTAATTGTGGCACTTCGATCCGCTGCGCGCGGCCGTTCAACGCGTTTCAGTCGCGTCTAAAAACTCCGAAGCCGAAACAAAGCGTGGTTCGCGTTGCAAAACACGGTTGTCATACGTTCGGTATGATTCAAAGCGACGCTGGTCGGTGGAATCCGCGCCGGCGGAAAAAGGATCGCCTGCAACTAGCGCGATACAGCCCCCTCAAAACAATTATTCCGAGCGCACAATAAACAATTGTCCGTGGTAATCGAAGTGGTGATACACGGGGAAAGCTCGTGCCTGGTAAAACCAGCGATGAATAACGAGGCGATGCGGTCCGAACCCGATTGTTCGGCTTGCGTATCTGAGAATTAAAAAAAAAAAGAGCAGGCGGGTGGGGGAGAGAGAAAATGAAACAAAATGAGCGCGGAGAGAGAGACAACGACCGAAACAAAAGCCCGGTCACGAGACCTCGGATCGCACAAATATTTTTTCACTGGTTTTTGCGGTTCTGTTTGAAACAATTATTACACCGATAGGCCAACTTGAGTGGAAAACAACGGTTGTTCGAACCAACTTGTCGCTTCCCGCCGGCGTATTGGCCGCTCGATAACTACCCGCCATGTAACTGACATTTCGAAACGCTTGCAGCTATTAGGCATCCGATATTGTTTGTTTAACACTGGACGAACGCACTGAACGCGACTGATATAATATGTATACATTGCTTTTGGAGTAACAACTGAATTCGTTCGGATTTCCTACGATTTGGTTTATCATTCCATTGTTAAACATCTGTACGTCTTCAATAATTATAAATAAGAAAAATCAAAAATAAGTTCTAGAAGAACAAAAATGAGGAACCAGAATTTGTTCATAATTGTGCGTATATTATTGGGTTGTAATTTGATTTTGAAGTAACTTTTTCCTTTGCGAAAATGTTCTCCGCGGCTTCGTGAAGGAGTTATTAGCGAAAAAGAGACGGTCAAATCTGGGCGTGGCTACGACAGGCCCCGTTGAGCGTGGCATTGGTATTGGTCGAGCCGGAGTGCGTCCGCTCAGCGGGGCCTGTCGTAGGCGTGCTCTGATTGGTCCGTGTTTTTCGTTAATAACTCGTGAACAAAGCGGCGGAGAAGATTTTCGTAAAGGAAAAAGTTATTGCGAATTCAAAAAACTACATTATTGAGACAGCCTGTAATTCCTGACACAGCTAATAGCGGATTTTTATGCAGAATAAAAATTGTTTGAACGACAACTACATTTCAGGCCGCGGCACGTCAGGCTCGGATGATCGTAATTTTCGTTATCGGGAAGATTCGTTCGGTAAGCGTATCGGCAGAATTACTGCCAATAATCGTTTTCCTTGCCATATTCGAGCGCTAACCGTAGTTCGTGGAAGCGAGGAGAGCCGATGGGACGCACGGCTCGCTCGAAGAATGAACTACGACGCCGATAAGCCTAATACAGTACAACGATCACGCGAACGTGCGCCGCCAGGCGAGGACAAGCTTTATCGAAACGGTGGCGGCGGCGGCGGCGGCGGCTGCACGGTGAACGCGTTACCGTATATCCGTTCGCCGGTCTATTTTACGGATCGTGTGCCGGGTACCGGGTGTACCCGCCGCGCCGCACCACCTCCAAGGGAATACCGGAAGCGGTGAGAAATTCGTACACGCGCGGCCAAGTACGCCGCTCTTCCGGAGCCGGAGCTCCGCAGGAGTAATTGCGCGTGAGCCTCTTAATTAATGACCAGTCGGAAGGGAACGAGAAACCCGGGGATCCGACTTCGCGGGCACGTCTTCATAATTTCTGGCCCGTGTTCCGTCGAAATCGCGCGAGTAATCAGAGCTCGCGTGCGCGAATAATTAGTGCGACCGAGGACCGTGACACCGGCGCCCGGAACCAGCCGCGACGAACTCGCGCACGGCTCTTGATCCCGGCGAACTTTGCCGGCCTGATAACATCCGAAAATGAAATTTCCCTTTTATTATACCTACTGCTCCCTTTGTCCTACCATCGCGCACGCCTTTTGCAGTCCTGTGAAGAATCATTTCTTCAAGATCATATTTTATTCTATCGCTAATTTCACCCTATTGCTTTGCCAAATTGCCTATTAGTGTGTATGTCCGCTGCGCCAATAGCGCGTTAGAGCCAAGAATGCGTGTGAGAATAGGCGTCTACGTTCCTATCTGACCACTCAGATGTTCTTTGCGACTCTCTAGCCCCGTTCCCGTCCCGCTAGTTTGCACTCTTTCATTGGACAGTACATGTTCCACGGGGCTGTTAATTCCGGAATTCAATTCGAGACGAGTTTACCTTCGATACAAGACGACCGCTCGGGGCGATTTTCGTCGTATTACGAATGTTGTAAAATGTTCAGTTTCCCGGTGAACTCGGTAACGAAATTCATGGTTACACCCTGTCATGGAACAACGTGCAACTTACTCTAATGCTATCTAGGTGGATCGTAATATATTTCAGCAAGCGATTAGCCGGATAAATCAATGCTGTACATGCTGCAACGACATTTTCTCGTGGTATACACTATCCCCCATGAAGGATGTCCCGGCCCGCGCAAAAACCCGTGTAGAATCCAATGGAACGGATTACACGGTGCGTGGGTCGAGAGTTGCTGGCACGTCCACGGCGATGTTTCATTTCTTGCATATTCAGGGAGACCGCGGAATACACGTCGACGGAATTAATTCGGCAACTAGAAAGCGAGAGATCGCATGAGTTCCCGCTCAAGAATTAAATAACGCCGCGTATCCCGCGTTCTACGCAGCTCCAGGTTGTTCAGCCCTTGCGTCGCCGCGTCCAATTAATTCACACCCGACTGAAACGCCCCAGCATGTCTTCTCCCCGGAGAACGCGCGGGAAAGCTTAAATAAATGCAGCAACCGCTTGATAACGCCGTGTTTTTCGGGCTCCCTGGAGAAGAGCTCTTCTAGAAAAGAATTTTCGTCCTCGTTCTACAACATTTAGCGGGCGAGAAAGTTCCGGTGCAATTTCAAAATAATCTTCACCTTGAAAGAAGATTTTCCAAATCTTTGCTATTGTGAATCTTTTCGTTCAAGGTCGGCTCAAGGTCGTAGTGTTGTATACCGCTGAATTCGTCTCGATGTCCGCTGCAACATTGCAGTATCGGTACGAGCTGATCTGCAGGGAAATGCGGATGAAAAAAATTTTCTTCGGTTCCAGCACCTTGCAGTGGATGCGGAAAATTTTTCCACCAGCAGTCTACTAGTAACAGTCCTATCTTTCGGTCCCCCGGGGGACTGCATCTCGGGTAATTGTGTTCGACTGGGGGCCGCGGAATTGGCAATAAATCGATGGTAATGAAAACGAGTCAGGAAGCAGCGCGGACCGAGAAGACGAAGGTGAGAGCAGGAAGGAAAGGCGACGAGGAAATGCTTTCGAAGCGACGGAGCGGGAACTGGAATGGATAAGGCACGGCGGCGAAGGGAGCGGGGAAAAGTAGTGCGCTCTGTTTGAAAGGGTCCGGGCTGGAATAAAGAATAATACAGAAGCGGAGTAACGAGCGGCGCCCGAGACTGTCGCCGCGCCGAGTAAAAGAGGACCAGACGAAAGCTCCGCGTGGCTGAGATTTAGAAGCACTAAACACTGATTCCGACTTAACGCTGAGATACAACCAACCAGGACGTTATACGACTGTCACGTGGTTTGCGGTCCCAACGATTTAGAGAAAGCCCGTGGACGGGCGACGGCCCCACCATTTTATGAAGAAACTTTAGCGACCGGTGAACTACGGACCTTTTTCTACTAGGACTTTTCCTCTCCGACCGCTTCTCACGGATATCTCTTCATTACTGTTAACCTATTACCCGGGGATACTTCGCCCGGCTAATGCCTGCTTAAATCTTTGTCGCCGAGAGGCGTCTTCGGGCTCTAACAGCGCCAGTTTTGGCAACGAGATTCAACAGCGCCGCGCCGGCTCGAGTGGATCCCCGGGTGAGCGAGATAACCCCACCGGCTTCTTTCCTCTTAAGCCCGGCCAGATTGGTCCGAATCTGCTCCGAGTTTTGCTCGCAGCAGTTCGCAGCCCGCTTTGGGATTATTGCCGCTAACTTAACATCTTCGACTCCACTCCGGATTGTAATCGACCGCTCCCAAGCGATCGCTCGCGCTAAGCGACTACCGAGGAGCACTTCCCTACCCGATACCCCAAATGATGCTCATTTTTGCTGCGATGCCAGCAGGGGTTCCCAAAGTGCGGCACGAAAACCCTAAAAATACGACGATGTCATATCATCCGCGATATTGAATTGATTTATCATAATTAAAAATTGTTCAGTTAAAACTATAGAGGGTGAGTCACCTAACGTTGCCACCTCAAATATCTTTGTTGTTTTTAAAGTCTAAGTATGAAGTCTACTTTTAATGGTTAATGCAAAATAATAATGTTCTGTGTCTGTTATATGGGTAATTATAGTCACTGAATTCCTAATGAAAAGGACTATCATTGTAGGTGTTTAAAAACGGGTGCTTCCATTTCAAAAAATGAAGGTGACCTTGATATCTCTAAAAAAAGTCACATAAAAACAAAAATATTTTTAGTATCATGAACCCACTGAACCATTCAACTTTGTTCTTCAGACATTAGACATTTAAAAACAACAAAGATATTTGAGGGGGCAACGTTAGGTGACTCACCCTGTATACAATAAAATTATGTCTGACTTTTTATCGATTCGAACGTAACTTTCCAGAACACTTATTTTTGGCCCGCCGAATATTTCGGAACTCACAATTCGGCCCAGCTAGGTGAAACTGATTCATTTATTGTTATTTCAATCCTTTAATAATTTTACACGCTACTGTACATTGTGATTTATATTTCACTGAATATCTTTTACTCGAATACTATGTGCGTGTAGAACAGCTAAGCTTATAAAAGCAGATTACTTTTGATATTAAAAATACAGCAATGTTTTCGAATGGAATCTAAATGGTGCTAGGATGAAACCATATAGCGAAAGCACATTTTATTGAGATTTATTTAAAAGCCTACCAGAAATCATCTGTCGCTTTTGAAATGAATGCATACTTTTTCCGGAATTGATTTCATACTTTGAAGGGAAATTCGAGTACTTTTTTCTGAATTGATTTCAGACTTTGAAGGGAAATTCGAGTATTTTACGACGGAAAGAATAAGCACCGTCGAAAAAGCTACTTCCAAGTTAGAAAGAGAGAGAGAGAAAATATTTTTCCGTTTGAACATAAAAATTTGATTCCCGTATCTCTCGAATTCATACAGTCAACACAATTTTTTTACACTGCTTTGCACGCATAGTTTCAAAATAATCGGCTTTTATATTACATGTTTAACTAGGTCGAGAGCTGTATATATTTCTGCATTCTGTAAAGTTCGTGTACCATTGATTTTGCAACACGGTGCTTTTATATTTTCGTTATCTATAGTTGGATTTGTTTCGATGCATTTTACGCATTTGATGCAATATAAATGAAATCGGTTTGACAATGAAAAAACCTTGTCATAATTTTTTAAGAGAACAATTCACTTTTGACCGATGGTTGAAAAGATGAGAAGAATACGATGCAATAAAAAAAACAAATTTTGACCTTTTGACCATAAAATTAATTTTGCTTTCTCACATCAATTTCCACCTGATACCAAATTCGCTTATGCGAACACGTTTGTCCTCCAACTAATTCGTCTAAAGGAGGTTCCACCGTCAGAATCGCATATTAGAGGAACAGCGAGGATTTTTGATTATGCTCGAGCTCAAGATTCGCACGGCCAACGCCTTTCGACTGAGTTCTTTCCGCGTCGTTTCTCTCTCTCTCTCTCTCTCTCTCTCTATCTCTCTCCGAGTTTTCATTTGGTGGCACCGGGGTGCCGGTCCTCGCTCACTTTTATTATTCTCCATTCGCCTGGTCGCATCTCCATGCGACTCATTCAGCTCATTCTTCGTCCGCGTGGCTTTTTACGTCTACGCGCCTCCGACAGATTTCACCCTCCACTTTTCGCTCTTTCTCTCTCCCGCTGGTTCTTATTCTCGGTGCGGGACAAACGAATCATTGTTTCTCAGCAGATTCAGCCGCGCGCCGTCTCGTCGTTTCGACGGCAAACGAGTGACAAACGCGCGACGACGAAGCCGGAGCGTCGATTCCGCGCGCACGTGTTCGTTAGCAAATAATAAGCAAGGAAAGCCAACGATTTTCAGCGACAGTTGTGTTTTTATAGGACGGGGAGAGATAATCGCTGATTGTTGAACCCGGAGACCTCTCGCGGTTCGATTTCTCGATGGAGCAGTTCGTAATGCGATTCTTCCGTAACGAGGCATTCAGTCGCTCCGCTTTTCCCGCGGAGACCTCGGAGCGAAAACCAAATCTGTATCGAGCTGTTTGTGCTGTGACAGTGATGAATTTTCTGTCTTCCTAGAGCCTTTATAGATTTTTTAAGATTTAAATGCAGCTCGTGGTTTCCCTTAATTCTTCCATAATTCTTAGAACCTCTTAGAACATTGTATGCTTAATAATTGCTCTTCTAGAGAACGGTTCATTGGTCGACCTATTGCTCCTGTGAGACTCTTATTCTTCGCGATGTGTACTATAGGACGCAATGAAAAACAATTTTGACCTTGAAAATCGAGGCCAAGGGCATTTGAAGGTCAAAATTTCAAACATTTCTTTGTACTCTGTCCACGAAGCGTCTTATAGTTTTGTTCACCGTGACGGGTACCGTATGGAACAATTGAAAACAATGTTGTCCTTGAAAATCGAGGTCAAGGGCAATTCAAGGACGAAATTTCAAACATTCCACCCTGCCCCCGAAGCGTCTGGTACTTTCATCCAGCGCTGTAAGTCAGAGGTTCAGTTCGAAAGGGTCCCGTATTTGCTTGGCATTGCTAAATCGTTTTGATGCCGGTGAATGTAGGAATAGCCCCAGCCGGTGGTACGATGTCCGCAAAAGTTTCAGCAGGAAGACAATGGGAAAACGTAGAGGAGCGCAACGGGGGGACCAGGAAGTGGCGAGTTCGCAGTCGAGAGTCAGGTGCAAGAACCCGTGCAGCAAGAAACTCGCTTGAGGGAAACGGAGGAAGACAATGAGCGGTAGAAGTCGCGGTCGCGAAGACAAAGGATTCGAAAGGAAGCGTCAGGACGACCGGGGCAAAAACGAACGGACCATTTCGCCGGCTCCTGTTCGGTGCGGTTACTTTTGTCTGCCGATAACGCGGCGTGAACTTGCCAGCCATTTTCAGTCGCGCCGTTGCGGAAAGAAACTGGTAAACTTCTCGGAATATTGTCTTCAAACTTCGAAGTGGCTGCTACGCTTCGTAATTGTTTCGATCCCGTGGAATATCTGGTCTTGCTCCCTCGGTAAACAGAAACAGAGGCAACGCTTTTCTCGCACGCGTATCGTCCCTTAGGTTCCCGTCGTCCCTTCTTGCCTCGTTTTGGCGAAAAAGAAACGGCCAAGAAGAAACTCGAGTCAACGTGTTTTGTCCCGGATTGTTCAAAGTGTAGACGGGAAAAATAGCTCCTTCTGCTTCCTGCCGCACAATGTATCCATGATTTTACTTCGCTGTTATTACATGGAATTGGCGAAATTGACCTTGAAATTCATCTTTTAAAAGAACGGTCGAGCTTCGTCCCACGGTTTCCTCTGCACATTTTATCCTCTCTCTCTCTCTCTCGTGATGAATAAAATACGACGCGACCAAAAAATATCGTTGACCTTATGACCTTGAAATTCATTTTTAAATGTCCCACGGTTTCTCCTGCACTTTTTATCCTCGTGTGGAATAGAATACGATGCAATCGAAAAAGATCGTTGACTTTTCGACCTTGAAATAAATTTTTTAAAAGAAAGGTCGAGCTTTGCAAGAAACTTGTTGACCTTTTCACCTTGAAATGTACAATGAACCCGTGGATTGTAATGGTGTTTCTTGATCGAGACGCGTGTGATTTAAAACAGTAACAGTATAGATCGGCTAATGTCGATCAAAGGCCGGGACGCGACTTTTACTTAAAACCTCTAGAATGGTGGTGTCCCAGAGCGTTTGACGAGCGACCGTTTCCTCGTTATCTGGCAGGCTGCTGCAATAACGTGTAACGAGCGTCGAAGTAGATCAACGAGAAAGCCCTGGAGCGTCTACGGCCGTCGGTGCCGAGATTTGTTGCGTCGTAAATCGGATCACGGCGGGACTAACGATTTTGTCGATACCCAAAGAGCGTTTCCGGGTCCGGCGGTCGACCGTAACCGACTCCGTGTCGAGATTTAGGTTTCTGCCGTGCTCCCCAGCCAGTCTATCCGTCGGTTCCGCGATTTTTACCGTAAACACGGATCCGTTCAGCCTGCTAAATTCGGGCTAAATCAATCGAGTGAACGGTAAACCGAAAGGGATGTACTGCGACAAATATTCCGTACAGACAGACGGCAAGAGGCAAGAATAGAGAGGTCGGGAAGGAGGTCAAACAACTGGACAATGGATCCGTTAAACACCTCTCGATCCTCCGGAACTTCCCGGACCTTTAGAGGACTCGATTCGAAAAACCAACCCCTCCGCAATTACCTCTTTTAAAACACTAGTTACCGCAATCCCCTTTACAGATCCCGCGGCTCGGACCAGTTCACGGGATCTGAAAAAAGAGCCACGCGACGTTGATTAAAAACTGATACAGCTCCTTCACCGCCAACTCCCCCACCCCCTTCTATCGAGATCTGGAGCATAAAAGCCGCCCCTGAAAGGCTTCGAGGAAGGAATTTGCCGACAGGTTTCATGGTCGTTGGTTCCCCGAAGAAAGATTTCCACGAGCGTGGATGGGGGAGCCGCTCGAAGTTCCGGAACAAAAAGTTTTTTTCCATGGCGCACGTTAAAAGATTACCTTCGCCTCGAGATAAAAGGAGTGAAAGTACGGGGGACTAGATGGTCTCTTAAAAGGTAGAGATGGCGATCCCCGCGGGGCAAAGATTGATGGCTCTCATTGTTGATCGAACGAGTTCAACTTCCCCCACCCTCTCGGCAGTGTACCTAGCGGTGGGGAGGCGAGATTCACTTTTACAATCTTTTTCATTTTTCCCGCGACTGTTAATTCCCTTGATTACCCCATTATCCGGGACGGAATTGTTTCGAAGTTTCCTCCCGGTGAATTAAAACACAGGTTCCCGCCGTCGAAAAACATTAATAACGTGATAATCGCGCGGGGAAATTTGAATTTTCATCCCCGCCGTTCGTCGATCCCTCTACCAGTCGCGCGAGAGCGAGGCAAATGGTTTTATGGAAATTAAAAGTTGCCCGCCGAGTGAGTTATGCATGACGGGTACTCTGCATAATCTACCGCTTCTGCCCGAGTGGACCTCCTGCAACATCCTCGCAGCCGCCGCCGCCGGAGTCTTACGATTTTCTTAACTCGACACTCGCAACGGCGGAAACGTTTGCGAAGATCCTCCACAGGTGCAACGATACTGGAACTTGCTCGGAGAATTCAATTGTCCAGTTGATCTACGTGGACATCTGAATAAGGTTTTTATTTATTATTGGTCTATACAAAGGCTATTAGCATTGGAAATGGGATTCTCTTCGTTTCTGCTTTCTTAAAATTTGTCTACAAGCGCTTCTATACAGGATGCTCCATATTCAAATCTTTCAAAGAATTGAAGGTCACCTTCATTTCAATGAAAAATAGTCTCAGCAAAAAATTACATGGACCCTTACGTTGCTTTTGAAATACCCTATTACAGTTTTTCTGTTCCATTTTTTTCCGTTGGTGATAAAGTGACCATTCTGTACATCATTATTAACAGTAGGTTTACGGAGCTCTAGAAATAACTATTACACATTATTTTGTGAACATAACAAGAATGTGTCCATCCAAATTTTTTGCCATTTTTCCAACGATATATACCCAATGATAAACTTTACTTTACCGGACACAAAATTTGTGTCTTTCTTCTATAAATTATGATGTATTTGGTATGTAATCCAGTAGATTTGTACCTGGGGCGGCTGCAGATCGAAGTTTCGATCATGTAGGATCAATGGTTCAGGAGCTATGCTTGCTTAAAGTTGAGCAATCTGCAGTCTTTTTGACAGGTAAGGGCGCCATATTGGTTTGTAGTGACCGCCGGTCCTTGCCCCCCTCCGTCTAATCCCAACCAATTCAGTAAGCGGCACGCGACCGTCACTATAAACCAATATGGTGGCGCCCTTACCTGTCAAAAACACTGCAAATTGCTCAACTTTAAGCAAGCATAACTCGTGAAACATTGATCCTACAGGATCGAAACTTCGATCTGCAGCCGCCCCAGGTACAAATCTACTGGATTACATACCAAATACATCATAATTTATAGGAGAAAGGTACAAATTTTGAGTCCGGTAAAGTAAAGGGCAGCCTTAGAATCCGTCATTGTGACGGATCCCGGAAACCTAGTGTTAATTTTTCATTTTCTTCACGTCAGAAAGGCGGAATAACAATCGAATATCTGTTAATATATCATATGTGTCAATTGTTTGCATAACATTTGAATATTCTCGATATTTATCAGGCGAATGATTATTACGATACACGGTCCGCAAGTTCGATCAAATATCTCTTGTCAACGGCAGTGAGTTCAGTAGAATAAGGACAATGTGATACAATTTAATGTGCAGTCCACCCGTGCGGCGATCACTCGAATACGTATCGATCACGTTTTTATCGTGCTCGGCTTTATTTGTCAGCACATTACGTTCCTCCTCGCTCGATAAAAGAAAAACTTCACTGGCAGTGATTCAACGGCAGGGATATCCTGCGGACATAGCGCCGAAATGATTAATTAATTTGTCAACACGGTTAATTATTCCGGGATCCGAAACGTATAATCGCGATATCCAATTTCCGCCGACTCTTTCCGTCGCAAGATCGCTTTTCACGCGGACCGTTTACCAGGGACCTCGCTCGATTCCCCACGAAATGAATGCGGAAACAGCCTTACAATGCAATTATTACTGACGTTTAATGCACGGCTCGTTCTTCCGTGCCACGTATAAATTTTAATTAGCCGTACAATATTACCCGCGACCCGGCCAACTCTTTTATGTACGCGTCGTATCGCACGGCGCGCGAAGCGCACGATGATAATAGATTAATAAACAACAGTGAACGTCTCTCGCTCGGGGAGCCCAATGCAAATCCGCCGACTGTGAACAGAGTCGCTGGATCAGGGGAAAAAGTTTCTCCCTCTCTGCTGGTACCAGATTAGTCACGTGACACTGTGACGCAAGCACGACAGAGGTGGAACGCGTCACGTGACCAGGCTGTGGTGGAAGCGTGGGGGAAGGGCGCCATGAAAGGGGAACGTACAGTGGGGAGGACAAGTCTTAATGAAGCAGAGTCCATTTTGACCCAACGAAACATAGCACATTTGAGAAAAATTAAAACAAAAGTTCTCTATGGGTTAATAAACTAAAATAATTAGTCTTGATGGAACTTTTATCATACTGGGTCTAATATATCTATTTCACAAAAACACTGTTTAAAGAAACACTTGAATTCAAAACAAATTCCTTTAAAAAAATAATTGTTTATTTCGATCCCCGAATTTTCGAAATATTCGTTGCAGTGAGAAACTGTGAAACCGAGCACGCGAAATACAATAGCTAGACCAGTTGGATGAACAAACTCCCAATGAAATAGTTAACCGAAACTATTACTAGCCGTAGGTTTTACCGTAAACTGTAAATATGCGGAAAAATAAAGGAAGACGCACTATACCCTGGAAACAATATATCGGCATGTGCGTGTTCTTTGTCGTTGTTTTAGAACAGCGAACGTGTATATCGAATTTTACCAGAGATTACAGGAATACTCCGAATACCCGGAGCAATAAAATACTGTGCATTTTTGTCTAGAAGAAATTTTCCGAAATACCGCGTGTGATTAAATTCTGGCCGAATTCTTCTGGACTAGATAAAAATTGAGACTTCGTCTTTCAGCGATCTCAATAGATCAAGAATGATATAATCTCTCCAACCATTTTTGCTATAAATTCATAAAATCAAATATGGAACAATTTTCCTACAAAAGTACTGCGAACAAAAGAGGCAGATTAATTGAATTAACATCATTATACCGGGCTGGTAATATGAAATTATTATCACGTGAAAATGGGCTTGAACTTCAATGGACTAATTTTAACTTTAAAAAATTATTCAACCGAATCTAATTATAATAAAATTTGTGGAATTTCGAGCGTCCTTGAATTTCGATCATTTATGAAAGTTGCAGTAACGAAACCGTTGCAGGAGAATGAAAAAGGCGGAAGATGTACGAGTGCAACGAGGCAAGGGAGGCAACAGTCCGTCAGAATGGTGGTCATTAAGCCGACTAACAGCGATCCCTTTATCGTGTACCGATCGACGGGGTTTCTCGTGATCGTTTAACTTCCTGTGAACCCGGAGAAAATCCAATGCAGCCCGCTCGGCCAGCAAATTGGCCAAAAAATCAACCGTACGTCGGAACTATCGGTGTCGGCCGCGCTATCGATCGAGCGCGTCTTATTTTTCGACGTTAGACGATTCTCGGCGATACTAACTCCTCGTTTCCCGAAGGAGCTCATAAATTTACGAGTGATTCAGGTCGAGACGGCCATTGCTCGCGGCGGTTCGAAAGTCGCCGTCTCGACGCATAAATATGCAAGTTCACGGGCCACTCCCGTTGCAAAGTAATGTCGAGATCGACTGCTGCATCGACGGCGATCGTTATCCGTCGCGTTAACTGCACCCTGTCATAAATGTGCACAGTCGATCCAAAAAGTATTTAAGCACTACATTTCTAATCCTGCAATCTTAAACGTCTCCCAAAACTCTTAAACATTTTTCTCGTAAACGAAACTACCACAGATTTGAAGGTCAAAGCCTCCTCTTTACAACGAATCCTTAAAAATTGATCTACGATTTTTTTTCACTGTTTCGTGAACCAAAAACGAGGAATACGTTTGGTCGAATAAACCACTGTCTTATACTACTGCGAAATTGTGAAGGAATATGCTGCAGATTCAAACGTCTCTCAAAAACCTCAAAAATTTTTCTGGTAAATGAAACTACCGTAGACTTGAAGATCGAAGCTTCCTCTTTACAACGGCACCTTAAAAATAGATTTACGATTTTTTTTCACTGTTTTATGGAATACAAATGAGGAACACGGTAGGTCGCGTGAAGCGCTGACTTATACTACTGTGATTTGTGAAGAAATATGCTGCAGATTCAAACGTCTCTCAAAAGCCTCAAAAATTTTTCTCGTAAACGAAACTACCGTAGATTTGAAGATCGAAGCCTCCTCTTTACAACGAATCCTTAAAAATTGATCTACGATTTTTTGTCACTGTTTCGTGGACCAAAAACGAGGAATACGTTTGGTCGCATAAAGCATTGACTTATACTACTGTGAGTTTGTCGTCATACCTCTCATTCAAAGCTCTGTAAAATGACTAGGAAAAGTCGTAGTTAAATTTATAAGGTCCTGTTGCAAAGAGGAATCGTCAATCTTTAAATCTACGGCAGTTTCATTGACAAGAAAAATTTTTCAAAGTTTCTGCAGGTGTTTGAATTTGTAGCATTTTTGAGGAAAAATGGATCAACGGAAAATTCTTCAAGGATGTGCCACATTTTTGAGACAACCTATATAATATTAATAACAATTTTCCGCGGTCCCGGCTAAATTTAATTCAAGATAAAATTATTGATCGCGGGAATACTTATGGCAGATGGTACTACTAAATCTGATCGAACAAATTATTTTCTGTAACAATGGAATGGAACGAGCCGGCGTTTTTTCCTGGGCGGAACCAATGTTTTTTCCTCTGTGAATGGCTTTTCCGTGGATCGGGCTAGTTTTTTATCGTGCATGGAACTTTTGGAGATTTATCTGGACCGAATGATTCTATCTGGATCTGTTTTGCTCCAGCGTACAACGAGTATCTCTTTGCATCGTGATCGCTGATAAATTCAACAGAATAAATGTTTCCTCCAGAATAAAGGGCTCTCTCTCCCTTCTCGAGTGTTCATACGCTTCGCGATCGTTTCGCGAAACACTGTGAGACCGTCCTGTTTTTTAAGCTGCCGTCGTTCTGCGAGTTTGAAGAAAAATATTGTAGGGCGACGAGAGATTCGCGACGATACACCATCGTTCGAACCGGTTCATATAAAACCGTAAAATTGTCGGTCCGACTTTCGCCGATTTCGTCATTATTACTCGGAGTTTACGCGGCTGAATTTCAGGCGAACAAACTATTTCGTTTTCGTCGGGTTTTATCGGCGCGAAAGTAGAACGATGCAGTTTTAGCGCGACCGAACGAGCGGTGAATTGTTTATAGGCGAGGATTTAGGTAGCGGCTTTTACTCGACCAGGTAAGTCTTTTTTAAAGCGCGGAACGCGCGCGCGAAATATTAACATCTTTTATGGCTAATAAACTGTTCCATTCACGTGTAATTACTACTATTTTTAATACCGATCTAAAACAGCCCCTAGACGCTCAATATTATCGTCAATATGTGGCACAATATATTGCACAATAATACTGCTGGCTCACTCACACGAGACAATATTATTGCCCAATAAGTTAGTGCACGACTGATGACACTGCAGTTATCATGTGGAATGATAACTATATTTAAATAAAAAATACATCATAATTCGTAGGAGAAAGATACTAATTTTGAGTCCGGTAAAGTATAGTTTACCCATTTTTTATCCTGTTGCTATACTCTTTACTCTTGATATTCCATAAAGCAGGTAAGCTCTTACACCTCGATACATTCTAAAATGAATTTTCTTTCTTCCGCTTTTCACTTTGCGACTGTGAAGATAGAACTGAGCCAATATTTAGCAATATTTACGAGATTGTACAATAAAAAACTAACTCTTTTTGATTGACTCAGTATTTTGCGCAATCTATCAATTTGATTTACAGACGACCAATGTTATTGTACAATATCAATTATCGCGCAACATATTAACGATAATATTGATCGTCTAGGGGCCGCTTGAAACTGATTTAGAACTTTGTTACTGAAGTTGCGTGGGCGCGTTAATTTTCTTGAATTGTTGCCTGCCACCTCCAAAAATATGAATTGTTAATTTGGCCGGAACTATGATTCTAATCGAATAAACACTCCTTTTATATCTTGATGGGGCAAACGAGCGCGGAGGATTACTTTTGTTTCGCAGAAATTAGCGGATACAAGATTTTCAATTTCGCGCCACGTCCGTACGATTTCATTCCGGCCGGTTACGACTGGTATAAAAATGAGACGTAACAGGATTGCGTGACACCGGGTCGAATAAACGCGCCGACAAATGGGAAAAATTGTCGCCGCCAGAAAAACAAGGGATTTACATGAACCGAGGGAATTGCGGCGAAGTACTTTCAAGCTGAACAATGAACAGATTAGAACCGCTTCGAGAAACGTTCAGAGTACAGTAATGCCTCGACATATGTGAAATACATGTGCACGATATTTGACATTTTTGAAACTGCATTACTTTTTTTAGAGAGATTAATATTTTATTCCACGCGTCGCTATACCCGTTACGCGGGGAACATATTTCCCATTTGTGTAACGAAATTATTGATTTTTCAAAGAAGCCCAGTAACGTTTCATTATAATTTAATTATTCATACTTTAAAGCAGCCACGTGTACTCTTTGTTTGACGAGTATGAAAAATCCAGCTACAAAGCTAAGGGCTTATAAGGGTTTAATAGGATTCGGAATGATCGTGACACGTCAAAGAGCTGGAAAGTCTACGTTCACAGAAAAATCTCAAAGCGGATTATTCAAGCATATTACCGGGGATGATTTGTTGATTCGGGACTGAAAATGCTATTCATATACGTACTATTAGCATATTTTAATATTTTAATTATAGACATAATTGAATAATTGAACAATTTTGAACAATTACTCGGGATTGATTTCCATATATCTTTTAGATGCAGAAATCCAGTATATATTTTGCATAAAACAGTATTTAATCAAACGAATAAATAACGAGTTATTTCGACTGTTATTGCGAACGGAATATCTTAATTTTGAGACCACCGCATGATGGAAATGATATCGACACGGGTTTTCGAAATTATTAGGACCACTGGCCCGTGCGTTGATCGTCGCTGAATAAACGGAGTCGGTTACCGAACCGAATTTCGTGCGCTTTATCACTGGCACATAAGTGAAAAAATATGATATAAAGCTCGGGATCGTAAAAACGGGAGAATTGTATTCAAACCGGTTGGATCGGTTGTTCCCGGAGAGTGTAATCCCTTTCGAACGTTCGAATAAATTTGCCGCGTTGCTCGCCCGGAAAAATTCATGCTGTCCGAATTAAAAACCGATTATAGATTAGTCACGCCGCGCCGGGCCGGCCGCGTTTATTCTGGATACCGACGTACCGGGGGCTAGCATTTAATCGTACTGAAAGGACTGCCCTGTTAAGGTTTATTCACATTAGAAACATTCTCACGGACACAGTCTCACGATATAAAAGGTCTTACATTAAGTGGTGTCATTTTCAACTTCCCGATATTCTGTATTCGTGAAGATTAGAATTGTCACTCTTACACACGTAGTTAGTAAAAATTGTAAAGAATTGTAAAATTACATGCACGTGAAAAAATTTCTCTTATTTTTCTGTATAATCATCACTGACACCTTTTGATACTGTTTCACTGCTATTGTTAGGAAGCCTGAAAAAAATTCTACCGCCTCCAGCCTAAATCATTCGTCATTTTCAAAACTGTGCCACGTGAGCTTTTGTTTGAAATGTAAGGGTTGTAGGATATATTGCCAAAAATAGGGGAATTGCTGAAAATATTACCACGGGGTTGAAATCGTAGAAAAATGTGTAAGGGTGGACTCAATCCTTCACCCTACGATTTTTATATAGCATGATGTTTAATGACTGCGTTCTGCCAGAAAATCTCTTAAAAACTGATAAAAAGAATCTGCCATTGAATCAGTTTTCCAGAAATTCTCTATTATGAATCATAATTTACCAAATATTCTCAATATTCAGAATTTTCTTACAGAAATGTAATTAGTACTTTTTGCTTATTTCCAAGACACTCTGTACAAGCAGAAAGTGATAATTTTTCGTCGAGCATGAGACTGTTCCAACTGTGAACGAACCTTTATTGTTGCGACCCACGTCCCGAGTATTTCGCGCAACGTTAAAACCGTGTACCGTACTATCGACCATAAATTTCTCGGAGCCGAACCTAGCCGGAATCTTCCGCGGGATAACGTATTATCTGCTCCGTAAATTTATTTAGCGGGCCGCTCGGCACTTCGAAGGTAACGTTGTTCGATCCGCGCGGAAAAAAAAAACGTAACCGGAAGTGAATCAGCGCACGGGTGAGTTGGTCGGACACGTGTATCGAGCACTGAACCCGAAGCTAGGAATAACGAAGAAATAAAAATGGTATTTACGAGAGCGGGGGCCTGGTCACGGGAACGGGAAGCCGCACTATGAATTACACGTGCTGGCCGACAATGGACTCTTTTTTCGCCGGCTTCCTACCGGGCGCGACTGGGTCGGGCCGGGCCGGGCCGAACCAAACCGGACTTGTACCAGCACCAGACTATACCGGACTAGCCAGCGAATGCCGACCAATTTTTCTCCATTCAGATCCTAACAATCGGCAGCCTCCCAGCGGCAGGGGTTGCGGCATCGCTGAAAGATCGAGCGGAATTCGATCGTCGTTCTAGTCACGGCATGCACCGGGTGGCCCACAATTTAGTCCCCATGATTTTTGACACTCTTCCCATAGTGCGATACATCAATGTTTCTACATGATCATTTTCAATGGTCTGCAAATTGCATCATTAGAAATGTGAGAAAAGGTTTTGTTTCACATCATGGGTTGACCTGGAGTTACATTTTAATAATACAAAATAATTTCTATTTTTCGCACGAACTACATATGAGAATATGTTCGACTCGATGTTGGTAATTGAAGTTTTGGTCGAAATCTTTATTCTAGTCGTTCTAGTCACGGCATGCACCGGGTGGCCCACAATTTAGTCCCCATGATATTTGACACTCTTCCCATAGTGCGATAAATCAATGTTTCTACAAAATCAGTTTCAATGGTCTACAAATTGCACCATTAGAAATGTTAGGAAAGGTTTCATTTTATATACATTTTAATAATATAAAATAATTTATATTTCTCGCACGAACTATGAGAACATGTTAGACTCGATGTTGGTAATTGAAGTTTTAGTAAAAATCCTCATTTCTGAAGATTGGAGTTGCCACTCTTCGACACGTGGTTAGTAAAATTGTAAGAAAACAGGTACCTGGCGGCACCATTAGTTACATGAGATCCATTGTAACGACCCTTCGACGTTTCTGTGCACCCGGTTTGCAGAACCGAGCTCGTCGGACACGGCAAAAATATGCGGCCTCGGGACGAAACGGGAAAGAGTGGACGGCAGTGAGGGAGGCGGCTTAAGAACCTAGCTTTCAGTGGGCAGCGTTCTTTACAGGGTGTTTTTTCAACTTTTTCCCCCGAGCACCGCGCGCAGATTTATGCGAAACGCTCGCGCGATCAGAGTGCGCCGATGTGCACTCGCCGCGGAAAACGACGGATCCCGAAAATGTGAAATGCGAAATTCGAGTTCCGTGGAAATAAGTGACTGACGGTGATTAATACGTTGACTGCGTCATGCCTGATGATTGAGCCCAAAAAAAATAACAGTAAATTTTTTTATCCACAATTTTTTGCTTTCGAAAAAGTTACGTTCGCTCATCTCGAAAACTTTATTCGATCAAGACAGAAAGAGACTTTCGAGATTGTATTTCTCGTTTAACAAATTCTATTTTATCGTTTAATGAATTCTAGAAGCAAATCGATTACTACGATCCGAACTGCATTCCCTGAAATTGGAACGAGACGAAATGTTACGAGAGCGGACAATAACGAAGTTTTTCCAATTAAGGATTAAAAGTATGGGAGAATTCGTAAAGTAGGGCAACCATGGCTGACCCATTGAGGCGCGAATCCGAAGAAACAAAGAATCCGTGAAGGCCGGTCGACAATTAATTACGAAGTTTAATTCGCCGGGATGGAAGAACGCGTTCCCGCGGCGCAGGTTGAAAGCGGAAGGTCAACAGCACCGAAAGAGGGTCTCGTTAGGTAGTGGAAGGGTGGATTTTCGTTTCCCAGTTAATTAATTGCCCACCGAAAGTGATTCCACGCCTTGGACGATCCTTTCCTGACGACGGCGTTGAACATTCCGTAGTCGTCGGCGCAGAAAATTCAACCTTGTCCCGTACAAACAATTCAATCGGTGTTCAATTAGGGGCAGTACACGCACCGAGGAACGCGTATCGACGTCTATCAACTTCCATAATTTAAACATTCTACCACAGATCTCAAGAGAAACTTGAATCTATCCATTTTTTTAGAAATGCAGAAAATCTACTTGTTAGTCCGATATCTCAGATAAAATAAGATAAAGAAAAATCCTATTCTACTCATTCGATGTGTCCCTTAAAATGCTACGTAATCCGTTAAAAAAATGTCCCTGTATAATCGCCCATTAGTGGAGCAAATATTTTCGTAAAGCAGAAGCAACTTGATTAAAAAAAGCTTTAGTATTATGAATTTACTGTGGATCCGGAGCCGCCATCGTTTAGATTGAACCGAGGCGGTGATTCTTAGCAAGGGATCAACGGCCAGGTAAATCGCGTTCAAGTTCCGCGCGACAACGGCGCTTTCCCAGGCAGTGCGCCGGCGGCGCGGCGGGGGCGCAGCTTTTCAACAAAATCCGACCCTCTATCGATCGTTGTTGTCGCTGGTCGCGTTAGCTCCGGATCTCCGGCTAAGTCTGCGGCTTCGACGAGCACACGCAGCAATTTGCAGTCTTCCAAGGTAATACCGGCTGATAGAGGCGAGAACTGCCGGGGACCGGGCCAGCTTTCCATAAGCGTATTGCTAGTCGGACCGGCTCGCATTACGCTGATAATCCGCGGGACACTTGCAAGTTTATAATCGAGTCATCTGGCTCGGAGTTCCGAACCAACGCCACGGACCGCTAATATGGAATTACAAGCTGGCCTGCATATTTTCCCTACCTCGCGACAAGTCGCTCTCTTCCATACTTTGCCATTTACTTCACGACTTTCGCGCCGGCGAGCTATCTGCACGCAGCGTTTTCAAATGCAAATTGTATAATCTAATGCTGACGGTTTCGCTTCGATTGAGATAGAATGGCCCCCACCATGGCGTCCACTGTCCCCCACCGTGCGCCGTTACCAAGGAGAAAAGACGCGCATCTGCTCTGAATGACGGAGAGGCTGGTGGGGGAGGCATTTGTCCCCATTCTGTCTTCCCCTTCCGCCACGGACCTGTCACGTGACGCGTGAGTCACAAAGCCACGTGACTGACCTGGTACTAGCAGAGAGGGGATATCAATTCCCCTTATTCCATAAAAGTGAACGCTGAGAGTGACGTCAACTTATTTGTGCCCTCCCATGTCCAGGACATTTTGCACAATTAGAAAATCATGAAAATTGCGGCGGTCCGCATACCAAAATCGACACATCGCGCAAATTGCAGCGCTGTCACGAGCAGAGTCGCCGCGTAATTGCATGAAGTCTTCGGAACAATCTCCAATCCTTCGTAATTACATTGGCCACCGTATTGGAATATTTTGAAAATATGTCGGCGGAAACCCCTCTTGACGTGCCGTTTCATCTTTGCCCGAGGAAGGGGCATTGAATGTTTTATAATTACGTAAGCGTGGTGTATCGAGGCGAAACATAAAATGGCAGGCAATTTCCGATCGGTGGCGTATCCTTGGGAAAAACGGAAAATCCTCTGGTCTCCGAAACGTTCGACGTTGCTGTTTAAATTGAGCGAATGCCAGGATGGATCAGTAGAGAATCGCGTCGAGCGATTATCACTTATCGGTCCGACAAGCTCGAGAGTCTCTTTTCTCTGGCGATTGGTCTCGCCCCTTCCACGATACACCTACGTTTCACCTGAAACCCGGTGATTTCGGTTCCCACGGGATCGACGGACCCGACGCGAATGCACTTTTCCGCAGGAGCATTCCGCGAGCGCGCGCTCTCTCTCCGAACAATATTCGTTAACGAGCGTTTCACCGTTTCGTCGGCGCGTATTACGCCGCGCGTTAATCAGATATCGGAATTCATAGCGGCGCAATTAGGGAAGTTCTGCCGGCGCTCCGCCGAAGGATACAGTTTGCAGGGGGGCGCGAACTCAATATTCATAGAGGCCAGAGAGCCCGCGAGGCAATCGAACTCGTATCGAGAAATGGATCAGCCGCTGGTCATGCATATGAATACGAGACCTTTCGGAAGGCAACGAAGAAAATCGTTGACGGAGCGACCGGCACAAGCTAATGGTAGCCCGAGGTAACGAGTCGTGAGATCCAAGGATATTTCGAACAGATTTAATCCTTCAGCACTTGTCTCTCTCCCTGTGTACCTCGATGTATTCGTGACAAACTCCGTCACAACGCCGTATACTCCGCAACGCCATTGCTCAAATCCCCACTCTGCCGCCAGGGACCGGCCACGTGACCTGATGCGTTCACCCAATTCACGGAGAGGGGGTATTCCCCTGATTTTCCCCTCGAGTCCGTGTTTTTCTTTAATAACTCCCTAACAAAGCCTTGCTTAACATTTTCGCAAAGGAAAAAGTTACTTCAAATGATCTGAGGAACAATCCCTGTCTAGATGTACACCCTCGGCTATCTTAATTACAAGAAATCGTAAAAGGCTGGAGCATTCACTGAAGATCGCGCTCATTAGAATAGTCAGGGCGTACAAAACCACCCAGCTTCCATACCACGTCATTACAGGCATACGTAACATAGTCAATTTAGTGGAGGATAGATACCATATCGCGCTCAATGGGAGACAAAATAGCTTAACACTGCTACTAGCATTCAAACTGATGCACCCATAGCACACAGAACCAGAGCGACTGCAAGTAATACAAGTAATAGAAACCACCAGGAACCTTTAACAGTTAACCAGCAACCTGTAGATGAAAGAAGAGATCTGCTTAAAATCGAAAGCAAAAATAAGAGTAAAGAACGCAGAATTGAGACTAACCTAAAACTTCAAGAACTCTGGACCTTACCAATACCTTTCCAATGGATACCTATAATAGGAATATATTATACTCACTGTGCCATACAAATACTCACAGGTCACTGTATTTTCTCTACGTACCTCTATAGGATCAAGAAATGCCCCACTGATATCTGCTGGTACGGATGCCAGACGAGGGATGATTCCCCTCATACCATCTTAAACTGCTCCAAACGGCAAGACGCCCGCGATGAATTCGCAAAAAAGTATATAACATCTGCTTGTCTTACGAAATAGGAAAATTTTCAGAAGTTATACACAACTCCGACCAAGCGAGGATACAGGCTATACTTAATACAATAAAAAAAAAAATGTACACTCTGTACATCTATAGCCGATCAAGATATAGTAAATAGATTCATCAACACAGAGCAAGCAATTACCATTAGCAATGTGGAAATAAAGACATTCAATAACAAACAAAATTTGATCGTCATCGAACAATTGAAATGAGGAGGAGCCTTCTAACAATAAGCCCGACACGAGGAAGACGTTTACTTTACTGGTTCCAGGCGCCATTTTGCCGCGGAACGTTCTCGCTCCACGTTCTCGCCGTACGTGACGCTTTTAGTTAGGACCTTGAGGAGGTTAAGGTCTCCATAAAGCCCGGGAAAAGATGGGTGCAGCTCGAAAAAAGGTAGCCGGCGCCTCGGTCATTCATTCTCTCGGCAATGCACCCTTTCTCCGGCCGAATTTCACTATTTCTTTCAACATCCCTGGCGCGTGCGACACGTACGTACCCCCTAAACACACCGGGACAAAGTCTTTCAACTCGGACCAGACACGGGAAGGAAGCGGTGCCGCCCGCTGTGCCGATTCACCGAAATTGCACCGGAGTTCTAAAGTAAATTACCGGAGGCACACAAGGCTTCGAATAGTTCGGACGCACTTGCGAGAGGCGCCGAGAAACTTGCCGAAAGATTGGGAAAATTGATTCGAACTCGATCCCGAAGTCTGTGCTTGTGATTCTCGACGTGTCGAGCTGATCGAGTCTCCGTTGACACGTTCACAGTTACAGAAGGGACTGCTGAGACTTTGCATTTTGTGGCGAGGAACAGGTTGGTGATCGCTGGACAAGCATTTTCTTCTCTTATGGAAGAGGAGCTAGTTTCTTTGTAGTGCGCCGAACGTAAAGAAGGGCAGCGATTGGAAAACGATGAGTGTTGGATATCATTTTTATCAGAAAAAGGGGATGAAGACGGAGGTGAAAATTTAAAAACAATAAATAAAAAATTGGAAAAGTCGCAATCTATTACAGTAAAGTCGCGTATACTGTCCAGCAGCCTGTGTTCTGCACGGACAATGATCGCATAACGACATCATTTTTTTATTCAAAAGAAAGCCGAACGTAGAGAAGGACAGCATGACAGTGGAGTGAGTAGGCACTGGACAGTGATCGCATACCTGATCGCAGACAGTAAACGCGACTTTAGTGTACTTCGATTGCAGACCCAACGCTGGGTCCGTCAACGTGTTTACTTCTTGGCTGAAGCCGAGAGGGATTCCCAGTGATGGGGATAAAATTGTGAAAGTTACGATAGAGATCATCTCGACAGTTACGGAGAGAATACTGTATCCTGGTTCCAAGGAGGACCCCCGGTGGTGGGGATAAAATATTGACAGAGTTATGGTGGAGATCGTCTCTTTTGTCCAGCAGCATTTTCTCTCTTTATCGCGTGCGTTTCCTCAAAGTTTCATTGGAACAGTCGAAGCACTAGCCGCAAGCTTCCACGCTGGGTGAACGCGGTAAAAGGTTTCATCCCGGTGTAAACCGTTTTTTCCTCGGCGTCGAACGGAAGCCCTCGACAGCTCGTCAGGCAACAGTTGTAATTCCAACAGGAGTTCAATTCCAATGGAAAGTTTCGACCCGGGTCGTTACGTTTTTATACTCGATTACTCGATAACCGTTCGCCGAGTATCGGTGCTTCCGGCGCATGCACACCTGCGGGAACACCCACGGTCTCGATGCTTCGCCGCGGTAACGTCATCGACGATAAGTCAATTAACCGACTTTCAACACGGACGTAACCGCCAAGTTCTCCGTCGAAGGGCAAATGGACCAGGTTAAACGGATCGTTGGTATGGGGTGGGCTCGCACGATGGGGGATATATCGATTCGTTGGCGGAAACTCTTTGGTGAATTTTATTTCGGCGAAGAGAAGTCCGTGCTTGCGGCGAAGTGGCGCGAAGCTTCCGTAGACGATCGACCGGTACTTTTCTTCCGATATATCTTCCACTATTCTTTTAATAACATCATCAACATCCTCTACGTGACCCCCAGAATATCTCCTTTAATGTTGACAAAGTAAAAAATGTTTTATGTGTAATCTGAACGGTATCGAGTGGTCAGTATCCCGCAGGGGTTGTTTTTTCGGGAAATACATTCAAATATGTACTCGAGTGGCATGACCTTCAAACGACCTTCAGCTCCGAAGACGAAGGTCAAACTGAAATTTCGTTCGTAAGGAGAGAATGCAAGGAAACACTTCGATATAGAATTGAGAAGAAGAAAATCTCACGCTTCCGGTGCAAGAAGAACTAACTCCGTTAATTTCGAGTGACCAAGTTAATAGGTAAATAGCCGAGCTCTCGAGGATTCCAATGTAATCTGTTTTCGGACAAAGTCTGAACAAGGTATCCCGGAGCATCAGGCGAAAGAAAAGGGGACCCGTAAATGAGTAAACTGTGGTGAAGTTGAAAGAAAAGGAACAAGTTCCCTAAACCATTCATCCGCGAAAAGCATTCGTGGCGCGGCAAGTTCTGTTCCGCAACGCTGACGAACCTTTCTTCGGAACAAGTCGAAAGACGGATTGCACGGCAGGCCCGATAAATAATTCAGTAATCAATTTACACAACTTTCCGGCCGGGATTTGCATTCGTTGGCCGGTTTGCTGATTTTATTTCTCGTCGCGGCTGTTTTGATTGCAGAGGGGGGACGCTTTTTATTCGAACGCTCCCTGACCCATTCTATCGACGTCTCTATTCGCATCCCGGAATTGAATTGCCAGCGTGCCAGCCATCTTATTCCCGATTCCAGCCACGGAACGTCCTGTGCCTCTTTTGTCTCGGATCCATATGACCGCAGAAATATTTCGGCGAATTCATTAACGAACTCGGAATCAGTCTGTAACATCGAAAACAACTAAAAGGTACCTGTTGGTTGCATCCAGCGCTGGAGAAAATAAATGTCTATTTCAGTTCAGCTTGTTGCAATTCGGATTGAAAATGTTGATTTTGCTGAAAGTGGAAAATGTTTCCACTAAAGACGAAAATAAACAATGTTAAGACGCGCCATATACTGGATGATCGAATTACAATTGAATTACACCAGGAATTATAATGACAAAGTAACTGAATTACATCGTAATTCAGTCATATTGTAATTTATAATTCAGATCTTCATTCGATTAAATTAATATGTAATTCGTAATTGCAATTGGAGTACAATTATAAAATAGCGTTACGTATTACGAACGAGGACGAGGAATAGAAACTACGCCGCATAGACAGGAAACAAGTGTATGAAAGAAAAATATATCGCACTTCTTCAAAGTTCGGGGCTATAATTTGGAGAGCTGTATTTTAATTATATTGTATTTCAATTACACATCTGATTAAAATACGTAGTAATTGAATCAATTGAAAGGTTTAAATTATGTAGCTCAGTTTTACGTAGGTGAATTACTATATAATTGAAATACAATGTAATTCAATTGTGTAATTAAATTAGCACAATTCTGGTTGAAAATGTGTTTACAGCGCTCGGTAAAAAGTCGTTTGGTTTGTACATTTTTCTCTGGTCCCGTATTTTACCACGCTTATTTAGGACACGCTTCGCAATCAATGTTTTAGCGAATAAAAAGTGGTTGAACCAAGTCTCATATTAATTTCTATTGTTGTAAAGGTTTCCAGCGACGAATGTACGAACAGTATCTGGAAAATTACTGTCAGACCGGATGATCATTATTTTGTTGATACGGTGCGCATCGTTTTACGACGTCAGCCGGCTCGGCAAGTTCTGCGAGAGTTCGCGCGCGGGTTGCGAGGAAAATAGACACGCGCCGACTGTTCCCGTGTTTCCCCCGGGTGTCATAAATGCGTTGTTACAGTGATGGGGTGACGTCTTCCCTCTTTTACGGAGTACGAGCTTCTTTCTGCCGTTCTCGCGTCGTTTCGACGCCCTCGTAGACTGTCGAATCCTTCTTCGGGGATTACGTCGCGGGTTTATGATGCTGCGGCGGTAATCTTGTAGCTTCAATGTGTTGTCGAACTATGCATCGGGTCTCTCCCTCGACAAAGAGGAAATTTCACCGAAATTTATACCGGTCGTCGACTCTGAATGTAACCTAAATGGTTTCGATCATTTTTCGACACTTCAGGTGCCCTTTCACAAAATCATAGCACGTATTCAGATTTACACGTTGCCTCTGTCTGCCACCTTGAAAGACACTCGGCAATTATACTCACTGAATTCCCAATGGAAGGGACTATTATCGTTGGCGTTTATAAAGGGTTGGTCCCGTTTAACCCTCATACGCTTCTCGAAAATAGTTGCATAAAAGATTCTATGATAACATCTTATCCTTTTTTGCTGTACACGTAAATTTAACAAATTATGTTTCATTTATGACGTCATATTTTAGAGAAATACATTTCACCAGTCATTTTATAGTGTGCGAAAATAGTAAATGAGTAAATTTTCACCCTGAGGAACGTGTTAGGGTTAAAAAAAAATATTTTTATGGAACCGAGAGGAACGATTGAAACTTGATACCGTCCGGGAATCGATATCCCATTCACACACTCTGTCCTTCCTTGAATTCGCAGAAGTTCTCCACATAACTGACCGAGTTCGGTCTCGAATGCGGACTCTTCACGGCGCGCTTCTATTTAATAATGTACAATTAAGAGAGGCGAGGATTTTCTTTTTCGATGTTGGCTGTAGGTCGACGCACTGGAGAAGCCGCGGCGTCGGCGCGTACTTAGCAGACCGTTAATTAGTTTAAAGTGAATTAACGCGTCCGCGACGTCGCCGGGCCGCGCGGCTAACGTAATTTCAGCCGGCAGGCTGGAATTGCGGCGTTGATTCAACCCGAACGGGCCCGTTAATTCCCGCGAAATCCACTTCTGAAGACGGCGAGCCGACGGACAATGGTCCCCTCGCTCCTTCAGTTTCTCGTTCCGGGGGAAAAATAGACTGGCTTCACCACGCACCTCTCTCCCCTCCATCGATTTCCCACGAATTTCCAATCGACCGACACTTATACAACTCCCATCCCGTTTCCACTTTCTGCCCGGTTCGACTCGAAACAAAAGCTTCCGACTTCCGTTAAACTCGCGCGCGGCGAACGTGTTTTAATTATTCCGCGCGAGCTTTCATTCGGACCCGTTACCAGTTATCGATGAATCAATTCTCTCACGGTGTTTTCGTGTTCTCCGTCGATTCGTTGCGAGCGGATTCTGTATACGTGGTCGGTTTGCGACGAACCCGCAACGCAACTGGGTCAACACCGGTCGGTACAGGAATGGGGGAACGCTTCCTGGAGATAAACAATACACGCTGTCGGAGTATGCTAATTAGTTTAATTAAATAGCCAGATGATGTTCAGAGTGACAGCGAGTAATCCTGTCATAAGTGACTGTCAGCCTGCTTGCCTGTCTGCCTGGTCGGTCGTCTGTGATCCGCTGAAACCAATCGGCATCGATTCGAGCTGTAACATCGGTTACGTTTCCACTAGGAAACCCGAGAACTCTGGAGAAGATCACGGCGTTGTTTAGTTACAAGGCACGCAGGGGATTTGCGGGCTGTGTAATTACGTCGAGAATTACCAGGATCCGTCGGAATGAGAATTTCCAAATTTTCTCATTTTTGTTCAATCAAATTCCGATGCTACCTTCGTGGGAATTGTTCAATTTATTTCTTCGAGTAATATAAAATAAATATATATATAGAAAGTCCTGACTCACTGACTCATCAACGTCCAGGCTAAACCCTTGGACCTAGAAAGCTGAAATTTTGCACAAAAATGTTTCCTTTATGATCTATACAAGGAATAAGAAAGGATATTTCGAAATTCAACCCCGAAGGGGGTGAAAACGGGTTGCAACGTTTGTATGAGGAATATTTTATTTGTGGTCGGATTTTCTTGAAACTTGTTCTCAATGTTCTTTGATATAATTAATCAAACAACTATTTCGGCATTTTAAAAAATTCAACCCCTAAGGGGGTGAAAAGGGGTTTTGAAATCTAAGATGGCGACATGACATAAAATTCAAACTCTATAGGAGTGAATGGGGGATTAAAAGGTTTTATGGAGAAACAATATCAATTTCCGAGGGCATTAAACGGTTTCCTGTGCGAGCGAAGCCGCGGGCAATAGCTAGTATAAAATAAAGTGATATACGATTCCTTTAAAACTTTTCGTTTAGAAAAATATACGATTCCATTGAAGAAGCACAGTTGACCTTCACACGACATCTACGCGACCTTACAGAAATAAGATATCCACGGAGTAGATTTTCGGAGACACCCTGTGTATAAAGTGCGATAAGTAACAACACGGCTTATGGGAAGAGCTGATGATATAACGATAACGATGACAGTAAATCTCCTTTATTGCGCACACGTTAATTCTAAATAAAAATAAAGCGGAAAGGTGGAAGAAATAGTATTAAAGCTTACAAACACCATAACCGTAAGAGCACCGTTATCTTTGCGTTATGTAGGCTGATAAAAATCATGGTGGTGTTAATGGGCGAGATTTAACACGATCTAACAGCGTTCATATTAAACCTAAGCTTCTAGTTATGGGTACTATTACCAGTGTTAATTATAAATACTTTCGAAATTATTAACGCTATAACGCGCTACTTACTTCTCAACGTACTTATTACAGAATATACTATACAATACTGTGCTGTACTATACAGCCTGTCTCAAAATTCCTTCAACATCCGGAAATGGGAGATTCCTGAGATTATTTGAAGCAACATTTTCCTTTGCAAAAATGGCCGCCGCGGCTTTGTTTAGGAGTTATTAACGAAAAACACGACTGTGCCAACACGCGTCCTGGTCGCGCTCTGATTGGCCCCTGTGTTTTTCGTTAATAACTCCTTAACAAAGCCGCGGACGCCATTTTTGCAAAGGAAAATGTTGCTTCAAATGATCTGAGGAACCTTCCATTTCCGGATGTTGAAGGAATTTTGAGACACCCTGTATATACTTATCGTTAGAAAAATGAAAGGAAGTAAATGAGAAAGAGACGAAGAAATTAGGTGACGATTTATCCTTAAAACTCCGTAACTAGGGTTGCCAGATCTTCTATATTTGATATGAGTCTTCTATATTTGAACTTGATCTGATATTTGAATAGCATATAATTTTCAAACATCTCCTTGTTTGAATAAAAAAGTTTAAAATGTGCTGTGTACCTCTTTTACTCGAACTCCTATATTTTGAGCCTATCTCGTATATCATTTTCACTACTTCTTCTGTATTTGGATAAAACATTTCTGGCAACCCCGTACCCGTAACTAACTTTCAATACATCGATCCGCATTACACTGGGTAGTGGGGGATCGTTAATTCTAGCTCAGATGGAATATTTGCGATAATTGCGTCTCAGACACGAGCCAAGCCGGGCTTTGCCTCAAATTACACACGGATTTGGCCTAGGCTGGGTTTGAGTTAGGTTTATGTTTCGGCTAAGTGTTCGGAATGTCTATCGCGTCGGCGAATACAGTCGTTATTCGCTAAATAGCCGCGGCGAACTTTCCCCGAGTGTCTTAACAGGGCGGTATTCGTGTAGTTGCGCGACGCGGAAACAGGGAGCCATAAACGACCACAGTTTGATACAATGCTGCCAGCATGAGCCGTAACGGTGGGAGGGAGGTGGAGGGGAGGGGGTTGCAGGAAAAGGAACTTGGCAGCCGTGCTCGATCTCGCTTAATTGGGGTCGCGTAATTTAAGTTAAGCAAGTCGTAAAATTTGAATCGTAATTGCGCGCATCCGTTATGCGAGCCTATAACCCGACCCGTGTGTTGGGCGGTCTCGGGCTCGCGGGCTCGGGCTCGGGCTCGCGCGCGGGCAAGCTCTTCGCCAGTGTATGTGTCTGTGTGTGTCTGTAATCGGAAATCGTTTAACGGCAGGAAACAGCGGCTGCTTGCCCCCCTGTAAATTGTTTCGCCTCCGATCCGCACCCCTCGCAACCCCCCTTCCCGCCCTTCTTTCCTCTTTTTTCAACCGACCAGCCACCGAAAAGCTGATATCGGAACCGAACCTGCTAATTTCTTCCGTGGCGTTCTTGATTCACGAGGTTCCGCGTGATTGCATAATGAAATTGCTTTTTACGGCCGGGGATAAAACAACGGGACACCCTATTAATTTGTTAATTTTTATTTAGTGGACGAAATAAACAGAGATCCTTGCGCTCGCAACCCTAATGCAGTCAGTAACTAATAGCACGCTTAAGACTTTTCTTTATTATGACGAATTTCAGTTCTTCATTCGGTTTTATGATAAAAAGAATGCAATACGGTAAAATGGACTTCCCTCTGCTAAAAACTCGGTAGAGTCATCATTGTAATTCCATCAAATAAGCTAATTGCGTGAAATGCGCTGGATGTAATTGTTTAAATGTATGACTGCATTAATTTGCGTTAACTGTGGCTGCCGCGGTCAGCAAGCATTTATTCATAATTCTATATTGTATGATCTATTGTAATATAATACAATACATGGAACACACCGTGATCAAGCGCACATCACCTAGAAATACCGAATAATAAACGAACACTTTGTCCAATCTTCATCAAATATCATGCATACCTGGCTCAAATTCAATTTCATTTGTTAAATATCGTAGCTACAACGAGAACTACGATAACATTTTATTCGAAAATTTCATATTCACTTTTTCATATAAATTCGCCCTTTCCAGATAGCATCTCGCGAGCTTCGGAGAAACTATGCACCAAATAAAATTCATTTCGCGATGTTACAGCGAACGTTACTATTTATTGCAAAAATGTGCAGTTCACTATCTTGCGCAGGATAAGTCGCATATGAATCATGTTATCGATCATATTGTTACAAATATTCCGCATACTACATTTCGCAGCGATGCAATAAATATTTCTGTGTTTGCATTCACATGCAGATTAACCCGTTGCCTCGTAATTGATTTCGTGACTAGACTGGCGAAATTTATTTTACCGTTAACAATCGGCCTGTGTGAAAATAAATTACGTATTTATCAACGTATTTCTTTAATATTATTTAAACCACCAATGAATATTCTTGTTTTGATCGATAGCGGTACGGGTTTGTATCTTGCAATATGTAAAATCAAAATTTGACAGTGGTCAGCAATTCGACTGGAGTATCGATCGCGTGTGCGAGCGGAGCTTTCTCTCCGTTCATTTCGAGCGTAATCTTATTAACGTATTTCTTTAATAAATATAAAAATATTAACAATAGTGGTACAAGATTATATTAGGTTGTAAAGAAAGAAATTCTGTATTTTTGTTCCTTTGTTTTAATTGCAATTTTGTACCAATAAATGTTTACCTTAATTTAATGAGATACGCGTCATTTTAAAGCTTGTTTTACACTCTATTTAATTACGCTTTTGATATTTGATTTTATTCAAATTTTTATTAAATTATTCGGCGCTCTTTGCCAGCGCGAAACTTCTGATACCAGCGCTGCACTAGTTTGAACTCATAGAAAAAGATAATGCGAAAATCGCGTTTCGACATCCTGAAATAAAAGCCAAATATTTTAATAAAAATTTGAATAAAATCAAATATGAAGAGCATAATTAAATATAGCGTAAAACAAGCTTTAAAGTGACATATAACTCATTAAAGTAAGGTAAATATTTATTGGTATAAAATTGCATTTAAAACAAAAGAACGAAAATCCTGCATTTCTTTCTTCACAACCTAATATCTTGTAACGCGTAAAATCAAAATTTGACAGTGGTCAACAATCCGGTTGGAGTATCGAACGCGTGTGCGAGCGGAGCTTTTTCCCATTTCATTTCGAGCGTAATATTTTCGAAACGGCTCATCATGCGGACCGTGACTAGAAAAGAGGCAAAGAGAGGCGACTGATAACGAGAGGCGAGGGAACGATCGATCGATCCCGCGTAAACGTCGTCGATCGTGCAGACAGAAAGGCTCGCCGTTGCAACGCCTCCGATTATTAAATTGTCCGCTAGTGTGCGCGTGTAACAGCGCCGATTAAAAGGGTTAGTCGTGTGGGTAACGACAGCCAGATAACAGGCTTCTAGGCATTATATGGAAATAGGGATAACGCGATTATGAGCTTACCACCCTCCCCCCGACCCCCGCCCTTCTATCCTATGTATCGTCGAGAGTAGGTACGGCTTACGAATCGCTGGATCGAGTGTCTAAGTTCCTCGTACGTGAAAACCTTGATTTGCGATCGCTCGATGCCTGGGCTTCGTCGGAACGATACGCCATCACAGAATATCGAGCTTCCTTGAGCTGGTTCTATGCGCATGATAGGCTAGCTCCAAATTTTTGACTTCAATTAATTTTCCTAACGGAAGTGTTTGCACATCAAAAAACAATAAATTCTTTAATATCTCTATCATGTGAGAAACACGGATTTTATCCATTCATGATAGAAATTGGTCGAATACAAAATTGTGGCGGCTAAAATAATGAACAAGGTCAATAAGAATAAAAAATAATGATGAATTAGAATATTACAAATTTTTACTTTGCAGAAATCAGGATGTCGATAATATTAAAAACACGAGTAGTTGTTATATTATTTTCGACTCATTAAAATGATTAAAAGAGCAAGTGATCTATTTAACTTCTGTTTCGTAGAATTTTTATTTTCCATAAGGTCTCGTTATTACTATTCGCAAATATGAGGACATCAGTAATATTAAAAACATCGGTATAATTGAAGTGCTTTTATCTAACAAGAAAAACATTCTATTTGATAAACGAATAGGACAGACGAGATAAAGAATTGGAAAAGGCATTGTCAGAAACATGTAAAAGAGAATTTATACTTAAAGATTCGAATAGATCTGATGTATTATTTTGCCTCGAAGACGATAACTCTTGTCAAAAGCAGGAAGGCGATTGCTCATAGGGAAAGAAATAGGTCACTGTTTATAAATCGTAACAGAAATTGAAATATTCAGTGACAAAGTGGAACACCGTAGCAAAACGATAAGTCATATTCAAACGCACACGTATTTGAAGAATTTTCAATATCGACTCCTTCTGAAGCATAGTTTCCTCTAAAAATGTACAATGTACCACTGTGCAATGAAATCAATAAAAGTTTATGCCTTGTAAAACGAAGTTCTTCGATTGCCCTGAATTACGTTTTTTCACATTTCCATTAAGTAATTACTCACTCGAATGGTTAAGCGGCCAATGATCCCTTGGGGATGTAGAATTAATCAAGTTAGCTTCAGCGTAGATCCTGCTCCGAACGAGGCCGTAAAAGGAATTTGATCGAGGCCAAGCCTACGTCACTTTGATCTGCATCAAACAACTTTTTCCCTTGCCGTCCAAATCTGTTTAAATTTTAATTAACATCGATATACATTTCTTGAGTATCTAAATAGATACTAAAACAAATTTTTGAGTATCTAAATAGATACTAAAATAAATGTAGATAGATGTTCATTAAAATTTAAACAAATTTGGACAGCAAGGCAGAAAAAAAATGGTTTGATTAATTGAATTATGTGTTAATAGATATCGAGTAATTGTACTGGGTTGGCAAATAAGTTCGTTCGGTTTTTTACATTGGAATAAATCACAAAAACCGAACGAACTTATTTGCCAACCCAATACAACCGCTGGCAGAGTTAAATATCGACGATCTCTCCAGAATAAAAAATTCTAGTGTTTCTGTCTCCACTGTGGACACTCAAAAATTTATATTAAATAATTTTCGTTCCACCGAATGAACTCTATCAGTTTCAGAGAATAATTATGGTTTCCTGCAGCCGTCAACATGTCGAGAGTTTACTGTTTTGTTCGGAATTGCAGAATCTAGTTTCTGTGGATATAATCTTAACGTCTGAGAGTGTCGCTGGATAATACACCGCATCTAGGACAAAGAAGCCGATCAACGAGGATACGGGAACCGGGTTTGGGGTATGTGAGTTTGCGGAGTATGTAGATCCCGGTGCAGGAGGCATTAGGTGCAAGACTGTTGTTGGATAGATTTGGGTGTAACCAGCTGCGATCTCTCACGTGTATAAGCTTCCGGATAGACAAGCCTGAGATTTAATGCTGCGAACCTGTCTCAAACGCGTGAATTTACCAGCACGCTGCCATGTATACATATACGTACGTGTCTCAGCATTCCAGTCACACTACAAACGATTTTTCTATTAATGGCAATTCGTAACGATAAATCAAACTGCTTTGATTTATAATTAAATTCTCGCCGCTTCATTGCAACGTGTTCTGTCATTGCTCGGATAGACTCGAATAATTATGCTTTCGATAATGACCGCATAAATTCATTAGTAATCTGCTGAATTTAACACATAAACGTACGCGTGGGATAGGATGATCAGGGAAAATCTGTACTGAATAGTATTATCGCCGAGAGGTTAGCAACGCTGGCAAAATACAGATAACACTTAGGGTAAAGTGCCCAAATATGAATCACTTTTTGTTGATGTCATTTTTTGATTATTTTAGAATGCTCCTTTTCGTCCAAAAAATTGCCAGTTGTAGATGCATTTCCTGTGTGTCATTTGCAGGTTCCAGCGAAAGGGTTCTTAATATGGTACACCTTGAGTCACTAATATGATACCCAGTGCCATATTCGGCACCCGCACCAAGAATGTCCATAGCTATACCCATATTAGGGAACCCTTAGTAGTGCCATATTGGGAACTCCACGTGGACTGATTATAATACTAGCTAGTGACAAAGAGAAAATGAATTTCAGCCCAAACCAACGGTTGGCAAACATTAATATGAAGAAACTGAAACTACAGATATGTTCAAACATTTCAAAATCACTTACCTTCCTCGAAAAAGATACAATCGAAAATCTAACCACAAAAATATTCAACACGTGGAGACACAACTGGCGGAGGATTGATTCTAAAATCTATAGAATGGTGAAATACACTGCACACTGTTGAGTAAACATGGTAAGCTATTGTTTGAGGATTTTCTCACTAGAGTGCGACTTCTCCTCTACAAGATATTTGGGCACTTCGCCCTATCACGTGTTTACTTGGATATTAGTACAGAATATGTGTTTAATATACACATCCGTCCGTTATAGGGCAAAAATGCAAAGGGACTTTTAGCATCAAATTGCTCTATGTAGAATGTCACTGTGAGAAAAAAAATTTTCAAGGTTATCTCAAGGTCACTTCGTGTTTTTTAAGTGGAATGCCATATTTTTGTGGTGATATTATGAAAGTACAGGCAAAAACAAGTTCAGTAATCCAAGGTAGTTTTTATAATCGATCATGCAACGGGTGTTAATTGAGTCTAATTTTGTGGGAATTTTTGGACTCGGTGTTCTACACGCGTTAATTTCGGTACGAGGATAATTCTCGATGTTCATAAACAGTGATGTGCGCAACATGCGAACGCAACCGTCGAATTAGAATCAGCAAGAACCGTCACAATCGGCGGATAAGAATTCTTCGCTCGAGTTATTTGGAAAGTTCCGGGAACATGCAGCCGCAGACTGCAGCTCATTCTGTGTTTGGAATCCAGTTCCAGCGAGGTACCCGATTGGGGAAAGCGTTTTGTTTCAACGTCGTCGGCGAGACATTCGCTAAGCCCGTTGTCGCCGGCAAAAGAGCGTGACAACTGCGAGAACTGCGAACGGAAGAGAAACTTCTGAAGACGAAATGAACGTAAGCGCGGTCGCGTTCTCCGTCTGCCGACGCGTGTTTCGACTAACAAGCCTCCGGCTTTGTACGAAAACGCAAAACGCTAATTAGGTTGCCCGTCTCTGGCGAGCCTGTAATTTTAATTACGATCACGTAGACCTTGTAATTAATTTCGAAATCGTTCGCGCGGAACCAGGGCGCAATAAAATTCGGAAACAAAACTACACATCTTTCCTGCGTTCGACACCTCAACCATCAATCCCTATCGTTTTCTTATGGAAAGAAAGGTTAAAATTGGAATCTATTCGAGGGGTGATTCTACATGCAAATATGAATCGAAAAGAAGGAATAACATTTTTTCCTTTGACGCCTCGTTTCCGAGGAAATCGAGTTTTAAGATGCAAGAAGTAGAATTGGTCGGTCATGGTCAGACGCGTCAAACTCGATCTTCTCGAAAACGAAGTTTCCTTCATTTCTGATAGCACGGAAAATATTTATGGCATAATTTAGATGGTATCAAAGGAGAAATAACATAGAAGACCAAATTTTTTGTCCGGTTATTTTTGCATAGTTTTTATAAAGTCGTCAATATTTTTGATCGGGAAAACTTACATTTGTTTTACTCCTTGTAGCGGCTGGGAAAATGGATTTGAACATGTTTAAGTCATGACCTTCAGGTGACCTTGAGTACCAGAAACCACATGAGAAAGTTGTAAAAACCACCCTAAAAATCTTTGAAATTCGGATTTTCATTTAAATCGCAATTTCTTAGAATTTTTCCTATTTTCATTATATTTCAATGGGGTTTAATTATAGTCCACCGTCCAGGACATCGGCGGAAAGTTAGCAATAATATCTCTCTTCTGCTTCGGGTGTTCGGAGGCGTTGGTGGAGTGGGGGCCAGTGGCCGCCTCGGTTCGAGGACATTTAACGTTGGAGAGACGCGGTTTGGAGGATTCGGGTTTAGCCAGCTGTGGCGTTCCACGTGTATAAGCCTGAGGTTTGGCACTCGAAGCCTGCCTTGGCAGTCTGTGAACCCGGCCATCCGTGTGCGTTCGTTCGGTCTCATTGTCAGCGCTGGAAGTTCCGTCGTTGTCGCACCGTAGACTGCGGTACTCTGGTTACTGGGCCGAAAGAAAGTGGATACAGGTCTGTTTCTGCTCGAGATCGCTGATTAGTGGTTCCCCTAACTAAGTGTCAAGCTAAACACGGAGAGCCAATCCTCGTTGGGACACGGACGAAACACTTGACGAACCATTCAGCGCGACTTAATCAGATCTGGCAACTTCAAAAGTTCATCATACCTTTAGGCAGGCTTAAACGGTCACGAACCTCGTATCTACCATTAAAGAAGCGAGTCGAACGATCTTAAAATATGCATCGCTCTTCGCTGCAGTTTGCACGTGCTGCTCTTTCGCGATGGTGTACAGTGGGTCCAAATATGTCGGGAAACCTTGAAACGGGTGATTGCCGAGGTCATTTAATGACTCCTTAACCCTTGTGTAATCAACCAGGTATTTCTTTTAACAATTTGTTAATGTTCCTCTAAAAAACATTGCAGAATTTCTCTGAATGTCCATTCTTTACTCGCTAATATTCAGAGTGTGGCCGGACGGGTGGTACAACCGAGCAGGGGGTGATACTACATGCAAAAATAAGTCGAAAAAGAGAAATAACATTTTTTCGTTTGACGCTTTGTTTTCGAGAAAATCGAGTTTAAAGTTCCGCCAGGTTCGCGTGCTTCAGTATATGCACAAAGTAGAATTGGTTAATCATGGTCAGACGCGTCAGACGATTCCCCATATGGAATAGCACGTGTATTCGCTGCATTTTCAAACTCGATTTTCACGAAAACGAAGCCACAAACAAGAAAGTGTTATTCCTTTTTTTTCGACTTATTTTTACATGCATTATCACCCCTCGGTTGTACCACCACACCCTATATACATTTATAGTCTTATAATAAGAATTTGTGCAAACATGTTAAATACGGAAAGGTTTTAAATAATCTAGACATTTCGGTTGACTACACAAGGGTTAAATTGCTTCAAATCACGTAAATATTCAGACACAAAGAGCAGCCGGATGCTAAAAATGCATTTTAGAGGTTCCGGCCGCGTGCAAATGGTACAAGGCACGAGAGACCTGCGGATCGGCGTGTAATGCAGCAACGTTGACCCAGAAATCGAACTGTCCGTTCTCTGATCTCCGTCTTCGAGTCGGGTCACAAAGAAAGTGGAATCCGCGAGTTCGTGACGCGACAATCGAGTCGCACGCGACTGGTATACGTGCCCGAGAGGTGTTTCCGTGAGGAAGAGGAGATGGCGGACGCTTAAGTGCGCCGAGCGAGTAGACGTCTTAGTTCCCGGTGATCCCCGGACCGGAGTCTGGTCTGGTTCGCGCGGGAATGCATAGGCATAACGTAAATCCATGTTTACTATGCTAATACCGGCAAACTTGCCGGCTGAAAGGATGCCGGGGAACGTCCCATCAAATATGCAGCGCTACTTGCTCCGTCCCGAAACCCGTAGCGCGAGAGGGGCGAACGGGGGCTGCGAAGAGTGCCTCGGCAACGAAGAAGTTCGTTTTGATGGAGTCTGCGAGAAAGAGACCCCGCCGCGCCCAACGTCTCCCTTTTCTTCGTGTCCCTTCATTCGCCCTGGAGACGACGTAGACGACGGCGAACGTTCTGCCCTCGCTCTTGCTAAATTTCTTTACCAGCCGGAAACGATTCCAAAGCTGATGCCGCCCTCCCGACTCGCACCGCTCCTCCGAGTTTAGGCGAAGCTCGCGCGAACGAGGACTTAGAGCCCAGTTCCCCGAGGAATTGCTCGTGAACCATCACAATTATTTGTACTCCGCGCGCTCCTCGGCACCGAGCTGAAACTCCCAGAGAAATTCGAGTAACCCGTTCGAAATTGGTTGGATTCGATAGTCTTCAACCCCGTAGAAAACCCATATCAACGTCTTCAGTTCTGAGGAAAAATAATAGTTTGTTATTACACAATAAATAAATAATTTGTTTGTTATTTGTCCTCGCGAAGGATTAATCCTGGACCTGGACATCGAACAGCCTGAAAGTATAAATGTGTTGCGTACGAAGAAAATATCGAAAGTTGATTTTTACAATTTTTTGATCTACCTGTAATCTTGACAATTTCAAAATTTTGCCAGCTGTATCGTTCACACCAACTATTTCGTTTTTATTCGCAGCATAGGTCGTCCTGTCGATTTATCCATCCATCTGTAACAATAACAATTTCAATCTCTCGATAACGTTCGGGGACAAACGAGAAAATAAAAACTGCGTCGTTCAATCACTGCCGATCGTAATAATAATTCTCGAGCGAAGCAGCGAGGTTGATCGACGGATAACAATTTAATAGGTTGTCACTCAGAAATCATCACTCTTACGTTCACGTGTTGTCATTTAGACTGTGCAATTGTATGCATTTATGGGAAACGGTATTCGATGAAGCTCAGTAGAATAAACATTTCAACGGAATTGAACAGAAACGTCACATTCGTTCTCATCCGGCTGTAACGTTTATCGACCCGGCAAGCTTGTGTAAAAATATAACGTTGCATGAAGGTTCACGCTTTGATTATTCAAATAAATCGTGTTGGAAAAAAGATGGAAACTCGCGGTGGGATATTAGCTGACCTGTACTACTTAAATCTGTAAAAAATCACTTAAAAGCACAAACATGGATTCTGCCGTCTGACTATTAAATTACCCGTACTACTTAAAGGTGTGAGGAATTACTTAGAAATGTGAATGAGGTCTCGTTTCACTATTAGTTGACCGAAATCACTTAAAAATACAAACGTGGGTTCTGGGGTTTGACTATCAATTGACTTATACTACTTGACATCCAAATTTTTGACCATTTTCCAATAATATACAGGGTGTCTCAGCTGGAGGAGGCCACCTAAATATCTGCTTTATTTTTAAGGGCACAAAAAAAATATTTTCGGCATAATTTAAATGGTACCGAAGGAGGAATATCATAGAAGAACAATTATTTTTTGTCCGGTTATTTTTTCATGGTTTTGTCAAGGTCACCGTTATTTTTTATCGGGAAAACTTTTTTTTTATTCCATCTTGTTAATGACTTAAGCATATTCAAATGTATTTGTCAGCCGCTATAAGATGGAATAAAACAAAAGTTTACCTGATAAAAAAATAACGATGACCTCGAAAAAACTATGAAAAAATAACCGGACAAAAGAAATTGTTCTTCTATGATATTCCTCCTTCGATACCATTTAAATTATGCCATAAATATCTTTTGCCATTAAAGACAAAGGAGATATTTAGGTGGCCTCCTTCAGCTGACTGAGACACGCTGTATACCCAAAAAAACAAATTTGCTAAATAATTCCTCAGGGAAGCATCTTTACCATCTTAATAATCGCAAACTAAAAACATTAAGACCCGTCATTTTAACGGATCCCGTAAACCTAGTGTTAAATCTGAGAAATCTGCTCAAAATGTGAATATGGTGTCTTGCGTCTCACTATCAGCTGACCTATACTACTTAAATCAGTGGAGGATCACGTACAGAGTGACTCGCAGAAATATTTTTACAATTTTGAAAAGCGAAGTTGTCACAAGCCGTCTTTCTTTTTGTTTACGCGACAGTTGAAATTGGCCTGGCTTCCAAACTGAATCGGTGGCGGTAACAATTTCAATGTTCAGAGGGAACAGAAATGAAAATCGGCGGCGTTCGATCACCGCCGCGCCGATCGTCGTAAACTATGTTCGCGCCGGTCCGCCTCGGGTGGCCGGCCAAAAACCGGCGGATTCGAGGCAGTTTCGAAACTGAAAATTGGATAAACCGTAGGCGGGCGCGGCATCGCATTACTCAGCCGCCTCGACGTTACTTCTAGCCAGGGGCGTATCTATAAATAAAGGGCCGCGTTACCGGTGTACGCCGTTAAACGCGCAACCCTGCGGGACAGCCCCACTCATCGCGGTTTACAATTTAGTGGCGGCACGTTAGCGATGAATCCCGGTGCATTATCCGCCCGGGGACTGCACTGAAATCAATACACTGACCGCTCATCGATTTTTCTAAACAACTCCAATCCTGTACACGACGGCACATACTCAGAGGAAAATGATCTACCCATGAAAAAATTATGTAGCTGACTGGCACATGTCAACAAATAAAATTTTCTTTTCCCGGTATAATCCCAGTTATTACAGTAACGAAGAAAAGTGGACGGCTGCCTCCAGGACGTTGATTAACCTGTCGAAGGTAGCCAGACGGTTCCCCTCCCCTCGCGTTCCCGGTAAATCTTAGAGGGTTCTTTGACGCTTGTCCTGTTCTCTTCGAACTCACCGACAAGGTCGCCGTCCCTCGCGAAATTAACTTGTCGCGGGAATTGCTGAATTTTCCTCGTTTGATGACGACTCGGAACTCCGTGGCGGTTAACGAGCGAGTTTCACGAGAGAGCGTTTCGACAAAAATTCAGAAACGTACACACGGTAGAGGGGGCTGTAAGTACCGCGACATTTCGGTAAACGGGACAAGAACGATTCGACATCCGCCTCGCAAAGGGTAGCTTTCCGGCGCAAGAAAGCCGGAGCGATCCCGTGACCGATGACAAGCGGAACACGCGACAGATTCGGGCACAAGATGCAATAGCCCCGGAAAACGGCACTCGAAAAGGAGAGAGAGAGAGAGAGAGAGCCTTTGAGGACCAGCCGCACCGGTGAATCTATTTTTCGGCCCACGAGCCGGTCTCGGCCCTCGTGCGTTTTTCCAAGCCCCCGACGAGAACCACTTTTAACTTGTCCTACTTTGTACTTTGTGCTGCGAGATGGCGAGGAGGCTGCGAGAACTCCGAGAGAACGTGCCGTGGCCGGGGGAAAAGAATGAAATCCGGAGGACGTCCGGCATCCAGAATAGAGCAGAAACTCCGAATGGCTTTTTGCGGTTCCGTAGGTGGCGAGATAAAAGGCGGGCCGCGGTTATTTGTCTTTTGCCTCTGGATGACAAAGGCCAGTTACGACAGTCTGCTTGCCCGTTAACTCACCCCAAACCCCCCCGCCCCGTTACTCGCGTCCTACACTCGTATCGCACTCGACTGCGATCCACAAATGGAACACTTTTTCGTTTCGGCAAACGCGACCGGGGACGACCTGGATCTTAAACGGGGTCTTTAATCCTCGGACTCCTGCGAGTTCTACGCCCACGTCTTTTCCACATACAGTCTTTACCGATATGAGACGACTGATCACGACGGGGGAGGGGATCACTTAAAAATGTCGTCTTTTCAACAGCGTCCGGATGTTAGTAAAGTAAAGTCGCGTTTACTGTCCGCGATCGGGTACGCGATCACTGTCCAGTGCCTGCCCATTCCACTGTCATGCTGTTCTTCAGTCATAAAAAAAATAATGTCGGTATGCGATCATTGTCCGTGCAGAACACAGGCTGTTGGACAGTAAATGCGATTTACTGTATATGGAAGGAAATAGTTTTCATTTCAATGTAAGACGACAGCTCGGAACCGGCTTTCGTCCTATTTCGGACCACTTAAAAATATCGTCCTTTCAACAGCGTTCGGATGTTAGCGAAGAAACTAATCTCATAACACAAATTTCTACGGCTCTGCGCAGCGTCTTGTCGCGAGTATCAAGATCAAGCGTTCGGGAGCCCCACGGTGAATTAATGGAAATTCTCGCAGGACATCTGCGTCTCGAACTTTTTGCATTTCACTGGGTGTTCGCAAGCGTCGAGTGCTCGTCCCCTTCAGATTTTCCTGCTATTAGTTTCTCATCGCCTTTGAACAAGTCTTTAACTCGCTACCTAGATTTCCCGTTTCGCCGGGCTCTTCTCGCATCCCCGACCCTCTTCTGAAATTCTCCGACGGTCTTAATCAAGTAAGTAGTTACTTCGTCGGGAGCCGCCTCGATGAAATTGCCGGAGCATTCAGCCCCGAGACTCTTTGCCATGGCCGATCCGCCCCTCGCATAAACACAGGTGACTTTATTAATGCGGTATGCGTGTGGCCGCCGACTGACGCGCGCGACCGTTTCATCCCATATTTCGCTCGGCCGTTATTTACGGAATACGGGACCGCTGACGAATGCTAATTGCAAGCGAGCATCTCGTTGTCACGTGTAATAAAATCGTCACGAGCGAACAATTCCGAGCGGCAGAGCAGATCATTTCTCTCGCCGGTACTATTTATTAGCGCGAGATTTACGGGCTCCCGCCAAACTGAAGGATTCCAATATTTAAAATTATAAAATAATCTAATTTTTTTAACTCTGTGGGTGTACAGTGTATTCACGCTATTACCAGCCAGCGTTCCTCTTGTAAATAGTAAATATTAGAAAAAAATGAAAGAGGAGAAAGTACATAGTACTGTTTTTCATACGCAACACAATGGCGTATGTAACTTTTTTGTGTTTCTACTATTTTGTTAGGTATGAAGGTGATCCCTCAATTTTTTAAATGGAATGCTGTAGATTTTTTTATGCCACATGAAAGCGTGTGTCTAGACGAATTCATTCAATACACTGCACAGTGACCTTCAAGGTCAGAAATGGAAGTAACATTTTGAATATTTCATGAGAGAGGAAGTCATAATATTCAACATTTACTGTAGCCTCAGCAATAAAGAATACTTGTCAACACATCGGTATTTGCATATTATAAAAAGAAGGGTTAAAAATTTGGATATAGACATTCTGGTTGTAAGAACAACTAGAATGTAATTTCATAAGTGTAAAATAATGTGAAATAGTGAATTTTAGCGCTCGGAGTAAGGCCAGTGTTAATGGACACGAATGAGATGATTAATGGAGCTTGCAATGACGTAAACGTCCACAGCCTCGGAAACGTTTGTGGAACGAGTAAGTCTCACAGTAGGAGACTGTCAGCCGTAGGAGCGCTACTTAAACGCATCCAGCAATTTAATTTCGCTGCAACAAAGTGGTGGGGGATAGTTGGAGGGACGAGTATGGGAATAAGGTTAGAGACGGGGGTGAGAGCCACCGCATTATTGCTCTGCCTGCGCGGTCACAGCACAATGCACCTACGGACCGCCCTTTTGATGACACTCGCGTGTGCACCATGGAGCTTTCGGCCCATCACAAGGGAGTAGTCGGGGCTAAACTAAGCGTCCCCTTTCAAGCCCTACCTTGGGGGGATTCGGACGGGGTTCGTTAGGGCAGCAGCAACTGCACTAAACAAGCGGATTACTTGACAATAACGATCCGTGCAGCGACCTGTTCTTTGTCACAGATTTTTTTTTAAACAAAGTGACGTTTCGAGTCGTGTCAAAACGGCCAGCGAAAATGGACACATCGATGCATTTTATTTTAGTCTTACTCCCGTTATTTTAAACTGGTTTCGATGTACGTGATAATCATTTTCTTTTTAACAGGAGGAAACTACAGTAATGCCTCGATATGTGTGAAGATGTTGACTAAGAATGGTCCAGCAGTCCCACCCACAATTTTTATTGATATTGTGTGGGAAACAATGGTTTTAGGGTGAAAGACAACCCCCTAAAATTTTAAATCGCTAACCATTTATATGTATAAGCATATACAGGGTGTCTCAGCTGAAGGAGGCCACTTAAATATCTCTTTTATTTTTAATGGCACAAACAAAATATTTATGGCATATTTCAAATGGTATCGAAGGAGGAATATCATAGAAGAACAATTTTTATTTGTTCGGTTATTTTTTCATAGTTTTTTCAAGGTTATCTTATACCTGCTGAAAAAATATATTTGGATACGCTTAAGCCATTAACAAGATGGAAGAAAAGAAGAAAAGTTTTCTCGACAAAAAAATAATAATGACCTTGAAAAAACTATGAAAAAAACCGGACAAAAGAAATTGTTCTTCTATGATATTCCTCCTTCGATACCATTTAAATTATGCTATATATATCATATAAATATCCAAACGTACCGCAATTAATAAAGACAATTTATACGCGGGGTATTTCGAACGGAAGGTGGATAATAATCATATGACAGCTCGAGAGCTCGAAACGACACTCTATGAAATAGGTTAAAAGTGATCGGTCGGGATTTTATTTCACACACCCGCCGCCACCCTGCTTCTAATTTCCTCTATCACAGCTCCCCTTCATCGGGCGCTTTCATAAAAGCTTTTAAGCTTCGGCTTTCATTCGGCTGATCCGATGAAATGTATCGGAATAGTGCTAAGGACTACGGAGGCTAAGAGTAGAGTAAGGATTAAAAGGAAAAATGTAAGAAGAGTGAAAGACCGTTCGCAGCTTCTAGCCATCGCGGTAGCGGTTAAGAGTTGCGAAATAATGAGCGGGGAAAGCTCTTGGCGCACCTGGCAAAGGAAAAATCGGGAAGAACTGCAGCAAAGTTAAAGGGAGGAAAACGAATTAACTGCTAGCGGGTAGCAAGTGATTCATTTCTGTTTTACACTCGAGAAATTTGAATAATTACCGATCGTTCTGCAATATCAAAATTTTCTAACTCAATTATACGAAACAGAAATAAAAAGCTGTACTTTTTGATCGTTTTAATCCTTCCCACTATTCGAAAGGAGATTGTCAAGATCCATTGATGGAGCACAGTCATCGAGAGTTCTATGGATAGGTGGATAAAGTGTTAACACAATATTTGTTCGAAATCACTCGAGTTTAGTGCTCGTCGAGTATAGATTAAACAAGGTATAGCCGCGAGTGTCCTGTTGAATTTAATAACCGGTTGGCGCGCTGCGTCGAATAAAAATACGTTCCACTCTAATTTACAGTTTCCGGCCTGATCTCCCGTTCCCCGGGACAAGTGGCGCGAAATTAGAAATATGAGAGTCGAATAGAAAACGTGGTACCGGATTTCCAATTCAGCCGGCAACAATTCATTCAACTTACTGCGCGCACGTGAATACATACATAGAAGTCCCGTGTCTCCCGAAGCATTTCAATTTAATTGTTATTGAAGATAAAACGCGTTGCCAGCGCGTCGAAACGTTCCGACGCGACAAAAGGGGCGCCACAGTCGACGGGAGAAAGAGTACGGAGAACAAAGGTGAAAAGAATTGTCAGCAGGTGCTTCGAATCGTTTCCTTGCGTCGATGTCGGTGTTATCGTCGACTTCGCTACTTGAGTTGCTTACGGTAACGCAATTTTTCCTCTACCGTGAATTAAAAACACGTCGAGAATCGTTAAAGCGGCTTCCGGTTATTCAACGACCCGTGAGCGCAAGTTTTACACATAGTATGCTGTAAATCCTGGTGTAAAACTCATTCAGATCAAGTATACTTGCTATAGAAGATCAACATATGAAACACAAAAGACCAATATATCACTTCATCCTATTTTTCTGGAAAAGTGTTGAATAAGGGAGGAATCAACCCTTCTATGTAAGTGCTTATAAATCGCAAACCGCAAAAGGCATCGAAAAGCGGTTGAAATAAAAGTTCTATCGTATCTTTGGGCCCATAAATCTCTGTAAAAATTTCTTTGGAAATATCATTTTCAAAATTTTTATTTTTCAAAGAATTTATCCGACAGATTCATGGGCACAAAGGTTCGATGTAACTTTTACTACGACAGTTTTTTCCTCGACTAATAACAGAAACTATAATGAAGAGTATTCGACGCGCAAAAATGAGTAAAAACCATGCAGGAAAATTTGTTTTCTCGTGACTCAATTTCCGGAAACGCTATTTGCAACTTTCGTGTACACGGTCAAATTCCATTTTTCCAGAAATGACAGTCTAGATTGGAAATTTCTATTGTTCGTTTTGTAATAATTTTGACATGACAAAGAAACCCGCGACTTGCCTCCTGATGCACTGCGCATGTTTAATAAAGTGCCTGTCAAGAACACGTCTGTCCTGTGAACGTTCAAACTGAATTTTGATGGAAATCGGTCGCCGTGCGAACAAATTCTATCCCATATTTGGAACTTGTTGTTTTTCAGTTCATTGTAACGTCTACGATTTGTGAGACACCCTGTATATTCTCAGACGAAGATCCACTAAATCCCCTTTGGCAATCACCGACGAAGGACAGAGTTTCCTTTCAGCCGGCTGCAACTTTTCTGTAAGACCAGACGCACGGTCAACATCGGTCTTTGTTTCGGAAAGGGTATCCCTTCTTCAGGTTCTCGGTGATGTTACCATTGAAGGGCTGGGGACCTATGTCCCATTACAAAAAGTAGGCGAACTACTCGAATTCAGCTTTCAGTTTCTCCGAAAAGAAATTCCTATTTATCTCCTGTTCCTTGCGTTCTGAAAAATATTATTTTGCACAAAGATCATGCAATACAACAAAATATTTTCCATATCTACGTTTTAAGATATATTTCTGCAAAATTGTGAAATTGTCTAAAATTGAATGCAGTGTTATTTCCGAGGTGTGAAAAAATCCTGTAATCGAGTCATTAAAGGAAGTTAAGCGTACCTCGACGTGGTTCGCGAAGTGTTAATCCTGCTCTTGAAAAACAGATTTGCAAATGCAAATGTTCCGGTACGGATCCTCAAGCAAACATCAGCAGTTGGTCTGGAGTATTTACCCACTTTGCAACCGCGGATCAGATGTCTCGTAACTCGATGTCCTCCATCGAACACTTCGAGCGAGATATCGAACGCTTTTGAGAAGTTGTCTAGTATCTCTGTTTATCAGCATTTGCGATTCGATGTCGTTCAGAACAATTTCGACAAGTTCCGTATACAGGATGTCCCCACGTAACATGATTTTCAACAGTACTTTGTTTTTCTCTCTCCAAATTTTTAAAACAAACCAGAACGTATGGAAACGTCTAGAAACACCTCAAATATCTTTGTTGTTTTTAAGAATACAAAATTCTGTTAATATTATTTCTATAAACGGGACCCAGCCCTTTTAAACCAGCCCTTCGTTAGGAATTCGGAGACTATAATTACTCAAGGTCATTTAAAATTGAGAAAGGTTATTTTTTCCAAAAATCGTACGAGTTTCTCCGGTGAAATTCCAGCAGGATTGCGGGTCGAAGGGTTCGCACGGTGCCGACAGTCGCATAGAAAATTGAAACGTTCGAAATATGCGAAGCGTCGGGGCACGCGGGCGCGAGAGCCACACCCACTCGCTGGCTTTCACCCCAGACCGTGATAGAACAACTGTACTCCAATCAAAACCCCCGTCGTAGCTAACGCGCGTCTCCTCATTATATTCCTTCAGTGGAGCGGCGCGGCGGCGGCGTTTCGCACGTTCTCACATACGAATCGACACATGTCGCCACGTCGCATTAGCGGGGCGCGTGGGCGGAGAACTGTCACAGTGAAACACGCAAAAGCCACCGGTAACAATAGCAGAAGAAGCATTAGCGGGGACCGTCATATCCGGCAGAATATTCCGTCATGCCCACCCGCCATTCCCTCGTTGCAAGGTTAATTCTCCCCGTGTTACGTTCCTCTCTCGCGACTGTAAATCGCTGACAGACTCCGACGCGAACAATGCCGCGAACCTAGCCTCCTGATTCCTAGCCAACCTCTAGCGCCCATTCTTCGACGGTTTTACCCTGGTTCAACCGGAAAACGAAACGACATAGATGACGGAAACGGCTTGGTCTTTGAAACGTACGCGACCCCGCCGTTTCTCAAAGCTACAAAGAATAAGAATTTCTGTGAAACACCAGCTTCATCTTCGTACCGGCAATACAGAAAAACAGCGAATTTACATGAAAAAGTATATCGGAAATGCGATGTGACGTTTTCTCATAGGGGATGCGTCGTCGAACGAATCGACAAAACTTGTCTCCCGCGCGAACGATAGTTTCCGAATTGATTTTTAACTTTGTAAAAATATTTTCCTTTCACCTACACTCTGTTAAATAAGTCTCCGTACACCCTTTAAAACGGAATAACTTTTTTATAATTACAGTAGCGAACAAAAGTTTAAGACTGCTCTATAAAGAAGACGAGAAATTTTTTAATATTGTACTATACAATTTGAACTTTCCTGGGAAGCTAGAGCAATTAGTTTACTAAAGGATGTGAAAAGCAATTGTTTCAAGAATTGCAATTGATCGGAATTGTTGAAAAAATACTAGAAGTTGAATTTTTACGATTTATTGCCGAAAATCTGCAATTTTTACTATCTTTAAACGTTTGTAGCTCATTGGAACGTCGATCGATCTTGACGAAATTATCAGAATATGTTTAATTCACACAGATCTACAAAGCGTATTCTTTAAATTTTCAATATAGGCCAACAAAAAAAAAGGTAAAAATTCAACTTTTAGTATTTTTTCAACAATTCCGATCAATTGCAATTTCTGAAAAAATTTCTTTTCACATCCTTTAGTAAACTAATTGCTCTAGCTTCCCAAAAAAGTTCAAATCGTATAGTACAATATTAAATGAAGTTATCGTCTCCTTTAGAGTGGTTTTTAACTTTTGTCCGCTACTGTATACCAAAAATGACCCGATGTTTTGTAAGCAATTAGAAGCACTGGTTTACTGAATGATGTGCAAAATATATTTTCTGAAAATTACAATTTACAAGGTTACATGCAAAAATAAAACAGGCACTTTTTAAAACTTTTTTATTTAGACCCTTAATACAAAATTTAAAATATATGTTTTGTAGATTGTAGATTTTCTAGATCAGTAGATTGCGGATCTTTATGCATTTAAGACATCCGAAAAATTTCATAAAAGGTGGAACATAAAATTCAACAGCATTTAGTACAATTTTTATTTTGCTGAGATCTGTGAAGGCTACTACTACTGGAAATAACATCGTATTTTATTCCACTTTCTTAAAATTCGTCTAGAAAAATTTAAAATTGCATAAACATCCGCAGTCCTAGTGATCAGACATGAAATAGACCGGACGGTACGCGTCGCCGTTGACTCGTATCACTGATCGAACGTTACTTGGTATAATAGTTCCGTAAGAGTGAAGATATGCTGAGGAGATACATTTCTGTCTGCAGGAATAGTAGACACTGGAAGGAGGTACCCGGTGGTGCTGTACATTCACGGCGAGAGCTACGACTGGGGCAGCGGAAACTCTTACGACGGCAGCGTCCTGGCCAGTTACACCGACCAAGTGATCGTCACGATGAACTACCGTCTGGGCGTGCTCGGCTTCCTGAACGCCAACGTGGCGCCTCAGAGCAAGGCGAGGGTCGCGAATTACGGACTCATGGATCAGATCGCGGCGCTCGACTGGGTCAAAGAGCACATCGCCCTGTTTGGCGGCGATCCCAAAAACGTGACGCTGATGGGCCAAGGGACCGGTGCCGCTTGCGTTCATTTTCTCGCCATCAGCCCCACTGTCATACGCGGTGAGCAACATCATCACATACCTTCTCATATTCCCCATTTTATCACTCTTCAGTCAACCGTTGAATTTCAAGGTCGAATGGTAAACAATTCTTTTTTTATGCTGCGTATTCCATTGATTTCATTCATAGAACCTTAAAAGAATGCCAGAGTTTTGATCTTTTGTGACGAGCACAACACAGTGAATTGAAAAAAAAACATACGCGTGGGAAACCACGCGCGGCAGAAGTGAAACTTCTTGCAGTCTAGTAATGTTTAGAAGTAAATTAAGATTGGAAATGATAAATAATCCTAATGAAGCGACAAGATCAGGAACAATTCTTGACGCAGTATTTGCAAGAAGACATTTAGACAAAATTGAATGAAGAATAATTTATATCATATTTTAGCTATCACAAGCCAATTGTTTCAATGATAGAATCATAAAAAATCATAGAAAAAATAATGAATGATCAAAATTTGCGACGCAAAGAAGGAGAGCATATGGGAAAGAAAGAGACATATGTAGTTCATAGCATTTCCCATACGCTCTCCTTCTTTGCGTCGCAAATTTTGATCGTTCATTATAATTTTTCTATGTTCTATGATTTTCTATGGTTCTATCACTGAAACAATTGGCTTGTGATAGCTAAAATATGATATAAATATTCTTGATTCAATTTTGTCTAAATGTCTTGCAAATACTGCATCGAGAGTTGTTCCTGATCTTGTTGTCGCTTCATTAGGATTATTTACCATTTCCAATCGTAATTTACTTCTAAACATTACTAGACTGCAAGAAGTTTTACTTCTGCCGCGCGTGGCTTTCCACGCGTATGTTTTTTACTTATCTAACACCTGTCAAAATTTTTCAGGGTAGTTTAGAACAAGGGTTTGGATAATTGTTTATAAATCTTTCAGTCGGAACAAAATCCGATGAGAAACTGCATGTGAAAGTAGCTGGAGGTTGATTCTATGTTACCCAATTGCAAATGTTCACAAATTAACCCTGGTTAATTAGTTATTAACAATTGTTGCGCGGGCTGATTGTTTCGGAACTTCCCATAATGCGTAAGACAAGGAGGGTCGAACTGTGCGACAAGGACAGACATACATAACATACCACTTCTCCAAAATTTGTTAATAACTAACAATTTAAGCATCAAACCTGCATGAAACTGAAATGGGAATGTAGCCAAGGCTTCATTTTACATTCTACAATCTTAAAAGTTCACCAATGAAGTCTTTAAAGTTAGTAAATTAATTATGAAAATGTCACTTGTCAAACTATTCGAGGTTATTCGCGAAATTTCGACACTTCCGTAACGCTAGAAAATTGTAGCCCCCTCAGCAAAGAAGTTTTACTTAAAAAATATTGTTGACATTTCGACATTGAAATTCATTTTTGGAGGGAACTGAATTGTTGACCTTTTAACCGTGAAATTAATTTTGCATAGTTCCCACGTGTAGCTCGAAAATTGATGCAACTGTTCTCGAGTCCCCTTAGAAGTTCCCGAGTGTTCGTATTCCGAAATCGTTTTGTTCCGGAGAGATATGCATGAAACTCGACGACTTCAGAGAAGCATGAAGAACCACCGTCGTCTAAAAGAAGTATAATTAATGCTTGAAGTTCACTGAATTGAAAGTGGCTTGCGGCAAGCAATCTCGGCAATTCGGATGTCGGGAACTTTATAAAAATCAAACTTCCTGTATGTCGACGGTTTTGCTCGAACTATCATCGCGAAACTTATGCTACACGTTTGTGCCGATTGTCTGATCTAGTCCGAGCATATTCGACGATAAAAATTCTGCCATGTTACTGCGCGACGGATCTCTAAAGATTGCTTCGACTGAAAAGACGTTATCCGATAAGTAACAAGACGTGGAGCCAGCTCTCCTAGCGATGGAGGAATCCAATCCTCTTCCGAGATTCCCACCGATCTCCACGATTCAGAACGGTACCGCTAACGAGAATCTCGATCGAAATCCGAAAGAGAACGAGCTTATGCGTGTTGGGTTCAAATCTGCTCCGATATTTCATCGTAGTTTTACCAATCCAAAAACCACTTTACTTGAGTTTCTGATTATCGAAAAATACTTTACATGTATGTATGTAGCCTATACAAGCAATTAAAGGTGAAATATTAAATTAAATTAAATATTGAAGGTTAAATGTTAAATCAAATATTAAAAGTTAAATGTTAAATCAAATATTAAAGGTTAAATAACAAATTAAATATGAGATATTAAAGGTTACAGAGTTACGACCGACACATTATTGATTTATACTACTTGTGTTTGACCTACGCTTTCAGAACGGTGCTCGGCCACTCGCGATACTAAAAACATTTCATCTCCGACTGTCAAGCGTTTAATTAAAAGTATCTTATACGCTATTACGTTATCGACTTGTAACAAGCAACAATTTCTGAGCATTCTCAACAGCTCCAGTGAACGGTATCAAGAACATTCGACCTCTTCTCGCAGCTTCAAGTAGTTAAATCAACAGAAAATCGACCAATCAGTCTTATTACAGACTTCAATCACTTCCGTACACTATAGCCTCGAGAAAAAAACGTTCACCGTGTTACGATCGTTCTGTCTGCCGGAGGAGAACTGCCCGGTATTCCGTGCAGCTTTTCAAATGCGAACAATAAATCACTGACGGAGGAGCGGCCGGAGAAAAAGAACACCGGCTTATCAGAATCACGACGGCTCAATGAACAAGCTCCTCTTTAAATTGTCGAATCCTGCCGTCCCGGAAGACGCCTCATCTTTCATTCGGAGAGCTGCCAAATTTACGCAGAGGACATATGAAGGCCAACTCAAGGTCGCTTAAGGTCGTTTATAAAAAAAGTCGTGCGAATGCTGTCAGAAGCATATGATAACATGGTAACTACTTAATCGACCGATTGTAACACTTTTTAATGTAACAAAGAGGAAATTGAAGATTGTATGAAGACATTTGCAATAATTTCAACCAGTAGAGGATCTGGAAACAGTCATGTCGGGAAACTTTATTTTACCGGACTCAAAATTTGTGCCTTTCTCCTATAAATTATGATGTATTTGGTATGTAATCCAGTAGATTTGTACCCGGGGCAGCTGCAGATCGAAGTTTCGATCCTCTAGGATTAATGGTTCAGGAGTTATGCTTGCTGAAAGTTGAGCAATCTGCAGTGTTTTTGACAGGCAAGGCCTCCGCCATATTGGTTTGTAGTGACGATCGCGAGCCGCTTACCGAGCAGAATCGCTAGATGGCAGCACGGGCACACAGTAATATCGTTAACATAGAGAAAATATCTGGGAAAATGTTGGAGAAGAAATATCCTGGAAAATATTTAGAAGAACCTCACCCAAACTAGTTAAAACGCTATATCGTGGCCATGTCATCCAAAATTCAAACAACAATCGCAATACCCGCTCTATATTATCAGCATTAACGCGTGCCCGTGCTGCCATCTAGCGGTTCTTCTCGGTAAGCTGCGCACGGTCGTCACTGCAAACCCATATGGCGGAGGCCTTACCTGTCAAAAACACTGAAAAATGCGCAACTTTAAGCATGCATAACTCCTGAAGGATTGATCCTACAGGATGGAAACTTCGACCTAAATCTACTGGATTAAATAGCTGATAATATATAAGAGAAAGGCAGAAATTTTGAGTCCGGTAAAGTAAAGAGCAGCCGTCATTCCACCACCCCCTCGTGTAATTTCCGGCGACAGGTCGAATCTGCGCGAGGAGAAGCAGACGCGCGAGGTATCGTTTCCGTAATGTTCCCGGCGGATTCCCAGCGGGTTCCCAGCCTTCCGCGGGTCGCATTCATTCGAGAAAGAAAAGGGGATGTAACACGTGCGCCGTGCCGGCCAGTTCCGGTAACACATTGCCGAGGATATTGGCTCTGTCCCCCTTTATATCTTCATCCGAGTCGATTCTTCGTAGCTTTGTTCGCGGTTAACCGATCGGCTAACAGGCGTTCCCGATCGAATTGCCCGTCGACTCGCGCACGGCTGCGGAACGAATGAACACGAGTGACGGAACAACGGGTGAACGACCGCCGGTCGCGATATTATGTGCGTGAAATATCGCCGCCGCCTGATATCAGCCAATCGACAACTCTTCTTTATGAAACCGCGGTCTTCCGCCAGGCAGATTACCTTGCACCCTACCTTCCGTTCTTGTTTCGCATTGGCGAAAAATTTAATACCAGTTACTCGGATACGTGCACACCAGAAAAAGTTTTTTGCAATTTGAACACAAAGGTGACCGGATCTGATTATTGTTGAAAATATCCGGGGAATGTACAAGCAGACAATTCATAACTTTTGACGAATTAAAACATCGCGTTGTTCGGCGGCAATCAAAGCGGAAAACAATACAAAAATTATACACAATTTCCCTAATAAAAGATAAAGGCTTTACGAAATATCGAATGTTAAACAAAACTGATAAATTCTTTTTGTGCATTTTGAACACGTGCGATGTCACTTAGTGTCATTGATTTGCGTCGAAAACGTACATTTTTCAAGATAAAATTTCTTCCGAGAGAGATTTCCGAAATCTACTAAAATCTGATGACATCCGGGTTCTTGTTCACCGTTGTTGGTGAAAGTTTCTCGACGGTACCGCGATGAAGCTTTCACCGGGGAAAGCGACGGAACAGGGTCTGCCTTGATAAATTAAAGGAAGAGGAGCATCGGAATTAATTGAAGTTATCGCTTTGAAAGCCGTCAAGCCCGAGTTCCAGTGGTCCGCGAAAGCAACGCGGCGAACGGATGGTTTTCTTCAGTGGGCGAGCCTCGAGCACCGCCGCTATGCCTTTGATACCCCGAGAATTATGAGATATTTGGAGAAAAGGTAATATGCGTGGCGGACCGTACGGACATTTATTCCGGACGACGATGGCGCTGGTGACATGAAAAATGTCCGGGGTCGCGCGAACCTCTCGGCGACCGTGTATCACAAATTCCGGGGTCTCCAGCACGAAACCGAATTGAATTATTTTGGCCCCGAACATTCGTAACGGAATTTCCATAATCCGTGACGGTGTGCTCTCGCGACGGTACTAAGAATGGCATCGGGGGCCAGAAATGTAATGATTTGTGGTGGTTGCCTCCCACGCTCGCCAGCAGATTGACAAATAATCGAGACCCTCCCGCTTCTATCTGATCACTATCACCGGTCCTTATACAGGGTGAGTCACCTTACGTTGCCACCTCAAATATTTTTGTTGTTTAAAAATAAAAATTTTCGAACTGTTTTTATTGCAATGTATAGCCAATCGAAAACTGATCCGTGTGATGGTCGTGATAATCAGATTATTACGTGACCAGTCTACGGTCTTAAGGGGCCTATTCACGATCAAGCATGTTGCGCAACAGTGATTTCACGAACAACGCGTGTTGACTGTAAAGAAATTTTTTAATTGCTTTACAGTAAAAAAATTATGAATTGGACGCGCTAAAAACAGCTTTCTGAAAAATAGCTTCGCTGTCGATCGCCCCAAAAATTACCCGTCTATTTCCATGCCCAATGTTTTATTGCACGCGCTGATAGCCGCTACGCTATCGTACGTCGCACAGTGGTGCAAAATTCCCAAGACGTGGCAATAATTCGTTTATTATGGTAATGTCATTTTGAAAAATCTGTGTGTATTGAAATACATTGCAGTATTAATACGTTACGGTATTAATGCAACGATTGTAGATTATAAGAGAACCTAAGCACAAACACTGACATTGGAAACAACTGCGAAATTTTATCTCATTTCTTTGTTGTTTTTGTGTACATGCACTCCTTGATTTTCAAAAGTTTCATAGTGTAAATATTATTCAGTGCGGCGAGTACATTACTTTAAATTATAAAAAATGCAAAGAGCTAATTATTAATTTTTTTTGTATACATATTATTGAGACCCTTTGGATCCCACCGATTTTTATTTGGTTATAATCCAAAAATTTGCGACTTTTTGGTACTTTTCCACAAATAAGGTCACAATGGTTTTAGAAGGTGCGAGATAAACGATATTTTCGAATCCACATTTATTAAACTTAAGATTTTTAAAGCTAAGAAAATGAAAACACTATCCGAATACCCAAAGTCACAAGTTTTTCATTAAATTATATCATAGCGTAACCTTAGGAGTATTTAATAAAAAATGATTTCAGTTGAAAAAAATATATGTTTTCATAGTTTATTTTGCAATTGTTTTAAACAGGTCCATTGCTATCATAGCACCAGAAAATTGAAAAAATAAAAATTATGATAATATAGCCCCAAGTGTGCTCTTTAAGGACCCGTTTTTAAAAATACGGATACTTCAAAATTGGCGACGTGAAAATTATTCGAAGTGAACGCTGCACCGTCCTACGCCGGACGAAAAACAAAATCGTTTCATTTTCCTCCTACATCGTCCGGCGTCGAGGCCCCATGGGGTTTGTACATTATTACCCTTCTCGAAGCACTCGAAAAAGGTTCGGCCCCCGTTGACTTTGACCATTTCGTCCGGTGTCTGGCCCACTGTGAGCACCTTGTCGGACGAAAAGACACCAACACATCCCTCCCGAACGCTCGTCTGTGTGGGCTGATGTCTGATGTAGGACGAAAACGGATCCACTGTGCGCGTACCCTTAGATCACTGGTCGGATCTTCTGTAGCCAAAGCAACATTCCAGTTTGAGAGCCTACGCTCTCGGCACTGGTAGGCCAGCGCCTCGGGTACGTGGAGACGCTACCCTCCAAAGGCCCTTACAGGAATCAGCCGTCAGGACCCGGTTACCCGTATCCAGCCGGCCTTTCAACCTGCAGGAATCCCCCCTACGTCTTGATCTAGCGACACTGGGTCCTCTAGCTTGTCTACGATGAAACATTCCTCCTCTCTCACACGGCCACCGCCAAAGATATTCTTATTGTGACTGTTCTCTCTCCTCTGCCTGGTCGGAGGACAAGACTCATCTTGACGAGATTCCCTGTTCAAGGAGTTTCTCACGCCGCGACCGAAATAGAAGAAAATCGCCGGACGATTATCCTCGGTACGTGACGATCGTTGAAAAGCACATCCGGCGTGCTTGTTAGCCGGGCATCGTTCCCTCGGATATAATTTCCTTCTTCTTTGCCGCGGTCTCTGCACGTTTCCTGCTTAACATCGATCTACGTTCCCGTTCCCGTTCCCGTGCTCCCTTCAACCAACCACGCCTTGGATTCCATTAAAAGTCCCGACCGTTCCAGCGTCTTTCCCGTGCCCCGTCGTCCCCAAGTTAATTACGAGGCCGATGTAACGCGGCCTCACACCAAACTTCGTTTAATATTGAACGCCGGCTGATACTTCTCGGCACCGCTCTGTTTCCATCGTAGACAAAGCGTGCGCCAAACAGCCTGTTTTCCTCCCTTAACCCTCGGATGACGGAAGCTTCGATAACGAACCTGCTCGGCGAATGTAAAGGGCGCTTGATCTTTACGACGCCGAGCACGGTGAAATACTATTAGGCGCTTCAATAAGTTTCTGTCGTTCAGCAGTCCGGGGGCATTTTAGAAAATTGAAAAATTTGTACTGGCCGAGACTTCAAATCAGTCTTATTTGTTGTGGAATAGATTTTCCAAACCCTCTGTATGCAGACTGGGAGAAAATTAAGTTGACATTCTTCAGAATCTTTCGATAGGAATCGTCTGACCATGAACAACCAAATCTACTTCCTGCATATACCGAAACTCGAGTTTCTGTCGTTCAGCAGTTCGGGGGCATTTTAAAAAATTGAAAAATTTGTACTGGCCGAGACTTCAAATCAGTCTTATTTGTTGTGGAATGGATTTTCCAAACCCTCTGTATGCAGACTGGGAGAAAATTAAGTTGACATTCTTCAGAATCTTTCGATAGGAATCGTCTGACCATGACCGACCAATTCTACTTCCTACTTTTCCTCAAATGAAAAAAATTTATTCCGTATTTTCGACTTATTTTCTCACGTAGAAAAGTTGTTCTGACAATATACAATCTCATCAAAATCGGAGAGAAGTGCGCCGTAAATAATTACCAAATAATTTTTTGAAATTACTATTGTTAACTGTTCGATCTGTGCCTATAATGAAAATTGCAGATATGAAGTAATCATGTATACTGTGCCTGCAGTTTCCACGGTATCCCTAGCTGCCACGATTCGTTGATTCCATTTATCGGCCACACGACGTCCTCATTATACTTAGCTGACCACATACCGCGCCTAATCCGCTTGTCTGATCAGGTCTCATTCCCCTTGACTAACCATAGGACACTCCTGTACCATTTATCTCACGATCATTCTACCTATCTGACCACAGATCAGCTCTACCGTATGTGTCTGATCATAGGTTGGTCTGCTCTACTTGTCCAGCCATAAACAGTACTACAATTAATTTATTCCGAGAAATATTATTGTTACGAATCGGACATTTGATATGCAATAACCAAATGCTAAGTGAAGTGGTTAATAGTGTATTCCTCGAGGAACTTTGTCGGAGTAGGTTCATAAATCATGCAAGCAGAGGCAAGTCGTCGAGTCTGCGGAAAGAAACGATTGAAAAATAAGGTCCAACCGCATCGATCCGGAAAATCAACTCACGGACTGGCTTTCTTGCTTTCCGTTCCCGCCATCTTTCACCGAACTTGATCGCGAAAGAACGACGAGACGACGACGAAGTCGACGACGTCCCGAAACAGCAACCGCGGGAGACGTCACGGGCTACGATTCACCTTATTAATCTTTCATTACCCGGAACGGGGACGTACTGCGGACGAATCGAACGTAGCAAGTCGCGTGATTTATAACAGAACGTTCCGTAATCTGTCGAAGCGAACCTCGTCGTTCCGTAGAACTCCGCAAGAACTTGGGACAAACGACGCGAACTTTCGCCGAGCTGCCACACCGGCTGCCGGGCAGACACCGTCGAAACTACACGAAAGAAGATTCCGGAAGATTCCTTAATTAATCAGTTTCTGTATCGAACACGAAGAAACTTTTCGCTTCTGTGTCCGTGCGCTCGCGCCGCGACATCCGGGACCTGGTTTCCAGCCAGACTTCCATGCTGGCGATGTACACATTTTTGAACTAGTTCTACCAGAATGCTTCATTTTTATCATACAATTGTTACTACCGAACGATATCGACATATTTAACTTGCTTTTTCTGTACCTGCATCTTCCTTCTGAATTCGTATAAATTTATAAAATATGACATATTCAATTTGGGCGAAGATCCATAAGCAAATAATTTTCTTTAACAACCGGAAACTTGCGTTTAAACATTTTCGAAACGACACGTGAGAATATTTTCGACAATCCGGTGCATTAACAGATTAACTTGTCGGTTTCCGGCTCCGAGTGAAAGGGATTCTATTTTCGACTTTTCCGGAAAAATATTGGATAGTTTTTTACGCATTGCAGCTGCGGCGAAGAAAATCCCATGGAACTCTACGCAAATAACAAATTCGTTTAAATTCAATCTACTATTTTATAGCTAAACCGACAAGATATCGAACCTAGATGAAATATTGACAAATGAAATTTCTTTGTCTGTCCAGGTCTATTCAAAAGAGCAATACTGCTGTCGGGTAGCGCGCTGTCATCTTGGGCTGTGGTGGAGGATCCTGTCTCGTACGCGTTGAAGCTCGCCAAGGCTGTCAATTGTTCGGTTCCGGAGGATCTGCTCAAGGACAACGAACTGATCGTCGATTGTCTTCGAGGACGTAGTCTAGAGGAACTGATGCAGGTCGACATCCAACCACCGACCTTTCTCAGCGCTTTCGGACCGAGCGTCGATGGCGTGGTCATCAAGCCCGACTTTCAAAAGGACCTGTTGTCCTACATGGGTCCGGAATTCCAAGGATTTGGGTGAGCACCCGACATACATAATACAGACTCTTTCCAGGGCACTTGGCCTAGAATCTACTTCGAGTATTCGGCTATCTGTTCGACCGATTCTCTTATCTGTCCATTCAGAATTCACACAATCCTTCTTCCACTCAGTCTTGCTCTGTTCATACACGATACAATAGTAATAATAATTAGACTTTGGATGTTTATGCAGAATACAAATGTTTGTGCATCAATTGTGCAAGACACAGGAGCTAAATATCAATTTATATTCTTCATTAATAATTTTAATGTGGTGAAAATAATATATTTTAATACTCTTAATGTCTTTTAATATTTTCACTGTTTTAAATTACGCTTGATCATTTTTGTTATAAATAAATGCATAAAATCCCGAGTCTAGTAATAATTATACCGGATGTTTCATAATTCATGGTACAAATTAAAATCAAGAATAACGAAATTGCGTGGATGTCACTCCTGACGTACACAACTTAATTGTTGCATACATTTTTAACTTCACGCCCGGCGGGACGTAATGAGTGATTATTTAAAATACTCTCGCGAAAGTATCGATAACGTCCTCATCTCCGGCAAGTTTCCATAATATCTTCGTTTCCCGTCCAGAGACTTTATCGAGGGTCCTCATTAAATGGAAAGTAGATGCAGGACCAGCTCGATCCGCCGCGGACATTAGTGCGGTTCATTAGCAGGATTGTAAATGACCCAGCCTTGTCCCTCCAAGTCATTAGCATATTCAGATCGGGCCGACGACATCGACGTAGCCAGATGAGACAACCTATTGCAATCATTGTTTTTCTTAGACGTATATCAACATTCGTCGTAGACGAAGATACACTACTGTACAAAAGGAAGAAGCACCCGGCCATATTTAATAGAAAAGCGTAAAAAGTCAGATGAGAACACAGTAACTTTTGAAAAAGGATGCCGCTGTTTAATTGAATGGTTCTGAGAATATGCGGATTATTTAATAGGGCTGCTCTTTACTTTACCGGACTCAAAATTTGTGCCTTTCTCCTTTAATGTATGATGTATTTGGTATGTAAACCAGTAGATTTGTACCCGGGGCGGTTGCAGATCGAAGTTTCGACCCTGTAAGATCAATGGTTCAGGAGTTATGCTTGCTTAAAGTTGTTCATTTTTCAGTGTTTTTGACAGGTAATTGCTCCGCCATATTGCTTTGTAGTGACGATCGCGCGCCGCTTACCGAGCAGAACCGCTAGATGGCAGCACGGGCACGCGTCAATGCTGATAATATAGAGCGGGTATTGCGATTGTTGTTTGAATTTTGGATGACATGGCCACGATGTTGCGTTTTAACTAGTCTGGGTTAGGTTTTTGTAAATATTTTCCACGATATTTCTTCTCCAACATTTTCCCAGATATTTTCTCTATGTTAACGATATTACTGTGTGCCCGTGCTGCCATCTAGCGATTCTGCTCGGTAAGCGGCTCGCGATCGTCACTACAAATGGTCAAAAACACTGCAGATTGCTCAACTTTAAGCAAGCATAACTCCTGAACCATTGATCCTACAGGATCGAAACTTCGATCTGCAGCCGCTCTGGGTACAAATCTACTGGATTACATACCAAATACATCATAATTTATAGGAGAAAGGCACAAATTTTGAGTCCAGTAAAGTAAATTTTACCCTCTAATACTTTAAATAGAATAAATCAGTCATTGTACAATACAATTTCTATGGGTGCTTCTTTCCTTTGAACAGCAGTGTATATACGTAACTTCTATATTTACTAGAGTTTTTAGAGTTTGAAGCGTTTCTAAAAAAATAGTTTTCTTTGTTGAAAAGAGATATAATTGGACGTACTCGACGCTGGAAACTTTCTGCTTCTCAGGCCACTCCCGAAGAAATCGGAGCACGGCGCACCCATCACCAGCAACAACAAGTACGATTTGTTATTCGGCGTGACGACGAGCGAAGCTTTGTGGAAATTCGCTGAGAAAGATGTCCAGCTGGGTTTCGAGGGCGAGAGGAGGGACAGGATCATCAGAACCTACGTGAGGAACGCCTACGTGTACCACCTGACTGAAATATTTTACACAGTGAGTTTACATGAATATATATTCTTATTAAATATACAATATACATATACTCTTAAAACGACTTTTTTTAATAGTATACATTTTTAATAATGCAATGCAGGAAGTGAATTCGCCGAATATTCAAACTTTTATCGATTTGCTTTTACTATGAAACAAACGATGAAACATTTGCATGCGACAGTGTATTGAATTTTTAATCGCTTTAGCCTCGCCTTAATTACGAACGGGCAATAATCCGAAATTTGGTTCACGTGAATTAAAAAAAAAGGGTCGGGGAGTAATGAAATCACACTCGAGCACACGGTGTATTGCATCTGCTCGGCATTCCCATGGGCAAAACTTACGCGTTACGTTCAATTTATCCCCGAATATCCGAGCCGTTTATGTCCCATCTGGCGATTTAATTATGCCACATATTCCATTAGCGCCGATAAGACTGCTAATAAACATATCTCGATGCGAGTTTCATATCTGATCCCCATCCTGAACATAAAGAGTGAAGTATCAGAAAGCCGGTGAATATTTTGCTGGTATTGGACGCCGGTGTCGTTCATCCTCCGGAATATTCCGATAAGCCAACGATTCCGAAGATTATGTCCATTTCGCGTTCGTTTTCATAATGCTCTTAGGGAATAATTCGGCGAACGTTCGCCGGATCATCGTCGGTTCCACCACCCACCCCCACCAAGTGACTATAAAAACATATCGTTTCCGGCCTCCTGCCTAATTATCCATAATCGTAAAACGTTATTCAACCGCAAATCGCTGTTTAATTGTGCCCACCACGATCGGGGTTGCGTTTGCACGAAAACAATGCGAAAATTCGTACGATATCGACCCGCATCCCAATCAAAAGCTTCCCTTTGATAGGTGCGGCATACCGACGTCAACGATTCTTTATTGTTCCCTCAAATGATAACGAATGCGTACGAAATTATCCGTTATACAGTCCAACCCCAACTATGCGTTACGATAAAAAAGGTTTGTTGTATAGATTTTGATTGCGAAACATTCCACATCTCGCTCGGCTTTTCAGACATTTCAGAGTGCTTTGTAAAAAGTATGTGTGTCCATCCAAATTTTTTAAAATAATATGTACTCAAAGAAATAAATTCACACTAATCGTGAATTAAAAATATTAGAAAAATTACTTACTACTTCACTATAGCTTGTGATCAAATTCCAGCAGACAATTTTTATTTTGCAGAAAGATCGAATGTCGAAAGTCGGTTGGTTAAAATTCTGGCGAACATGTTCGCGACCGAAGTCCTTTGTATTTTCTCGTTTCCTTCAATTTCCGTTCGCAACATCGATTGCGAATTGAATGTGTTTCATAAAAATATTGCAGTCGACCGAAACGCCGTGGGAACGAATTGCCGTCGTACGTACACTGGAAGAATGAAATTTTCGTCATTGTCATTGTTCGACGGAGGTTCGCAGGGGGGACGGACTTGTAATTTTCACGACGCGTCCTCTCAAAAGCGGGGATCGTGTTTCGCGGGCGCGACGTTTCAGCAAAAACTGTTTCGCGAATAATAAAAGCAGGACACGCCCGGCGGAACTTTCTCCCCGGGGCGAGACGCCGGACTCTCTCGGGCCGGTTTTGCATGTGTATCGTTAATAAAAAGTACGAGCTCGTGTCGGGATTCCGCCCGCGGCTGTTTGAATTTCGTTCCCCGTCACGCTCGAGCCCCAATGAATTTCATCGTAGTTATGGCGCGATTCCCGTTTAATTGTTGTCCAACGACGCACCACCGGCGCGGTACATTTTTTCGGATCCTCTCGACGCCGATCGCCGTATCTAGGTTATTTGTGTCGTGCCCGGACAGACGTTTTTACCCCGCGTTTTTATTAAAACGTGATACGTTGAGTGTCCGCTAATTGCTTTCGCGTTCGAATAAATTGTATCACGTCGAACCAGATTGGAATATACGTCATCTGTAATCACGTATCTATGATAGTGCGTATTGGTGCACTGCTGCGTGGCAATTGTTATAAATAAATTGCCGATCTCGACACACGAAGAATAAAAATTTATTTCACCCAGAGAGAGCAATGTACTTATTAATTTTCTGCTATTTTACCCTTTTATCAGGTTGGACTGTTAAGCGCTTCATTCGTGCTTAATTTTTCGCATTTAAAATAAATTTCCCACATGACAGAACGTGAAAGTGTTTTTAAAAATAAATGTATACTTCATCGGTATTCTTCACTTTTCAGTTTATGGAGATAGCAGATTTAGCAAATGTAGCGATTCGAATGTAAAACGTATCATTGCACGATCTAAAAAATGTTTGAAACAGATTTCATACTGGAAATGGTACGAAGCGAAATACGTGAATTTTACGAACTGTTCGAACTCTACAGATTAAGAGTTAAAAACCGGTAAACTGAAATGCCAGGATATTATGCGAATCAAAATATGGATAACTGTATTGAGAAACGCGGGATTATAAATGCTTTATTCGGACAGTGTATGAGAACGTAAAACAAAAATAAAATATGAAACCGTTTTTCAATACGATACGAACGTGTACACAAATTCACGATATTTTATATGTTTACGCAAGCGACGTTTATTAATACAACTGTTTGCAAACTTCACTGATCACCGGAAAAATCACCGTGGAAAAGATTACCCTACGTAGATAGATAAACAACAATAGTCAAAAAATTTGTAAATTGTTATATAGAACCATTTTTTCGTATTACATATAACCGCTAGTCTAGTGTAATTTTGCGGTTCTGTCGTGACACTTTAATGAAACATTCGCGACGCCGTATTTGTGACACCCTGCGGCCCTCTGAATTTCTGCTGCATTGAATTACTTATTTGCAGGGAAATGTAATTTACACAATAATATGCAAAATTAACTGAGCACCCACAGCAGAGGAATTATTACAGAAATGCATAAATTAATGTACCCAGCAATAGTTTGTACACTGTGCATTCAAGATTAATCTTTCATTAGAGCAATTAGCTTCCATTCAATGTAACTCGCGGAAACGTGAATGCACTGCACAAACATTTTATTTCGTATAAACAGCCGAAGTCTACTAATAATGTTGTAATGCATTTTCAGGTGGTGAATGAGTACACAGACTGGGAGCGCACCGTTCAACACCCTGTCAACACAAAAGATGCTTGCGTTCAAGCACTCAGCGACGCTCAGTTCGTGGCGCCATTAGTGCAAACTGGCGATCTCTTCACTTTGAGGCACACGAAGAAGCCTAGCAATCCTCACGTCGTACCCCTACTCGAACCGGATAGGGAGCCCATGCCTAAAACGTATTTTTACGTCTTCGACTACCAGATGAGGGACGGTGATTATTCCCAGGTCAGTCAAGTCAAAGTAAAAATTATTTTCAGATGAAGTGCATGGCCCTGGGTAGTGATGGGCATTCAATACTCTGTCTGGCAAGTTTTCAAACAAATCAATCACTACAAGATTTCGATTCAATTCGATATTTACTCGAAATTCTTGAAAGTTTTGATCAAATCTTTTCAAGATTTGCCATCGATGAGAACAAATTCTCTGTTGAAGGTAAAGGATACTCATCGATGACAAGGTTTGGGTTTAGTGTGGCTTTAAAGTCACCGCAAATGCGTATTTTCCCATTGGATTTTACAACTGGTATGATGTGTGTAGCCCATTCAGAATAACCTTGACTAAAATTCCCTCATCCTCCAAATACTTTAATTCGTCATCGACGAAGCTTCAATAAATACAGGTTGAGCAGTACTTTCTAATCTTAAACGCGCTTGAATGTTCGTAATTTTTCCCATGGAGGCTTCCACGATATTTAGGTATTTTTGTAATATTTGATCTGGATCAACTTTTGTTGAAATATGGAAAATATTTTCTAATTTTACTCGCAATTGTCGTGTCCATTCTCGACCCAAAATTGGTTCTCTGTCTGTATTGACAATACAGAAATTTAAAATCTTTGTCAGGCCACCATATGTGCAAGTTACTTGTAAGTAACCAACCAGATCTAGGGCCCCTTTGTAATATGTAATTAATTTTAAATTTGTTTTTGGAACCTTCAAATTACAGAATAATTTTTTGTATAAAGAACGGGGTTTATAATGCTTACTGCGGCTCCACTGTCTACCTCGAAATCCAGAAGGTGGTTTGTATGGCTAAGATTTCTTCAATTTGGCTAACACCCTCACAATCCTTGTTTTTGAAGCATTGTACATATGCTGGAAATATATTTACACTTATTCGCGAAATGTGAAGGAGATCCACACCTGCAACAAAAACTTTTATTATTTGTATCGCGGGGCTTTGGAACAACCTTCATTTTTCATTTGTTGCACTAAATGGATTTCTTCATATACTCACCGCTATTTCGAGTGCCCTTCCGATCGTCAAATCCTTTGTCTCCAGTAGTCTGCTCTGTATGATTTGCCTTCTTTTAAAGACTTTCGAATTTGTCGATGTAATAGCTCCTCTCCGACTTGAATGACAAAAAAAAAAAATTACCTTTAGAGTTTTCGACGTTCGGCTAAAGTTTACGAGGAAATTGCTAAAAACTTTACGTGTAAATGCATGGATTAGGTCTGGAATAGATTTGGATTTCAAGACTTTTAAGATCTTCAATCGAAAGAGCTCCAATCGACTTTCATCGAAGCGATTCGAAGTGTTTCAGATCCCATCACCAGCCCTTGGCAACTAGTGCTCCGAGATTCGATGGTGTAGAATCGGCTGCCCCTACCATCGCGCTCCGGTCCCGATTAAGTCCTCTACCTTCTCCTTCTACGTCGCTATTCCGCCACGCTTCCGCCAAGGCACGGTCACGTGACGCGTCCGCTCGCGCTGGTGGGGGTAGCCGATTCTACACATGTGTCCCATGGTTGCGAAGGGATTAGAAAGGGAGGGAGAAATGTTTATACAGCTTCAGAATATTATTTAAAGGTCCGAGTACGATCCCGTAAATTCCGAAAGTTTCGTTAAAGAGAATTTTCGCTTACCGGGATTATCGGACACGGGCAAGATTCATTGTAAATATTTTCCGTGTCCAGTTGCCAGAAGTGGTTTATCGGCAGTCGAATAAATCATCGATATCTGTGCATTCGATTACGAAACTGTTCAAAGATGTATTATAAAGCGAACGATTTTACCGGGGGTAATTAGATCGGCGGCGCAAACTGCGCGCGCGCGCGCCCGCACACGCCAAGATAAATTAACTACACGAAACATCATTAATAATCCGGCCGCGTCGGCAGAAACTGCACGACTGCCATCGACTTCCCGTTCTGTACAGGGTGTACTAGTAACTCGCGACTGATAGGTGGCGTTACCTGCTCGTTATGGTGGCTGCAATTTCCCCGTCTCATAAATTCGAAATTTAATATTGTACGCAAAAACTCGCACCGTTCCTTCGCCGAAGAATGCTTGAAATTGTGCGCCGCACTTGTCTGCTTCGTCCACGGAAAATGAAAAAATTCACGGTTAACGTGGGTCTCCCGTTAGCGTCCGTTTATGAGTTGCTTCCCCTTCTTTAATTCCCCCCTTCCCATGGGGAACTATGGACGGAATTATGCAGCGCTAGACAAAATAATAAGGTACTTTACATATTGATACGCATGTACAATGGGTGTAAAAAGCAGGGACCAAAAATTACAGTTATTCTAAAATTTTCTACGACAAAAATCATTAATAAGAAGTTGATTATTATTGAAATTTAAGATAATGTACACAAAATATAAAGAAAAATATTCGAAGAACAAAATGATTAAAAAATATAGGTTTTTATACATTTTGGATACAAATAACAGTTATTAGTGTCCAAAAAATTGGATCCTCCTCGATAATTGTTATCGATGAAGAAAAACTGTTTCGATTGCTCAAAGCAGTTATCGATGAGTTAAATTTATTACGATGTCTCTTAACAGTTATCGATGGGCGAATTTCTTTTCATTTGTTCGTAATAATTATTGATGAGAAAATTCATTTTGGTTGCTTATTCAATTATTGAGTTGTCTACTCTTTTTCGGATGGAGCAAGCCTGTGAAATTCATTGAGAAGGTTTCATACAACAAGACGAATCAGTAGACCATAAGAACGACACAAAATCTATTTCTTTGTCACATTAAATTTTGATTGTAGCAATTAATTTTACGAATAAAAATTTATGAAATAATTGATTGTCTACCATTTACAAGTTGTACTATTTAATAATAACTATTACAAATTTCCTTCATCAATAACTGTTATGAGCGATGGAAATAAATTTTTCTCATTGATAACTGTTATGAGCGATCGAAATAAATGTCTTTCATTGATAACTGTTTTAAGTGGTCGAAATGAATTTCTCTCAACGATAACATTTACCAACAAGAGAAAAAATGTTCGCTTACTTACAATCCTTATTTGTAACCCAGTGGTCGGCAACGGCTCCACTATTCGGCCAGTTTTCGAGGCCAGCGCTCTCCCTCCTCGTTACGGCCATAGTGCTCTATGCTATGCCTAGTGTTCGAGAAGAACTGTTGAAACCTCCTGGAAAATTATATTTGTTAACACGGATTTTCAAAAATGGGTAGTTGAAATTTATAACAGCGAAGAATAATCATTCCCATAAAAAATGTTCTGTATGCTTGAGCAGTAATTGTAGGCATACGATAATTATAAATTTTCTTTTCGATCCTAGCAAATTATTAAATAAAAAGAGATCACCGACCTCGAAGAACTACTTTAAAAAATATTTTCGCATTGCCTAAAAATTTGATTGTAGTGTCATTGTAGTGGCAGTATTTCCGCATATCTTTGGTGCGAAGGTAAAATTGTTGATGCGAAATTATTCAAGCACGAACAATTAATCTTTGCTGAATCAGCGCTGCTAAATGCCTTGGCATTTTGATAAAAGCCAAAGCAAAGCTCTTTTTTCATACACTGTGGTCTGTAGAATTTTAGGGAGAATTACGGGAGCGCGGTATACTCTGCGGCGAGGAAAATTTATCGGAGTCGAGCTTAGGTGTTCCACCGAACGGAGGAACTTGGCTGGCTTTTATAGTTGAACAATTATAATCCTCCGGGAATGGTAATGCATTTACTTCTCCGGTTCTCCGGATAATGTAGGTTGAATATCATTGGACCCTGCGTCAATATTAGTCGAGTGTTGCCGAACCAGCAACGGTCTCGTCAACTTCGAAATATGAAAATAATAAACTTAATTAAATCCCGCCAATATTTTCAATACTCCCCGAGTGCAAATTTCAACTACGCCGCAATTTTCGGCGGCTACGGTAATTAATTGGAATGCGGACGACGTTCGCTGAAAGATTACCAAAATTCTCGCAGGACTAGCCGCGTTAATTTCAATATATTTAGCGGGAAGTTTAATATGTATTTTCGAACGTTTATAACGGATCTCTCAATTAATACTATTCGAGGAAAAATTAATTTGCCGCGTGTACGTTGCGTCGAGCAAATTTTCCCATTTTCTAGAGTTTATTGGTTTCCATTATTAAACGAGCGAATTTACTTTTGTTAGAACTCGCGAGAGAATATAAAGTCCGTTTATAATATTAACACTAGCTTGAACATTCGTTCTTTTACTACCGCGCCGAAGTATCGCGAAATTATTCGAAGTAATTACTTCTCCGGATGCGGGCAATAAATAAACGTGGCTACATTAATAATTAATCGCCCCAATACAAATCAGTATTCACGTGTAGCACTTGCAACATGTAAACATAAATTCAATATTCTGCAATCGTTGCATACATTCATTAATTGTTTCCATTATAACTAAAAGTTCCACGGGCCCGCTGATAAATAATAAATTGGCCGAGAGTCGATCATGCATAATGTCATATTTATATCGATCGATGACCTGTTTCCGCGGTAGTTATATTGTAATTATTAGGTTCCGCTCGACTCTTCTCAAAGGAAAAATTTCAGCCAGGTACAATGCATATATCAACAACCGGTTTTTACACATTTACTTTTCATCGACGATCTACGTTAGCTCACTTCTTGGTGCTGCTCGGAGCATAAACATAAATTTTAATTCATTTCACCGCTATTGTTGTGATGAAAGCCATATCTCTGAAGTGCGTTCCATATTTCTCAATAAAGTGAAACAAACGGGAATGGGCAAACCGTTATGGCCGATGGGTATACTTGTAGCACCCTAAACCAATAAATACTTCATATCTAGACGCAAACATTTTTGCATGTGATTTTATATTTCCAGCATAAATCGATCCCGTAAAATAATTCTGAATCTTTTATAACACTGCAACATTCTCGGGGAATTATTGCTACGGCTTATTTATTCATACGCGTCGCGGGCATCGCCGATGCAGCTTATTTATTGAATAGTTCGAAATACGGTTGCGCAGGAAATTTTCCAGTGAAGCTTTCACGCGAAAGAAGGTACGATAAATCCCCGACGAAGTTCGCGACCAGTTATTATACCACTTTCTGAATTACGGTAACGTAGAACGGTGTATTAGGTCAGAAGAACACGGCCGAGCGCACCAGATTACATTGATCAATATTTATTGCCCGCTCCACTCGTATATCCGAGTAAACATTTCCACAATCCTGTCAATCAGTCGAGCAAACATCACGCTAAACAATTAATTTGATACTTCTGATTCGGGCGCGGTATTTGGTCTATAGGTACATTATGTTTAATCTATACCTACTTCCTTAATTATCACATCTATCCACGCAATTAATCGGAATCGATCAAGACGCGCTGCGCTCGTCAACAACCGTTTTATTGCGCACACCGATTTTTAGAGATTTGTTGAACACATACACATTCATAATCATAATAAAATCCAACTGCCACAATAATATCAAAGTGGTCAACTTTAATATAAAATCAACTTTAGGCTTTCGGGATTTTTTAAAAATCAATTTTGCACCCGAAAATTTGGAAAAAGCTGCTCTTTACTTTACCGGACTCAAAATTTGTGCCCTTCTCCTATTAATTATGATGTATTTGGTATGTGATCCAGTAGATTTGTACCCGGGGCGGCCGAAGATCGAAGTTTCAATCATGTAGGATCAATGGTTCAGGAGATATGCTTGCTCAAAATTGTCCATTTTTCAGTGTTTTTGATAGGTAAGGGCGCCGCCATATTGGTTTGTAGTGACGATCGCGCGCCGCTTACCGAGCAGAACCGCTAGATGGCAGCACGGGCACGCGTTAATGCTGATAATATAGAGCGGGTATTGCGATTGTTGTTTGAATTTTGGATGACATGGCCACAATATAGCGTTTTAACTAGTTTGGGTTAGGTTCTTCTAAATATTTTCCACGATATTTCTTCTCCAACATTTTCTGAGATATTTTCTCTATTTTAACGATATTACTGTGTGCCCGTGCTGCCATCAAACCAATATGCCGGCGTCATTATCTGTCAAAAACACTGCAGATTGCTCAACTTTAAGCAAGCATAACTCCTGAACCATTGATCCTACAGGATCGAAACTTCGATCTGTAGCCGCCCCGCGTACGAATCTATTGGATTACATACCAAATACATCATAATTTGTAGGAGAAAGACACGAACTTACCCTTGGAAAAAATTCACAGTCGTGTATGCCGTCAGGCAGAATGTTCATGAATTTTTTCGCAATATTTCGCTAAGCGGAACAGAAGAAATATAGAATAATTGATGACAAAAATTTTCTACGAAATTTCTATTTGTGGATAATCCGTATCACACTGCAATAAATGTATACGAGAGAAACGTTGATCGAAATTCAACGCGAACACCCTGTATATTCTGACGCAACAGTGCACGTCAGATCGTACGGTATTAATTCTACCATTCTCACGGGTCGCTGTAAAATAGGTATTTTTAAATTAGTTTCTCGGTGAACTAATTACATGTCGTTTCAAGTACATGAACGAACACAGATCGACGGAAACTGTAAACGCAAATGATCACTATCGTAAATAATCAGGTGGATTACGGCGATCATTGATTTGTAATTAAATGATATGAATGTTGAACGACGCTCACTTCCGATGATTGAAAACCATCGATCGATCATTCATCCCATTTAATTACTCGTTCGCGGTTACTATTTTCGTACCGATCGTGCCGCGCGATCGTATTTACTGTGAAATCTATAATCATCGTGAAATGATGGTTATATCACATTTTTGTGATAAAATGTTTTGTAATAAAATTCTCGTTATCGAGCATTTCTCTTGTATTCTTTCATTTCGCAAATGATTTTCTCGCTTTCCGCCAGGGGTTCGGTTGATTTCGTGTGCTTTGTTTAACGTAAACAAATGGAATTTCATTCGCCGACCAGCCTTTCGAGATGAAAGTTCATTGACCTCGCAGGTCGCGTTTTCCCCGTGTATTTTTCCTCCATAAATTCACAAGTGTTCGCGTTGAACGATCCGTGAATATTTGCAAAGAGCATCGCGAGCAATGTCTATGGCTTCTCACGAGGACTATGCGCGGATATAATGAAATATAAATCTTGACCTTGAAGTTTAACTATTATGTATACCATGAAACATGCATTTTAAAGATGCATATAAAAGAGAAAAGTGATAAATGTCCTGAATATTTAATAATATCGTAATATGTAAAGTTTATTATTATATATTTATTAAAATAGGATGGTTACTTACAGTACAGAGGTAGCTTTGTTACCATAAGAATAGGGTTCCTTACAACGAAAGTTTCAAACTAAATTCACGGACCACCATGGGCAGTACCAGCTCCTGAAAATTAATTAGCAAACAAATTCAGAATTATGCGAGTAAAATGATGGAACCAAACTTCGTGTTCGAGCGCGAGAGTTCAGCTGTTTGCATAATAAAACTACTAATAAAGAAGATTCTGGATTGATACGTTTTATTTGAACATTGTCGTATTGTATTGCGATTATTTTAATAATAACATGAACACTCTAATAGCTGAACGTTCATGTTGCTCATGTGTAGTCATAATTAATTACATCTGCTACTGTTAGGTTGAAAATTGTAACCAAATACATATCAAACTCGACTCAATTGAAGCGTGCCAATACAATAGTTTCAATATCCTAAATTGTTTAGAAACATACCGCACAATAGGTTGATGCACAAATATCAATGCAGAACATAAACTCATTCACCGTATCAATCAAGTTCCAGTTCCGTTGCTAATTATTAGACTGCGGATCTTTATGCAATTATGGGTTATGAAAATGTTCACTTTTGTACAATTTTTCCTTGTTTTGGATTTACGAAGGTTGTTCCCATTAACAATAAGATTTTATTAAATTCCACTATCTCTTAAAATCTGTCTACAAAAATTGAAAAATGCATAAACATCCGCAGTCTACTAATTATAAAATGGAAAGGCCATTAGGACAAGTTGAATACAAACTACCCTTGTCTACCTTTACCAAAACACAATCTCGTGGACATTATATATAATATTAAAAATAAATTAAAATCGTTTACCTCGAGTTGGTTGTCGAATATATAAATAAATAGACCCCACAAACCAAATACGTATTACCTGATCAGCTACAACAGTGTGACCAGATGAGACATGCACGACAGAGAAGAGACGCGTCACGTGATCGGGCCGCAGCGGAAGTAGAGTGAGAGACACAATTCTTGATCTGGCGACATTATGTGACTGACGCATGTCGGCTCTCAGTCGTGAACTAGTACTCTCCCTACTCCTGAGTCCTCCCCACCTCACGCGAAGCGAAGCACGCTAAGGGCATGATGAAATAGTTGATAGTGGGGGAACCGGAACACTGGTAGTGGGAAACGTGACGCAACAGCAGGAAGAAGTTTCCTAGGCTTGAGCTACGACCAGTGAGCGGTCCCCTCCTTTTCCTGAAAGCCTACATCAGTGATAGGCACCGTATTGCTCACTGTCCCCTTCCAGTAAGCGCCAATAGACAGTTGGCGCGCCGCGGCGACTGTGTCAACTCGCGCTCTGATTGGTCCGTGTTTTTCGTTAATAACTCTTAAACAAAGCTGCGGATAACATTTTTGCAAAGGAAAATGTCGCTTGAAATGGTCTCAGGAACCACCCCCTTTTGGGAAGTTCATGAATTTTGGGACACCTTGTATACGGATCGGTGACAGATCAGGTAGTAGCAGGAAAGGTCTTGACTATCTGTCGATCTTGTGGCGAGCGCAGGACGTTTGCCGCCACAAACTCAAAGTAGGCAATAAACGCCAATACACAGAAAAATTTTTGTTGGTAGCATTAGAGCAGACTTTAAACTTTCTTTTCGTGTAAATTTCTAAATGCGGAAATGAACAATATTTATATTTTTAGTGACAGTGATCGCTGTTTCACGATCTGAATTTTTGAAAGTTTGAAGGAATTTTCAGAAAGACAGTCATCTTAATCGATTGTATAAATTTGTTTTGGAGAAATCGTGGATAGATACGTTATGTGAAGAAGCCGAAAAATCTATATGGATTAATATTTCCAATATCTGCACAGTTTCTATTAGTAAAGAAAGTTTTGTCCAGCTGGCACTGTGCTCTGCACAGAAGAAACGTTGGTGGGGGAAGCAAGCGTTTGAGGAGCCCCAACCGTGCTCAGCACAAGCCTACCATGAATGTCTACTATGCAACATGTATTGCGCACAAAAATCCACAGCCATGATTCTCCTCGCTAAAAATGCGCACGGGATCGAATATTGAAAAAGTTTTTTGTTTGCGCCCGTTTCGTTTTGTCGCGATTGCGCGTACGCTTTGACGAAGTTAACGCGGCTAGCAGACGGAAAGCAACGCTTTATGTGACCGTTCCAATAATTCGTAAACCATTGTGGTCGCAATCGGTTGACCATTTAACGATATTCATCGCCGACGGCTGTGACGCTGAATAATTTGCGTGCTTCTCGCGTTCATTGGCTGAATACACACGCACGAATCCGCGTGAACCGCGATTATCGTCTCGTTCAAAACCTCCGTGAATTTCTAGAAATTGTACAAGTCACCGGAGACGATTCGTCCCGCAACATCTGGACAGGTGACCCCGCGAGCAATATTTTTATAACAAAATATGAAATGTAAAACGGTCTCGTACCCGTCCGACTGCGAAATACAATCACTGATAACACTGACGAGGTACACATCGGTGAACGCATTCTCAAAATTCCATCGCGAAATATTTACAGTACCTCGTGAACGGATAAATAAATAAACGAGCTGCATCCTAGCAATCGATTACGTTTCGGCGATACCCGTCGCGCCTCAACGATGCGATCTGCAAATTAAATAGCTTGAATAAACAACGCGCGGTACATTTTTCTATTGAAACTAGCTTTTGTTAATTCCAGTAATGGCCTCGGTAATTGTGCAAGTTACAGTACATCTGTTCTTTGTGTGTTGCCACATGCCGTGAGATTCTAAAAAGATCTTCATAATTAGGTAGAGACTGTAAGTATTCGTTTATATTATTTTATGACAGAACTTCTAGTCGTAATTACTAGTTGTCGTTCATTGTTACATAAAAGGTTCTTAATTATTGTAGACCAGACATTTTCTTTGACTTTTAACTCCTGCCTTGTGATGAAATTAAACTTAGAATGTGCTCAACGAAATTTCTTATGTACCCGTACTAATCAGATCGAAGAGATGTGTCCATTTCGATGAAAATTTGCACCGATCATTGCAGCGAATAAAGCACCATAAAGTAGGACAGCGAAGTCTCCAGCAACTTAAACAATTCAGAATCAAAATAATCGAAGAGACTCCCGAGCAAGGCGGTTAATATGCTAATCTTACCGAGTAGTAAGTCTCTAACGACATCGTCAAAATCGTGGAAAATGCGACTGTGACTGGCTGCATACTATTACACATGATTAGCTGCAGTGCCTTCTGGTTTGAAATCGATGCGGTGTACCATTCTCCAGAGTACCTAGAATGTTTTTCCTTTTGTTTAGAATTATAATATATAGAATATTTTTGCCATTTCACATGAAATGAAATTTTCTTTGATTACTTACATCTGCCGAAAAACATCAGAACTGACATCCAGAAGTTCTTGCGCTGATGCACAGAAGAAGAATAAATTTAAGAATATTCCACCAAGGTTCAATACGCTAAGAATGGCCACCTCGATGTTTCTCCCATTTCTGATATAAATGCACACCTAAACATAAATGCTTCTGAAAGATGACGAGATGAGTCAAGTTTCTCGGACATTTTAACTAACTGACGTTTACGGTGTAACAGTTGACGGCTTTTCCTGCATAAACTCACATTAACTAACAAACTGCTGACTGTAGTAATACAGCCCAATCCCGCAATGCAGCAAAGCGCAGAATAATAGGAGGTTAAAATGTCGACGTATCTTGACCAGCCACATAAAATGACATAAAATATAATACGATGAATAAATCTTTGGTTCCTGGAATCGTTAACAGGTTCAGTACTAACTCAATAATTTTCCAGTGATGCTCGACGATGCCTACGAAAGCAGTGTGTAGTCTGTTACTCTCGATACGTTTCTCCGAAGTATCATGAAAAGCATGTTCTAAACGGTGTCTGCAAATTAGAGAAGAGATTTGGAGAAGATTAGTTGGGTCATCTGACGAGATCCAATTTGTACAACAAATAATTAATGACATAAGCACTCACCCAAAAATAGTGAACATCCCGCGTGCATGAGTAATGAGCATTTGGAACTGCACATTCGCGGCACATAATCCTATAACCGTCTCAAAAACGAGGATATAATTATATGGTAAACGAAGGGTATAGTTTTTATCCGGATCAAGCAAGAATGCGCCTATGAACGGTTGTCGGGGGTGAGTGGTATTCCACGGTAACTTATCACTCAGAAAGTCCGGTACGAATTGGAAGATGCAATATAGCGTCGATAGCATATATGTTAACGCTAGAATCAGCCGAAGCAGCACACATAGACCCCAATCATTCGCCATTATAGAGGGTGTTTCGTAACTGATGGTACAAGCGAAAAGGGGGTGATACTACATGAAAAAATAAGTCGAATATATAAAATAAAATTTTTTCACCTGAGCCTTTGTTTTTTAGAAAATCGACTTTGAATTTTCGCCGGGTACTCGTGCACTTGATCATGTCTCGTTATAACGGATCGCACTATACAGGGTGTCCCAAAATTCCTTTAACAACCGGAAATGGGAGGTTCCTGAGATCATTTGAAGCAACATTTTCCTTTGCAGAGATGGCAGCCGCGGCTTTGTTTAGGAGTTATTAACGAAAATCACGGACCAATCATAGTGCGACCTAGACGCGAGTTGGCACAGTCGGCCAATAGACAGTTGGCGCGCCGGGCTTGTGTTTTTACCACGTTTTTTTATTACCATTACCACGTTTTTATTAGCTCGCTTTCTTGTTTGTCTGTTTGTCTGTTCGGTGGAAAATTTTGCAATTGATTTTAAACTAACTTCCTGATGAGCTAGAGACTTGAAATCGGTTACCGGAGAAATAACAATTAAATATTTACCTGTTCACCTCCCCGCGAAACCTACGTCATCGCGTTCAGCGATCGCCACGCCGCACCGCGCCGCGCGACAGCGCTCCCTACTCCACTACGCGTTCCCACTCTGACTCATCCCCACTCCACTGAACGTCGAACCTTTATCTTTGACATTTTACCACGGCGTTTGTTTTCGATAGGACGGGGTTGCAATACCGTCTGAAATTTACTACATGTCTCTGTTATAATCTCATCAAAATGTTTGAAATCGATTCAAAAATTTCACACACACAAGACTAAAAAGCGGAAAATAATTATTTAAATAAAAATAAATTTTTAAAAAATACCACGTTTTTGAAATGGACTAAAAAGTATAAAATAATTTTTCCTAGCCCCGTACAGATTCCTAACCACGTACAGATAATCCTGAAAATTTGTGATTGTGAATTTTTAACAGCTACGCAAATACTTGTAAGATTTAAAACGAAAAACGTGAGGGGCATGCAATAGATAATTGATGCATGAATAGTTCACCTAAATTACTAAAAATTGTATACTACTCTCTACACTCCTTACTATTATCTTGCGCCCCACGTATTTCGTTTTAAATCTTACAAGTAATTGCGTAACTGTTAAAAATTCACAATCACAAATTTTCAGGATTATCTGTACGTGGTTAGGAATCTGTACGGGGCTAGGAAAAATTATTTTATACTTCTTAGTCTATTTTCAAACCTTGGTATTTTTAAAAAATTTATTTTTATTTAAATAATTTCGTTAATAACTGCAAAGCCACGGATAACATTTTTTATAAGGAAAATGTCGCTTCAAATGACGTCAGGAATCTCCCATTTCCGGCTGTTGAAGGAATTTTGGGACACCCTGTAGATCATTGTCTCGATGGACCATTATCGCAGTTTAAGTTTGTTTTTATCGTACCGGAAAATTAGGAACACGCAATGAAATAGTATAGATAGTGGAAGCTTCCTACTACTATACATAGCAAGCATATCCAAAGAAAATTCGAAGTCGATTTTCTCGAAAACAAAGCCTCGCATGAAAAAATTTTATTTAATATTTTCTACTTATTTTGTCATGTAGTATCACCCCCTTCTCGTTTGAACCACCAGTTACGAAACGCCCTGTATAAAAAGCAGAGTGCAAGAATAAAAGCTATTTTAGAAATTTTTACAGGAAATAATATAAAGAAAATGTTGATTTATCTTGAAACGGAAGTAAGATGAACATTGCAGAGATTTTTCAAAAAATATAGTACTGACAAGATTTTAATGAATAAGGGGATCAACTGATTATGACTGGTTGAAGAAGATCAAACAGGGTTCCATTACATAAAATGAATATAGACTGTTTCCATCCTTGGTATGTGATGCATTCAAGAATATGGTCCTCTTTGTTCAACACTGCGCAGTGCCAATCGTGTTTTATTCTCTCCAGCATTTCCTTAAACTGATATGATAAAATTAATCTTATCAGATCACACAAATCCACGGATGATGTTCAGATTCAACTAACACCAAAGTACGTATCTGGGAAAATTCGAAAATTTTGATGGCGAAATTATAGGAAAATAAGAAAAATCATATGAATTCACAAATTAATTAGTTTAGATTTTCTACGTATATGTACTCTGGTACTTAGTAAGCATTATAATCATAATTTCCATATAGTAGTGAAGTCAACTGACCGACTCCAATTGACAATGAGTGTATGTGTACGCTAAGGCCCCACTAAGCCATATAAAAAAATAGGGGATGTCCTCAATAAAAACTTCCATATTATTTCCCTTTTTGATGAGGCGACAGGTCTGTGAAAAATAAATTAGGATACAAAGAATTATCAATCTTCATCGGAATTACTGTGCTACTCTGTTAGTCATACCTTTTCTAAGCCAAAGGAGATTATTTCTGTGAACGCCAAAATCCTCGTAGGTACAGCAGTTATTCTTCTTTGGTAGGGCCACTGGCCAACCATCAGCAGATGTAGACGACAAATGTTGAAATACTTCAGGTCGAACTGATCCATTGTAAGCAGTGGTTCAGACACAAGTGACATGAAAGCCAAGCACAACCCTATCCTCCCCACTCTATAGCTAAATTCTTTTCTACCTCTGAAAGTGCAACGTATGATTTTCGATATTCCGCGACTTCCACCGCGTGAGAGGGTAAACACCGTTAATAATCGATGGACGCATCCAGCACAGGTGCGCTATTCGTAAAAGAAATTCGAGTACAATAGATTGCATAGAAGGGTTGCATTGTGGAAGGAAATAATTCTCGGACTTCTTGGTTCCCCTTCGCTTTAATTTTGCGTGTGAAAGTGGACACTCGCGTGGTCATTGACAACCGGTCAATACACTTGTGGCTGTGGGGGTATGTTGCCATTGAATCACTGCCAGTCGACGATGGGAATTGCTCGAGTGCGAACCGGAGTCAGATATGGGAAGAAATAGTTCAGGCCTTGACTTGTTATAGTGATTCGTGTTTTGAGCGTCGTCATTTTGATCGATGGAAAGAATTTTGACAGAAGAGGTAAGGTTTGTAATTTCAATTGTACGCAGAGTGATTCTGGGAACTGAGACAAGTTACTGCTCTTCGTAATGTCAAAATAGAAAAAGAAAGATACGACTCTATTACCTCCTATAGTAGTGTTACATAAGACAATGACGGTCTTTGAAAAAAATGAAATAAACGTGTACAAACATTAAACAACATTAAAATTTTGATTAATGAATGCGTAAGACTATTGTTGTTGAACAGGCAGTTCAGGACAAGCACCATAGATGATGTTGACCTTCAAATATGTCTTCAAGGACACTGATCTCAACAATTCAAAACATGCTTTAATAGTCGTTCGTTGTTACATAAAAGGTTCATAGTTATTAAAGACGGGACATTTTCCGTGTTTCCTTGTGTATTTCAAATTTTAACTCTTGACCTGGACTAAAATTAAACGTGGAATGTGCTCAAAAATATTTCTTATGTACCCGTAGTAACCAGATCGAAGAGCCGTGTCCGTTTCGATGAAAAATTGCACTGATCATTGTAGCGAATAAAGTACCGTAAAGTAAGACAGCGAAGCCTCCAGAATCTTAAATAATTCAAAATTAAAATACACGAAGAGACTCCCGAGTAAGGTCGTTCATGTGTTAATCTTACCGTGTAGTGAGTCTCTAACGACATCGAGAAAACCGTGGAGAATGTTACTGTAACTGGCTGCATACATTTATGCATGATTAGGAGCAGTATCTTCTGGTTTGATTTCGATGCAGTGTACCATTCTCCCCAGTACCTGAAGTGTTTATTATGTAACATATTTTATAATGTACATTACAGGAAATACTAATGCATTTGTTCCACGTGATATGAAACTTTTTTAATTACTTACATCTGCCGAAAAACATGAGAACTGGCATTCAGAAGTTCTTGTGCCGAAGCACTGAAGAAGTGTAAGTTGACGAAGATTCCAATAAGGTTCAATGCGGAAAGAATGGCCAAATCAATCTTTTGATCGTCCTTCATATAAATACATACCTAAACATAAATGCTTCTGAAAGATGACGATAATGATGATTAAGCAGTTTCTTACACAAGTTTCTCGATAAAGTAATCAGCAGCTCCAATGCTGACATGCTTTTTGACTTCGACCACGTCAAGTCAATTGCATGTAGTCTCTTCACTAAGAAAATTATGCAGTTACGATTCACGATTTAAGAAAACAAATCCCAGATCAATAATATCTCCAAAACCATTCTCTCCATTCTAGCATACTGCTAACGATGATACATATTATATTTTTTCACAATGGAAATTTCCGGACATATTGGACATTCACGAAAAACACGAACCAATCAGAGCGCGGTTACGGTCGCCGAGGGGGTCCTCCCGCTGTAGCCACGTTGTGATTGGTTCGTCTTTGTCCTGGATAAAAAAAGTTCCTTCAAATGAAATCAGAATCATCCCTTTTAAGGTCTCAAGACATTTTTGCGACACCGTGTACATTGATATCTTGTGCAAACGTAAATCATTACTACAAATATAATTATGTTGACTAACTAACGTTTACGGCACAATAGTTCGAGGTTTTCCTGCATGAACTCACATCAACTAACAAACCGCTGATAGATAACATGGTGCAAATCGCAATTACGCAGTAACACGCAGCATAATAGGAACTTAAAGCGTCGACGTATCTTGATCCGCCAGCATAAAATGAAATAAAATGTTATGTGACGAACAAATCTTAGGTCTCCAGAAATATTAAAAGGTTCAGCACTAACTGGATAATCTGCTTGTGCTGCTTAATGACGCGTACCAAAACTGTGTGTACTCTGACGTGTTTTACACATTTCTCTGAATTGTCATGGAAAACATGTTCCAAACGGTGTCTGAAATTCGAGTAGTTGTAGAAGATCGGTTGGGTCAGTTCATACGACCCAATTTGTACAACAAAATAATTATTGACTCACCCTAAAATTGTGAACGTCCCGCATGCATGAATAACGAGCATGTGAAACTGCAAAATCATGGCAGATGTTAATAAAACCGTCACCATCACGAAGCCATACCCATATGATAAACGAAGAGGACAGTGTTTATTCGGATGTAGCAAGAATGCGCCAACGAGCGGTTGTCGGGGGTAATTGGTATTCCATGGCAACAAATTATTAACCCATTCAGGTGCGAATAAAAAAGAGGAGAAGAATGACGCTAGTGCGTATGTTAACGCTGGAATCAGCCAAAGCAAAATAAAATAATTATTATTTCTTGTACCGATACGAACTGTAAGAATTAGTGATGCTTTACGTAGAAATGAAAGATTCATCATCGGTTCTAAACATAAACTTGTATATCCCACGTGAGTTCAATAAGGGGATCAACTCATTATGACAGGTTGAAGAAGATCAAACGGTTCCATTACATAAAATGTATATAGACTGTTTCCATCCTTGTTTTGTGATAGCTTCAAGAATATGGTCCTCTTTGTGCAACATTGCGCAGTGCCAATCGTGTTTTATTGTCTCCAGCATTTCCTTCAACTGATATGGTAAAATTACTGATATCTGATTCAGATTCTTCCAATACCAAAGTATGAAGAAAATCCGACGTTTTCGCTAACGAAATGGTATATAGGAACGAATATAGGAAAATGAGGAAAATCATATGAATTCGCAACTTAGTTAGTTTGGATTTTCCTCATATTCATTATTCGTACATAATAGTACATAAAATGTATTTACCAAGTCCAAGTGGAACCAACAGCATCCGTAACCAATGGACACGATGAGCCACATAAAAAAATAGGGGATGTCCTCAATAAAAATTTGCATATTATTTCCTAAGTAGATGAGGCGGCAGATCTGTTCAAAATAATTTATGATGCACGCTGTACTATGGTGAAGATAGGTCAATATCAATTTTTACTCAAAGAATGTATAAACTGATTTAGCCTTTATCCAAATTACTGAGCTACTCTGTCAATCGTACCTTTTCGATGCCGTAGTGGATCATTCCTCCGAATATTATAATCCTCGTAGGCACAGATGTTAGTTTCTTTTGGTAGGGCCACTGACCAATGAGCAGCAAATGTAGCCGACAGATATTGAAGTACCGAAGTTCAACCTGATCCATTGTAAGCCGTGGTTGAGACACAAGTGACATGAAAGCCAAGCACAACCCTATCCTCCCCACTCTATAGCTAAATTCTTTTCTACCTCTGAAACTGCAACCTATAATTTTCGATATTCCGCGACTTCCAGCGCATGAGACGGTAAACACCGTTAATAATCGATGGACGCATCCAGCACAGGTGCGCTATTCGTAAAAGAAATTCGTGTACAATAGACTGCATAGAAGGGTTGCATTGTGGAAGGAAATAATTCTCGGACTTCTTGGTTCCCCTTCGCTTTTATTTTGCGTGTGGAAGTGGACACTGGCGTGGTCATTGACAACCGGTCAATACACTTGTGGCAGTGGGGGTATGTTGCCACTGAAGTACTGCCAGTCGATGATGGGAATTGCTCGAGTGCGCACCGGAGTCAGATATGGGAAGAAATAGTTCAGGTCTTGAATTGTTATAGTGATTCGTGTTTTGAGCGTCGTCAGTTCCAACGGGTAAAAGAATTTCGACACAAGAGGTATGATTTCTAGTTTCAATTCTATGCAGGGTGATTCTGGGAACTAGGTCATGTTACTGATCTTTGTCAAGTCAAAATAGAAAAAGCAGCTGCGACTCTCTTACTTTCTACAGTAGTACTACATACAATAATGCCGGTTTCTAAAAAAATGAAATAATCGTGGTCAAACATAGTACAACATTAAAATTTTCACGTGTCAAAGTGTAAGATTATTGTTATTAAACGGGCAGTTCAGGAGAAGCACCCCTGATGATGTTGACCTTCAAATATTGTTCAGCTCTAACGAAGGCGTGTTTCGTTGTCGCTCTTGTTCGTTTTCGAACTAACGAAAGCCGACCTTGATTGACATGATGTGGAGACGAACGTGCAACTAGGTTGCAGATGGAACGATACTACACTGTCTGATCGCCCGTTTATTTTCAATACACTTGAAGTAGTTTTTTCTTTGTATACACTGCTTCGTTTGAACGCTGCGATGTTCGCTGTTCGCTCCGCGAATTGATTCTGTGTTCACGGTTCGCTCGCTGACTTCATTCTCCAGGTGACTCTGTTCAAAAGGACCCATTTGCCCCGAGACTCTAGTCCTCAGGTAGTTTCTTGGGGCTCGGACGGAGTTTTTTGGAAAAAGTGCAAAAATGTTGTGAATGGTGGATGCAGCGGTAACGCTCTTTTCGGTGCTCGCCTTTAGGTACCGATGTGGGGGTGACTCGAGGGTTACGTTCCGTGCGGTTTCGTAGGATGACTATAGCGGGCAATAGACTAGGGAAGCGCTTCAAACCTGGTAGGACATGCCGAGAATTACCGGACGTGAGGAATAAGGTAATGGGGGCTGGCAAACAGATAAGCGGACCCCGAAGTGAGTAAAGTCTGGAAAGTGAAAATTATGTTCCTTGGCTTCGAGAGTCTATTGCTGCTATGCTATAAATAACAAAAAAGTAATTTGTGAAGTTGCGAGACTCTTAGCGGACCTATTGCTGAAATACCAGGCCAAAAACCTTTCCTGCGGACGATATGGTGGCCAAGAGACGCTCGCCTCGGATGCAGGTAAAAATTATGCAGGCGGGTATACTAAAACGCGGTCCGGATCCCGTGTAAAGATTATGTTGGGGGTGAATGCGGCGCAACAAATATGTCTTCAACGACACTGATCTCAACAATTCAAAACAGGTTTTAATAGTCGTTCAGTGTGTTACATAAAAGATTCCTAATTATTAACGACCAGACATTTTCCGAGTTTCCTTCTGTGTTCCAAATTTTCACTCCTGACTTGTGCTGAAATTAAACTTAGAATGTGCTCAAAAAAATTTCTTATATCTCCGTATTAATCCGATCGGTTTAGATGATAATTTGCACTGATCATTGCAGCGAATAGAGCACCGTAAAGTAGGACATCGCAGCCTGCAGCAACTTAAACAATTAATAATAAAAATAATGGAAGAGACTCAGTCGAACAAGGTTGTTCTAATCTTACCTTGTAGAAAGACTCTAACGACATTGCGATAATCGTGGAGAATGTGATTGCGGTCGGCTGTATACAATTACACATGATTAGCAGCAGTATCCTCTGGTTTGATTTCGATGCAGTGTACCATTCTCCCCAGTACCTGAAATGTGTATTATGTAACACGTTTTCGGTAATTATTTAGAAGCACGGCCTCCTCTCCGATTTTGATGACCTTGAAATACAGTTGTCAAGGTCATCATTCTGAACAACTTTTCGCTATACATGTTACCGCTGCTCAATTTTAGTTATCGAGGTATTCGCAAAAAACTATTGCTAATACTATATCGAATTTTCCGTATTCTTGCACGCTGTGTGGCTACGTAAGCCTGTCCCGGCGCTGCGTTTCTTTACTTTTTGTTTCTAAACACGCTGTGGAGATGAGAGAGAAAACAGGGTCTCACTCTGATCATACATATGTACAGTGGCTCACGAAAGTATTCGAGCACCCTTTAAAACAGAATAACTTTTTTATAATTGTAACAAACGTCCTGATTTTTCATAATCAATTAGAAGCACTGGTTTATGAAATGATATGCAAAAAAGATTTTCCAAAAAATTATAATTTACAAAATTACATGCAAAAATAAAAAAGTCATTTTTTTAACTTTTTTATTAGGGCCCTTAAAGAAAACTTAAAATATATGTTTTGCAGATCTATGCCCCCCCCCCCGCCCGCCGCGCAATCCTAACTAATTCTAATCGCATGGTTTTTGCATTCTATATAACCATCATACAGAATTTGAACTAGCAAACGAAAAATCATGCGGTAAGCATTGATTAGGATTAGCCGGTGGGGGGCGTAGAGGGCAGGACGTCAGGCCGTCTCAACCACACATACATAAATCCAGGAGTAGTGTTTCACAATTGAAAGCTCACCTTATATATGTATGATCAGAGTGAGACCTGTTTTCTCTCTCATTTCCACAGCGTGATTAGAAACAAGAAATAAACAAACGCTGCGCCGGGAGAGGCTTATATTGCCACGCAGCGTGCAAGAATCCGGAAAATTCAATAGAATATTAGCAATAGTTTTTTGCGAATATCTCGAAAACTAAGATCGCGCGGAGGTAACATGTATAGGAAAAAGTTGTTCAGAATGATGACTTTGACAGAATATATTTGAAGGTTATCAAAATCGGAGTGGAAGCCCTACTTCTAAATAATTACCATATTTTCCAATGAACATTACATGTAATACTTGAAATAAAATTTTTTTAATTACTTACATCTGCCGAAAAACATGAGAACTGGCATTCAGAAGTTCTTGTGCTGAATGGCACAAGTAGTATGCATCGAAAAGTACTAGACCTACGGCCAATAAGGAAATCACGGACATCTCGATGTTCCCATCCTTTTTCATATATGTACACACCTAAACATAAATGCTTCTGAGACATGACCGTGGTGATGATTAAACAGTTTCCTACAGAAGTTTCTCAACAAATTATGTGTGAAATATAAAACACTAATAGATTAGAAGAGATGAATCAATGTCACGAAGGGATGAAGTCAATTTTTACTTAATTTCTGCTTCCCACAATCAATTCAGAACTCAAAAATGTTCTCAGGACTCATCTGCTTTTAAGGTTTTCGGACATTTTTGGGATCCCGTGTATATTTACATCTAGTGCAAACATTATGTGAATTATTATTACTAAAACTATTATTGTGTTGAATAACTAACGTTTATGGTACAATAGATGGCGGCTTTTGCTGCATAAACTCACATTAACTAACAAACTGCTGACGGTAAGAACGAAGACCATCCCTAGAATGCACCATTGCGCACCATAATAGGAGTTCAAAGAGTCGGTGTATCTTGAACAGGCGCCATAAAAGTATATAAAATATTATCTGATAGATAAATAATAGGTATCCAGAAATATTAAAAGGTTCAGTACTAACTGTATAATCTGCTTGTGCTTCTGGATACTGCGTACTAGAACAGTGTGTACTCTGTCATCTTTGATGTGTTTCTCTGAAGTATTATTAAAAGCATGTTCTAAACGATGTCTGGAATTTGGAGAAGATTCGTTGGGACGCTAAATAAGACCCAGTAAATAATTACTGATATAAGCACTCACCCAACAACAGTGAACATCCCGCATGCATGCATAACGAGCATGTTGAACTGCATAAACAAGGTAAGTGGTACTAGGACTGTCCCAATCACGAGGACATACTCATATGGTGTACGAAGAGGATAGTTTTTATCTGGATCTAGCAAGAATACGCCTACGAATGGTTCTCGGATGTTAGTGCTATTCCACGAAACCACATTACTCAGAAACTCCGGTGCGAATTGCAAGGTGATGTAGAAAAACACTAGTATGTACGTTAACGCTGAAATCAGCGAAAGGAGCACACGCGACCGTTCAGATAACTGAGATATCTATTACGTACCGGCTGGAATTCAGTAATTCAACCTAATCATTGGCCTCATTTATCATTCTATAAGATGCAGGGTGCAAGAATAAAAGCTATTTTAGAAATTTTTACAAAAACGATTCTTTTTTTACACAAAGGAAAATTGAAGTCAGACGAACTGAATAAAGGGATCAACTATTTATGGCAGGTTCAGGAAGATCAAACGGTTACATTACATAAAACGTATATAGACTTTTCCCATCCTTGTTTCGTGGTAGCTTCAAGTATATGGTCCTCTTTGTTCAACATTGCCCAGTGCCAATCGTCTTTCATTTTCTCCAGAATTTCCTTCAACTGATACGATAAAATTATTACTCTTACCCGATCACGCAAGTCCACGGATGATGTTCAGCTTCAACTAATACCAAAGTATCTTAGAAAATCCGATAATATCTTTAACTATATGAATTCACAAATTGATTAGATTGTGGATTTTCCGAGTATACTCTGATATTCAGAAAGCATTGCACTCATTATTTGTACATAATAGTGAACTGACCAACCCCAATTGGAGCCAAAAGGATATGTACATTGCAGCAACAGAAATCCATAAACAGCAATAAGGAATATCCTCAATAAGAATTCGCACATCTTTTCCTAATTTTATGAGGCGGCAGATCTGTTCAAAGTAAATTATGATACACACTGTACCATGAGTGTAAAACACCGGTCAGGATCAATTTCTCAAAGAATGTGTAAACTGATTCGCCTGATTCTACTCTGCCAATCGTACCTTTTCGTAGCCGAAGGAGATTAGTGCTGCGGCTATAATGAGCCTCGCAGGCACAGTAGTTATTTTTCTTTGGTAGGGCCACTGGCCAATGGCCAGCAAATGTAATCGCCAAATCTTGAAATATTTCAGTTCGAATAGATCCATCGTAAGCCGTGGTTGAGACACAAGTGATATGAAAACCAAGCACAACCCTATCTTCCCCACTCTATAGCTAAATTCTTTTCTACCTCTGAAACTGCAACCTATAATTTTCGATATTCCGCGACACTTCTACCGCGTGAAGCGGTAAACACTGTTAATAATCGATAGATGCATCCAGCACACGTGCGCTATTCATAAAAAAAATTGGAGTACAATAGACTGCATAGAAGGGTTGAAACGTCGAAGGAAGTAATTCTCGGACTTCTTGGTTCCCCATCGCTTTTATTTGTCGTGTGAAAGTGGACACTCGCGTGGTCATTGACAACCGGTCAATACACTTGTGGCAGTGGGGGTATGTTGCCTCTGAAGTACTGCCAGTCGATGATGGGAATTGCTCGAGTGCGCACCGGAGTCAGATATGGGAAGAAATAGTTCAGGTGTTGACTTGTTACAGTGATTCGTGTTTTGATCAACGTCATTTTAAACGGCAGGGAGACTTTCGACTGAATAGGTATGATTTCTAGTTTCAATTATATGTATGCAGGCTGTTTTTGGGAACTGGGACAAGTCATTGCTCTTCGTAAAGTCAATGTTCGCGCGTTTGGACACTCGCGAGTGTAGTTCGAAATATTGCCCGCTAATTTAAAATAGGGCAGCCGATTCAATGGTTGAGTGATATGTAATGGTCCTATTTGCGGAATCACGTTAAAGAAAGCGTTTCGTGCCGGACCTGCTACGCGACTCGTTAGTAGGGCTAACGTAGCAGGTACTACCTTAGACGCTAGCGTACGCGAAGGATCTCAAATGATGCTATCCGATTTCGTCGGTTGTCCTGATCGTTGGACAATGAAATACCGCGATGCAGGTCTTACAAGTAGAGCGAATCATTGACTCGTGGACTGGAGAGTCTAAAACTGAACTGGGTGAACTTGCCTTCCAGTCCTGACGCGATGAGAAAGAAAATGCACTGATTCGTTCCCGCCGAAAGTTGCATTTCCCAATCAGCACATCTTGACTGTGTTTTAGGCCTCCTTCCCATTACCTCTGAATGAGGCTTCGGAAAAGAGGAGTGGAGTGATTCCTAACTCGGTCGACGACGGGTCTCGGTATTTAGAATGACTAATTAGAGGGACTAAATTTATTGCACCTTGTACTTCCAAGGATGTATAAAAAACCTAACATTAAGCAGATGCTTCGACTGGTTGCCGAATGACAATAGTTGACTTAAGGTCGTCGCATACTAGACCATACCGCCGCGCCGCCTACCAGCGCGGACTCTTGACTTTCTTCTATGTAGTTCTAGTTCTACGTAAGGCTATTGTTGTTAAACAGACGGTTCAGAACAAGCTGCCTTGATGATGTTGATCTTCAAATATGTCTTCAGGGACACCCAACTCAACAATTCAAAACAGGTTTTAATAGTCTTTCATTGTTACATAAAAGGTTACTGATGACAAAAAACTAGACTATTTCCGAATTTCCTTCTGTGTTTTACATTTTTGACTCCTGACTTGTGCCGAAATTAATCTTAGCATGTGTTCAAAAAAGTTTATTATGTCTCCGTATTAATCCGATCGGTTTCGATGAAAATTTGCACTGATCATTGCAGCGAATAGAGCACCGTAAAGTAGGATATCGCAGCCTGCAGCAACTTAAACAATTAATAATCAAAATAATGGAAGAGACTCAATCGAACAAGGTTGTTCTAATCTTACCTTGTAGAAAGACTCTAACGACATTGCGATAATCGTGGAGAATGTGATTGCGGTCGGCTGTATACAATTACACATGATTAGCAGCAGTATCCTCTGGTTTGATTTCGATGCAGTGTACCATTCTCCCCAGTACCTGAAATGTGTATTATGTGACACGTTTTCGGTAATTATTTAGAAGTAGGGCCTCCTCTCCGATTTTGATGACCTTGAAATACAGTTGTCAAGGTCATCATTCTGAACAACTTTTCGCTATACATGTTACCGCTGCTCAATTTTAGTTATCGAGATATTCGCAAAAAACTATTGCTAATACTATATCGAATTTTCCGTATTCTTGCACGCTGTGTGGCTACGTAAGCCTGTCCCGGCGCTGCGTTTCTTTACTTTTTGTTTCTAAACACGCTGTGGAGATGAGAGAGAAAACAGGGTCTCACTCTGATCATACATATGTACAGTGGCTCACGAAAGTATTCGAACACCCTTTAAAACAGAATAACTTTTTTATAATTTTAACAAACGTCCTGATTTTTCATAATCAATTAGAAGCACTGGTTTATGAAATGATGTGCAAAAAAGATTTTCCAAAAAATTATAATTTACAAAATTACATGCAAAAATAAAAAAGTCATTTTTTTAACTTTTTTATTAGGGCCCTTAAAGAAAACTTAAAATATATGTTTTGCAGATCTATGCCCCCCCCCGCCCGCCGCGCAATCCTAACTAATTCTAATCGCATGGTTTTTGCATTCTATATAACCATCATACAGAATTTGAACTAGCAAACGAAAAATCATGCGGTAAGCATTGATTAGGATTAGCCGGTGGGGGGCGTAGAGGGCAGGACGTCAGGCCGTCTCAACCACACATACATAAATCCAGGAGTAGTGTTTCACAATTGAAAGCTCACCTTATATATGTATGATCAGAGTGAGACCTGTTTTCTCTCTCATTTCCACAGCGTGATTAGAAACAAGAAATAAACAAACGCTGCGCCGGGAGAGGCTTATATTGCCACGCAGCGTGCAAGAATCCGGAAAATTCAATAGAATATTAGCAATAGTTTTTTGCGAATATCTCGAAAACTAAGATCGCGCGGAGGTAACATGTATAGGAAAAAGTTGTTCAGAATGATGACTTTGACAGAATATATTTGAAGGTTATCAAAATCGGAGTGGAAGCCCTACTTCTAAATAATTACCATATTTTCCAATGAACATTACATGTAATACTTGAAATAAAATTTTTTTAATTACTTACATCTGCCGAAAAACATGAGAACTGGCATTCAGAAGTTCTTGTGCTGAATGGCAGAAGTAGTATGCATCGAAAAGTACTAGACCTACGGCCAATAAGGAAATCACGGACATCTCGATGTTCCCATCCTTTTTCATATATGTACACACCTAAACATAAATGCTTCTGAGACATGACCGTGGTGATGATTAAACAGTTTCCTACAGAAGTTTCTCAACAAATTATGTGTGAAATATAAAACACTAATAGATTAGAAGAGATGAATCAATGTCACGAAGGGATGAAGTCAATTTTTACTTAATTTCTGCTTCCCACAATCAATTCAGAACTCAAAAATGTTCTCAGGACTCATCTGCTTTTAAGGTTTTCGGACATTTTTGGGATCCCGTGTATATTTACATCTAGTGCAAACATTATGTGAATTATTATTACTAAAACTATTATTGTGTTGAATAACTAACGTTTATGGTATAATAGATGGCGGCTTTTGCTGCATAAACTCACATTAACTAACAAACTGCTGACGGTAAGAACGAAGATCATCCCTAGAATGCACCATTGCGCACCATAATAGGAGTTCAAAGAGTCGGTGTATCTTGAACAGGCGCCATAAAAGTATATAAAATATTATCTGATAGATAAATAATAGGTATCCAGAAATATTAAAAGGTTCAGTACTAACTGTATAATCTGCTTGTGCTTCTCGATACTGCGTACTAGAACAGTGTGTACTCTGTCATCTTTGATATGTTTCTCTGAAGTATTATTAAAAGCATGTTCTAAACGATGTCTGGAATTTGGAGAAGATTCGTTGGGACGCTAAATAAGACCCAGTAAATAATTACTGATATAAGCACTCACCCAACAATAGTGAACATCCCGCATGCATGCATAACGAGCATGTTGGACTGCATAAAAAAGGTAAGTGGTACTAGGACTGTCCCAATCACGACGACATACTCATATGGTGTACGAAGAGGATAGTTTTTATCTGGATCTAGCAAGAATACGCCTACGAATGGTTCTCGGATGTTAGTGCTATTCGACGAAACCACATTACTCAGAAACTCCGGTGCGAATTGCAAGGTGATGTAGACAAACACTAGTATGTACGTGAACGCTGAAATCAGCGAAAGGAGCACACGCGACCGTTCAGATAACTGAGATATCTATTACGTACCGGCTGTAATTCAGTAATTCAACCTAATCATTGGCCTCATTTATCATTCTATAAGATGCAGAGTGCAAGAATAAAAGCTATTTTAGAAATTTTTACAAAAACGATTCTTTTTTTACACAAAGGAAAATTGAAGTCAGACGAACTGAATAAAGGGATCAACTATTTATGGCAGGTTCAGGAAGATCAAACGGTTACATTACATAAAACGTATATAGACTTTTCCCATCCTTGTTTCGTGGTAGCTTTAAGTATATGATCCTCTTTGTTCAACATTGCGCAGTGCCAATCGTCCTTCATTTTCTCCAGAATTTCCTTCAACTGATACGATAAAATTATTACTTTTTCCCGATCACGCAAGTCCACGGATGATGTTCAGCTTCAACTAATACCAAAGTATCTTAGAAAATCCGATAATTTCTTTAACTATATGAATTCACAAATTGATTAGAGTGTGGATTTTCCGAGTATACTCTGATATTCAGAAAGCATTGCACTCATTATTTGTACATGATAGTGAACTGACCAACCCCAATTGGACCCAAAAAGATATGTAGATTTCGACGCCAACAATCCAAAAACAACAATAGGGAATCTCCTCAATAAGAATTCGCATATCATTTCGTAATTTTATGATGCGGCCGATCTGTTCAAAGTAAATTATGATACACACTGTGTCATGAGTGTAAAACACCGGTCAAAAGCAATCACTACACAAAGAATGTATAAACTGATTCGCCTGATTCGACTCTACCAATCGTATTGTAGGAATATCTTGAAGGAACACCTACGCCTTGGGCGTGGCGTATCTGGTTGAACAATTTTGTAGTTTATTATTTTTAACACGTTCTCTTTATTGTCTCTACGTAGCTGGCAACTTACAACTTGATCTCTCAGCCTTTGCATTCGTTCCTTTTATTCATTTCGATTACTCCTCTCTCGCACTCTCATTCTCTCTCTCTCTCCCTACCAGTCTCGTATCTATTCGGAAAACTCAGTTGTTCACGTACGCGCGCGCGATTGGCACCCTTAGCCACTTGACGCTTGTCACTAATTGTAAGACCCAAACACTCTTCTCTCACACCTCGGCCTAGACAAACTTCCTTTCACGCAGCACCCAAACACGTTGGCGCCACGATGTCGCGTCCACAGTCACTATAAACATTCACGCCCATACAGTACCTTTTCGAAGCCGAAGGTGATCATTAGTGCGGATACAATGAGCCTCGCAGGTACAGCAGTTATTTTCCTTTGGTAGGGCCACTGGCCGATGACCAGCAAATGCAACCGACAAATCTTGAAATACTTCAATTCGAATAGATCCATTGTAAGCTGTGGTTGAGACACAAGTGACCTGTGAAACTAAGCAGAACACTTTTCTCCCCACTCAATAGCTAATACTTTTCTACCTCTGAAACTGCAACCTATAATTTTCGATATTCTGCGACTTCTACCGCGTGAAGCGGTAAACACCGTTAATAATCGATGGACCCATCCAGCACGGGTGCGCTATTCATAAAAGAAATTCGAGTACAATAGACTGCATAGAAGGGTTGCATTGTGGAAGGAAATAGTTCTCGGACTTCTCGGTTCCCCTTCGGTTTTATTTTTCGCGTAAAAGTGGACACTCGCGTCGTCATTGACAACCAGTCAATACACATGTGGCAGTGGGGGTATGTTGCCACTGAAACACTGCCAGTCGATGGTAGGAGTTGCTGGAGTGCGGACTGGAGTTACATATGGGAAGAAATAGTTCAGGTCTTGAATTGTTATAGTGATTCGTGTTTTGAGCGTCGTCAGTTCCAACGGGTAAAAGAATTTCGACACAAGAGGTATGATTTCTAGTTTCAATTCTATGCAGGGTGATTCTGGGAACTAGGTCATGTTACTGATCTTTGTCAAGTCAAAATAGAAAAAGCAGCTGCGACTCTCTTACTTTCTACAGTAGTATTACATAGAATAATGCCGGTTTCTAAAAAAAATGAAATAATCGTGGTCAAACATAGTATAACATTAAAATATTCATGTGTCAAAGTGTAAGATTATTGTTATTAAACGGGCAGTTCAGGAGAAGCTCCCCTGATGATGTTGACCTTCAAATATTGTTCAGCTCTAACGAAGGCGTGTTTCGTTGTCGCTCTTGTTCGTTTTCGAACTAACGAAAGCCGAACTTGGTTGAGATGATGTGGAGACGAACGTGGAACTAGATTGCAGATGGAACGATACTACACTGTCTGATCGCCCGTTTATTTTCAATATACTTGAAGTAGTTTTTTCTCTGTGTACACTGCTTCGTTTGAACGCTGCGATGTTCGCTGTTCGCTCCGCGAATTGATTCTATGTTCACGGTTCGTTCGCTGACTTCATTCTCCCGGTGACTCTGTTCCAAAGGACCCACTTGCCCCGAGACTCTAGTCCTCAGGTAGTTTCTTGGGGCTCGGACGGAGTTTTTTGGAAAAAGTGCAAAAATGTTGTGAATGGTGGATGCAGCGGTAACGCTCTTTTCGGTGCTCGCCTTTAGGTACCGATGTGGGGGTGACTCGAGGGTTATGTTCCGTGCGGTTTCGTACGATGACTATAGCGGGCAATAGACTAGGAAAGCGCTTCAAACCTGGTAGGACATGCCGAGAATTACCGGACGTGAGGAATAAGGTAATGGGGGCTGGCAAACAGATAAGCGGACCCCGAAGTGAGTAAAGTCTGGAAAGTGAAAATTATGTTCCTTGGCTTCGAGAGTCTATTGCTGCTATGCTATAAATAACAAAAAAGTAATTTGTGGAGTTGCGAGACTCTTAGCGGACCTATTGCTGAAATACCAGGCCAAAAACCTTTCCTGCGGACGATATGGTGGCCAAGAGACGCTCGCCTCGGATGCAGGTAAAAATTATGCAGGCGGGTATACTAAAACGCGGTCCGGGTCCCGCGTAAAGATTATGTTGGGGGTAGCAATGGGCCGCAACAAATACAATGTCTTCAACGACACTGATCTCAACAATTCAAAACAGGTTTTAATAGTCGTTCAGTGTTACATAAAAGATTCCTAATTATTAACAACCAGACATTTTCCGAGTTTCCTTCTGTATTCCAAATTTTAACTTCTAACTTGGGGTGAAATTAAACTTAGAATGTGCTCAAAAATATTTCTAATGTACCCGTACTATTCAGATCGAAGAGATGTGTCCGTTTCGATGAAAATTTGGACTGATCATCGTAGCGAATAGAGCACCGTAAAGTAGGACAGCGCAGCCTGCATCAACTTAAACAATTGATAATCTGAATAATCGAAGAGTCTTCCGAGCAAGGACTTTCATGTGTTAATCTTACCACGTAGAAAGTCTCTAACGACACCGTGAAAATCGAGGAGAGTGTGATTGCGGCTGGCTGTACACAATTACGCATGATTAGCAGCAGTATCTTCTGGTTTGAATTCGATGCAGTGTACCATTTTCCCCAGTACCTGAAATGTTTATTATGTAACATACTTTGTAATGAATATTATGAAACTTTTTGCCATCGCACGTGAAATAAAATTATCTTAATTACTTACATCTGCCTAAAAACATGAGCACTGACATTTTGAAGTTCTTGTGCTGAAGCACTGAAGAAATGTAAGTTGACGAAGACTCCAATAAAGTTCAATGCGGAAGCAATGGCCAACTCAATCTTTCGTTCGTCTTTGATGAAAATGCACACCTAAACATAAATGCTTCTGAAAGATGACGATAATGATGATTAAACAGTTGCGTATAGAAGATTCTCAACTAATTATGTGTGAAATATAAAACAGTAATAGATTAGAAAAATCTAAGTACATTGTAACTTGTTTTTCAAGGTATCGATGTCATGAAGGGCTGAAATCAATTTTTATTTTATTCCTGCTTCTCACAATCAATTCAGGACTCAGAAAATGACCTCAGGAATCAACCGTTTTACGGTTTTCGGACATTATTGGGACGGCGATATATTTACAGCTAGTGCAAACATTGTGGGAATTATTATTACTAAAACTATTATTGTGTTGATTAACTAACGTTTATGGCATAATAGATGGCGACTTTTCGTGTATAAACTCACATTAACTAACAAACTGCTGACTGTAAGAACGAATACCAACCCTATAAAGCAGCATTGCGCACCATAATAGGAGTTTAAAGAGTCGATGTACCTTTAACAGGCACCATAAAATTATATAAAATATTATCTGATGGATAAATAACAGGTATCCAGAAATATTAAAAGATTCAGTACTAACTGCATAATCTGCTTATGCTGCTCGACGATGCGTACTAGAACAGTATGTACTCTGTCATCTTTGCTACGTTTCTCCGAAGTATTATGAAAAGCATGTTCTAAACGTTGTCTGCAATTTGGAGAAGATTTGTTAGGCCACTATATAAATAAAACCCAATTAGTACACCAAATAATTACTGGCATAAGCACTCACCCAAAAATAGTGAGCATACCGCATGCATGCATAACGAGCATGTTGAACTGCACATACGCAATAGATGGTAGAAGAACCACCAAGATCATGCAAGCATACTCATATGGTATACGAAGAGGATAGTTTTTATCCGGATCAAGCAATAATTCGCCTACGAATGGTTCTCGGATATTCGTGCTATTCGACGAAACCACATTACTCAGAAACTCCGGTGCGAATTGCAAGGTGATGTAGAAAAAAGCTGGTATGTACGTTAACGCTGAAATCAGTGAAAAGAACAAACGCGTTCGTTCAGATAACTGAGACATCTATTACGTGCCCGCTGTGAGTAATACAACCTAATCATTGGCCTCATTTACCATGTTATGTATAATAAGCAGAGTGCAAGAATAAAAGCAATTTTAGAAATTTTTACAAAAAGTTTTTTTTTTACACATAAAAAGATTGAACTCGGATAAACTGAATAAGGTGATCAACTATTTATGGCAGGTTGAGGAAGATCAAACGGTTCCATTACATAGAAAGTATGTAGACTTTTCCCATCCTTGTTTCGTGATAGCTTCAAGAATATGATCCTCTTTGTTCAACATTGCGCAGTGCCAATCGTCTTTCACTTTCTCCAGAATTACCTTCAACTGATACGATAAAATTACTCTTACCCGATCACGCAAGCCAAGGATGATGTTCAGATTCAACTAATACCAAAGTATCGAAGAAAATCCGAAAATTGCTTTGATTACATGAATTTACGAATTACATAGATTGGATTTTCCGAGTATACTCTGATATTCAAAAAGCATTGCACTCATTATTTGTACATAATAGTGAACTGACCATCTCTAATTGGATCCAACTGAATGTGTATAGTGCGACGATAATAATCCAAAAAGTACAATAGGAAATCTCTTCGATAAGAATATGCACATCATTTTCAAAATTTATGAGGCGGCAGATCTGTTCAAAGTAAATTATGATACACACTGTACCATGAGTGTAAAAAACACCAGTCAAAATCAATCACTATACAAAGAATGTATAAACCAATTCGCCTGATTCTATTCTGCCAATCGTACTCTAGGAATATTTTGAAGGAACTCCTACGCCTAATACTTTTAGCATGTTCTCTTTATTGTGTCTACGTAGTTCGCAACTTACAACTTAGCTCGCTCTCAACTCTCACACTTCTGATCCCTCTCTGTCTCTCTCTCTCTCTATCAGTCTCGCATCTATTTGGAACCCTCAGTTTTTCACGTTCGCCCTGTGTTTGCCACCTCTAGCCACTTGACGCTTGTCACTAAATGTAAGAGCCAAACACTCTTCTTTCACACCTCTGCCTAGACAGACTTCCTCTCACGCAGGACACAAACGCGTTGGAACCACGATGTCGTGTCGGCACTTTCTCTAAACATTCACACCTATACAGTACCTCCTCGAAGCCCATGGAGATCATTTGTGCGGATACAATGAGCCTCGCTGGTACAGCAGTTATTTTCCTTTGGTAGGGCCACTGGCCTATGACCAGCAAATGTAACCGACAAATCTTGAAATACTTCAGTTCGAACAGATCCATCGTAAGCTATGGTTGAGAAGTGACATGCAAGCCAAACAGAACCCCATCCTCCCCACTCTATAGCTAAATTCTTTTCTGCCTCTGAAACGGCAACCTATAATTTTCGATATTCCGCGACTTCTACCGCGTGAAGCGGTAAACACCGTTAATAATCGATAGACGCATCCAGTACAGGTGCGCTATTCGGAAAAGAAATTCGAGTACAATAGACTGCATAGAAGGGTTGAAACGTCGAAGGAAGTAATTCTCGGACTTCTCGGTTCCCCTTCGGTTTTGTTATTCCTGTGAAAGTGGACACTGGCGAGGTCATTGCCAACCGGTCAATACACTTGTGGCAGTTGGGGGATGTTGCCACTGAAGTACTGCCAGTCGATGATGGGAATTGCTCGAGTGCGGACTGGAGTCAGATATGGGAGGAAATAGTTCAGGTGTTGACTTGTTATAGTGATTCGTGTTTTGATCAACGTCATTTTAAACGGCAGGGAGAGGAGAAACCTCTGAATGAGGCTTCGGAAAGGAGGAGTGGAGTGATTCCTAACTCGGTCAACGACGGGTCTCGGTGTTTAGAATGGCCAATTAGAGGGACTAAATTTATTGCACCTTGTACTTTCAAGGATGTATAAAAAACCTAACATTAAGCAGATGCTTCGACTGGTTGCCGAATGACAATAGTTGACTTAAGGTCGTCGCACACTAGACCATACTGCCGCGCCGCCTACCAGCGTGGACTCTTGACTTTCTTCTATGTAGTTCTAGTTCTACGTAAGACTATTGTTGTTAAACAGACGGTTCAGAACAAGCTGCCTTGATGATGTTGACCTTCAAATATGTCTTCAGGGGCACTAATCTCAACAATTCAAAACAGGTTTTAATAGTCATTCACTGTTACATAAAAGGTTACTGATGACTAAAAACGAGACTATTTCCGAATTTCCTTCTGTGTTTTACATTTTTAACTCCTGACTTGTGCTGAAAGTAAACTTAGCATGTGCCTAAAAAAGTTTCTTATGTCTCCACATTAATCCGATCGGTTTCGATGAAAATTCCCACTGATCATTGCAGCGAATAGAGCACCGTAAAGTAGGACATTGCAGCTTGCAGCATCTTAAACAATTAATAATCTATATATTCGAAGAGACTATCGAGCATGCTTGTTCGTCTGATAATCTTACCACGTAGAAAGTCTCTAACGACACCGTGTAAAGCGAGGAGAATGCGACTGCGACTGGCTGGATACATTTATACATGATTAGTTGCAGTATCTTCTGGTTCGAATTCGATGCAGTGTACCATTCTCCGCAGTACCTGAAATGTTTATTATTTAGCATATTTTGCAATGAACATTACATAAAATATTAACCCCTTGCCTTGTAATATCATGTCTAACACGTGATGAAGATTCTGAACAATAAAAATGTATGTTAATAATTTTCTGTAACCGAAATGAAATTCTATTTTGGTTTTGTCATTGTACAGCTATTGAAGAACATATATGGATACAATAGATATAAGTTTTCTCCATTTTAGGAAATCACGGTTTACAAAGAAGTTATTATGACTAAAATCGCAAAATAAATCGTAGGGCAAGGGGTTAATTCACGTTACGTACAGTATAGCTTCTTCTTCTCGAAAATTTTCTTTAACTACTCACGTCTGCCGGAAAATGTGAGAACTGACGTTCAGGAGTTCTTGTGCTGAATCACACAGAAAGTATCCATTGAAGAATACTCCACCCAAGTTCAATGAGGCAATAACGGTCATCTCGATGTTCCCCTCCTTTCTGATGTATGTACACACCTAAACATAAATGCTTGTGATACATGACCGTGGTGATGATTAAACAGTTTCCTATAGAAGTTTCTCAACAAATTATGTGTGAAATACAAAACAGTAATAGATTAGAAAAATCTAAGATCATTGTAACGTGTATTTCAAGGTTGTGAAGCGATGAATCAATGTCACGAAGGGATGAAGTCAATTTTTATTTTATTCCTGCTTCCCACAATCAATGCAGAACTGAAAAATGATCTCAGGAATCCGACACCGTGTATATTTACATCTAGTGCACACGTGTGAATCATTATTACTAAAACTATCAGATGATTGATTATTAGATGAATAAAGTTCTATCAATAAATTATATAGTCACCATTCTTTTTTAATTGTAACAATTCTACAACGATGACTTGTATAATTTATAATAATAATAATAATTATATAAAACTTATATAATTTTTCTTTACAATCTGCTGTGCAGGACACTTTGCGATATATATACATTGTCCCACGAGAGTCCAGACTCGCGTAAAGACCAGTTTTCGTTCGCGTTCTGCGCATCTTTGCCCTAATTGGTTCAAGAAAGTGGGGAGTCGGTAGTGGAGTGAGAGATCATAGGCTCGCTCCGCCCCCACGGTCTTCGAAGCTGCGCGAAACGAGTCCGGACTCTTGTGGGACAAAGTTGCGTTGACTAACTAACGTTTATGGTATTATAGATGGCGACTTTTCCTGGATAGACTCACATTAACTAACAAACTGCTTCCTGTAAGAACGGAGACCAACCCTATAAAGTAGCATTGCACAGCATAATACGAGTTTAAAGAGTTGATGAACCTTGAACAGCCACCATAAAATTATATAAAATATTATCTGATGGATAAATAATAAGGCTCCAGAAATATTAAAAGGTTCAGTACTAACTGGATAATCTGTTTGTGCTTCTCGATAATGCGTACGAGAACAGTGTGTGCTCTGTCATCTTTGATACGTATCTCCGAAGTAGTTTGAAATGCATGTTCTAAACGTTGACTGCAAGTTGGAGAAGTTCGTTGGGTCACTAGATGAAACCCATTTGTATACCAAATAATTATTAACATAAGCACTCACCCAAAAATAGTGAACATCCCGCGTGCATGCATAACGAGCATGTTGAACTGTACAAACATGATAGATGGTAGTAGGGCCGTCCCAATCACGATGACAGACTCGTATAGTGTACGAAGAGGATAGTTGTTATCTGGAGCAAGCAAGAATACGCCTACGAATGGTTCTCGGATGTTAGTGGTATTCCACGGAAACAAATTACTCAGAAACTCCGGTGCGAATTGCAAGGTGATGTAGAAAAACGCTAGTATGTACGTTAACGCTGAAATCAGCGAAAGCAGCACATACGTTCGTTCAGATAACTGAGATATCTACAGTCGGTGTACAAAGTATTCGTACACCTTTTAAAAACGAATAAATTTTTCAAAATTGGACTCCGCAGCTTGAGTTTTTTCGAGACGTTAGAAGGGTTAGTGTACTAGCTAATGTGTAAATAATTTTTTTTTGTATTTATTATTGGTCGCAATTACGAAGGGAACAGTAAAGTCCACGATTTTTAAATTTTTTATCTGTACCTTCAATGAAAATGTAGAAGGCGCCTTTGGTAGGTTTAAGTAAGTTATATACTTGTACAAAGTTTCATTGAAATTGGTTTACCGATAAAAAAGCTATGGACATTGTAAGATGTAAAAATCTTTGAATTTACGGTTTGAGATTCATTCAAATCGCAGATTCTTACGATTTTTGCTATTTTCAATCGATTATATTTCGTAATATCCTTGATCGATTTCGATGAAACTTTGTACAAGTATATAACTTACTTAACCTACCAAAGGCGCCTTCTACATTTTCATTAAAGGTACAGATAAAAAATTAAAAAATCGTGACCATTACTACTTCCTGCGCAATTGCGACCCATAACAACAATTTAAAAAAACATTATTTACACATTAGCTAGTAAACTAATGCTTCTAACGTCTGAAAAGAAACTCAAGCTGTTGGGTCCAATTTTGAAAAAGTAATTCGTTTTTTTAATGTGTACGAATACTTTGTACACCGACTGTATTACGTACCGGCTGTAAGTAATTCAACCTAATCATTGGCCTACATTTATCATTCTGTAAGAAGCAGAGTGCAAGAATAAAAGCCATTTTAGAAATTTTTAACAAAAGATTCGTGTTTTACACAAAAGAAAATTGAAGTCAGATGAACTGAATAAGGGGATCAACTATTTATGACAGGTTGCGGAAGATGAAACGGTTCCATTACTTAAAAAGTATATAGACTTTTCCCATCCTTGTTTCGTGACAGCTTCAAGAATATGATCCTCTTTGTTCAACATTGCCCAGTGCCAATCGTCCTTCATTTTCTCCAGAATTTCCTTCAACTGATACGATAAAATTATTACTCTTACCAGATCACACAAATATACAACTAATATCAAAGTATCTGAGAAAATCCGAAAATTTCGTTATATGAATTTACAAATTAATTAGATTGTGGATTTTCCGAGTATACTCTGATATTCAAAAATCATTGCACTCATTATTTTTACATGATAGTGAACTGACCAACTCCAATTGGAGCCAAAAGGATATGTACATTGCAGCAATAGAAATCCATAAACAACAATAAGGAATGTCCTCAATAAGAAGTCGCACATCATTTCCTAATGTTATGAAGCGGCAAATCTGTTCAAAGTAACTTATGATACACGCTGTACCATGATTGTATAACACCGGTCAAAATCAATCATTAAACAAAAAATGTATAAACAGATTCGCCTGATTCTACTCTGCCAATCGTACCTTTTCGAAGCCGACGGAGATCAGATATGCGGTTATAAAGAGCCTCGCAGGTACAGCAGTTATTTTTCTTTGGTAGGGCCACTGGCCAATGGCCAGCAAATGTAGCCGACAAATCTTGAAATACTTCAGTTCGAAGATATCCATCGTAAGCCGTGGTTGAGAAACAAGTGACCTGTGAAGCTAAGCATAACACTTTCCTCCCCACTCAAAAGCAACATTGTTTTGCTATCTCTAAAACTGCACCCTACAATTTTCGATATTCCGCGACTTCCGCCGTGTGAGACGGTAAACACCGTTAATAATTGATAGACGCATCCAGCATAGGTGCGCTATTCGTAAAAGAAATTCGAGTTCAATAGACTTCATAGAAGGGTTGAAAAATCGAAGAAAACAATTCTCAAACTTCTCGGTTCCCCTTCGGTTTTATTTTTCACGTAAAAGTGGACACTCGCGTTGTCATTGACAACCGGTCAATACACTTGTGGCAGTGGGGGTATGTTGCCACTGAAGCACTGCCAGTCGATGGTAGGAGTTGCTGGAGTGCGGACTGGAGTTACATATGGGAAGAAATAGTTCAGGTCTTGACTTGTTATAGTGATTCGTGTTTTGAGCGACGTCATTTTGAACGGTGGTAAGACTTTCGAAAGAAGAGGTATGATTTCTACTTTCTATTCTATGCAGGGTGATTCTGGGAATTGGGCCATGTTACTGATCTTTGTCAAGTCAAAATAGAAAAAGGAGCTTCGACTCTCTTACTTCCTACAGTAGTATTACATAAAATAATGCCGGTTTCTAAAAAAAATGAAATAATCGTGGTCAAACATAGTACAACATTAAAATTTTCACGTGTCAAAGTGTAAGATTATTGTTATTAAACGGGCAGTTCAGGAGAAGCACCCCTGATGATGTTGACCTTCAAATATTGTTCAGCTCTAACGAAGGCGTGTTTCGTTGTCGCTCTTGTTCGTTTTCGAACTAACGAAAGCCGACCTTGATTGACATGATGTGGAGACGAACGTGGAACTAGGTTGCAGATGGAACGATACTACACTGTCTGATCGCCCGTTTATTTTCAATATACTTGAAGTAGTTTTTTCTCTGTGTACACTGCTTCGTTTGAACGCTGCGATGTTCGCTGTTCGCTCCGCGAATTGATTCTATGTTCACGGTTCGTTCGCTGACTTCATTCTCCCGGTGACTCTGTTCCAAAGGACCCACTTGCCCCGAGACTCTAGTCCTCAGGTAGTTTCTTGAGGCTCGGACGGAGTTTTTTGGAAAAAGTGCAAAAATGTTGTGAATGGTGGATGCAGCGGTAACGCTCTTTTCGGTGCTCGCCTTTAGGTACCGATGTGGGGGTGTCTCGAGGGTTACGTTCCGTGCGGTTTCGTACGATGACTATAGCGGGCAATAGACTAGGGAAGCGCTTCGAACCTGGTAAGGCATGCCGAGAATTACCGAACGTGAGGAATAAGGTAATGAGAGCAGGCAAACAGGTAAGCGGACCCCGAAGTGAGTAAAGTCTGGAAAGTGAAAATTATGTTCCTTGGCTTCGAGAGTCTATTGCTGCTATGCTGTAAATAACAAAAAAGTAATTTGTGGAGTTGCGAGACTCTTAGCGGACCTATTGCTGAAATACTAGGCCAAAAACCTTTCCTGCGGACGATATGGTGGCCAAGAGACGCTCGCCTCGGATGCAGGTAAAAATTATGCAGGCGGGTATACTAAAACGCGGTCCGGGTCCCGCGTAAAGATTATGTTGGGGGTAGCAATGGGCCGCAACAAATACAATGTCTTCAACGACACTGATCTCAACAATTCAAAACAGGTTTTAATAGTCGTTCAGTGTTACATAAAAGATTCCTAATTATTAACAACCAGACATTTTCCGAGTTTCCTTCTGTGTTCCAAATTTTAACTTCTAACTTGGGGTGAAATTAAACTTAGAATGTGCTCAAAAATATTTCTAATGTACCCGTACTATTCAGATCGAAGAGATGTGTCCGTTTCGATGAAAATTTGCACTGATCATCGTAGCGAATAGAGCACCGTAAAGTAGGACAGCTCAGCCTGCATCAACTTAAACAATTGATAATCTAAATAATCGAAGAGTCTTCCGAGCAAGGACTTTCATGTGTTAATCTTACCACGTAGAAAGTCTCTGACGACACCGTGAAAATCGAGGAGAGTGTGATTGCGGCTGGCTGTACACAATTACGCATGATTAGCAGCAGTATCTTCTGGTTTGAATTCGATGCAGTGTACCATTTTCCCCAGTACCTGAAATGTTTATTATGTAACATACTTTGTAATGAATATTATAAAACTTTTTGCCATCGCACGTGAAATAAAATTATCTTAATTACTTACATCTGCCTAAAAACATGAGCACTGACATTTTGAAGTTCTTGTGCTGAAGCACTGAAGAAATGTAAGTTGACGAAGACTCCAATAAAGTTCAATGCGGAAGCAATGGCCAACTCAATCTTTCGGTCGTCTTTGATGAAAATGCACACCTAAACATAAATGCTTCTGAAAGATGACGATAATGATGATTAAACAGTTGCGTATAGAAGATTCTCAACTAATTATGTGTGAAATATAAAATAGTAATTGATTAGAAAAATCTAAGAACATTGTAACTTGTTTTTCAAGGTATCGATGTCATGAAGGGCTGAAATCAATTTTTATTTTATTTCTGCTTCTCACAATCAATTCACGACTCAGAAAATGACCTCAGGAATCAACCGTTTTACGGTTTTCGGACATTATTGGGACGGCGATATATTTACAGCTAGTGCAAACATTGTGGGAATTATTATTACTAAAACTATTATTGTGTTGACTAACTAACGTTTATGGCATAATAGATGGCGACTTTTCGTGTATAAACTCACATTAACTAACAAACTGCTTCCTGTAAGAACGGAGACCAACCCTATAAAGTAGCATTGCACAGCATAATACGAGTTTAAAGAGTTGATGAACCTTGAACAGCCACCATAAAATTATATAAAATATTATCTGATGGATAAATAATAAGGCTCCAGAAATATTAAAAGGTTCAGTACTAACTGGATAATCTGTTTGTGCTTCTCGATAATGCGTACGAGAACAGTGTGTGCTCTGTCATCTTTGATACGTATCTCCGAAGTAGTTTGAAATGCATGTTCTAAACGTTGACTGCAAGTTGGAGAAGTTCGTTGGGTCACTAGATGAAACCCATTTGTATACCAAATAATTATTAACATAAGCACTCACCCAAAAATAGTGAACATCCCGCATGCATGCATAACGAGCATGTTGAACTGCACAAACATGATAGATGGTACTAGGACTGTCCCAATCACGATGACATACTCATATAGTGTACGAAGAGGATAGTTTTTATCTGGAGCAAGCAAGAATACGCCCAGGAATGGTTCTCGGATGTTAGTGGTATTCCACGGTAACAAATTACTCAGAAACTCCGGTGCGAATTGCAAGGTGATGTAGAGAGACGCTAGTATATATGTTAACGCTGAAACCAGCGAAAGCAGAATACAAAGTATTCGTGCACCTTTTAAAAACGAATAAATTTTTCAAAATTGGACTCAGCATCTTGAGTTCTTTTGAGACGTTAAAAGGATTAGTTTACTAGCTAATGTGTTAATAATTTTTTTTGTAATGGGTATTGGTCGCAATTACGAAGGGAACAGTAAAGACCACGATTTTGAAATTTTTTATCTGTACCCGTAATGAAAATTTAAAACATGTAATTAGTAAATCTAAGTAAGTTATATATGTATATGTACAAAGTTTCATTGAAATTGGTTGACGGATAAAAAAGCTATGGGCATTGTATGATGTAAAAATCTTTGAATTTACGGTTTGAGATTCATTTAAATCGCAGATTCTTACGATTTTTGCTATTTTTAATCAGTTATATTTCGTAACATCCTTGATCGACTTCGATGAAACTTTGTATATAACTTACTTAGACCTACCAAAGGCGCCTTTTAAATTTTCATTATACAGGTACAGATAAAAAATTAAAAAATCGTGACCTTTACTATTTTCTTCGCAAGTGCGACCAATAACAATTAAAAAAAAAATTAATTATACATTAGCTAGTAAACTAATGCTTCTAACGTCTGAAAAGAAACTCAAGTTGTGTCTGTTGTGTCCAATTTTGAAAAAGTAATTCGTTTTTTTAATGTGTACGGATACTTTGTACACCGACTGTATCACGTACCGGCTGTAAGTAATTTAATCTAATACCTAGTGGCACAATAATATTGGACAAATATTATTTTCAAATATTGGAAAAGTATTTTTTAAGCCACACTTTTTCATATGAGAAAAATATTGGATCTGAATATTGTATACATATACATGAAATATAAATTGAATGTTTGGAAAATATAAGCTAAATATTCAGAGAATATGAATTAGATATTTAAAAAATATAAAGAAAATATTTAAAAAATGAGAAACCAATATTTAAATAACATTCAATTAAATATCCATAAAAAATTTCCTGCATGTCGAAAAAAATTCTATTTCTAATATTATTACATAAAGATTCATTTTACAACGAGAAAATATATTTTTTTCATAAAATGAAATAAATATCATCTGTATATTAGAAAAAGACATTCAATTTCTAATATGAAATAAAGATTTGTTTTATATTTAGAAAAAAATATTTTTCTCGTAACATGAAATAGATATTTCCTGCATGTTTAAAAAAAGATATTTGCTACTTAATGTAAAATAAATATTGTATGCATATTTGAATATTGAAAACAGATTGAATCCCTTTTTAATATTATATGATTGTGTATACAATATTTTGTGCTACTCTAGAGATCATTGGCCTCATTTATCATTCTATAAGATGCAAAGTGCAAGAATAAAAGGTATTTTAGACATTTTTTACAAAAGATTCGTGTTTTACACAAAAGAAAATTGAAGTAAGATGAACTGAATAAGGGGATCAACTATTTATGACAGGTTGCGGAAGATCAAACGGTTCCATTACACAAAAAGTATATAGACTTTTCCCATCCTTGTTTCGCGACAGCTTCAAGAATATGATCCTCTTTGTTCAACATTGCCCAGTGCCAATCGTCCTTCATTTTCTCCAGAATTTCCTTCAACTGACACGATAAAATGACTCTTACCAGATCACACAAATATACAACTAATATCAAAGTATCTGAGAAAATCCGAAAATTTCGTTATATGAATTTACAAATTAATTAGATTGTGGATTTTCCGAGTATACTCTGATATTCAAAAATCATTGCACTCATTATTTGTACATAATAGTGAACTGACCAACCCCAATTGGACCCAAAAGGATATGTATATTGCAGCAACAGTAATCATTACGCAACAATAGGGAATGTCCTCAATAAGAAGTCGCACATCATTTCCTAATGTTATGAGGCGGCAAATCTGTTCAAAGTAACTTATGATACACGCTGTACCATGAGTGTATAACACCGGTCAAAATCAATCATTAAACAAAAAATGTATAAACAGATTCGCCTGATTCTACTCTGCCAATCGTACCTTTTCGAAGCCGACGGAGATCAGATATGCGGTTATAAAGAGCCTCGCAGGTACAGCAGTTATTTTTCTTTGGTAGGGCCACTGGCCAATGGCCAGCAAATGTAGCCGACAAATCTCGAAATACTTCAGTTCGAAGATATCCATCGTAAGCCGTGGTTGAGAAACAAGTGACCTGTGAAGCTAAGCATAACACTTTCCTCCCCACTCAAAAGCAAAATTGTTTTGCTATCTCTAAAACTGCACCCTACAATTTTCGATATTCCGCGACTTCCGCCGTGTGAGACGGTAAACACCGTTAATAATTGATAGACGCATCCAGCATAGGTGCGCTATTCGTAAAAGAAATTCGAGTTCAATAGACTTCATAGAAGGGTTGAAAAATCGAAGAAAACAATTCTCAAACTTCTCGGTTCCCCTTCGGTTTTATTTTTCACGTAAAAGTGGACACTCGCGTTGTCATTGACAACCGGTCAATACACTTGTGGCAGTGGGGGTATGTTGCCACTGAAGCACTGCCAGTCGATGATGGGAATTGCTCGAGTGCGGACCGGAGTCAGATATGAGAAGAAATAGTTCAGGTGTTGACTTGTTATAGTGATTCGTGTTTTGAGCGACGTCATTTTAAACGGTGGAAATACTTTCCACACAAGAGGTATGATTTCTAGTTTCAATTCTATGCAGGGTGATTTTGGGATCTGGGACAAGTTACTGCTCTTCATAAAGTCAATGTTCCACTCATGGTTGTAGAGCTTGAGCCCTGTTAGACCGCGGACGCGTCGACTCGCGAATGCTGTTCGGAATACTGCCCGCTAATTTAATATAGTGCATCTGATTCAATGGTTGAGTGATAATGGTCGTATTTGCGGAATCACGTTAAAGAAAGCGTTTCGTCTCAGACCTGCTAGGCGACTTGTCAGTAAGGCTAATGTAGCAGGTCCTGCCTTAGACGCTAGCGTACGCGAAGGATCTCGAATGATGCGACCCGATTTCGTCGGTTGTTCTGATTGTTGGACAATGAAGTACCGTGATTCAAGTCTTACAAGTAGTACGAATGATTGACCCGCGGACTAGAGAGTGTCACGGCGTTCGAGCGTAAAACTGAACTGGGTGAACTTGACTTCCAGTCCTGACGCGATGAGGAAGAAAATGCACTGATTGGTTCCTGCCGAAAGTTGCATTTCCCAATCGGCACATTTTGACTGTTTAGGCCTCCTTCCCGGACCTCTGAATGAGGCTTTGGAAAGGAGGAGTGGAGTGATTCCTAACTCGGTCGACGACGGGTACCGGTATTTAGAATGGCTAAAAATAGAGGGACTAAATTTATTGCACGTATGACAATAGTTGCCGAATGACAATAGTTGACTTAAGGATGTCGCACACTAGACCGCACCGCCGACTGGCCAGCCCGGACTTTTGACTTTCTTCTATGTAGTTTCAATGAGGATGCGCACACTAGACCGGCAACGGCACATCAACGGTACGACCCTGCATCGCCTCGACAGAAGAGACATTCTCGACGAGAATGCTTCGCCGCTTGCTGGATGTGCTGTTCGTACGGTATACGAGAAGACGATCTGAACGATTCGTAAAAACTTATACAGTGACTCCCACTAATATTCGGACACTCTTAAAACCACCAAAACTTTTTTAATATTGGAATGTACGACTTGAAATTTTTGGAGAAGTTAGCACAGTTGGTTTGCTACACAACGTGACAAAAACTTTTGAAAAAAACTGCAAGTTGTTGGAATTGCAGGGAAAAATCTAAAAGTTCTATTTTCCAACTTTTTCATGTGGGCTTATATGGACAATTTAGAAAACACGTTTCGTAGATCTGTGTCAATTAAACATATTCTGCAAATTTTGTGAAACTTCGGGCTTTGCTGGTCCTGCGACCGGGCCGCGTTTAGCCGAGTACGCGCGGTCGGCCCGAGACAAAGCGAGATTCGAAGGTCCGACAATTTCTCGAAAAGAACAATCGTTCGGGCGCCAGGCACTACAATGTTGCCACGCGAAACGCTATACGATTCTAGGGCTCGGAGATGCCGAGCTCGAGAGTCCAACCTTCGAGACACGCGGATCGAGAACGACGACGCGAAAGGGCCAGATGGTTCGGACACGGGGATAACTAGGACGGCCCTGTCAGCAGGGCGGATCTCACAAGGTTTAATTACGCACAATGGTATAGGCTCGAGCTGTTTATTGCAGCGGTCAGATGTTACAAAGTGTCAGATGTTACGACCCGAGAGCCCCCGCACTTCATACAATTTTGGCGAAAGGTGTTCGGTCGCAGCGCGGTTGTCGAATTTAAGGATCGCGCGACGATACGGATGGTCGGTATCGCAAATAACAAAATTTCGGACAACGGAATCAAGCGCGGCACAGATGTACGGCGCGAGACGAGATTGCCGCAATAACTTCCGCACGCGGTTCGATTCGACGCGTACGGTGAGGGTGTGCGCATACATATTCTTCAAATATGTCTTCAAGTCCACTCATGGACAAATTCAAAACAGGTTTTGAAACAGTCATTCATTGTTACATAAAAGCTTCCTAACTATTTATTAAAGTCAAAACAATTTCCGAATTTCCTTCTGTGTTTTACATTTTTAACTCCTGACTTGTGCTGAAAGTAAACTTAGAATGTGCTAAAAAAAGTTTCTTATGTCTCCGTATTAATCTAATCGATGAGTTGTGTCGGTTTCGATGAAAACTTGCACTGATCATTGCAGCGAATAAATCACCGAAAAGTAGGACAATGCAGCCTGCAGCAACTTAAACAATTAATAATCTATATAATCGAAGAGACTCCCGAGCAAGGTCTTTCATGTGCTAATCTTACCACGTAGAAAGTCTCTAACGACACCGTGAAAATCGAGGAGAATCTGATTACGGCTGGCTGTATACATTTATACATGATTAGCAGCAGTATCTTCTGGTTCGAATTCGATGCAGTGTACCATTCTCCGCAGTACCTGAAATGTTTATTATTTAGCATATTTTCCAATGAACATTACATAAAATATTAACACTTTGCCTTGTAATATCGTGTCTAACTCGGATGAAGATTCTGAACAGATTCTAATAAATATGTATGTTCAATAATTTCCTCTAACCGAGATGAAATTCTATTTTGGTTTTGTCAATGTACAGCTATTGGAGAACATATACGCATATGTATAATTGATATAAGTTTTCTGCATTTTAGGAAATTACGATTTACAAAAAAGTTCTAATGACTAAAATCGCAACATCAATCGTAGGACAACGGGTTAATTCACTGATTCTGCTTCTCGAAAATTTTCTTAAACTACTCACGTCTGCCGGAAAACAAGAGAACTGGCGATCAGAAGTTCTTGTGCTGAATCACAGTAGTAGTATCCATTGAACAATACACCACCAAAGTTCAATGAGGCAATAACAGTCATCTCGATGTTCCCCTCCTTTCTGATGTATGTACACACCTAAACATAAATGCTTCTGAGACATGGCCGTGGTGATGATTAAACAGTTTCCTACAGAAGTGTCTCAACAAATTATGTGTGAAATACAAAACAGTAATAGATTAGAACCGATGAATCAATGTCACAAAGGGATGAAGTCAATTTTTATTTTATTCCTGCTTCCCACAATCAATGCAGAACGCAAAAATGACGTCAGGATTCCGACACCGTGTATATTTACATGTAGTGGACACGTGTGAATCATTATTACTAAAACTATCAGATGATTGATTATTAGATGAATAAAGTTCTATTAATCAATTATATAGTCACCATTCTTTTCTAGTTGCAGCAATTCTACAACGGTGACTTGTAGAAATTCAATAATTAGAAAATAATGGTGACCATATAATTTTTTTTTCCACCCCGCTGTGCAGGACACTTTGCGATACCTTTACATTGTCCCACGAGAGTCCGGACTCACGTAAAGACCAGTTTTCGTTCGCGTTCTGCGCATCTTTGCCCTAATTGGTTCAAGAAAGTGGGGAGTCGGTAGTGGAGTGAGAGATCATAGGCTCGCTCCGCCCCCACCATCTTCCAAGCTGCGCGAAACGTGTCCGGACTCTTGTGGGACAAAGTTGTGTTGACTAACTAACGTTTATGGTGTAATAGATGGCGACTTTCCCTGCATAGACTTACATTAACTAACAAACTGCTGACTGTAAGAACGGAGACCAACCCTATAAAGTAGCATTGCACAGCATAATACGAGTTTAAAGAATCGATGTACCTTGAACAGCCAGCATAAAATTATATAAAATATTATCTGATGGATAAATAAAAAGGCTGCAGAAATATTGAAAGGTTCAGTACTAACTGCATAATCTGTTTGTGCTGCTCGACGATGCTTACTAGAACAGTGTGTACTCTGTCATCTTTGATACGTTTCTCTGAAGTATTATTAAAAATATGTTCTAAACGATGTCTGGAAATTGGAGAAGATTCGTTGGGATACTAAATAAGACCCAATTTGTACAACAAATAATTATCAACATAAGCACTCACCCAAAAATAGTGAACATCCCGCGTGCATGCATAACGAGCATGTTGAACTGCACAAACATGATAGATGGTAGTAGGACCGTCCCAATCACGATGGCAGACTCGTATAGTGTACGAAGAGGATAGTTGTTATCTGGAGCAAGCAAGAATACGCCTACGAATGGTTCTCGGATGTTAGTGGTATTCCACGGAAACAAATTACTCAGAAACTCCGGTGCGAATTGCAAGGTGATGTAGAAAAACGCTAGTATGTACGTTAACGCTGAAATCATCGAAAGCAGCACATACGTTCGTTCAGATAACTGAGATATCTACAGTCGGTGTACAAAGTATTCGTACACCTTTTAAAAACGAATAAATTTTTCAAAATTGGACTCCGCAGCTTGAGTTTTTTCGAGACGTTAGAAGGGTTAGTTTACTAGCTAATGTGTAAATAATTTTTTTTTGTATTTATTATTGGTCGCAATTACGAAGGGAACAGTAAAGTCCACGATTTTTAAATTTTTTATCTGTACCTTCAATGAAAATGTAGAAGGCGCCTTTGGTAGGTTTAAGTAAGTTATATACTTGTACAAAGTTTCATTGAAATTGGTTTACCGATAAAAAAGCTATGGACATTGTGTAATAGTAGCATACCTATGTATGTACGTATGTGTGTATGTATGCAGGTGTGTAAGAGAGCGCGGCAGTCGAGCGAGAGATTAACGGCTATACACGTGGTCATAAGCCCTCTGTACTAACTTTATATTATATTATATCTATCTTATAATAAAAGTATTAATAAACATTACATGGTGTCAGAAGTGAACGACGTTAACAAAACTAAGAAAAAGTATAATAAGAAGGTCTCGTTAATCGAGGAAAAGAAAGTAAAGAAGAAACATAACCTAAAATATTCAAAGACCACGTGGTAACAATGGATAACTTTAAGCCTCCAGTGGGACTGGATTTGAAAGAAAATGCAGCAAACAACTTAAAGAATTTCAAACAGAGGTTTGAAATATTTATAACAGCAATAAGCGAGAAAGAAATAAAGGAACCTCGCAGAGTGGCAATGCTGTTGAATTGCATTGGAAATGATGCACTGGATGTATTTAACACGTTTGGACTGCAAGCAAATAATCTCACAACTAAATCCATATTTGAAAAGTTTGAAGAATATGTGAAGCCTAGAGTGAACATAGTAATAGAGAGGCATAAATTTCACACAAGGCGTCAACAGGTGAATGAACCATTTGACAGTTTTCTTACTGATCTGAGAAAACTGGGGAAGAGTTGTGAATTTGGAGACCAAGAAGAATCACTCATACGAGACAGAATAGTTATAGCGGTGAGTGATGAGGGTCTACAACAACGTCTCTTAAGAGATCCAAATTTAACATTACTAAAGGCTATAGAAAACTGTAGAGCAGCGGAGATGAGTAAAATACAACAAAAGTCATTAAAGCTTGAATCTACAACAGCAGATGTAGTTAACGTAGATGCTGTTAAAAGGCAGAATACAGTAAATAGTAAATACAAACCTAAAGAAAGTCACCAAAAGAAGCCGTTCAATCAGGAAAGGGTCTATGATTGTAAGAAATGTGGTCGACAACATGCACGAGCCAACTGTCCAGCATATGGCAAGATATGCAAGAAGTGTGGAAAGCAGAATCATTTTGCTGTAGGATGCATGGTCCAGACAAAACCGAGGAACATCAGTGAAGTAACAACGTCAGAGGAAACACAATTCTTTGTGGATTCTATAAACTGTGAGACAGAGACCGGTGTTTGGACTCAACGACTGAAGATAGGTAACACTGTCATAAATTTTAAGTTGGATACAGGAGCGGATTGTAATATTATTCCATGGCGAATATTCAAAGATATACAGTTTAAGGAACAGCCAACCTGGAATCCTGTGATAACGACAGTTGTAAGTTATACCAATGATAAATGTAGGTCATTAGGTACAGTATTAATAGATTGTAAAATAGAGGGTAAGGTATATAAGATTAAGTTTATAGTAATAGACGTCGAAGGCATGTCAATATTAGGCTTGAACACATGTGTAAAGTTACACTTACTCAGTAAAACAGATAATAACAATGTAAGGAAGGTTTGCGATAGAATTCAGCTGATGGAAAATCACAAGACGCGAGAGGAATTTTTGGCGATAAATAAAAAGGCATTCCAAGGAATAGGGAATTATCCAAAAAAGTATGAGATTAATTTAAAAGAAAATGTAAAGCCAGTAGTAAATGCGTGTAGAAGAATACCGTTCAGTATAAAAGATAGGTTAAAAAGTACATTAGATAATCTAGAGAGAAATAGGATTATAGAAAAAGTGAACTATGCAACTGATTGGGTTAATAATGTAGTCATCGTAGAGAAACCAGATGGATCGCTAAGAATTTGTTTAGATCCTATGCAATTAAATAAAAGCATAAAGCAAGAAAAATTTCCAATACCTACAGCTGAGGAACTAAGCAGTAAGTTGACTGGTAAGGAAATTTATACAGTACTAGACATGAAGGATGGGTTCCATCAAATGGTGTTAACAGAAAAGAGTGCAGATATATGTACGTTCATAACACCATTCGGCAAGTATAAATATAAAAGATTACCATTTGGTCTCTCAATAGCACCTGAAGTTTTTCAAAGGGCAAATACTGAAATATTTGGAGATATAGAAAATGTTGGGATCTATATTGATGATTTAATAATAGCAGCAAAAGATGGAAAAGAACATGACAAAATCATGCAACAGGTGCTAGAAAGAGCCAATATGTATAATGTAAAATTTAATGAAAAGAAACTACAATATAGGATGAAAGAGGTTAAGTATTTAGGGTTAGTGTTTAACAAAGAAGGTGTAAGACCTGATAATAGATATGTAGAAGCAATAACTAAGTTGAAAGAACCTAATAATAAGAAGGAATTGTTAAGATTTTTGGGAATGGTTAATTTCTTAGCAAAATTTATTCCCAATGTGTCAGAGATAACAAGTAGACTAAGGGAACTTACAAAGAAAAATATTGACTGGCAATGGGGACAAGAGCATGTTATAGACTTCAACAACATTAAAAGTAAAATTGTAGAAGCACCAACGCTGAAATTGTTTAATAATAAAGTGCCTATAGAAGTACAAGCAGATGCTTCGCAACATGGGTTGGGTGCGTGCCTAATTCAGGAAGGGCAGCCAGTATGTTTTGCATCTAGATGTCTCACTGAGACGGAGCAAAGATACCCACAAATAGAAAAGGAGTGTCTAGCAATCTGTTTTGCAGTGGAAAGGTTTCATCAATTCATATATGGGAACCAAGTTAAAATTCATACAGATCATAAACCTTTGGTATCTATAATAAACAGAAACATACACAAAATAACTCCAAGGTTGCAAAGATTAATTCTCAGGTTGACAAAATATAAAATTGACTTAGAGTACTTGCCTGGAGAAAAAATGTTAATAGCGGATTTATTGTCGAGGTCATATCTAACGGAGACTGAACCAAGCATAGACAGTACCGAAGAGGTGGTACATTCACTAAACACTTACGTTGCAATGAGTAAGTCAAGAATTGAAGAATTTCAAAAGGCTACAATCAATGAGGCCGAGTTAAAAGAAATAATAAACTATTCGTTAAATGGGTGGCCACAGTGCAAACCCAGCTGTAAAATAGTAAGTGATAAGTTTTGGACATTAAGAAATGAGATTACATATCACAAAGGGTTACTATTTCTAAACGATGATAAAATAATAGTTCCTAAGGCACTAAGATTGGAGATGTTAAAGATAGCACATAAACCTCATTTAGGCATTGAAAAAACAAAAAATAGGTTAAGACAAATATTCTATTGGCCCAAGTTAACCCAAGATGTAGGAAATTACATAGCCAAGTGTAGAATATGCGAGAAGTATAGCAGAAATAATATAAAAGAGCCATTAATACCTCATATAGTTCCTACGTTGCCATTTGAGAAAATAGCTATAGATTATTTCAATTATGCAGGAAAAGATTATATTGCACTAATCGATTACTATTCTAAGTGGTTAGAGATAATTAAAACTAAGAGTAAAACGGGGAAAGAGACCATTGAACGACTTAAACGTGTGTTTAGCATGTATGGGATTCCTAGCGAGATAAGATGTGACAATATGCCGTTTAATAGCTGGGATTTTCGACAGTTTGCTAAGGAATGGGGCTTTGAAATTATAACATCTAGTCCATTATATCCAAAATCAAATGGTCTTGCGGAAAAAGCAGTAGGTATAGCTAAAGCATTATTAAAAAAGAGTGAGGAAGAAGGTGATGATATAAACAATGCCTTATTAGAATACAGAAATATGCCAATAGCGGGATTAAGCGTGTCACCAGCGGAGCTTTTGATGTCAAGAAAGTTACGTACTAAGTTGCCAATGGTAAAAAAGTTACTAAAACCAAAGATTCATACTGTAATACATGCGTTAAGAGATAAACAGCGAGTACAAAAAATGTATTATGATCGTGGAGCAAAAGAGAGGAAAAAGTTTAAAATAGGTGATACGGTAATAGTAAGAAATAAGACTGAATGGGAACCAGCGGTGATAACAGAAGTATGCAAAAATCCGAGATCGTACATTTTAAGAAATAAAAGGGGCAATACAATTAGGCGCAATTCGTATTATATTAAAAAGTCTGCAAATAGCGCAATTGATGTCACTGACATTAATATTGAGGACGAGATAACTCTGTGCGAAGGAAAAGACAGCAGTAGTACAAGCGATAATAATAATATAATTACTAGAAGCGGTAGAATTGTAAGAAGACCAGCGTACTTTGGTATTACCTAAGATTAAAGCTAAGGAAGGGAGGTGTAATAGTAGCATACCTATGTATGTACGTATGTGTGTATGTATGCAGGTGTGTAAGAGAGCGCGGCAGTCGAGCGAGAGATTAACGGCTATACACGTGGTCATAAGCCCTCTGTACTAACTTTATATTATATTATATCTATCTTATAATAAAAGTATTAATAAACATTACACATTGTAAGATGTAAAAATCTTTGAATTTACGGTTTGAGATTCATTCAAATCGCAGATTCTTACGATTTTTGCTATTTTCAATCGATTATATTTCGTAATATCCTTGATCGATTTCGATGAAAGTTTGTACAAGTATATAACTTACTTAACCTACCAAAGGCGCCTTCTACATTTTCATTAAAGGTACAGATAAAAAATTAAAAAATCGTGACCATTACTACTTCCTGCGCAATTGCGACCCATAACAACAATTTAAAAAAACATTATTTACACATTAGCTAGTAAACTAATGCTTCTAACGTCTGAAAAGAAACTCAAGCTGTTGGGTCCAATTTTGAAAAAGTAATTCGTTTTTTTAATGTGTACGAATACTTTGTACACCGACTGTATTACGTACCGGCTGTAAGTAATTCAACCTAATCATTGGCCTACATTTATCATTCTGTAAGAAGCAGAGTGCAAGAATAAAAGCCATTTTAGAAATTTTTAACAAAAGATTCGTGTTTTACACAAAAGAAAATTGAAGTCAGATGAACTGAATAAGGGGATCAACTATTTATGACAGGTTGCGGAAGATCAAACGGTTCCATTACATAAAAAGTATATAGACTTTTCCCATCCTTGTTTCGTGACAGCTTCAAGAATATGATCCTCTTTGTTCAACATTGCCCAGTGCCAATCGTCCTTCATTTTCTCCAGAATTTCCTTCAACTGATACGATAAAATTATTACTCTTACCCGATCACGCAAGTCCACGGATGATGTTCAGCTTCAACTAATACCAAAGTATCTTAGAAAATCCGATAATTTCTTTAACTATATGAATTTACAAATTAATTAGATTGTGGATTTTCCGAGTATACTCTGATATTCAGAAAGCATTGCACTCATTATTTGTACATAATAGTGAACTGACCAACCCCAATTGGACCCAAAAGTATATGTACATTGCAGCAATAGAAATCCATAAGCAACAATAGGGAATGTCCTCAATAAGAAGTCGCACATCATTTCCTAATGTTATGAGGCGGCAAATCTGTTCAAAGTAACTTATGATACACGCTGTACCATGAGTGTATAACACCGGTCAAAATCAATCATTAAACAAAAAATGTATAAACAGATTCGCCTGATTCTACTCTGCCAATCGTACCTTTTCGAAGCCGGCGGAGATCAGATATGCGGTTATAAAGAGCCTCGCAGGTACAGCAGTTATTTTCCTTTGGTAGGGCCACTGGCCAATGACCAGCAAATGTAGCCGACAAATCTCGAAATACTTCAGTTCGAAGATATCCATCGTAAGCTGTGGTTGAGAAACAAGTGACCTGTGAAGCTAAGCATAACACTTTCCTCCCCACTCAAAAGCAAAATTGTTTTGCTATCTCTAAAACTGCACCCTACAATTTTCGATATTCCGCGACTTCCGCCGTGTGAGACGGTAAACACCGTTAATAATTGATAGACGCATCCAGCATAGGTGCGCTATTCGTAAAAGAAATTCGAGTTCAATAGACTTCATAGAAGGGTGGAAAAATCGAAGAAAACAATTCTCAAACTTCTCGGTTCCCCTTCGGTTTTATTTTTCACGTAAAAGTGGACACTCGCGTTGTCATTGACAACCGGTCAATATACTTGTGGCAGTGGGGGTATGTTGCCACTGAAACACTGTCAGTCGATCTTGGGAGTTGCTCGAGTGCGAACCGGAGTCAGATATAGGAAGAAATATTTCAGGTCTTGACTTGTTGTAGTGATTCGTGTTTTGAACGGTGGAAAAACTGTCAAGAGTTGAGGTATGATATCCTATTTCAATTCTGTACATGGTGATTCTGTGAACCAGGACAGGTTACTGCTGTTTTTTAAGTGAAAATAGAAAAATAATAATAGAGGCATAAATCGTACAACGCACCCCTATCTTTTTATTAAACCAGTCTCAGAATGAAATTGTCTGAGAAAAGTGATCAACAGTTTCTTCTAATAAAAAGTGTCTAAAAATCGATTGCTATTGTACCGATTTCATGAGAATTCTTCGACAAGTTACTGCTGGTTTTTAAGTAAAGATAGAAAAATAATAATACAGGAAACATCGTATAATGCTACCCAATTTGTTTATTAAACCAGTCGCAGAAAGAATTTGTCTCAGAATAGTGATCAACAGTTTCGTCTAATAAAAAGTGCGTAAAAATCATTTGTTATTGTACCGATTTAACGAGAATTCTTCTGTTAACTGCGATGTGCATGCTTCAGGCTACATCCCGTCAATCGAACAATGGTCCAGCGTGTCATGGTCGACGATATCTGTCGGCGATAGTTAGGAACCGCGTTTTTCAGCGTCGATCGTGACGTACCTAACGAACCAGTCAGTAAACGGTCCTCGTGGCTCGTACCAACACTGCGGCTAATAATTACACTATCATTGTTTCCGCGAGAACACGTGGATTCCTCCGGAGGCAACATCCGGGTGATTCCAGTTGAACGAGCCGTAGCGGCGGCGTGCGAATCGTCGACGGATGCAGACCGGTGCGGAATAAACTTCGAAATGAGTTTAAAAGTCCCGGATTGTTAAGCGAACTGTCAGCGGGTTTGTTATCCTACGAGAGAGGGTTAGAGTTCGAGCCAGTTGCGGTGGAAACGCGCCCGCAAGACGGCCGCCGAGTTGCTTAATCTTGGGAAATTATATTTGCGTCTGTGCACGCTGTCGGAAACTAAACAACCGCAATTCCCACGACTTAATTGCATTCAACCGTAGCGATCACCGCACCACTGGTGAAGGCACACCCAGCAACCGTCATTTTTCTGAGACTTTGTGGCAATTAAAGGAGAATCGAGAGGCGAAACGCGGATCAATAACGTCCGCACTCGCTGTGCACGCTCGCGGTTACGAACGAGCGGGACACAAGTTTTTTAATTATTCGGTACTCGAAGAACTTGCTGCTATTTACTGGAAAAATTGTTCGATCAAAAACATCAAGTGTCTGTCTTCGTAATTACTTTCAATGCAATGCAATGCAATGCAATGATTACGCTTTTTTATTGCATCCTACAGTGCTCATCGCGAAGAAGAAAAGTCTCAGAGCAACTATACAGATCTCAAGTCGAACGTTCACTCGAAAAACAACTTTAAAGTTTCAGACGTTCTTTGAAATGTTCTCAGTGAAACTCATAATTATTCATCTCTCTATGGTAAAGACAATATAATTATTTATATAATATGTTAATCCTCGCGCAACTAATACCGTGTAAATTGACGAACGGATTTTTACAGCAAGCGTTTCCGAATGTAACTAATACCGCGTCAATATTCAATGACCTATTGAAACGAATAATGAAGCCATTCGGGCTATATTGAGTGTGTAATTACGTGTCGACGTCCGTCTGCGGTTCGAGGTATCGTATCAAATTACGCGTATAATTAACGCCGATGATGAAACGACCGACAATAAAATAACCCAATAATTACACGCTACACGAAGTAAATAATTATAATCGTGGCGCATTAGTAGCGGTAATACGCGGTATATTACAAGATGCACAACCCGGCCGGGTTACCGTATGTATGTGGAGCCCGAATTCGTCGAGATTCAGTCGCCTTGCGGCCCAGTGCATCGCGGGCATCTCGCGCTGATTTTCTCGTTTATCGACATGCATACATGATCGTTAATATTTTATTAGCTATTAACGTTGCTGGTATCGTTCAATATTTATTGACAGCCGATACAGTATTGAATTGTGGGGCGAATGTTATTATAGACCGATGAATATTTAACGCGTAATTCAATTAGAAAGGACTCGCACATGGTAGTCGGATAAAATGGTTAAAACATTAATTCTTCCGCGAATCGGCGAGCATCGCTGGCAGATATTTTGGTAATCATTTATTTTCAGCCCGACGGCCTTGAAGTAAGAATCAAAATTATTTTTGGTTTTCCCCCAATGAAACTTTTACCTTCGCATTCGGCTCGTTTTTCTGATTACAATGAATCCAAACACGATACAATTGCGATCGCAATTACCTGTGCAACAAGCGAGTAACAGTTACGGTAGAGGTACACGAATTCTTAACTTCGCTTGTTGCACGAGTAATTGTGATCGTAACTATATCGTGTTTGGAGTCATTTTAATCAGAAAAACGAGACGAATACGATGATAGAGATTTCATTAAAAAATCAAAAATTATACAGGACCCCTCGATGACCGTTTGACTGGTTCCAAGAGGGGTTCCCCAGTGGTGGGGATAAAATGTTAACAGTTAAGGAGAGAATACTTGTTACTCTTTGTCTAGATATTATTCTCTAGTGTTTCTCGCACCTTCTTAACTCGAAATCGAGCCTGTTCATCGTTCGTTCGTCATCTCATTGGCTATGGATTATCGGCGCAAGGTGGAGCAAGAGCGAACGCGAAATACGTGTCGACGCGGGGCGTCGAAAATAATAAAGACGTCGGAGGATGCAACGTCCCCCGCAGTCCGCCACTCCGCAGCTACCCATTAGGACTCCATTTCGATTCCAATTTACGTTAAATTGTTTGCGGAAGCGATCGTCGTTTCTGTCGGCGTTTACCAATCCCCCCCTCTTATCTTTCCTCCGCCTAGCCGAACTCCGGCATCCGTTCAACAGATTCTCGATCGTCAATGTGCCGTAGCTTTCGATAATAGGAAAACTGATCGATTATGTCAAGTGTGGGATGAACGGGGAGACGTTCGACGCGAAAACATTATAATCCGGCGAAACTCTCCCGGACCGTCAGCAGCTATAGTCGATCCGAAAAGTACATCCAACTCTTTCTTGACACAATTTTGAAATAGGAGTCTTCCATCAAGAGGTGTCATTTTAAATAAATGTAGAAAAAATGTAATGAAAAAACGGCGTTTTTTTATAATTTAAAATAACACGAACTTAATGGAAATTGCCGATGTTTAAACAGCGACGAGTTTGTTCAAACTAATGTTACAATAAAAGAATCTCTTTTGACATTCTTCATTTTTTTCCGCTGAAAAACGACGGAAATCAACCAGCCGCATGAGAAAACACGAGAACAAAAATATAATAATAAAACGAAAAAGAGACACGCGGTAAAATGAAAATTGGAACCTTCGGACGGTTGTCGTAGTAGTGTACCCTCAATATTTTCTCTCGTAAAATGGAACAAGGCAATCCATAACTTAAAAAATAATAAAAGTTCGACGTTCAAAGGCAGGAAACATACAGGAAAATATTATTCGAAAAATATCGTTCGACGAAAAATCATATTTACCTGACGTTTGTCATAAAGAAACTGCGAACTTTATGCGCTTATAGAAAAACGAAGCGATAAAATAGGACGGAATAGTTTATAATTATTGAAATTCTCCAGAGACCGAATCTTGTGATTTTTCTAAAACAACGTTTAGTGTTTTTACAGCACTAAATCCTACAGATCCGCAGTCTAGTCATGATCGTTGCGCCAAGGACAAGCATCGGTTTTCCGTGGTCGAAAAGAAAGAGTTTAGTACCATCCCTCGGGAGCCAAAAACCGTGAGTTTGTCAGCCGAAGCGATTCGCGGAAAAAAGATGACTCGTGCTGTGAAAAAGCGGAGAAAATGGTGCATTTGGGACATACCGATGGGGGCGTTTGTTGCAGTTGCAGTGGGACGGTGCAGCGACTCTGCGTAACGCGCATACGGGTGGATTTGGTGCTGATAAACTGTGTGTGCAGGTTGTTCTGTGCACATCGGCCGTATCAACGCGCGCGGATCGCGCATGCAGTGTTGCACATGCTCTGCACATGCTCTGCACATTAGATATGCGCACGTCATATCGCAGGCACTCTTCGTGAGAAAGAGAAAACCGTATTACATCCATCCCCCGGGTTGAATTACAAGACAGTCTCTATTAACCCCGAAGAAAATGGTAAAAGTTATAAACTTAAAATTTTGCATGATTATTAGGCAAGGTTTCAAGAATACAACAAAATTAGTTCCGTTACAAAATTGTTAAAACTGTTTGGACAATAACTTTGCTAATCTTACTATACGACGTGAACAATAAAATTAGAAATAGAGGCAGGAGAGAAAAATCATATCAATATTTCCATGAATATATCCTTATTTGTCTTATAGTTTTGTCGCGTTCATGATTTCAGGGTTTCGCGAAACAAGCGGAGCTCGCCATTAATTATGAGCTCATTCATCTCCCGACTGGCAGTCGCTAACAATTAATTCGATCATTAGCCGGAACGCGGAATTTTCTCGCCGTGCGACAAAGCGGCGGAGGACCGGGGATCCGAAACAAAGGGGAGAGAAGGGATTTCCTTTCGTCATTTTTTCGCCTGTTGTTTTTCTTCGTTGTGTCGCGGCCCAAGCTAAATCGTCGGGGCTTTTAAATGGGAGTAATTGGCGCGACGAGGGCAACGGCGTAAAACGTTCTTTTTAGAGCTGCATAAAATACGCTTTCATAAAGTGCCCCTCGAAAAGAATTTATTGGTCCCTTAGAAGCGGGGGATATCGTCGCGCGTCGAGTCCGGCATTCGCCGGAATTCCATTGGATCGAACCGATTCAGCATAAATCGATTCGATTCGATTCGGGCTTACACGATTTCTCTCTTTGTCCGACTTCGCCAACCCTCCTCCCCCCACCGCTCGCGATCGATCCGCGTTTCACTACGGCGGAAATAAATCTGCGTTTTCCGACGGGTCCCGCGATAATTAAAATCCACGGGATTAAATGGCCGCGGGGGGAGGGGGACGAACTTGAACGGAATAAAAATCATTGAGAAACTCGATTCGGGAATACAGGCCGGTATTTATTTAGAATTCGTCGATCGTGTCCGCCACGGGGACAACAGGAAATTTCATTGCACGATCAAAACGGTATTTGCTTTACGGTTTACTCTCGGGAAAGTTTTATTTGCCAAGAGGTTTGTTGTGGGAATACTGTTCGGTCTGCGACAGATTCCGGACCGTTGATGTACGGGGTGTTTCATCAATTTTGTACTGCCTTCAAGGGTGTGATTCCTCAGGTCATTTCAAGTAACTTTCTCCTTTGCGAAAATGTTCTCTGAGGCTCTGTTAAGGAGTTATTAACGAAAAACACAGACGAAACAAGGCGTGGCTACGATTGGCGCCGCCCACTGCACTGTACCCGCCCGCTCAGCGGGGCCTCACGTACTCGCGCTATGATTGGTCCGTGTTTTTCCTTAATAACTCCTTAACAGAGCCACGCAGAATATTTTCGCAAAGGAGAAAGTTACTCCAAATCACCTCTGTAATCACCCCTTCCAAGGATGTACCACATTTATGGAACACCCTGTATACAACGGCCGATGCTATCGGTGAGGAGGACGTTCGCAAATCTCCCAGAAACGATCTTTCCAACGAATTTCGTTCCCTGCGGAAGAATCGATGGGCCCCCATTCCCAACGTCAGTTTTCACTTTGCCCGTGGATTACAAGCGGCTTTCTCCGAGAAAGCTTTCGCAGGAATTCCGGGGGAGGACTTTCCCTTCTCACGTGGGGGCGGACTCACAATTTTACAGCGAGGATCGGTCTTTCGCCACCCCCCTGGCCGCAACGAATGGCTCTCGGGAAACGTTTTTCCTCCCCTTTTTCTTGATAGCGATTACCGGCTATCAGGACCCGGGATACTTCGGGAGGATGTCTTTCGGGGAAACGTAAATAATTCGAGATACTATCGGTGAGCTTAACCCCCAGCTACAGTGATTCCTTTCCGAGATCCTGGGACCTTTGATTATAAAGTCATTTTTTGTTACGACGAAGTTGGTTGGCAGTATTGGAACTTCAAGAAATTGATTTTTTTCTGGTCATTAGACTGCGGATTTTATACGTTTTTCAGGAAAATGTGAAATCTGAAACAGTAGAAGAATTGGGGGTGTCAATATGTAATTTTCAACCCCACAAAATTATTGAACAAAGAAGGCAATTTACATTTAGCTTCTATAAATTTAAATAGTGTGAAATAACCACTATTAGTGTTATATATTTGGCGCTCCGCAAGTTCAACAATTTTCAATACGACGTAAAAAGTTTCAAACTTTCACGAAACCTGTGAACTGTGGATTTTATCACACCGTGTAATGATTTCGGCTTTAATGAATTCATTGTTTCCAAATTTCCATTTTCCTCACGAATGAAATATTTTTATAATTCGCAGAACGAACTGTTTCCGTGTTGCCGACTTCGCAACCGATAACAAAATCCTTTGAAATGAAATTAACGCAGTGAAATGTTTGTCAACGTTCTGAATATTTTCGTTATTTTTCCCGGTTGCCCCGGGACTTGTCACTGTTCTATTTGTAACATTTGCATTAAAGTGATGCTATCGATTTGTGATTGAAATATATTTTAACACGGGTCGCGCGAACCAAAGAGTCACCGGTGCAACCAAATAATTCGATTCCGATTCCCGGATTGCAATATTTTTAATCACGATGACGCGGGAACCTTTGGCTGGAAATGGTAATGAAAAACGGCAAAATGTTTGTGGGCGAACACACCCGCATAACAAGCGAGACAGAATTCCCTGCTGTCACATAACACGGCTGCTTCAGTTACCGCTTCGTTACTTAATTCGGTCAGCGACCGATTAATTAGATCTCATTATCGGAAGGGAATCTGATACACGTGACAGGTAAAACGTTACAATTCCTCCGCATCGATTACAAGGTATTGTATGCGCCATAGTGGAGTGACTTCTTCGGACTGGAAAAACCGTGAATTTAGGCTAACATTTTAGTAGCAATAAATGGCAAATTTGAAAATTTGAAAGTATCCTAAAAATGTTGTACTTCTTTGAAAGAGATTCGTGAGGTGATTTGAAGTAACTTTTTCCTTTGCGAAAATGTGCTCCGCGGCTTCGTTGCGGAGTTATTAACGAAAAACACGAACCAATCAGAGCGCGGCCAGGGTGCAGTGGGCGGACTCCGGCTCCGTCGTAACCACGCCCTGATTAGTCCGTGTTTTTCGTTAATAACACCTTAACGAAGCCGCGGAGAACATTTTCGCAAAGGAAAAAGTTACTCCAAATAATCTGAGGAATCATCCCTTTCAAGCACATTTTTTTTTAAAGAGCTGCGAATTAACATGTATACGGTACAAGGTTTCAAATACCGATTTGAATGTTGACTTTTCAATTTTTGTGAATTGTCAACGCACTGCGGGACTTGCGAAATGTTGTCACAATATTGTAAAGCGGAGGAAGAGAAGGAGAACAATATCGCCAGCAATTATTACAAATTACACGTCTAATGAAGTCATTCCGCGTTGCTTTGAATGGGATCGCAGTTCAGCAGATGTAGTTTCGAGGTTCCGGTATAATAACGCGGCAACACTGCCGAAACGGTACCGACCAAAAACAGAACCAACGAGTAATAACACGCAACGAGGATATCACGACGCTTCATGCGCTTCGTAACTCAGCAAAGCGTGTTATTAAATTTAATTGTCAAAGAAAGCTTAGCTCGGCCCGCAAGAAATGTCGACCGAGGCGGAAATCCCTTTGAGTGGCTTACGTTTGCTTAATTTAGTCCCTTTCGCTTTGTTTCATTGCCCGTAAGGATACCTTGCGCGCCAGCTTCCCTCCCATCGCGATTCTCTTGCAATTAGCGCTAATTGCATAACACAGGCCTCGATCCTCCTGAAACAGTTTCCACGACGTTCCCGATTTCCTGTCGCCTCTAAGAACAATCTGATTGCGCCTCATGCGGGTCGTCTTAGAACCTTTCCAAACTGATCTCATCGAGTGTAAAAACACTTTCAATTCTTACAATTCTTTGCAGACTGCGGATCTTTATGCGAAATAAAAATTGTCCAAGTCAGTTACAATGAAGGAGAGTTGTAACGTGACGTATCATGTTAACAAAAAATTGCTTTTTTGCACTAAATACAAACTTCTAATTTTTCGACATAAGTAGGTTAATACATTTTTACAACTAATGTCGAGCTGCATCCATTGATGTATTCAAAAATACGTTGTTCGAATTGAGAAAACGAAAGTGACCTTCATATGACCTTCACGCGTCCACTCACGAAAAAACCTTCTACCAGGGATTCTCTACGATAAAAATCATTGATAAAAAGTTGTTTATTATAAAGAAAACAATACGAAGAACAAAATGATTAACAAATATCGATATTTACACTTTTTGGTTACAAATAACAGTTATTAGTGTCCAAAAAATTGGATCCTCCTCGATAACTGTTATCGATGAAGAAAAACTGTGTCGATTGCTCAAAGCAGTTATCGATGAGAGATGTTCATTTCGATCGCTCATAACAGTTATCGATGAGAGAAGTACATTTCGAGCACTCATAATAGTTATAGATGAGAGAAATTTATTTCGATCGCTCATATAACAGTTATCGATGAGAGAAATCGATAACTGTTATAAGTGATCGAAATAAATTTCTCTCAACGATAACATTTACGAACAAGAGAACTTTTCGGTTACTTATAATCCTTATTTGTAACCAATACGATTTTAGTCGATGAAATACTTGTTATTCTATGACTCTTTTTCTTCTTGGTTATAACAGTCCCTGCCTTCTACTTATATGTATAATTTTTTGATCGTGCTGAAGTCTATACTAACAATTGATTTTTCTTGTTCGAGGAACAGGTTCGGAATAGGTTCGCTATAGAGGAATGGTTCCGAACTTGGAAAGACGATGAAAGCCGATCGTGGATTGCATCGAATCAGTCGGAATCCCGCTCGGAAATTCCGGGTAAGGTCTACGCAACTCGAATTGAAACGACAGAGGCAGGCTAACTGGCCCGAAGCACTGCCAAACGGAAATATGAGATACACGTACGAGAGTTCCGGAATAAATACAGAGCTGCGGCAACATTACGGTTCGGCTGATATTTGTTTGCGTTCTCTTCTTGCGAGTGTACACACCGGCCATATATCATTTCGTCCGGCTGAAATTCGCGGTGATGCTAAATCGGTTTTGCATAAAAGAAATATTTGCTCGGGCTCTGCAAATCGTTATCCTTTTCCGTCGAGCACCGAGGAAGAAGGGGGAAGATGTTACTGTGAGAAAGGAAGTTATAGATTTTTGTGGAGAAAGCGCTAGGCCAAACTGTTTCAGTATAAGCATCACCCACGATAATTTTTACTGGTACTCTTGTGTGCAAAACAATGCTTTTAAGTTGCAAGATAATCCACCAAAAATTTCAAGTCGCTAACCCCTCATTTAAGGATTCTAGGGTAGACACCCTTAACTTTATCATTTTGTTCTCGTTTGTTTTAGATATTAAGATAACAAAAAACGAAAATATCTTTTCACAGTTCTGAGCGAACTATTAAGGGTTGAAAAAAGTTATTTGCGCAAGAAAGTCACATCGTAAGTGCGAAATAACGAAGCAAATAATATTCAGCCCAAAAAACTCTGTTTCCCACCACTCTCATACATTTCGATTCAGCCCCGGCGCGACGACCGAACGAAATTAAAATATATATAATAATTCTTGTCGCTCTCTAATTTCCACAATTACCGACGAACGGGCTCGCTGAACAGTGAAAATGGATAACTCGCGTTGCGATTTAATTATTCCCTGGCGGTCGCGGTGTTTGCGTTCTCCTGCAAAACTGTCTCTTTGAAAATGGGTAAAATGAACGTGACAAAAAAAGAACTTGGAAAACGCTTAATTTAATAGCAGTATGATTGCGTTATATTTTAAGGTACGTATCGAAGAGTATCGATTCCTATATGATACTGAAAATGGAAAAGAAAAAAATAACTTTTTCAAGATTGCATCAAAGTTGAGTTTTTTTTACATGTTAAAATTGATCTGATAACTTCCTAAAAATGGTCTAATCACTATTTAACCAAACAAAACGTTCACTAACATTTATTGTAAATATTCCCCGTTGATAGACCGCGTCTCAAATCGGACGAATGAAATTTCAGGAATTCCGGTGAAAATCCGAGGGAAAGTTTCGCCGTGTTCTTCCCGTTCCACTTCTCCCGTTACATCCTGTATGATTGATGACGTCAGGATGACAGGACATTCCTCCGTGAAAGTTCATTATCGCGACTCGTCGTGGAGACGAACTGGGAGACGGGATGGGATATTATTTAATTAAAGCTATCCAAGACGCGATTGTACCGGAGGATTTTACTACTGTCTGCCTCCGTCCTTTGACTCCTTCCGAGGTCTTCCCCTTGCTCCTTTCAAGAGCTACGAACCGTTTCTTTGCCGAGCTAATTGAAAAGGATCCCCGGCTTTAATGACTGATGTAGAACGAGTGCGCCTTCGAATCTCCCAGATAAAAGAGGGAGCTTCTCTACCTCGCTCTCACGGTTTGTCATGGAGAATTCCGTGACTCCGTCTTCGGTTTGGTTGCTTAATTAAAGTAATTCGAGGTTGGTTGCACCTGGGCCCTCTGCAAACGGAAATTTCTTCGGTGGCCGTGTCTTCGGGACAGTTTTTTACCGTTAATTCGGTGGCGGGACACATTGTTTAGAGTTAATTAAATTTCAAACGGCCTCACAGCCAAATGAAATTCTAATGCCCGCGCGTAATTCACCCTCACAATGCAGAGTGCGCGTTCATTCAGATTTTCAAGCTCGGCAATATCATGCGAGACCGACCAGGGAACTTATCGAACCCGTAAATTCGAAAAATTATGGCAAGACCCTATTTTTCTCGTGCTACGAAAAATTTCAAACTTCTCGTAAAATATCTCAGGAATAACAAATGATATGAAGAAAGAAGTTCGGACGAAAGTTGCACGGTACTATTGTATCTACCGAACTGTGTAAAAAGAACATTTTTATAAATGCATTTTTCAAGAAAATGGCGTTAAGGTCGTATGAAAGTCAACTCTGTTTTTTTCCATTTACATTCCGATATTTTCTTTCAAAAGAAACACAATTGTGGAGGTCATCCAAGGTCACTCTGCGAAATAGATGTCTGAATGCATTGATTCCAGGGGTCAATAAAGCTGCGTCGCATCGATTGAAAAGCCGACCAAGAACGTACCGAGTGAAGTTGTCTGATCGCCTTACTAAGGAATCGCTCACACAGACGCAGTGGTAAATTCCGCATCTCCGGCGAGACGGAAGCAAAGTTCCGGATTCATCAGCCACTGCTAATTGCCAGAAGCGTAGCCGGCGCGGTGGGCAAAGTTGTTTTCCGTCGGCGTCAAAGTCCGGGATGTCGTTCGTTACCGAAATCACGCGATCAATCCGTCCGAAAGGGAATCATAGAACGTAGTAGGACACGGCTGGTTGGTGACGGCGCGCGGCTTGATCCGCGAAAATCAAGGAACCGTGTGCATCCGGTCAGTGGATCTGGCATGATGGCGCGCGGCACGTTATCGCGTATAAAGCCGCCGGCGGTGTATGTACGGCCGATAAAGTATTCATCAGAAAGTTTACGGTTGTCGGGCACACCAGTTTTAAGGCACGCGGACCAAAGCCGCTTAACCTTTGTAGCGAGCGGAGTACGAGAGCGAGAATGGTAACGGGAGAAGGAGAACAGCCCGGCCGCACCGAAGTAATTTGTTTCTGTGAAATATATGCACCCGTAGGCCGATTATGCATGCGCTTTACAGCAACAGGTTACGCGCATCTGCAAATAATACGGCCGGCGTACTCGCGCGCGAACGAACACCATTTTCCCCGGTTACTTCTTTCCAACCCGCGACCCTTCCTTCCCGTTCATCTGAGATAATAGACGGGTTACGTCCCGAGGGATGCCTGGACGTTTTGTCTTCTCGTTCGACCGGAAGCGATAAGCAGTTCGACTGGAAACCAGACAGCGGTTCCAGATCCTGCCGTACAGGATAAAAGACATTTTTCTTTTTGCTTTAATCAATAATACATTCCCGAAGTCACAATTCGAAATTGAAAGTAGCTGTGGATACCAAAAATGAACTCCGCTCTTCTGGAAACCTTAATTAATCACTAGACTGCGGATCTGTATGCGTTTATGGTTTGTAAAAATTTTCAGAAACTGCTGGAGCATCAGATTCGACAGAATTCAGTACAATTTTTATTTATTTTGGACCTAAACATGTTATTACTCTATATTATTAGTATTCTTCGTCAATTACAGGACACTGAAACCGTATAAAAAACTCTTTGTATTTTTAAGGATTTTAATAAATTGCAAATAACGTATGGACGTTCTAAAATTGTTTTAATATCTTTACTGTGTTACGAGCCAGGGCCGCGAGCAGCACGAGTGGCCGGCGAAGGGTTGTTATCCTGGGAATATGGTCTCAATATGTTAGTTAAGGTACGCGGACGAACCCAATGCGAGATTGGGGAGCCGCTAGGATTATAGACAGCGAGGACGGACCTGACGCGAAGTCAGGGAGCCTCGAGGAATGGAGTCAAACGCTAACGAACCTGATGCGAAATCAGGGAGCTGCTAGAAAGGTGAAACTTCGTGAAGAAACCCAATGCGAAATTGGGGAGTCACTAGGAACGTCGCGCAGACGAACCCGATGAGAAACCGGGGAGCTGCTAGGAGGTTGTAGAACAACGCGGACGCACCCAATGCGAAATTGGGGAGCCGCTGGGAGGTTGGATGAGAGCACACACGAACCTAATCCGAAATCATGGAGCTGTTAGGATGCGGACGAATCTGATACGTAATCAGGAGGCCGCTAGGACGGTATAGTTTTCGTGGACGAAATTGTGGAGCCACTAGGTCGGATGAATCTCTGTTTGCACAATTGGAATGGCGTGAACGAACCTGATGCGTAATCAGGCAGTCGCTAGGATTGTTAGTGGACCTCGTAACAAGTATTATTTAATTGATACAATCCGAGCGGTAAGATTGTATCATGTGGGGACGTTCAATTACTTGATTAGGATTATGGAACAATAATAATGGGTTAAGTGATTTGCACGAATTTACAAATAAACACAAATATATCCTGATTATAAGAGAACTAGCTTTTGCCCGCGGCTTCGCTCGCACAGAAAACCGTTTAATGCCCTCGGAAATTGATATTGTTTCTCCATAAAACCTTTTAACCCCCCATTCAACCCTATAGAGTTTTAATTTTATGTCATGCCGCCATCTTAGATTTCAAAACCCCTATTCACCCCCTTAGGGGATCAATTTTTTAAAATGACGAAACAGGTGTTTGATTAATTATATCAAAGAGCATTAAGGCCGCGTATGAAGTAAATCCGACCACGAATAAAATATTCCTTATACAAACGTTGCAACACCTTTTCATCCCCTTGGAGGTTGAATTTCGAAATATCGTTTCTTATCCCTTTTATAGATCATAAAGGAAACCTCTGTGCAAAATTTCAGCTTTCTAGGTCCAAGGGTTTAGCCTGGGCGTTGATCAGTGAGTGAGTGAATGAGTCAGCACTGCATTTTTATATATAGAGATATGTTACAATTGTGTAATTGTCGCGACTGAATAAGACGGAATTGAGAGAAAGTATTATTACCTATGATGATGCACTGGCAATGAGGGGTCTCAGAGCAACTTTACAAATGCCTAATAGATTTTAAACCGAACTCGCGGGATCTATATGGTTGACTTTGATACGAAGGGCCCGATCTCACTAACAAGCTAGTGACAAGTTAAACGTGACGCGATTCGTGTGTACAAAAATACTATCCCCCGAGAGTAAAAACCTAAAGATTTATACCAGTATACCCCTACAATGAATGGAATGCTCTGTTCATAATCTGAGGGCACCTAGGGCCAGACTCTCGTTTTTTGTCACTTCCAATTAAATCGGGCCAGAGCTCTGTCTTCGTCAAAAGGTTCAGCTATGATACGAAAGGTTATCTAGAACGCTTCCTGCTAGAGACGATCTTGAAGAGATTCCCGTGAGAAAGTCGAACGGAATCTGTCCTCTATCCGTAACAACTGTTTTAAATTACATCCACCCATTTTTGTCATAAATGCATAAAATCCGCAGTCTAGTTGTTAGTCTACAAAAATTGAAAATTGCATAAACATCCGCAGATAGATTTTTTTTTAATAGAATATTGAGTTTTGTAGATCTTGTTTACCATATGCTCGTGTTCGTAAATAAACGCGAAACAAGATCTACAGAATCGGAGAAGGATAAATTTGCCGAATGTGTTTATCCAGCGAGATGCGACATCAAATTCCACGAGGCAGACCGTAGCCAAAAGGTAAGGCAATACTAAATACGTCGGATGTCGCGAGTTCGTTCCGTGTTTCATGGCGACTGGCCAACGGAATCGAATCCGTCGACTCGATCATACGCTCTCGAGAACGAGAGTACAGCTCGTAATGGCCACTTACGAGGACCTTTGGTTCTTCCGGTGTGCACACCGGAACACGTGGCCGGCCTTGTCCACTCGACAACTCGATAAATTAACGATCTCTAGTGGCTCCACTCGTCAGAGGTCGACAGATCAAACCATTATTCTTCGTTTCTCTGATTAACCTCGGTCTTTCGGTTTCTGGCTCGGCTGATTCGCAGGGGGAGATTTGAACATCTATGTCGTACACATATCGTCATCTAATGGTGTGTATGTTCGCATAAAATTAGATAATGTCAAACACTATGCCCTACTCGACTATATTAATAATAATAACCGAGTTTTCTATTCTATTAAAATTATTTTAGACCGGTGTACTAAGAAATCAACTTTAACGTAATACTCAGCAATATATACACAATAAGATATAAAAATTATTTGTAAATTTCAAGAATATCAATAGGTAATTTTTTATAACCGGTTCATATTATTAAAAATGATATTTCTTTGGGAAAATCGGCGCAAGAGATTAATAGCAACAATTTAGGTTCGATGGTCGCTCCAGTTTCGGAGGAAACAGTTTGCAACAGCGTACACGCTGTAACATCCAGTAGTTTAGGTCACAGATAAGTCGGACGTTCAGGAGATTGCGCCATTCAGAAGTCAGACGGGTGGCATACGGTTCCGCGAAGTGTCAGTAACACTCAGTCAAACTATTTCATGTATTTATACCGTGAACGAACATTTTAAGGGTATGCAGGGTTGGCCAGGTCCTTCTCAGGCGAAACTAGTAGGGCCGGGTGCGCATTTGAAAATTAGAATCAACTGTTTGCATTTAAGCGTCTGCCGAATAATAATCGAGAATTCTGAGGGCAATTCCGTCGGCGTTACCTCGGCGCGTTTAATTAAACGCTTTCGCGTGAGGGTGCTCCGCGTCAGCAGGAAAGACTTACGCGTTTCTGGCCCCGCGGAAAGCCCGCGCCAGATCTAAAACAACCTTTAGAATTAGACCGTTTAACGGTGCAATTACTTCCTAATGCATTCCGGCGCAAGAAGTCATGCCGCTCGCACTGGGAATTGCTTTCTAAACGCGGCTACGTTCTAAGTCGTAAGAACGGTTTGTACACCGAGCATCCTTGAATCGAAACTGTCGGTGTGTCCCGACAATAAATCCGACCATTCGTTAATTGCCAAAGTAAAGCTTTCGAAAAATATATCGTGACATGTATCATCTTTAATTTTGACAAAGCAAACAATTTTTTATGTGTTCTTTTATTGGGTTGTCTAATCAATTCCCGCGTTTTTTGTATTTTAGTTTTTTTGCGCAATTTTGTGTTTTATTGGGTAAAGTATATATGTATATATGCACTCGCAAGTCTTTCTCTTGTTCTATATTCTCTATAGTCTAATTAATTTTAATAAATTTTCAGGCTTTTTTTCAATGAAAGTTCCAAGAGGCAGAAAAATTCATATTCGACATCTCACTAATGTTGTGTGCCACCCAAGCTCCAAGTTTTTGAGTAAAGCGCATGGAGTGAAGATGGTTAGCGATGGTCTATCACTTCACTCCACGGGCTTCACTCAAAAACTTGGAGCTTGGGTGCCACACAACTTGAGTGAGATGTCGAAAATGAATTTTTCTGCCTCCAGGAACTTCCATTGAAAAAGCCTGATGATTGATTAAAATTAATTAATTCGTCAAATAGAAGCAGGATAGGTTTGTAGAGCAACGAAAAGACTTGCGTATGCATATATATATATACTTTACCTAACAAAACCCAAAATTGCGGGAAAAAAATAAAATACAAAAAACACGGAAAGTTATTACACAACCCAATATTTTTAAATAACTCTACACTCTCGTGTTGCATCGCGTGGCTCATATAAAGATACATTCAAATATGCGCTCACTATCATACATGACCTTCAAATGACCTTGAACTCCGAAGATGAAGATCAAACTTAACTTTCGTTGTACAAAGAATACGCAGGAAAGAAGAATTGCAAAAAACTCGAGTCAAATAGAAGTTCGCTTTGTTTCTTAATATGTTTAGATGTATGAAAATATCATATAGCTGTATTTTCAAATTCGTCTAATGTTTTTACTGTTTTAAATTATACCGGCGTGAGCCGCTGTGAAACATTGCGCGCCGTCCCGATTGACCGTGAAAGATATTCGCAGCAGTGATCTTACAGAGAGAGAGTGCCAATTTTTCCGGCATTTTCTTCCTCCTCCCGGCAACGACATTTTCCTCCGCATTGTACGGGTGCGCTGACCCGCGCTCCCAACGGCGCCAATTTAAATTTAAATGGAAAAGCCCGGACGCGGAGTGGCGGGCCTGGCTCGTCCCTGTCGAGCTTTTTTTCAGCGGCCACGCGAAACGCTCCCAATTTCGCGAAAATCCGGAAACGCCGGCCGAATCTGTCCCCGGCTTCTTCACGGGCATTACCTCGAAGCCTTGTGAAACTCGACACGGGGGCATCGTTTCTATTGCCCGTTATTTTCGACATTTTCACCAGCCCCGGACACGTACCAGCCAGCACGGTCTGATTTATCGTCGACTCGAACTACTGCGAGCGTATAACAAAACTGCTACGGCAAACAGGGCACCATGTTTTTTTTTACATGATATGCTATATATATATTACAGAAATATAGTTTAAAATTACTCAACTTAGGCGAGAGTTGTTTAAATTTAATAGAAAAACCGTGGATTCATTTTTGAATACGAAAGAGTAATGCACTGTTTTAGGTACAGCACTTATCGTTGACTCGAACTACTGTCAGCTCTTGAACTAATTTATTATTATGACAATCATTAAAGAATACTCGACTGGGTTCTCGTTTCTTGCAATCGACGCAGACAACTTTTATGTTGTATAAAATAATATCTGAAGAGCCACATATCGGTGGACACACAGAAGGAAACTATGATTCAGGCATCGTCTTTGACGCGTTAAAGGCTGGTTTCCGCAAGGATAACACGACTCGCTGAAGCAGAAGACGCGGACGGAGTTTCGGTTCACCTGAGGATTCAAGGTAACGCGAGTACCTTTGTAGAAGTTGCACCAGTCGGGGACTTTTCGACGAATCAAAGCGATGGAAATCGATATCGTCGCTCTCGAAGGTCTGTGAAACATTAGATCCACGCGGTGGTCTATTTTTCGAGAAACTGGGACAAAAATCGATGTGTCTCGAACATTTAATATTATTTATAAATGTATTTCCAAGCATTCTAATGATGTCTGAAACTTTTTTTTAGGATGAGAAGGTGACCTTCAATTTTTTAAATGGAATACTATGTTTTACATAATGTGAAAGCGTGCGCCAAAAAGAATTAATTCGTATAGGACACAGCGATCTTCAAGGTCATACAAGGTCACGAATGGAAGAAACATTTTGTCCCAGTTTTCGTACTTATCGACCACTGTGCGCCGAGTGAACGATAGAGTGAGGAGAGGGGCGGTGACATATTCGACGGGTTCTTCTTTCGCGGAAATTAATGGCGCTTTAATGGGCGGAATTAAATAACGAAAGATTACACGGTCCGCTGACTACGAAAGTAGACGGAAAATGATGAATCAATGGGCCCCGAAGACGATAAGTCGTTGAATTAATTTCCAATTTGCTTCTCCAGCCCGCTTTGATGTTGCTTCGAGCGTCTCCTTTCCCCGGCTGAATTAACTTTCATTATTAATTTTTCGTAGACTTTGTACCTGGACTAGAGCGCCAGATTGCGCCGGCGAGTATAATTTCAGCACCGATCATTTCTTTTTTCCGCTCGTCGGACCGGATTTGATGACTTGCGCTTTTAGTTAGCGGTTCCTGTTGGGATTACGTAAATTCTGTGCATTATTAACGCTGTCTTTACGTTAAAACGACCGGGAACCAATTTTTTCATTTACAATTATTAAACTTGTTTCTTTAATACTTTCATATTATCAAAATAAAGCTATAGCATTCCATTTTGAAAAAAGAACACGAAGCTACCTCGAAATAAATTTTCCATAGTAAGGAAGATTCGAAACATATCATTGACGGTTCTCTAAAATTGTGTGGAACAATTCCCCCTGGGAAATGATGAACGTCAGCGGGTTAAAAAATTACGCACTGTATCAGAGAATCCCCTCAAATCCTGCGGACGCGTTTGCGTTTCTAGTGTCCGTTAATTGGTACAGCTTGTACATAAAGAAAAAAAAAAGAGGTGTGCACACAGCGAGAACAGATTGTTCCTTTGTTCCGTGGGGCAAATAGTCGCGGGTAAAATCCACGGTAACGGTATTATTAATGGCTCGCAAGTCTCGTGAGCATCGTGACCCTAATTCCGAGCCGGAGGTAAGGCTCTTATATTACCGGGGCCGAAGACGGCGAAACCTTTCAGGGACACGGGGACGTCCCGGGGGTGATTTAAAATCGCTTTGACCGCGTAATAAAACTGCGGGGTCGCGTAGTCGGCGCACGTCTACGTTGGACGGTTTCGTGGATTCCGTTCGCCGATAAAACCCTCTTGTTTACTGACCCTCGGCGCGGTTAAGGGTCGTGGAAGTGGAGTAAAAGACACGATGAAATAATAGCAGATACATCAGAAAGCCGTACGATTGCCCCAACCTTCGACCAGCGGTAAACATTGTGCGCCTCTCGAACCGAATGGCTCATAATCTCGAACCTTTATGTCCGTGATCGTATCCTACCGATCAAAATCAAACGATCGCTAAATCTTCGGTGAAAAGAATACTTTCACATTGCAACTGAAAATGAAGGTATTCTCTCCGTAACTGTTATAGAAGAGGCGCCACATTCTTTCCAGTGAAAAAACAATGTTCCTTTTTAATGTTTTACTATTTAATAAATCTTCTTGTAACTCGGCGCGCATCGGTTGCGTAACTGCGTCGGTTTCACCGCTCGTACGAGCATCTAGCCGCGAGGGTTGCCTCTTCGCGAACTTTGTTCTAATAATTATCAAGGCGTTAACGTCGCAACGAAAGCTTGTACAGATCGCTAAAACATTCGGCGAACAGCGGCGAACAACGGGTATCGGTTGTCCTTGCAGCGTTGCAGTTCCTAAACTTGCCGCAGTTACGAAGACGGTTGCGAAACACTGTAAAGCTCCTTTCCCTTCGTATCGCGGCATTAACTGAAGGTCTTCCTACTGCGAACTTGCTTGCTTACAGCGTAACTTTCATCAAACAATTATGCGACACCGCCTATCGTGTGCGAATCACGCAAAATGACAAAGCAGTATTTGCGTACGGGCGCTTCTAGCATTTTCATGCTGGCCCGTTCGTTCTCGAGCAATGAAATAAAACAATTCTTATATATTACCCCACACTAGATTGCAACTTTTGATGGAAATCTTTATCGTCGTATTCTCGTCTCGTTTTTACTAGTAAAATGACTCCAAACACGATATAGTTACGATCATTATTATTCGTGCAACAAGCGAAGTGTAGAATTCGTATACCTCCACCGTAACTGTTACTCGCTTGCTACACAGGTAGTTATGATTGCAATTACATCGTGTTTGGAGTTGTTTGAATCAGAAAAGCGAAACAAATACGATGACCAAGCGAAAACCATAAATAAATAATTTTGATTTTTGAATATAAAAGATGGCACGAGCTGCGAGAACCAGATCTAAGGGAGTACAGAGAGAAGATATAAGTTATTGTCCGGCTGCATAATAAGTGGATCGTCGCCCGAGTATTCTAAAGAATGTTTGACTTTTCATATCATTACCGCCACAGTCTCGGCTATCCACTTTTCATTTGGGTAATCTCGCAGCGTCCTCGTCGAGCCATTCGCTCTTCGATCCACTCAGGAACGTGATCCAGCTTTTTAGGAAAAAAGCCGAGGTATCGGCGCTATCCGCAAATCTCAGGCATAATCAGGCTCCTTTTATAAATGCAGCAGGACTTTGTCGAAGTAATCCGTGATTTCGAATGTATCGCGCGTCCGATCTGGTTCCTTAGTATAGATTCGTTTATTTCTTCTTCTCTGAGCTATTCCCGTTTCAATATTGTGCAAGCCGTGTAAAATACACATTTATCAATAGACTGCGGATTTGATGCATTTATGACAAAAATGGGTACGTACAATTTAAAACAGTGGAGATATTAAAAAGATTTGAGGCCATCAGTGTATTAGTTTCGCCTTAACAAGATAATCAAAAGAAGAATGAAATTTTTATTTGGCTCCTGTGTCTTGCAATCACTGCAAACATTGTTTATTTTTCATAAAGATCCGCAGTCTGTTTATCAATTATACAGGGTGCTCGGGTACAATCAGGCTCAGAGAAATAATTTACAGGTGACCACTATAGTTGACTGAAATCCTCACACGTCCGCCTTTCCCAAGGAATCAGGGAGCACGTGACTCGAGGAAGTATGACGGGGTTGATTTATTCGACTGCGGAACAGGGGCTGGGGAACGGATCCCGTTGTTAAATGCCTTCGGAGCAATACGCCGGTGCAAGCACGCAGCAGAATCACGTCGGCGTAGTGCTCCGACGACCGATTATTGCAGTCCACATACATAACGTGTACACGAACAGAGTGTGTTTACCCAGCGACTGGGTTTAGGGTTCCTATTACGCTTCCTGAGGAGGTTCGGCTAAGGCCACCTTGGTCGAACGACGAAGGGATGGGTCAGGTCAGCCCATCCCGCGAAATCTAGACCGCTACGCTATTCGCTGGAGATTAACTGTCAACGGCCAGTTAATATTCCGTCAATCTTGTTCTAACCCAACCATTAATATGCGATCGGCCCTCTTCGTTCAAACTGGCCCGCTGACAACCGCCTTCCACAGTTTCTGATTTCTGATTAATTATCCGAGCGATCCTCGGTTTGCTCGTCTTCCCGAATTCAACGAAACTCTCATCCCTTTTAGGGTAAGTTAGGGAGCGACAGCCCACTTTTGTAAAAATTAAAATGTATATTCATAGGTTTATTGAATAAGCTGATAAGTTACCTCAAAAATGCCGAATATTAATATTATCCCTCAATTTTAATTTAAAAATGAGCAAGTAAAAAGCGTCCCTTTATATTAAAATTTATTTTAAAGTTACGGCTGCTGCTCCTTACTTTACCGGACTCAAAATTTGTGCCTTTCTCCTATGAATTATGTTGTATTTGGTATGTAATCCAGTAGATCTGTACCGAGTGAAGTTTCGAATCTCTAGGATCAATAGTTGAGAAGCTATGGTCGTTTAAAGTTGAGCATATTTTCAGTTTTTTGGCAGGTAAGGGCGCCGCCATATTGGTTTGTAGTGACGGTCGCACGCCGCTTAATGAGTTGGTTAGGATTAGGTCGAGGGTGGGGGGGGGCAAGGTAGGCGGCTCGCGGTCGCCACTACAAACCAATATGGTGGCGTCCTTACCTGCCAAAAATGCTCAACTTTAAGCGACCATAACTCCTCAACTATTGATCCTAGAGGGTCGAAACTTCGATCTACATCCGCGCCGGCTACAAATCTACTGGATTATGTACCAAATACATCATAATTCGTAGGAGTAAGGTAATAATTTTGAGTCCGGTAAACTAAAGTTTACCCGAAGTTTCTGTTCTGTACAGCAGCAACAACCTAGCAGATAATGTTGAGCTGCTCTCGATTCCTTCGACACAAGAATATGACTGTGACGCGCCGAAACAAACGATCCTCTGTCCGTGCCACTCGATACTAATAGACCATGGAAGAAAATCCGATCGATCACCGGCTCCTCGAATTGTTTCGAGCCGCAAACGTGCGCCGATATGTTTCCAAATGAAATTAATGGGATCAAGAACAGCCGCGCATTCTCCGTTAACCGTGCTGCCCGACAATGACGGAAACCAGTTGCCGAAACAACTTTGATAAAGCCCCGTGGCGACCAGGACAGTGACAAATTCTCGACAACGGTTTCTCCTTGGTGAATCGTGTTTTGGATTCGACTAAGAGCATTTCTACCACCGGCGTGTTTCCCTGTCCCTTTCTTGGCCGAACTTCGACCGTGTTTCTGTTTGTCCCTCCATTCCGGTTCGACGAATCACCTTCAAGTTCAATTACACGCGGATATGACCGAGAAATGCCCCTACACTAACTTCGGATTGCCAAGCTTTAAGCTATAAATAAACCGGGCAGCTTTGCTGGCAGTATACCTGTCCAATTAGTTGTGCAGGTGGACGAGCATATGCGAGCTTGCAATAGAATAGATACTCGACCAGTTTCGTACGTGGTGTGTAATTAAGGGAGCTAATAAGATAAAGTTGGCCGAATTTGCAAGCTCGAAGTGGAACTTGACAATACGTAATCAGACAAACAGAAAATCTACGTTATCGACTTCACCGCTTGCTCGTGCTGCCACCTAGGTCAGAAACGGCAAAAATCGCCGAACTTTAAACACTCGTAACTTTTGAACCAGTGGGCTCCTCAGTTTGAAACATAGATATTCGGCATTTTCTCGTTAAAATCTGCAGGATTACGTTTACAAAAGTTAAAAATTTCTGGTATCCTCGGGTGAAAACTCTGTATCAGTTGCGACAGCTATTAGCAAACGCCAGTATCTGCAAAAAAATCTCTAAATAACGAAGTTTCAGGCAGGCAATCCAAAGACGAGTTTAGAGGACCGTGCCAGTTCGCAATGTCTCGCGATCAGCGTGTGCGCTGGTGTAGCGTAGCCAGACCCCGGTTTGTTTATACCTGTAATCTCGCAAAAAAGCCGGCGGATCGTAAACTGTTCCGTGGCAGGAAAGTTTTCCACGGTGCGCGCGAAACTTCCGCGGAACTGTAAGTTCCGTTGGGGAACAAAAACGCGGCAACTTTTTCTCCGCGGGCTGCCTAATAGCATGAAGTAATTTCTTCCCTGCTACTTATTTACTCTATCGCAATCAGAAAACCGTATCTGGACGCGGAACTTCTGCTCGGTTCTTCTGGCAAAAGAATCCACCGCACCGCGCCGCCGCGCACTGGAAGGAACTACTTCAAAGGGGGATGGGACGAGAACACGTTCCTGGGAACGGGAACTTCGGGATGGTGTTCTCGAGAGCATCCATAACCGAAATGCCAACTGATTCGTGCGAACCAGAAACTGTGACCTATCTCTCTTTCTCCTCGGTACCGGATCCCTCGCCCCTGTAAACTCCACTTACAACGGAGGAACTATTTTCTAAAGGGCACGAGAGTAGGATTGAAACCCAGCTACCGACGGGAAAGCAATTTTCTCGAGGAAATGGAACTTAATCCGACGCGCTCCTCGCTGTTTTAAGGTCTCGCGATCGCTTTTAATGATGACAGGCCAGGCTCGGACGTTGCCGAAATTAATTATTTGACAAAATAATTCTAGTCGCTCTCTCTCTCTCTTCCGGTGAATCCTATTCGGCTTGGCACTGTTCTTGAGTGGAGAAGTGGAACAATTAGCAATTTCGATTATTCTTATTCCAGAATAAACGTGTGTTGAAATTTCCGATGCAAAAAGTTTAATAGCTCTTTTGAAGGAAATTACTAAAAATGGGTAAAAAAAGCAGGCATTCAAAAGAAGAATCGGCTTTTAATTACCGCGAGACGCGGGGGTAGATTTTCCACCGGAAAACATTGCGAACTGTGAAAAAAAAATGCTTGAAAAGAAAAGAGGTAAACCAATAAACGTGGATTTCAATTGAAACCCGTTCGCATCGCGGTGGAAATTAATTGATCTGGCTGGTTGATAGAAATTCACAGCGGCATTATGAATACGCCGCCTGGGCACGTTCGTTCACGAAAAGACTTCTTTTAATGTTCCCGTTTATTTTCTCGAGGCTGCTGGAACAAATATATCGGCGATACGATGCCGAGGTATGGCGGAGCGAAATACCCCCGGGCAGTCGATATTTTCCAACTACGGTCCGGTACAATTCTGAAAATAGATTTATATTCGGTAGGGTGCGTTTATTCCGCGCGAAAAGCGAATATAAGTGATAGCGAATATATAAGCTGGCTGAAAGCAAAGAATTACAATTCCCGCGAATTGAGGCGATGTTACAAATTCGAGAAGGGTAAATATTGGACCTCATATGAAAAAAGGGAGGAAGGATGGATCGGCGTACAGTGGGCGGTTTCCGTAAAATAAGGGGAATTAATTAAAAAATATTCATATCGTGGAATACGTGAAAAGCCAATACTGGATTGAGAGAAACTGAAAAGAGCGCAAACTCAGGTATGTCATTGATTGTTTGCAATCACACACGAACTCAACTAACGATATTTAGGTTTAACTCCTATCCACATTTAAACGAAGAAAACTAGCATCTTTCTCCATTTCCAGCAAGACTTATGCACGGCATAACATAGTTTAGAGTCCGAAGGATTTCTGACCAAAATTTCGTAAAGTTTGACTTTTTGTTATCGAACTTTTTGCAACCCAGTGCGCGAGAAAGATCCAGTGGAACAAGCGAATGAAAAGCGGCGGGAATGGAGTCGCGCCGCTCCGAGACGTACTTTAAATTAATCAAGTGACATCTGAGTTGCAAAAAGGGTTCAGGGCCCCGGGGATATCACCGAAGGACCGGCTCGAGGGGCAATTTTTACGCTTCTTTGCGATTCGAGGGAAGTGTCGCCCTCGGGACGGAGAACTGAGAGCAATGCCAGCCGTGAGATTTTGATTCGATTCGGAACCCATTAGAAGCAAAGAGTTCAGGTTAACAAATCGAAGTGAAACTTTTACGGAAGAACTTCCCGCCTAAGGGATCTTCCGTTAAGAGGTGTCGATCTAAATTTCGCGCGTGGTTATTAAAATTGTAAATTGTAGAAAAACTGTCCGTTTTGTCAAGATATACTTTCTCACACCCTGTACATGTTGTTTTGCACAGTTGTTAAGACACGCGGTATGCGCCACTGTAAACGCAGGTTTCCGTTTCAGTTTCGGTCGTACAATGTTCTTACATGTCTGGAGTTTCTAAAATTAATTACAACTATAACTTCGCGAACAGTTCCTCCTGATGCTAGGCAAGAGTTTGATGCACCGTGCAAAACAACACGCTCTCCCCGTGCAGAAACCGTCGCACATTTTCTGTACCATAATTATCCACATCTTTCAACAAGTTGTAAATGACTTTCCAATAACCCTTCGTAGACTGTACAATTTTTGAAATTGGCAAACTTTCTTAACTCCAATGTTAATTGAACTTTTCCTCCATTTAATTTCCTCCGGATTTCCATTATTGCAACGAATATTCACAATAGTTCTAAGGTTCGCCTCTTGTGCCTCTAAATCTTCAACGACACACATACAAAGTAACTTGCCTTACCGTGGCAGTCTTAAACAAGTTAACAGAAAAGTAAGTAGAAATCCAACTCCCCCTCCCCTCTTACTCTCCAAAAGAGTAGAAGTTCGCATTAAAAACTTTGCTCGATAAACTCCGGGACACGTTTACGTCTCCAAACATCATTAACGCGGACTCGGATATCAACCGGCTTCGAGGCACTGACTCGAAACTCTGTGAACTCTCGTTTCCCAGTGGAAGAGGTCAATAAATAACCAGACGGGCCACCGAAACGCGTTAAGGAGGCGGTCTCGTGTACTTAAAAGAGTCGACTCTTTTTTCAAAGCGTGGAACCTTGAAAAGGATGAAATTTCTGAAATGTGCAATTTCGCCAATTTTTAAAAGAAGTACTTCGTTTTCGTGCCAAGAAAAAAAGTAACTAAAATTACATAGAAAAGTTAACTGTAAATTAATTCCGAAACAAATTTTTCTGTGCCGTCGAAAGCGACCAAGGAAAATTTGAAACATTGTGACGTTCCGATATTAAACCGGTGTCGCCGTTTCATCTTGTAACAAGCGAGCCAACGTGCTAATTCCGGTCGAAAGGTCTCGGACCCCGAAGAAATTGAATTACGCGCACCTGACGTGTCCATCGTGATCGAGGCTGCGGCCAACTCCGCTCCTAGAGGATGCCGTTTCGTAAATCCCTGGAGGCGACTGCTAAGCGACGCATTACTATCTCATGAATTCCTCCGTCGTCGCAGTAATTACGTGACCGGGGAAAAGTGACGGGACTCACATTGATGGCGATCCTATCTTTCACTTCCACGCGATGGAATCTCGAACAACTTCGGGAATCTTCCAAGTTCGGGAAAAACTGTTGGTCGTCAAAAGAGTATCAATAGTTGCTTCTACCGGGGGGAAGTGATCCATATGGAACCTGTTCAATCCGCAAATACAACAGAGACACATGAAACATTTGTGAAAAATTATTTCCTCTGCAATTCTGACCAATTGCAAGCTCCAAATATTATTACAATATGACACATTATAATTAGGGTCACATAAATAAGTTGTACAAAACAACTTTCAGTATTTTCAGTATTTTTACAATTTTATCAAAACTTGATCTGACTTCTCAACAAAAAAAATCCGAGTCGTACGATCCAATATTTAACCCTTATACGCTCCTCAAGAATAATTGCATAAAACAGACTAGAATATTAATTCACCCATGTTTGCTCTACACGTGAAATCAACAAATTATGTTCCATTTGTAACGTCACATTTTAAAGAAATACATCTCACAACACAGACATAAAGGGATCAATGATTTTACAGTATGTGAAAATGGTAAATGGGTGAATTTTTACCCTGAGGATCGTATAAGGGTTAAAAAGTTATACAAATTTTCTTTTCCCCTCTGTGACATTTTTGGGGCTGAAGAGCAATCACAGTAGCAGTAAAGAAAGTGGTAGCGGGGTTGATAGTGTCCCAATATTAGTGGGAGTCACTTGATGTCTATTGAATTGCACTTTACGTACAATACATTGAATCCTGTGATTCTTGAAAGGCAACACGTGCTAGCCACTTTTACTGCTGGCTGTTGAAGAATTTACTTTGGCCATTACGTCAACAAGTAGACGTGGTAAGTTAACCGGTTCGCGTGTTTGTTGATTTCAGAAGATGGGCTCGGTACACGGCGAGGAATTGCCCTTCGTTTTCGGTGCGCCGCTGGTGGAAGGTTTCGGCCACTTCCCGAGGAACTATACCAAGTCTGAAGTGGCACTCTCGGAGAGCATCGTGCAGTACTTCGCGAACTTCGTCAGAACTGGGTGAGTAGAGGACGATCTTGATCGGCTGTTGGAGTGCTCCTCGCTCCTCTTACTGGTCCTCCTTTCTTTCTGGATCTTAGACTGGTTATTGAAGGATGCTCTACGTCTTCCTTAACGGCGTTCCTCTAAACGAGTAGGCGGTTCGCGGCTATCTTAGGCACGTTTTACAAAGCAGAACAGACACTCGTGGGACTCCTAACATGACCAGTCCGTTTATGCACTGGATCCAAAAACTACTTCGACAATAACCTTCCGATTTACGAGGAATTTTCACTGTGACAATTTCGTTGATAAAAATAGTACAACGATAAATTTGGACTCGTTTTAAAGCTCGAAGGCTCTGCTTTCGCAGATCATTTAAAGATGTTTTTTTTGAGAGAACGGTTGCCTCGAAACCTACAGTTCCTATGAGACGTTTGTTCCCCGCGATGAGTACTACAGAAAGCATTGGAAAAAAAAGTTTGACCTTGAAAAAAGGGTCAAGGTCAATTGTGCGACTTTTTGTAGTCGTGGCATACTTTTGTACACCCTGTATAATAATTTTTCTGGCAGGTGTGGCACCCCCAGCTGCGTAACCCAGATTCTTTGAATCGTCTGCTCGGTGGAACGGAATTCTTTGAAAATCTTTGGTATTCAGTCATTCCCGGTGCTCACCCTCGAAATTCGATCCCCTCGTATGAACGATCCAGCGTGTCGCTTCTTTCCCCGGGGCTACGTTAATCCGTAGATTTGAATACGCGTAGGTTGGCTCGATCAGAAATTCAGCTCGACCATTTTACGGTCGGGCGGAGTTGCCCCGGCCGGATTCGGAAAATATTTTCGCTCTAATCCGCCTCCTCTGTTTCTGTGTCCGGCGGCCGTACCCGGTGGTTCGATCTCTGCGGTCTCTTCTCTTCGTGCAGCGTGTTCCGTTCATGAATATGGAAAATTAGACCTTTCTGTGGTTCTCGCTTTTTTCCCTTTCCACGTATCCCGACCCCCTTCACCCTCCTGTCTCTCTCACACTCTTTTTATCTCTGTCGCGTCCGCATTCTCGCGGTTCGCAAATTGATTCCGCGCAAGTGGTGCACCGGCTCGCGACGCCGCGCGCCGTCGCCGTTCTTGTTGATTCAAAGGGGAACGGATTGGTTTACTGGGCGCTCTCCGACGAAAATTGAAATTCACGGGACGCCGCGAACCCGCGAAGAATGGATTCGTGGCCAACGAGACGGCGACACTGATACGGTTTATCTCGGCGACGATAAGATACTACTACGTCGGTCAGGATTGCGCATGCAACATCGAAACGCATATCCTTTCCTGTCAGATCGCCCTGTTCTACGGAGACAGCCGTTGTCATAGAAATTGGAAAACCGCTTATGACTAATAGCTTTATCTCTTCGTCATGTCTAGGTCTTCCTGTCTTCGCTTCTCCATCTTTGTTCTTTTAATTCTCGAACGACTTTGTCATTCATTGTTAAACATGTTCATTCATCAATTTTTTCAACATGTTCATCCATCATTATTTGGACATGTTCATCCATCAATTTTTTAAACATGTTCATCCATCATTTTTTGGACATGTTCATCCATCAATTTTTTTTAAACATGTTCGTCCATCATTTTTTGGACATGTTCTTCCATCAATTTTTAAACATGTTCATTGTTCATCCATCAATTTTTTAAACATGTTCATTGTTCATCCATCAATTTTTTAAACATGTTCAATATGTTCATCCATCCATTTTTTAAACATGTGCATTCATCAATTCTTTTATTATATTACAATTATTGAAATAATAAAAATGATTTTATAAGAATTTTCATTCTATAAATATCTTTAGTAGAGCACGTATTATAATAGGAGCCGCACGAAGTCTAAATAAAATCAAGCATGTCACTTTTATAACGAAACATGTACCACTTACTTTTAAGAAAAAGCAGTTTCCGCTTTTCTATTCTTGTTCTTTTCATTCTGGAACGAGTGTCGGGCCGATCCGACACCATTCTTACAACTTTGTCGTTGTAAGCTCCTGCTTTAAAACAAAAAGGAGTTTTCGCGATATATTGAAACTCGCGGGTGAACATCGAACACCGTTTTCACGGAAACAATTTCCCCGGGAAATTTTATCAATGGCTTCCCGCAGCTCTCCGTGTATCCCTTTCCATCTACAATATATTTCCGACATCGCATTTTCACAGATGAATTATGTTTTATTAATTATCGAACCCCGAATCTCCCCGGACCGATACGAAATTTATTCGGTCCGTTGAGCCGGCTAAAGAGAAAGAAAAAAATAGCGCAACGCGACCCGATGAATATTCGAAAAATCGGCAGAGGGGGTGGCAGAAAAATATATGAAATATTCATTAACGTAAACGACAAATTTATCCGGCCATCAAACGCGCGTTTACGCGGTCAGAGTTTTTTTTCCGAAACGCGTTACAACGAGACATTGTGTGGACAAAAATATTGTTGTTCGATTTTAATCTCATTCTTGTGTAAAAAATATTCTTGAACGTACAATTCGTTTAAAATGTTTTTTATACAATACAACCAACAGATTACTTTAATTGTTCTTCTTCTTCTTCTTATTATTATTATTATTATTATTATTATTAACTCGTCCTGCGTATTCTCAGATATTTATTTTGTACACAGCACTTTTGTCAGTATGGAACAGAACCTATAAGAAAATGGCGGCAGAAAAGACCCCAGGCGTGAGCACTTTCATTTCCTTTTTGCTACCAACTCTCGAACTTCGTAGGGGTCTTGAACTTCCGCTTAAAGTTCAAAGGCCTAATCCCAGAAATCGAACATCCCGATCAGGTATATTGAAACGTCTGTGCTTCTGAGGGTCCGAGCTTAAACCACAGAGCTTGAAAAGCTGAGGGCCCAGAATTTTCAAAGCTGCGCCTCTAAGCTTCCGTATCTGTGGAATCCTGAACTACCCAAAGCAGCCTTGAACTTCCCGAAGCTCTGCGGTCTTAAGCTTCCGAGTGGTTGTCCTGAAATTCCAAAGCTCCGGAGTTCTGAACATTCGCCGACTGAATATCCACGCTAAACCAACATATTATCTAACCGGGGAGACGTTCTACGGCCTAAGAAATGCGATCTACTCGGCGGCTGGTGTAATCAAATACAAAGATCACGGATCGATGTAGATAACCGCGTGCTTAGCTCTCGGCTCAAGATATCCAATTTACATTAAACGACCATCAGGAATACAGATGGCGAAGGTAATCAAAATTTCAATTCCTTCTTCGAGTGGGTACGGTTTCCGGGGTGTTCATGTATTATTACCGAATCCCGGGGATTCCGGTAAACCGAAGGCAAAGACGATAGCGCGGAGTTTTCGTCTTCGACGTTGGACTAGACCGTCGGCGGTCCCACAGGGACGGGGCTGCCACGGATTATAGGAAAATTGGACTACTTCCTCGTAAAGGACCCGCTTCGAATATGGTCCTTCCACCGCGACACGATCGTGCCAACGTACCGGTACTGATCCTTCTCGCCTCGACCGTCTGCGCCCGTGAACGTGACGCTGAACGTTGCAAATGGAATATCGATGAAGCCCGCAGTGATATTTTACGCAGCGAAAATCTCTGCAAGAATAACTTTTTCCACACCGGGGAAAAACGGGAAAACAGCAGCGACCCCATCGAATTTGTTGATCTCCCTCGTCCATCCGTGAATAGTTTGCCACATTATTTTTTCCAATAAAATCCACGTTTTTCTACACGTTTTTTCTGTCTCCGTAGGAGACAGTCCTCCGACCGATATTCCCATGAAATAATTTATTTTGTTTATTTAGTGCCAGAAGAATATGCTGTGGTTTTTTTTTACTTTAAGTAAAGAATTAAGTCAGTGCTTCCCAAACCGGGCGCCGCGAAATAAATAAAATTATATCGTAAATTACTAAAATATGAAATAATATTCTCAATATAAATCATTAAAATAATTAGCTACTAAAATATATGCATATACAGGGTGTCCCACGTAACACTTTTCACGATTTTTCAAGTAATCTGACAAAAGATCAGTTTTCGATTGGCAATGAATGATGAGAGCGAATGAATGATGCTTCAGGATTTGGACCCGCACCGCTGTGATTCCGCTTGCATACTTTCCTTCTCGCGTGTTTGCTTTAATGGTCACATGGTAACGAGCTATCGATATTGCTCGGCTTTCCGCGAAAGCAAACTGGCCGAATGAATTATTCGCCGCAAACGGTTTCCGGTTTCCCGTTGCACGGTGTCACGTAGGGGCGGATCGTAGACAGGGACCGTGTACCCGGTATCACGTAATATCTTCGTGTACGTGGCTGTATCTAAACTCGCAACCGAAATTACTTGTTATTGTACCGTCTTCTTGCCATGGGAAACGTGCGGACGAGCGTGCTCCAGCTACGCGATTAGTTGCCGCTCGATACTTAGAGGCGATATCCGCAGCTTCGAACAGTTTCCGCTGGACAATCCCGCAGTTCTACGAGCTTCGTGACCCATAGTCCACCGAAACCGCGGCCAATCTCGATCTCCAACCGCCGGATCGTTTTTCGCGAGGACGTTCGCGCCCGGATATTCCCTCGATTTGTCTCGTCCTCATCGAAATCACCTCTTTCATTTCTCCTCGAACCTTCTGGGACACCCTGTGTATTTCGGACCACGGCTTCTTTTTCTCCGATAAGAAAGACACATTTTCTACGAAATGTATTTCTCCAATTTTCACTACAGGTCCACCTAAACAAGCTGTGGAAACAACTTTCAAATATTAAATAGCTTAAATTATGAAATCATGCTAGAGAGAGTGCAGCATAAATTTCTCAGGTTTTGTTCTCATAAGATTAATAATCCTATGTCAATCTTTGATCACGATTACTCCACAATATTAACCATAGTCAACCTGGAAACATTGTCTGCTCGCAGAAGAGTATCCGACCAGAGCTTTATTTTTAATTTAATTAATAACCATATAGATTGTACCTCTCTCCTTATGCAAATCAATTTTTACACACCTGAACGTGCTTTGAGATCTCGAGCAGGTTTTCAAACACGTAAATGCAAATCCACATATGGATTAACAAATCCTATAAATCGAATTATTGCGAATTCCAACACTCTATATAATAGTATTGACTATTTTAATGGGTCGTTACAAACTTTCAAAAAAAAATTACGCAGGATTAACTCATAATATCAGTACCTTTATACCAATAGTTTTTTTTTTCTTTTATGCATGTCCTTTCTTAGTAATTTATGTTAAGTCTTTATTCTATTGTAAGTCTTTATTCTATTGTAAATGGACCTCGGTCCGTGCATAATAAATAATAATAATAATAATATTATTGTATTGGGTGTACAAATAAGTTCGGTGCCTTTACATATATTCAATTGTGATTGCATTTCAAATGAAAATTTTCTCCCGCCGCTTTGGTGTTTCAAAGCATCAACCCTACTAAACGCACTACACAAATTCACGCTAATTGGTACATAACCTCAAAAGACAATACTTTGAACCATGGTGTTTAAGAAACAGCACATTCGACACTGTGTTCTTTTTGCATTTGAGTGAAAGAAAAATGCTGCTGAGGCTAGGAAAATGATTTGTTTCGCGTTAGTTGAAAATGCTGTAACCTATAAAACATGCAAGAAGTGGTTCCAAAGGTTTCGTAGTGGAAATTTTGATCTCAGTGATGGAGAACGCAGTGGAATGCCGAAAGAAGTGCAGAACGAGGAATTAGAGCAATTATTGAATGAAAATCGTTGTCAAACACAACAGAAACTTGTTGAGGACCTTGGTGTAACTCAACAAGCAATTTCCGTTCGTGTATTCTATGCTCGAAAGACACCGAGCTTATTTGTACACATAATAATATAATATAATTGTAAATAGTCCCAATGTTACTGTGACGGACTCCCAAGTTTTTAAATTTTCCATATAGACCCACGTAAAAAGCTTGTGAAAAACAACTTTTTATTCTCTGCAATTCCGACCAACTGTAATTTTTCCAAAATTCCGTCTTCACGTTATTTAATTCGCGTTATTAAATTGATTGTTCTAAATTATTAATGCGAGAATATTACTGCGAGTATATGAAAAATCACCGGATTGTCGGAAATCGAAATATCTTCTCCGTTCGCGTCCTCCATTTGATCTCCGTTGAAATGCTAATTTTAGTCAGATATTACACAAATATCGAGGACGCTGTGTTGGCGTTGACTCTCGTATAATCCGCGGTTGACGGCACAAATAAGGATGATGGCCGAGGCAACGGTTTCATGGAAGTTTCATGAGACTTTGGTGGAACGACCGCGGCGCGCGGCGATTTCCAGAGTTCTCAGTAGCGGAGGTTCGCCAATGGTCAGACAATTTCACGTTCATTACTCGAAACCTGTTCCAAAACAACCGAGATCGTTGAATAATTTCTCGTGGATGAATTTCTACAATCCGAATAATTATAAATGCAACATGTTTGGACTTTCCGGACAGATCAGACATTCTTAATTTGCCATAGCTGTGAAGTTGCACGGCTCCGACGGCAATTTCAATTTTCCATAGCTCGAGTAACCCGGATATAATACGAGATCAAATTCCATGGCAGTGCAAATGACTTTCACGCCAGAAAAATACGATATTGTCCCGATTTTTTGTTGCTCCCATTTACGCGGAATTGCGAGAGCACGTCGATCCTGAACCGTGATATAGAACCGTACGGGGTCTCTCTAAAAATAAATATAGAACTATGAGCCGATGGCGATGAAATAACGAAAGTCGGATCTTCGACAGATCGGATTCGAAGATTGTGGAAATCATATTTGGATTTCCAAGGTTCCGCGGCTCAGTTTATTCCTTGAGGCGTCGTAACCAGATTCATACTTTTCCCTGTAACTTTTTCAAAATGGAAATTTATTGGGATATACCATTATTTAAAAAAAAAATAATTCTATCTGGACTTTTTCAAGCAACAAACCGCTCCTTGTTTCCACGTCTCATTTGTTGCTTGATCAATCATGGGCAATTAAAATCTCCTGATCGATACCGAACTGTGGCCTGGTGATATTTTAACGTGAATCAGATTCGACCTGACCAGCAATCAGCACGTGGTGATTGCTAATTCGCGACAGAAACGAGCTCGTTCGTTCGTTGCCGTCGGTATTTTTTGATCGGTCGTTTGATTAACGAGGGAAAAATAGTCGGCGAACGACCGGCGCGAAGCGGAGCTCGCTTATAGGAAAGAGGTTTATGCGCGCGAGCCCATTCTCGTCGCCAAAATGGATTTTTTTCGAATCGGGAGTTCGATTGCCGGCAGCTTCGCTCGCGAATTGAAAATCGGTTACGAGAGAAAATATACCGTGTAGCACAGCTTATAATTGCTCTATTTATTTATCGTGTCGGTGTACGGTTTCACTTTCCGATTCACCGCGATCCCATTCGCGATAACCGATTTTCGGATATAATTTCGTTCTGTACTATTGTTTCGAATCTAGATTTCTGTGAAAAAAGTATACAGCTGAACAAGCAACATATTTTTTATAAAAACATTTCGTCAAGAAACAGAACTTGATTTAAGGGTTGGAACATTTATACATATATGTATATACAGGGTGTTTCGTTGACCTGATAACGGAAATATCTCGTGATGCACTGAAGTTACGAATAAAATTTGTTTACAAAAATTGTTCGGTATGAAGGGTAATCATATAGTCTAATTTTTGTGAGGACTAGAATAGTGGGGAGGGGGGATTTTAAAGTTAAATTTAGTTTTTTAAATGGAATCTCCTATTTTTTATACCATATATCGATAGAGTATCAAATTCTGAGTATAATATAGTGTGGACCTTCATATGTACTAAACCTAAGAGTTCACGAGATATTATCGAGACAATTTTCTCCTTCTTTGGATAATATCTCGTTAACTATTAGGTTTAGGACATATGAAGGTCAACACTTTTATACTCAGAATTTGATACTTAAAAAACTTAATTTGACTATGAAATCCCCCTCCCCACCATTCTGGTCCTCAAAAAAATTAGACTATATGATTGTACCCTTCATACCGAATAATTTTTGTAAACAAAATTTCACCTAACTTGACCACCTTGAATATCTTTGTTGTTTTTAAAGATACGTCAAATGTCTGACGGACAAAGTTGAATGGTAAAATGGGGCTCATACCGTACCAAAAATATAACAAAAATTTTTGTACATATATGTATATATATAACACATCGTCTGATACTAAAATAAATTCTTCGGATAATTTCCTACGCAGCCTCGCGCAATTCAGTGATCAGAGTCAATCATTGATCGGACCTGGTGCTCAGGCAGCCATCAGTGGTAAAGGTCAATCTCGCATCAGCCCCGGAAGACGTACACCAGGCTCCGCCCGTGAAATCAAATAAAACGAACACGCAAACTCGATGCTGCTGGAAGCGACGAAAGAAGATTCGCGCTGGTAAAACCTCCGGAGGCGTCGACGATGGAAACAAGGAGGGAAGGAAGAACGGCACTCGCGCCGGTCTGCATCTCGCATTCACGGTGAAAAAAAAACTCGACAACCCTCTCGGCTAGCCACTCGAGCGCAGATCGAACGTGACATATTTACCTCCCTTCCGGTCCTTCCCGGCGCTCGAAACCGAGGAGCGCGCCTCGATCGCAAACTTTCCGAGTAAATTTCAATCCGTGATTCTTGCCCGCGCACCTCCTCGCGCACCGTCCACGGTCTATGATTCCCGTGGCAAATAGAGAAGTTACCTACGATTTTCCACTTCGAGAAAAGTCGCCCGTTGTCCGACACACACAGTCTGCTACTCCTTACTCTGGAAACGATTTAAGCGAGCACCCCCGTTTCCGACTATTCGAGCTTCCTGCACCCTTCACCGCTTCCTCGCCTTCCCAAAAAGTGGAAAAACAAAAAAAGGAACGGCCGAAATAAATATTATTTGCTTCCTTCTCGGTCAAATAATATCGATTTCCTATTATTTAAGATATTGACTGGTCTGAAACATTGATGTGCGAAATTTTTATAATAGCCCCAGTTAATAAATAATATTCACTCTATAAAATCAAAATATTCATGCAGAGCGATCTCGCCGACTTCAATGTCCTTGACAACATGTTGTGAAACTTTTGTTTTGTTCTGAAACTTTGATGTGCGAAATTTCTATAATAGCCCCAGTTAATAAATGATATTCACTCTATAAAGTCAAAATATTCATGCGGAGCGATCTCGCCGATTTCAATGTCCTTGACAGCATGTGAAACTTTTGTTCTGTTCTGAAACTTTGATGTGCGAAATTTCTATAATAGCCCCAGTTAATAAACAATAGTTCATTCACTCTATAAAGTCAAAATATTCATGCGGAGCGATCTCGTCGATTTCATTGACCTTGAAACATGTTGTCAAGCATGATCGTCTGCATTTACATTAAAATTGTGGCCTTGAACTATTTGTTGCCCGCCGCTGGTTGCCCAGAGCGCCATATTTAAACGTTTAATCATCCCCCGTGGAATTCAGTGGAACCTGTCAAGAAAGACGGTTAAACAATAGGTGGATCCGGGGCATTATGGGTAGCTCCGGCACCGGAAGCGTCCGATGAATCAATCATCAGTGTCGTCGCACGCATTACCGTCATACTAGCCAATTCTTCGACAGCATAATCGCGCAAAGCGGATCAGGCATACTTTTGAAAAAGGTGCGTTCGATCGGTAATCCTCGGTTGAATCGTGCCCGTATGATCGAGCACAATGCCGCGAAACTTGGTCCCGGGTATTCGAGGGGAGTCTGGGCCGCTTTGTGTCGTCGCCGTTAAAAAAAAAAGAAAGGGTAGAAAAGAAGAGAGAGAAAAAAAAAGCGGCGTCGAGGGGAAAAAGGCGACGTCTCTGAGCGAGAAATTCGCTCGAACGAGTTTCGAGGCATAACCTTGACAATAGCCTTATTCCGGAACTAACAGAGAGAAAGAGTGAGAGGGGATGATAGAGGGAGAGGAGTGGGGTCTTTCTCTTTGAGAAGAGAAAATGTCTCCGGATCACCGGGAGACGAGCATCCCCTGGCCGTGTCGTCTGCTCGCCCGGCTTTGTACAGCGTCGGAGCAATCTACCGCACGGCGCAATGTCTACTTGAATGCCCTCTCCATTTCCATTATTGGAAAGGGGATCCCCGGGCATAGGTACGTGCAATGATAAAACGGTCTGGCTGTCTGTAACCGGCGCATCATCGACCTACCTGCTATGCACGCGTGATGGTCAATAATCGATACAGCAGCGCTCACTTAAATTTCCGAAACAAGAAGTCGCAATCTTGCGTTGGAACCTGGCCATTCTCTTCCGGGCTCGAGCACACCCTTAACCCCTCGCACTCTTTTGTCGAGCGTGATTCGACGTCAGAGAAAGAAAAAGGTAAATAAAGTATTTCTTCGATATAAAATGACGACTCCGGGCGTTTCTCGACGTATTATGAAAATCAAGAATTCTTACTGGACTTCTCTCTATTCACGTTTCGTCCTTATTTACCAAGCGGATTAACAACCCGGGGATTCCCTGAAAAGTTCTTGTAATAACACTCGAGGGTAAATGGCGTAATCGTTGTCGATCGAATAACGATACGCGGGGGTTACACTTGGTGCAGTTCGCGGATCAAGCGTACTCGTAACCAGACTCCCGCGAATTTTATGATTTACAGGGAGCAGCATTGTCTGAAGCTTCGGGTAATTAAAAGTTTAATGAGCTTCCTACTTTAGTCGAAAGCCGATGAAACTTTTGAAACAGAGACGGGATTTCTGCTCGACGCGGATGGACGCCGGCTTTACTCGCCACACGAGCGTACACACTTTTTGCGTATTATTTGCCGGTAATAATACCCAATCCTAACCGATAACGAAAATCCTACCGTTCCTTAAACATGCGATTGTTCGAGTGTGCGGACGTTGGATTTGTTTAGGACATGTTTATGCAATTTGCAATTTTTCTAGATGAATTTTCAGAAAGTTCTACAATTCTATCAGTTTTAGATTCTTTTGAAAATTTTCAGGAGCCACAAATGCAGAAAGATCGGCACTTTTCACCAGGTGGAGCTGTAGAGGTCATATGAAGATCATTCACATTTATTTAAATGGATATCTCCATTTTTCTCTACACTTATCTATTTTGCTTGCTGTGCTACATTTAACACTATGTTCACGGAGCTCAAGAAATAACCATTTCACATAATTTTATAAGCATAACAAGAATGAGTCTATCCAAATCTTTGGCCCTTTTCCCATAATATACAGGGTGTCCCACGTAACACTTCTCACGATTTTTCAATTAAGTGCTTGCGATAATCTGACAAAAAAATATTTTAAACAAAAGTCGATCAGCTTTCGATTGGCTATACATTGCAATAAAGAAAGTTCGAAAAATTTTCTTTTTAATTATTTCCAAGGCAACATTCATATTTTTTAAATGGTACTTCAAGGTCATCCGACAGTCATGGTACACTAGGTCATTGAATTCGTCTTGATACGGGCTATAACTCTTAAGACAAAAATACCAAGCGCCATTTAAAAAAATGAAGGTGACCTTGACACTGCTAATGACAATGTATAGCCAATCGAAAACTGATCAACTTTTGTTTAAAATACGTCTTTGTCAGATTATCGCAAGTACTTGAAGAGTCGTGAAAAATGTTACGTGGAACACCCTGTATATCCAAACAAATAAATTTGGTAAATAATTCCTGAGGGAAGCACCTTTACAATCTCGGTAATAACAAATTAAGAATATTAGAATCCGTCATTCTGACGAGTCGCGTAAACCTAGTGTTAAAAAGAATTGGATCATTTCCTCGCTACTGGTCGACCGCCTCAGGACGGTGAAATTTCCCTGGAATCCGTAAATTAATCGATGAAAATCTGTATACGCGCGAACGTCCGTGGTTCACTCATAACTCACCCTCCTCGGCCGGCGTATCCCGAGGCGCAATAACGAAGACTGATCGACGTGGATCGAGTTTGCAATAAAATATCGTCTAACATCGGGAGGGGGGTATTACACGGGGACGCGTAACGGTACAACCTCCGTTAACCGAAATGATTACAAACGAGCGCGAACAAGACGCACATGGGGCGTATGCATCCAGGAAACGAATCCATCATCGTTTCTTTCAATATATAGCGTAACGGGTCCGAGAGAGATGGTGATAAAGATGGCGTCAATTACGCGGGCAGGTTTGTGGGTGGAGTAGAAAAACGTTTAAACCGCAAAGTCCATAACACGGGGAGGCACCGTGACGGGTTGAATCCGGTGTGGGCAGAAGGGATAATCCCGCGGAGTTAGCGTCAGTCAAGCCTGAATTACGACGTGTGATGGCGCGAGGCTCGGCCTATTTGCCGTAAATTATGATAAACTACGTTACCGCCCGGGCCTGATAATAAATACGAAATCGATATCGGCGCTCGAAGCGAAAACGAAGCAACCGGCTATTGTCTGACAAGCTACAATATCGCTGCGGAAAATATGAAAAGGTCGCGTAATTGATCAGGGGTAGCGCAGTTCCAATACGAAATTAACACCGCGCCCTGCCTCTAACGCGCTAATGCGACTGCGAAGTTTTAAGTGGCGGAACGTTATTTATCGATCCAGCCGATTTAATGCACGCCCGACATTGATTCGAGTGGATACGGTGGATTTTACGGTGTTTAAACACCAACTGGGATCCTCCGACGGTGATTAACAGGGATTATTTCGTGTTCGCCGTGGGGGATATGAAATCGGCCGGAAAGAAGTGTACTCCAGCCAAAACACGCCCAAGTCGATTTATTCGCGAATTTATTTCTTCGGCTGTTTTGAAATGCTGCATTCAAACATCTGTGAAAACTTTGAAAAATTTTTCCCGTGACTGAAACCTCCGCAGATTTGAAGAGTAAAGTCTCCTCTTTACAACGACACCTTAAAAATTGATGTACGATTTTTTTTCACTGTTCTATGAAACAGAAACGACGAACAAGATCAGTCGCGTAAAGCATTGACTTATACTACTGTGAAATTCGAAGCGCACCACTCGGTCAAAGCTCGATAAAACGAATTTTAAAAATGGTACATTAATTTTCAAGATGTCGTTGGAAAGAGGAAGCTTCAATCTTCAAATCTGTGGAGGTGTCATACCCGGCAGAAATTTGTGAAAATTTTTAGAAGCGTTTGAATTTGCAGAAGTTTTTAAGAAAAATGGGCCTCCAGTTTCCCTATTGCTACGTTACGTAAAAATATGTTAGAAATAAATGGAGACTGATTCACGAAGGTAGAAGCTTCGAGCTTTAAAACGAGTCTTAGTTTATGGTCGTACCATTTGTTTCCACGAAATTATGACAGTTTAAGTATCGCCAATTTCTCGAGTTGTCTCGATTATTTTACATTGAATTTCCATCAGGGTAATCGGAGAAAGAATCTGTGTAGGATCGCGTAGGGCCGGCGACACTGTGAACCTTAATCTGCAAGGATCCCGGCCCTGCAACACGGGACGCAGGGCATTAAGGACAATTTGGAGAGATCGTTGCCACGTATGTCTGTATTATGCGGTGTTTGCCGGTGGATTACGAGAGTAAAGTACGGCGGTCCCGCGACACTGTTTGCGATTGCCGCGTTCGCGGTTATTGGGCCGGCGTAACGTTTAGTCCGGACGATTATGCTAAATTATTGTTTACAGGGCCGCCGTATCCTATATGTCTATTTACGCGGACAGGGCCGTTGTGTTTCGTTGGCGGATCGTTAAGGGCGTCGCTCCTATAACCTCTAACCCTCTTCCAGCCATGGGAAATACAGTGGATCAAACATGTATTGACATTCTGCTGATTTCTATAGTACTTGAAATGAACGCATAATTTCACACCGAATCGATAAATTATTAAACGGAGACCTAGTTACCAAACTTATTATTATCGTCATCATTCTGCACCTTGCTTCTGTTGGGCCGTGAATGCGTCGTCCATAGAATTCATTATGAATGAAATTTACGATAATGTCACAAGTCACACAGAACACAATTTATCTAAATACGATACATACGAACTTCACTCATTTCTGACCTTGTGTGACCTTGAATATTATTGTGTCCTCCTGCTGCGTTAATATTACGTGCCATCGTTTTGTCGCTAGTAAAACAGCGACAGTAAAAGTCTAGACTGTCCTGTAGCCCCATCGCTAACAAAGTGGCAACAATTCACGACACGGGAACAGCGAGAATATCCGGTTTGCTGGGCGAAGGGTCGCTTAGGATTGAAAGATATTTTCCGGACGCTCGGTTTTCATTGAACTGGTCGCAATAATGTAGTAGCAAAGGTCAATAATTCGTTGCGCGGGGGACGTAAATCTGCAAGTAAGTAGTCCGAGTCGGGGTTTCGCAGGGAGGACGATAAAGTAGCCAAGGACGCAATAGCCGGGGGCAATAAAACGGGGAGAATGTCGTCGCGTGGAAGAATGTTCGGTGGTGAAGGTCAATCATTCTGTGGCGGTGTAGTGGTGGATCTCCAAGGAAAAGTTCTAGGCTGGCCGCGAAACCAAAGGGGAAACGAGGAGAGATTCCTCCCGTCTCGGTAACCAGAGGCTTTGTCACCGGTCTCCCCCAAAGTAAACAGCGGGCTCTCGAAACTCCATCAGCCGGCTGAGCGGCACAAAGCGATCTCGATGAATCTATAACGCAAACAGCCCCGTGGATGGTCTCGGGGAAGGATGCTTTGTGCTGCTGGTGGTATTCGCGCGGGGCGTCGAGTTCTTTGGGAATTCCATGGCCTGTGCGAGCTCGCAACAGGTAAGTCGGTGGTTAGGAGGCTCTTCCGTTCTCGCGGTATGCATAATGGATGGACGGGATAGAGGGAGGCGGGAAAGGATGGGGGTGAACGGGGGTGGCAGCGAATCAATAGATGGCACGAGGTTACCGCCACGACGCGACGCGCGAGGAGGGGTCGAGAGATCGAGGCTCCGATGAGAAGAAAGGGGAAAACGATGAGACCCCGATAATTCCGAGGGATAAATCGCCCGAGGGGGTGAGAGACGCTTGTCGGGCGGGACGCGTGAAACGACGTTCATTCGCTTAAACGGGCTCGGTCGAGTTCTGCGATGATTTTCCAGCACCCACGGAATCCCCGGCATCGGTAAATATGACGTTCGGGGAACCCCAATAATCTTGACCTGGTCAGATCAAGGTCAATTTTGAACAACTTTGCCCTAGACAGGGCTCAGTAGCGAAGGATTCGTTCTCCAAGATACCTTCAGGCATTCGGCAAACATCAAAGAACTCTTGCCAGCTAAATCAAAGTTCCTTCATTTTCGTTTTTCGTCAATGAAACTTTTGCTATCATGTTCGTCTCGTTTTCCTGATCAAAATGACTCCAAACACGACATAGTTACGATCATAATTACTTGTGTAAAGAGCGAAGCCAATAATTCGTGTACCTCTACCGTAACTGTTAATCGCTTGTTACACGGGTAATTATGATCGTAACTATATCGTGTTTGCAGTCATTTTAATTAGAAAAACGAGGCAAATACGATGGTAAAGGATTCGTGAAAAATATCGAAAATACTCGATCCCTCGCTGGCTCTGTCTTGTTTTACTTGACTGGTCCCACGGGGATACAATTTTAATAGTTACGAACACTTTACTTTTCAATACGCTTCGATTCTTCCGTGAAAGTATTTGATTACCGAATTACTTGGAAGCCACGAGAAAGAATTGGATCACTCCCGGTCAATGGCGTAGGGCGTAACAGAGAGCTTTCATCGGGGGGCTGGCACCGAGGGCCATTAGTTCGAGTTAATCGACAATTTTCTTTGAGCGTGGCGGCACAGGGACACGCGATTTCATGCAGGAAGCATCGAAGATGGTGTCCACGTCCCGTCCCAGCACGACATTCGCCGCACGGTTCGATCGTAACTCGCAACTTATTACGTGCTCCGCGTCCATTAACCGTGTCGCTTAAATTGCAAACAATCGTCGAACTGGGGACAAAGTTTCCCCGGGCACATCAGCAACTTTTCGGCATCTAAATGGTGCCAATTACGAACGCCGGACGGGAACTTTTCACCCTGACTAACCAATGGCGAACCTCTTAAAAAGTCGCGACTGTTCCCGACGTTTACACCCGCATGAGCAAAGTGGTGATTGCGGTTGAACAGCTAGTTCGCGGGGATTTCCGGCTGGAACGGTAACAGCCGCTGCTTCGTTCGAACGCTGGAATGTCTTTGCGCTTGGAAACCTCGCTGTGAAACTAACCTTCGATGGGACCAAGCGTGAAACACGCGTAGGTATCAAGAAAACGACCGGAAAACAGTTGTTATTACCCGCGTGTAGAATCGTAGAACAAGAGTGAAACTAAAACTTGGACAACCAGAAGAACGTGCAACTCCCAGTTCTTTCCTTCCAAATTTTACCAGCGCATTCCGCAAGTATAGGACAACATATAAACACAAATTAAAGAAAGAAATTTGGCACGACCTTACACTCAAAAATGTGAAAATTGGAAATGCAGAATTGTAAAGAAAATGCTAAAAGTTGCGTTTTACAACTTTTAAAAACAAAAAATTAAATAAAAATAAAATTGAATTTTACAACTTTGAAATATAAAAAGTAGAAATAAAATTGAATTGTACAACTTTTAAATATAAAAAGTAAAGATAAAACTGAATTTTACAACTTTTAAATATAAAAAGTCAAAATAAAACTGAATTTTACAACTTTTAAAAATGTTATCGAGAATCATATTTTCAGTGGAGATTCCGCAATCTGTTAGCAGATATGGTCATGCTAGAAAAAGAAGAACAAGTGATTTCGTTTCGAGTTCGAAATCCTTTGGTCTTCGGCCGAGCGGATATTTAATCTACGTGGTCAGCCGAGAGCGATATTTGAAAAAACCATCGATCCCAATATTCCCTGTGATAATGTGCAACGATTCCGCGTATTATTCAGTCGGATGATTCGTAAGATTTATAGTCGGACAGGGGATAAATGTTAAATTTCGCGACGCTTGATTTTGAAGCGGTTTGATGAATCGTGCCTCCAGGCGGGAAAATATTTTCCCGTTCGATCGGACCGCGACAAATAATCGTGAAAATTGATCCCGCGGGACAGTCTGGACGGAACGAATACCGTAGGAATAATCCGGGGGCTCGAAAAATCCCAGATAAGAACGCGCTCCCACGGTGACGCCAACGCGATTAATCAACCGGAACAATTTCAACCGTCCAGACAATGTCCCCTCAGAATTTCTGTAATCCAATAATAAGCAGAGATTTCCCAAGTTTAATATAAACATTTGTAACGATACAATTTATTTCCTCTTTTTATCGGTTCATGATAAATACGCTCACACGCTCCTCAGAAATGGGGTTCTTGTCATAAATGCATAAAATCTTTATTGATTAATTGTAATTCTCTGCTTCGTTAATAAATGAAGAAAGTTATTTTTGGTTTTTCGTCAGTGAAACTTTTACCATCGTGTTCGTCTCGTTTTTCTGATCAAAATGACCCCAAACACGATATAATTACGATCATAATTGTGTAACGAGCGGTAAAAGTTCCGGACTTCACAGTTACGGTAGAGATACGCGAATTCTTGACTTCGCACGTTATACAAGTAATTATGATCGTAACTATATCGTGTTTGGAGTCGTTTTAATTAGAAAAACGAAGCGAATGCGATGGTGAAGAGTGGTGTGAGCCAATTGATTAATTGATTAATAGACTTATAAATATATTGCTATATTATTATCAACCAAATGGACGCGTTAAAAGAGAAAATAAATTTCACCGGGGTTTGCCGGAACGCAGATGGAAAATGTGTATTTTGCATAAAGTTATCATCGGCGAGCGAGTGGAGCGTGGAATAATTGAATCGTCGGGTGCGAATTTTATAGGAAACTTCTGGTTCGAGTGGTCGCCTGAATAGAAAGGTAAACAGAGGAGCCGGGAGTCCTTGTTGTCCGTGGAATCGGTGAAATTAGATGACGGTCAAAGCGATAAGAGGGACAGAGGGAGAGTTAGGTAGCAAGTGAAAAATAGAGAGCGAGGGGATAGAAAGCTTTTCAGAAAGCTGAGTGCTCGGAGAAGCGACATTCAACGGGACATTCATGGACGTAAGCACGGCACCGTTTGTTTCGAGGTGCAGCGGCGTTTAAATTCCCCGATAAACGGTTTAAACTTTCCAAGATTTAATAGGATGTATCGTCCGCCTGTGGACGTATTATCGTTGAATTAACGGGGAAACACGGTGGAATTAAAGGAGAGAACGAAACACAGAGACGATTGAGGGTAGGGGGAGACGAAACGGAGGGGTGGGAAATGTTTACCAGGGTAGTCGGAGATCTCCGCCGGGCAGAAAGAATCCCCCGTCCGCTTTAATTCTGTAATTAAAGAGGTAAATGGTAATCCTCGGACGCCCCAATTGTGCTTCTCACGTTCAGAGCACGCCAGTCCCTGACCCGTTTTTCGGCTCGAGTATCTTGAACAGAATTCCCGGCGGGAAGCCGATGTGCAGTCAAGATTTCGGATTTAGTGGATCAAGTGCTTAAAGAGGCGCGCGCGCGCGTGCGCATGACGCCGGAATTGAAAATGGGCGAAAACAAGTAAGATAGAGCGAGAGAAAACCCGGCGAAATCTGGACGGGAAAAGAGAAATGAGAGAGAATGAGAGAGAGTGAGAGAGAGAGAGGGGGGGAAGGAGGACCGTGCACAGGACAAAATAAGCTAAATGCCGCTTTCAATTAAAAAGAATAAGCCCGCGGCTTAATGCTCTCGCCGAAAGATTTCCGGAAATTCAACCCCGGGAATAAAATGTTTTATGAGCACGGTGAATGGGGGGCTAGTAGAACTTACCGAGATTAAAACACGGAATCGTTACAAACTCCCGTTTAAGTTCGTTTCCCCGGTCTTCTTCGATGAAATTCTTTCCTCGGAATCCGAGCGAAAATTCGAGGTATTCCCGGCAGTGATACAGGAATTACGGGAGGATCCGTTGACGGTTTCCGTTTGATTCCATCCGCTTGCGAGAGGGAACCCGTGTGCAGGATCGGACAAATAAACGGATAACCGGCGCGCAAATCCCGCAGTCGCGGACACGAACCATAATCCGCGGACGTTGAGCATTGTGCGGAAATCCCTTTGCCCATCGAAACCCTATGACGGCCGACACCCTTGACCCGTGCCACTGCTTCCGCAGCAAAGGCGCCGATATGAGTGACGTAATTTCGTGCATCCAGTCCCTTGATACTTGGAGCTCGTGTCAGCACAATGTTCATCTATACTGCTGTTTTGTGAGAAGATAGCTCGCTGACAATGGCTGACTTCGCAGACGTGTCGTGCACATAAGATACGAACACACAGGACACCTTTGACCGTTTCCTTCGGGTGGCGAGGATTTGTTACCCGGATCTACCATAGTGTACTAAATTGTGTCTGAATGTACCAGAACGTACTAAAATGTGTCTGAATATACCATACTCTACTAAAATGTGTCTGAATGTACCATACTGTACTAAAATGTGTCTGAATGTACCATAATGTACTAAAATGTGTCTGAATGTACCATACTCTACTAAAATGTGTCTGAATGTACCATACTGTACTAAAATGTGTCTGAATGTACCATAATGTACTAAAATGTGTCTGAATGTACCATAATATACTAAAACAAGACTGAATATACCATTGTAAACTAAAACATGTCTAAATGTACCATAATATATAATAATAATAATATAAAATATACAAGAATATATACTGGTATATACCAAAATTTACCAGAATGTACTAGAATGTAGTAGAATCTACTAGAATGTATTAGAATATACCTGAATATACCTAAATATACTAAAATATATATAAAATATGTGTCGAAAAGACTACATCGTTCAATTCTCCTAACATTTGTGCAGCTTCGTGTTTGGCCAATACCTGTCTAATAATTACCAACAGCCATCGGAAGCGAAAACGGCTGACTGGAAATTCCCTGGAGTGCAAGGACTCTCGAATAAACGCATCCTGTATTACCGTATGCAACGCAGAACGTGCACCAGGTCCCGGACGATGTTTATTCAGCCCGCCAGTAGAACAGGTCAATGGTTCTTCGTACCTTTTTTAAAGTAGAACTCCTGAGGGGAGTTTGGAAACGTTGCGCGATCGGTCGGCTGGATAAGGTTAGTAGCGGATTCTGAACAGCTGAATGAAATACCTCTGCGATCGAACGCGCCAACGGGAATAGGTCGAGGCTTCTAGAAACAATTTGAATAAAAGGGTAAATCGACTGCCGCGAGCATTCCGAATTGTCGGCGCCCGGTTCTCGGAATTCTAATTAGAAAAGTCTAATAATCTGAGGGTGTCCGGGGGCGGGCCGGTAAAGGTGATTCCCTGGCGCGAAGGTATTCTGTCGACGGAAGGAAAACCGTGGGAAGGGAAGTGTGATTAGGGTCGAAACAAAAGGAAGAGCCACTTGCTCATTTTCACGCTCGTCATTCATCGAAGCACTTTTGTCTGTCGCTTGGTCCGCGCGCGCGAGTCATCAAATCAGTCTAGACTCCCTGCCGTCTCTCCTTCGTCTCGAGATTATTTGAATGCGCCAGCGAGGAGGCGGTACACTCGAACTGTCCCTTAAACGTACTCGATTGCACACGTTTTCACGCGTTCAGCAGCCACGTCGCACAAAGCCGCGTGAATCTCTCTCTCTTCCGACGCAGCTGCGACTCCGGGACGCCTCGCCGTCACTGGCACAAGTGAAAAGACTACTTTCTCGTGTTTCCTTTCGCTCGTTGTTTCAAGGCTGCGCGTTCTTCTTCGCCTCCCTTTCTCAACCCTTTTTACACGTTTCTCTCGAACGGATGCACGCTCCGGTTTCCTTTCATGCGCGGCCATGCGCCATTTCGTAACAAGCGCCGACTACTCGCACGAAAAAGGCGAAGGAAATCTTTCGCTCGGTTTTAAAACGCTCCGCGGTCAACTTGTCGAGTATAATCGGATTTTATAACATTTTTTATTCATTTTCTTTTTATGAGTCCTGTAGTTTTGTCGCGAGGTGTACTCTTTCCCCTGACAGATATGCAGAGTTCCCGAAATCATCGCACGAATTCAGCTTCAACGAGCTCGCGATCCGATTTGGCCCGGTTCCAGCAAGTTCGATTCCAACTACTGATGGTCCTCATGATCGCCCGAAGGTTGCTGCACCGGGTAGAGAATACGCAACCGTAGAAAAGTTGGCAAGCAGACGCAACCATCAGAGACGCCTCCCTTTTGTCGTGTTGATTGCCAGTGTCAGCTTGTCGCCAGCTAGTCGACGGAACTCTATTACGTGTGTGATATATCGACGGTTTCTCCGTTCATCGGTGTCACTTTAACGAAATTCCCACCTTTCCTCGCTGTCTGGGTACAACTTGTCTCGATCCACTTGTTGCAACTTTTCCAATTTTCCATTTTGATTTTCATGATACTTTCACTGTCACATTCGTCTCGTTTTTCTAGGTAAAATGACACCAAACACGATTTGGTTACGATCATAATTACTCTTGTAATAGGCGAAGTGAAGAATTCGTCCACCTCTACCGTAAGTGTGAATTTTGATGTTTCAGTTTAACCTCAGGTTCTCTTTCTTTTTAAATCGAACTTGTCGCTCGGCAAAGCCGAAGTTTTCACAGTTACGGAGAGAATACCGCGTGAATAGGTGAAGAATTCGGGCACCTCCACCGTAAGTGTGAATTTTGATGTTTGAATTTAACCTCAGTTTCTCTTTTCGGTATTGTCGCTCGACAAAGCCGAAGTTTTCACAGTTAGGGAGAGAATACCGCGTGGATAGGTGAAGAATTCGTGCACCTCTACCGTAAGTGTGAATTTTGATGTTTGAATTTAACCTCAGTTTCTCTTTTTAATAAAGAAAACAAACCTCAGTTTCTCTTTCTTTTTAAATCGGTATTGTCGCTCGGCAAAGCCGAAGTTTTCACAGTTACGGAGAGAATACTGTACTTAGTTCAGATGACGGAGTTTCGTCTGCGCATCATTATTCTGCTGAAAGTTCCATAAGGCTAACAACTTGACACTTGCGACCGTATTACGTATGCAGGGCTATTCTCGTGAGAGGGCCATCATACGTGTCTGGTCATGTATGTCCCTAATCTACTCGCGCCGAGTCGTCTACGTGCATTCCTTTGCCCCGGTCCTGTGAAGTGTTCTACAGTTCCAAACTAACGGTGTTCGTACATTTGTCTGATTACATAAGACCATAATCTACTCTCCATGGTGAACCGAATAATCCAATAAGTAAACTTGATCGTGCTCTTGCGATGGCCTACTTTACGTCGGCGAATGGTTGTCTCGTTTCAAGGGTTAGGACACAGTAATATTTTGAAAAAATCAAAAATTTTTTTTGTATAAAAATTACATTCGTAAACTTTAAACGCGTTTTTCAAAACGGTGTACAAGATATTTCGAGTTCTACCTTAGCAATTTCGTTAAAATTTTACTGTTATCTTCATTTTAATATCTATTAGGCATTGACGATCGATATTTTTTCATTTTTCCATTATTTTGCTAAATATGAATAAAAAAGTAACAAATTGTCTACCGAAATTCAGTCATAAATTTAAAATATCTGACATTTTGTTGATTTTCACAAAAATTGAATTGTGGGATCGTCAATGCCTAGAGAATATATCACAGTTTATGACATTTTTGGGATTTTTGATATAGTTAATTCGATTTATAGCAATCCTGTACATCAGTTGGCGATCTGAAAGAAAAGATATTCCGACCAAAGACGACGAAAGGCATAAGAACAAATTATTTTTTAAATACTAGGTACTATTTTTAAAAAACACTATTATTTTTTATAGTTCATAATATAGTATATTGAGATAGAAAATCTGATATTAATCGATCATTTACTTTTTTCTGTACTGTTGTTTCAAAATCTTATATTTTCCCTAATTGTCACTGTGTCCTGAGCCCTTAACGACTGGCCGTTGTCTGCTTCAACGCACCCTCATGCCACCAGAATTTTCACCCCACTGAAAACTCTCTCGAGGCTTGCGTGCAAATGACAGACACGCAACATCAGTTGCGGAATTTCGAGAATTATAATTTTACGTTCACAATCATATTGCCTAGTTGTACTCCTTTAGCTCGATGCTGTTCAACGTTCTCCTACTCGAAACTGATGATACTGAACTTTTGTTTAATCGGATAAACCCTGAATCTACTTCGTGGTTTATCCAATAACGTTTAAATAATATCGCTGACGGCTGTGTCCAAGTAACGCACACGGGAGTTTCATAGGATTAACCTCGTGGAATTCATATAATTAGATTTGTCTGAACATGCGCTCGCCTATTCTACCGATTCCATACAATGTCGCCTGATTAGATGCCTTAATTACAGTGCTGCACAGTGTTCTACCGGTTGAAACTAACAATGGCCATGCATCCGTTTGATTAAATAAGCTCTCAAGTTACTTCGTGACTAATTCGGTTACGTCGAAATAACGTCATTGATACCTGCGTCCCAATGATGTATTATACGTGGCACAATACTCCCCGACAATTGTACTTGTCCGACAGTAGACGCATAATTATACTTATGTCATACAAACGACAGGACAAACACAGTCAAGTGTCTCGAATTATAGTCTTCGGGCAAATGTGCCTTAGTGCTGTTATGGATCATTCTAATTGGAAAAACGACATTGACCTTCACATGACCTCCACGCATTTACTAGTTTAACCTCTTGTCCTACAATATCGTGTCAGACTCGTGATGAAGTTTCTGAACAGAGCCTAATAAATATATACAAGGTGAGTCACCTAACGTTGCCACCTCAAATATCTTTGTTGTCTTTAAAGATACGTCAAATGTCTGAAGGGCAAAGTTGAATGGGAAAATGGGGCTCATACGATACCAAAAAAATTTTTTGTTTTTATGTCATTTTTTTAGACATATGAAGGTCACCTTCATTTTTTTTAAATGGAATGAGGTATTTTTTAATACATCAATCAATGCAGCTGGACATTCCTTATAAAAAAAGTACTAATCTATGTACTTTTACTATGGAATTACTTGTGTAACTAAGACGCTACGCCTTAGTACACACGACATTAATGGTGTTTTAGAATTATTTAAATTTAAATATCTCTTGAACTACTAATTTTTCGATATACTTAGTACTTTTTTCATAATGAATGTCTAGCTGCATCGATTGATGTATTAAAAAATACCTCATTCCGTTTAAACAAAATGAAGGTGACCTTCAAAAAATTACATAAAAGTAAAAATTTTTTGGTGTCGTATGAGAATGTTAGAATTCAACTTTGTTCTTCAGACATTTGACGTATCTTTGAAAACAACAAAGATATTTGAGGTGGCAACGTTAGGAGACTCACCCTGTACGTTATTAATGTCCTTTACACCGAGATGAAATTCTATTTTCGTTTTGTCAATGTATAGTTATTGGGGAATATGTAGGCATACAATAGATATAAATTTTCTCCTTTTTTAGGAAATTACAAAGTACAAAAAGAGTTCACTGAAACCGTGAAATAAATCGTAGGGCAAGGGGTTAAACTGACGAAGGTATTTTTAATTTTCTAGCATATTTGGCAAATACTTGCAGTAGGGGCGACCTCGATAGCAATGACCATGAAATATGTTCCCGAAGTGATCAAACCTGCCTTTAAAAAATCCCATGAAACTTTTTACGTAGCCTGTACAACATTCGAGTACTTAACCGATTGAAACCAGCCATGCTTATACATTCGTTGGATTAAATAAACCCTCGATCTATCTCACGGTTAACCTAATAATGGTTGAATAACACCAGAACCGACATAAAAGCCGTACCGGTTCCCCGTCTCGCGGCGAACGGAATTACTTTTCCCGGCGGGCGAAAAACGTCGAAGGTTGCCGGGCGAAGAGGTCCGTCGGTGGGGGAAAGGTATGCGGCAGTCGTAATTACAACCGGCACTATATCATCGTTATAACGTGCCACGCCGACTTACCGCCCCCTCAATTTCGCCTTCTCTTTCCCACCAAGTCGTTAGCACATTCTTGGCCGCCGCAGTGCAGAATTTCCTGCTGATACCGGCGAAAAAGCTTCATATTCGGGCTTAACGCCCGCTTTACGACGCGACCAACCACCGGCCCGGGACAGTTCTACTCTTCCCCTCGACAGCGCCGCCCTGTCGGCCTCTTCAAATTGCATTTCGAATTTTTTAACTCACGACCCACCTAAGGACAATGTCGGGCCACATGAGCATCCTGATCCGCAAACAGAGAAAACTGTATTAGTTGCGACATCTGTTAGCAAATAGCAGAAACTTATTCGAACACTTAATAACTCGGGGGTGCCTGTACGAAAATCTGCGGGGTGCCGTTATCCGAGAAACAGATCGGAGGCGGCTTCTGCCGTTTCTCGGGGCAAAATTGTATCACCATCCTAAATTATTTTACAGAATCCCCACTAAAAATTGCTGTACCATTGTTATCTAATCAATTACTAAACATTTAAGTACTGTATGAGGTATTATATCAGTTTCATATCCATAAAATGAAAAAAATCACGTAGAATGAAATTGTTTTAGGTAAGAAGAAATGTTTAAGGCGGTAGACTCGTTTCCAGGATTGCAAGGGTCCAGTATTCGCCTTCACATTTCTCGATAAACACGGGGTTTTTCAGTAATCAAACACGCTAGACAAAAGATCGATCTAGGACGCTATCTCCCTCAAAAGTCCTATTTTTTCGTTTACGAGGCGTAATTTGCATTATTCGGAAGCATACAACTGCGCAAGTAGCCATTTTCATAGCTACATACTTCCGAATAATGCAAATTACGAAAAAAAATAGGACTTTTGAGAGAGATAGCGTCCTGGATCGATCTTTTATCTAGCATTTTGGTACAGGGTTATTCAGAATAGACTATAGAAAGTTTTTTTTTAATGAAAAATCTACTATTTTTAATTTTATTGGTTTTTTTATTTAATTATCAGTTATCATCTATAACAATTGTGTGTGGAAGACGACATCTGTCAAATGACCACCACGACCACGTTCACAGACATCAATTCGAAGAAATGCTCAATTCTTGAGAACAACGTGGAATTGATGTTGATGGGTCATTAGCAACACTTTCACGAATAGCAGCAATGTTTTCATTTGAACGAGCTGTTTTTGGTCTGGCAGACTTTGGTTTATCATGAACAGATCCGGTTTCATCAAATTTTTTAATCAAATTTCGAATTGTTTGCTCTGATGGACGATTATGTATGCCGAGAAGATCACGTAATTTATGATGGGTATTTTTTATTGAACACTGATTAGCAAAATGAATTTTAATCACTTTAGCACGCTCTTCAGTCGTATACGACTCCATTATTAAAATTGTCTATCATTGTAGGGTAGAAATAGAAGAAAGCGACAAGAAACAAACATGGCGTTTGACAGATATTCTCATTCAACATCCTAAAGGTACTTTTGGATAACCCATTATTATCGAGAAATGAGAAGGCGAATCCCGCACCCTTGCAATCCTGGAAAAAGGAATCTATCCCCTTAAATATCGAATTAAAATAGCTCCGAGTGCAAAGCGCTACAGAAGAGATCTTTTTCAAGATTAGACCACACGACTGTTACGTTTCGATGGGATTTTCGCGAAGACCCATGCCACTGAACCGACTAATGTTCCGATCCGAAGATTCTGCTTGTTCCGGTTCGAACAGCATGATCCCGGACTCGGCAGTAATGAGCTGCGATAAATTCGCTGGGCCATTGTAACGACTGGACAACAAGCGGAACCGGTCTCGTTGCTAATGGCTTAGCTCGTAGAAATATGGCGCGATGAATCGACGCGGCTCCATCCGGTAGAAACAGAAATACTATGGAGACGAGGACAATTAGAGGGACGGGACCGTCTGGTCCAGCTGATCGATTGCTGACGCCGCGAAATTGCTTTTGCCCGTCACCGGCGCCGAAATGTGATTGGAATTCGATTAACCGTCCGTTGTTCCGCCGGCCAAGACGCTTCTGGGACGATTGAATCTATCTTCGAGTCGCTTTAACACTGATTTCCTCGGCAATTCCCTTGATCGACCCGCGCACAGCCTATAGCCGGTCTTAATTGACTATGGCTACGCCGATGAAAAGAGCTCGCGATAACAGGTGTTCCGTGCCGCTTTCAACGTTAAATCTGATCGTGGTTAGGCCTGGAACGAGGTAGGCGTGCGATTAGCCGCGATCGATGGACTGTACACCGTATAACTAGAGCCACGGCCGGGGCAAGAAACGCCTAAGTCTTGACAAAGTGAATAGCCAATGTCGATTGCACGCCGTCGTCAGTGTGTATAGACCACGGAATAATTCAAGGCTTGTGCATGAAGGGCTGTTAGTTAGGCACTTGCCGGCGAAGATGATGCACCCCCACGCAAAAAGCTCGGCCGCTTGTTGCACTTGTCGAATGTGACCGTTTAGATGGCACTTCATACCGTTCCTTCCCTCTGAAAAAGCGGAGTCCATTTAAAAAAACGACATCGAATAAAAAATATCCCCTATTTTCCTATCCAAGCAGAGAGATTCTATGTACCCATCAGAAGGGTAGAATTTTAGATTCGTAATTTAAAGGCCGGTCAAAGTAACAAGCTGCCCAAAGAACACGAGCATAAATTCCAGCCGACCTAAAAGGCACCATGAGGGCTTCTTTATTAAGTCCAATATCATTCTGCAGTCGGTGGTAGAGGCTGAGGTCGACCAGAAGTTTCCCCGGGCGCGGGTATGGGTGGACGTTAATTGGACGTACGCGAAATTAATGAAAGCGGGGGAGTTTGAAGTCAGCGCGACGCGAAAGAACGTCCCCACAGGTGGGTGCAACAACGTACCTCCATTTCCCGCTACGTCTAGCGGCGCGCAATAATTATGGCAGTCGTGTAATCGCGTTCCTCGCTTCGTGTCATCCCTCTTTTTCGTCCCTCCTCGCTCCCCCGAGCAAGCCCCTCTATAAAAGGGTTGCTTCGCGGCCGTTGGAAGATAGGTGGCGGCGGGTCGGGTTTTAGTCCGGGAGAATATTAAAGTTTGCTCATTAACCGCTGATGCATTGCCCCTGTCCACCCACCCCCATCCGCCCGCCCTAACGGCCAACGACACGATGCTCCAAGAAGGGGGTCGGGGACCTTCCTTCGGTAAGGTTAAAAAACGTTCCAGCCCGTCAGCTTGCGTTTTCGAAAAGGGAGATCCTGTCCGTGGTTTAATTAACCCTTCCAAACTGAAACGCGTCGGATGCACGAGCATCAAAATAATGTTTTTTTTTGTGTAACTAATATTATCTAAAGTCCCTTACGTTTTCATTTTCAATCGAATAAATTAATGAATAAATTAATTAAATTTCGTACAATGAAAATTGCTGTTGCTATTGAAAGTTCCGTGTTTAGCCATGTACCATAGATTTTTTAAAATAATACAATAATCGCCGGTCGGTAATGTGTTAAAAATTACTGGACGTACTGTGTACTGTGTCTTGGGGAATTCTGGCGTTGATTATATTTCCGAGGCCAAGAATCTGCGCCGAAGGAAACCACGCATCAGTGGCTGGCTTGAATTAGCGCAACAAGTAGCAAATCGAAAGGGAATTAAGCCGCGAACCGCGGCGCGCGCTTTGTTCGAGGGTTCCGAGTCCGTTCACGAACCTGGCGGGGAAGAATACGTCCGCGGAATCCGGAATGCGAGCCAGGATTCGAGACACGGCCACGGCATAATTCAGTATCGAGAAGTTTCGCCCCCCGACGCGGCGCACACGGCTCCTGCATACGGCCAAGGGACCGATGGTCCCGTGGATGCTCCAACACCCGCCGTGATTACTTTGTCCGGGTCGCAGGAAGTATTACACAGGCTGAAACATTGTTTACATCGACCGTGCACGCCCCTCGAATCCTTTGACAGTGCCGGATAACCGTTCTCGTCCTTTGTGTTCCTCGCCGGTTGTAATTCGGCCGTATTTGCGAAAAAGGAAAGGGACCAAAGGGACACAGTTATGTCTCGATAGATGTGAAAGAGACGTGCACGATATTTTCGAAAATTCCCCGCTGTTCTACCTCCGAGAAACCTTGGAGCTCTGGATCGATGAAAATACGTAACGTGATACCGCATCAGATATGTCCACGAGACAATACTACTGTGTACTGACATAACATTCTTGTTTTTAATTCATTTCACGTGGAAGCTTCGTAAACATTTTTCTCACATTTTTCCGATTGAAATGAGATCGAACGCGGCGTACTTCGGAGCGCATTTACATTGTTTCATTCTGTGTCCTCTTTAATGATAAACAGTAAAATCTACATTTTAACAAGTTTATAACGACTGTCGCTAATGACCTTTGATGTTGAAGCAACGTTAAATAAATAAATGTATGTATGTATGTTTATGCACAAGTAATAATGCACATCATTGGCGTTCCAGTAGTATTAGCCAGTGTTCAGTCAGACTGAAGCAGAGTTGGACAAAACCGAACGATTGACGAATAAATTTTCACTTCAATCATTAATGGTATGGACATGATATTTGGTCCCCTCAGGGTTTCAAATTCATTTACCAATCCTCTCCTTTTTCCACTCTCACCATCGCCTTTTCAGCGGGACCTACTGTTTATGGTGGGTTCCGAACCACCTTTTGCCAACAACACGTGAAAAACACCCTGGGTGGGTCACTTTCCGGTTTTTGACCAGACGGTCACCCATCCTAGTGCCGGTCACGTTCCACGTTGTTTAACTTCGGTGATCTAACGAGAACCGGTGCTTTCAACGGGACTACGGTTGTTGGCACTTCAATCATTAATCACAATTCACAATTAAGGTACGCGCACACTAAGCCGCACCGCGACGCCACGCCGACCGCCCGCTTCCGCTGTTTTGACTTTCTTCTTTCATTTGGTCTATAATATAAACTCTGTTTACGTGCTTTTATGTTTTTTTCGATGATTTCTTTTCTTAATCAACGATTGACGATTAACTTCATCAATCGATCGAATCAGTCTCCGATGATTTCTTTTTTTAATCAACGATTGATGATTAACTTCATCAATCGATCGAATCAGTCTCCGATTTTTCGATGATTTCTTTTTTTAGTCAACGATTGACGATTAACTTCATCAATCGATCGAATCAGTCTCCCATTTTTCGATGATTTCTTTTTTTAGTCAACGATTGACGATTAACTTCACCAATCGATCGAATTAGTCTCCCATTTTTCGATGATTTCTTTTTTTAGTCAACGATTGACGATTAACTTCATTAATCGATTGAATCAATCGTCAATTTTTCAATGATTACCTTTTTTTAAATTTTAATCAATTAACACCCAACTCTGGACTGAAGTGCTTTCACCATATCGTGCAATACAAATTCGTGTTATTTCGACCGTGCATTGCAATGTAAGTTCCCGTGCCTCGGCATTAAAGGTACAGACACATTACTATCGCGTCACGTGTAATCACGCGCTATCATTTAAGAGTATTAAATAGTAAGTAGTAAAACCGACTAATTAGATAGACACCTCCAGCCATTTCGGCTCGTTGCGTGCGGCTCCGTGCGAAAGTTAAATTATACGTTGAACAGCTCCATTAAATTTGTCTGTAAGTAGCGCGGCCCGATAATTAGTCGAACTTCGTATCTCATTAGAAATTGTAATGCACCGGTTGTTCCGCAGCTGTTTTCGGTATTATTTTATAATTTAATTAGAACGTTACCGAGAGTCCATTACCAGCCATTAGAGGGGAATTCTCGTGTAGCGGCTCTAAAAACAAATGATTTTTACAAAAAATTTTCCTGTGCTAATGGTGTAGGAACGAATTAATGCCGGAATGTAAAAGGATTCCTTTAATTACGGTTCTTAATACTTACTGAGGAGATACCAAAAACTATAAAAAATGGACAATCTTTTTAGAAATTATTCTACGTTGAATCCTTTGTTCAACAATGTGTAACAGAAAATTCCTTCCTATTCTATTTCCTACGTTTGCCCTAACTCTTATACCATAACTGCCGAAAGGTAATAGCGATTTCGAAGGTATAATATAATTGTCTGTCATGGGTTCGTAGCCCATTTCCCGTTGAAGGGTTCGAAGAAAACAATTTCGGTCGTCACGCACGAGGGAAAAGTGTAGGATTTCTCGACTATAGCGAGATATCTGGAAGGGTCGTTGCGCGACTAATGCGGCCGGTACACTTCCGAGGTATCATAACGGGCTACACACACAACGTGGCCGCAAAATCTGCTCAGTTCTCGTTTATGGAACGACGGGAACGCGTTTAGAGGAGCGATAGAGGGTCGGCGAACGGTGCGGGGCTTAATTACGCGCTACCTGGATCTACGCGTCCGGTAAATTGCTATTAGCGGTTTCGGGGGATGCGCCGGAATTGTCTCAGGTATCTTTGTGTCGTTCCGAAAAATTGCTCGGCTGGCAGTGATATTAAATTCCCCGTGGTCGCGACAAATTGCGCGACTACTTGATACCATAATTCTTGTCCCAGCACTTTTTCGTTCGCCGCTACCCTCGACGGAAATTGTTGCTGTTAAATGTAAATCCACTGTCGGAATTAACAATAAACCTGCCCGAGCACAAAACATACAAACGTGAAACGCCTTATAGAAGTTAAAAGATTGAGTTTGCTTAAACTTTGTAGGGTTTAATCAGAGTCGTGTTGAGTTACAATTGAATTGCACACACGAATTATAATTACAAAGTAATTCAGTTACATTGTATTCAATTATTTCGTAATTCGAAATTCAGTCACTTCATTCAATTACATTACAATGTATTTCGTAATTCTGGCCCCTTATTAGTACAATGTAATTCGATTTTACGATTGAATCACAAAGTACAGTGTAATTATGAATTATATATATGTAAGAAGAATAAGAGGTGGAAAAAAAAGAAAAATTGTATGATCAAAATTAAACTTGTAATTTCTACAGAAAAAGAGTAACACTATTTAATAGGATGGACTTAAAACAAGAAGAAGAAGAATGTTGATCATCGTCGCATAAGAAAACATCCTCATAAACATAAACATAAAGTTGAGATAAAAATGAAAGATATTTTTCACATCAAGCGAGTAATGTACTCATTGAGTAGATTGCATTAGATTGTACTTCAATTATATTTAGTAATTACCAATTAAATGAAGTGAATGCTTTGAATTATGTAATGCAATTACAATGTAATTCAATTACAATGTATTTGAATTAGCACAACTCTGGCTTTAATACATCTTCTATAATTTAATTCATTACATTTGGTCACACCATACGACGTTCATCTTAAACCAGAGCTTCATCTAAAATAATAGAAACTTCGAATGCGTTGTTCAGTTATTGCGTGGTTGAATTAAAGCGAGACACCCCGTAGATATATTCATTTGTCCCCGTTGCCAATGACGGAATTCGCGAGCCACGGGACCAACGAATGCGCTGATTTATTATCGAATTAACCTATTTATTTGTCCACTGCCCATGCGGAATTCCTACATGCCGGTGTTACGCTGAATGAAATTCCTAACATTATACAGGCATTTGATTGAAAAATGTTTACAACGTTTACGAAACAATTTCGTGAATATTAGTAGTGAATATATTCACTAATCCGAATCATATAAACTCGCAATCACAACAGAGGGCAGCAATTAATTGAATTCCCTCTGCAGTTTACCTAATATCCCGTCGATGCGATACGTTGGAAAACACATAAAATTCTGTTACGCGCATTCCGGCTGGAAAGCTGGAAAACTTTGTAATTCCAACACCGGGCACCACGAACAATCAAATGAACGGCAGAGATGTAATTCGCCGTTGGCATTCGTAATCAACTTCGAGTTGCAGTTTTACTATCCATAAGAACTGGAATACAAAGAGTTACTACTTTCACGGGAGCGAGTAGTAGAAGTCGATGCTTGATCAGCCGAATATTAAAATTACTTATACATAGTTTCCCAGAGTCTACGTTCCCGGTTTCCATTGTTTTCCACAGCAGGCTTTAAATGATGTTTCTGTTTTTCTGTTAATGTTTTACTTCTAATTGTTGAGCAGTAACATTTGTTAGCTTGCAAATACAAATGTGTTTCAATTTTAATGACTTCATTGCGACTCATCGTAAATGTGCATGACTGTGATTAAAATGAACCACTTCCCCTCGAGAATCATGCAATTGATTGAAAATTATTCTGTACTTATTAACTAACAGTTATAATCTTTTTGTGAAACTATGCTATTGGTATGCCTACACGACCAACTTTATTATCGCCTGGTAGCGTACGTGTGTTACGGATTTGTGCATATGTTTGAAAGAATAAAAAAAGATTTGATGATGAAAAGCCGTTTCATCAAAATATTGTTACGTGCATTCGTTTCATCTGGCATCCGGAATTTCTTTTTTATCGTGACTGCACGCGCACGTCGCAAACGAAGAAGTAGAAGCCGACCTTTCGAGATTGGCAACTTCATTCGACTGCTTTGCGAGTTCAAGATTTCTTATCAGCTCAAGTGGGACCCTTGCTACGTAGACTTCGCGCACAAACCCTCTCCCCATACTTCGCTCTCCCGACTATAAACCCATTTCCCTCGTCGCCGGATGTCGAAATCCATTTCGCTGTGCACGGCACCCTGTCGTTCCGAAGTATTACACACCGTTGCGCGTCCGCGCGACGACCTCGAAACTTTCTTACGGCGAGTTTCTAATATTCTTTTTCACGGCGAATCGAATTTTCACTTGCAAATCGGGGCTCTCGCGCTGCTCCCCCTCGTAAAAAGAATCTACCCCCTCCCCATTTTCACGAAATCCAACATTCGAAATTGTCCCCATCCGAGGCGACCAAAGATCGATGTGACACGAGGGGGCATCTGCTGTCTGACAGCGACATTTATTATGTAATAGGGTTTGTTCGAAAAGTTCACAGTTACCGTATAGTAACACCTCATACAATTCTTTATTTCTATCCCATTAAAAATGATCTAAACTCTTACGAGAACCTTCCGGAAAGATTACTGAAGACTGACAAATTAGATTAAAGTTCACCGTGTTGTAAAAATTTAGGAATATTGTAGTGGATCTCAGAACATCTCATTAAAAATATCGTGACCTCTTCCGAGGCCTGGAATGTCTGATTAAACACTGGGCTGCTCTTTACTTTATCGGACTCAAAATTTGTGCCTTTCTCCCATAAATTATGATGTATTTGGTATGTAATCCAGTAGATTTGTGCCCGGGGCGGCTGCACATCGAAGTTTCGATCCTGTAGGATTAATTGTTCAGGAGTTATGCTTGCTTAAAGTCGTGCATTATTCAGTGTTTTTGGTAGGTTATAGCGCCGCCATATTGGTAGTGACTGTTGCGCGCTGCTTACCGTGTTGGTCGGCGATTCTGCTCGGTAAACGGCTCGCGGTCGTCACTACAAATCAATATGGCGGCGCCCTTACCTGTCAAAAACACCGCAGATTAATCAACTTTAAGCAAGCATAACTCCTAAACCATTGATCCTACAGAATCGAAACTTCGATCTGCAGCCGCCCCGGGTACAAATCTACTGGATTACATAGCAAATACATAATAAATTATAGGAGAAAGGCACAAATTTTAAGTCCGGTAAAGTTTACTCAAACACTGTGTTGTACTACTTACATCCATCTTCCTGCAAGATTTCCCAACACCACGGCTTTAAATTGCGGTTCACCGTGCAGTAAATCTTATAATAACGTAAAGTTGACATCCAGAGCGTATCCGCAAAACATCAGGTTCGCTATCGTCCCCGACGAGAAGAGGGAAGCAGTAATGGATGTCCGCGACAGACGGCCGATATCCCCAAGATGATCGCCGGCGATCAATGGCGTTATCTATAATAACGATTTACGTTTTCCTTCCAGGAATCCGAACGTGATCGATCACCATAGCCGAAACGACACACTTCTGCCCGCCAGCCGAGAGAAAAGCAAATTCCGCAGCCTGATCTGGGATCAATACGATCCGGTGCATCAGAAGTACTTGGAAATCGGTGAGTAGTCACCTTTAATTGTTAACACAAATTAAAAGAGTGTGGCGTTCATTATGATTACACTGGTCTCTCATAAAACAGTAATAGATTTAGGAAAATTTAACGTGTCTTGATTAGTATAACTTAGAAGAAACATGTATAATATGTCGACCTTCAAACGACCTTCGGAAAAATTATTCTTCTAAAAGCATAAAAATTTTTAGTTTTTTTCTCGACTTGTTTCGATTTCGGATACGCCCTGCACAGGGTGTTTAAACGAATTTTTGGCAGGCTGAATTGATGACGTTTGAAAGCGATTTGATAGGAAGGGAACGCGTTTCTCAATAATTTCTCTTGATTCTGCGGCGTGAATGTTCGCCGCGAGGCGAGCGCCAAGCCAGTAGACGATTCTAAAGAACTCATTAAACGAATCCTCGAAGCTATTTACAAGCCAGGTTGAACCTCTCGCCTCAATTACACTTGGCTGGATATCCTTTTTTATTTCAATTAGTCCGCTACATTTTTACACGGCGGCACCGCTGCGCCGCGCGTTCCTTTTCCTCCTACTTCAGATGGGGTACGCGGCGCATCAAGAGAATCGCCGTCATGAAACACTCCTAATTAGCTTAATTAGTGCTCTCACATTGCCTTCAAATGCTAATGGAATTATGCCGGCGTTCGTCGTAACGTTACGTGGCAAAAAAATGCGTGGCGCGGCCGGGGAAAAAAGATGTGGACGAAGAAAAGAGCGGGGAAGAGAGACACGGAGAGAGGGAAGGAGGGAGATGGAGGCAAGCGAAAAAAGAGTAGGGGAAATAGAAGGCAAGGGCGAGAAAGAAGGAAGTACCGGCGGGGAAAAAGACCGCAAATTCTTTTTCAGGTCAAAGGGTTCCTTTCACGTCATCTGCCGCACTCAAGAGCCGCTGAAAATAAAAATGACCTCGCGGAAAATCTCCCTCTCTCTCTCTCTCTCTCTCTCCCGGTTCTCTCGTGGGCCGGACAAGCGAGTCGGCGAGCATAGCATCGTTTCTGCCACGCTACTTCATTTTCCCAGTTTTCTTTCCACGTACGCGCCGCGATGAAACGTGGCCGCCGGGCCTCCCTTGATACCGGCTAATTCGACTCGCGCGAAATTATTTCGCGGCGAATTTTTCTCGCGAAATATTCAATGTACTGTCGCTGAAAAAGCCAGACACGCTACTTACAACTTATTCCAGTAAAATGAATTAACAATAAATAGGAGAAACTGCAAGAAAAACTCGAATCGTTGGTATATATTGTTTAAACAAATAACTTCTGTTAAAATATTCTTGCGAGACAGAATTCCCCATTCAAGAACACACAAGTTAAAAAGAAATTCAATTGTTTTCGACCTCTGGTTTCCAAGATATCTAATTAAATGTGATTTCAACCCCTAATTTTGAGGACTGTTTTCACCCCTTCGATGTGGATGGTCGCAGATTAAAAAAAGAACACGTGTCAAATATTTTTTTACGAACTACGTCTCACATAAGTTTCGTAAAATTCGGCTTGCTAGAGGAGAAACATTGCATATGCGGAAAGTAGAATTGGTTGGCCACGATCAGACACGTCAGACGATTCTGCACACAAATTCCAATTTTAAATGTTCTTTTGCCACAGTAGATTTTTGAAGTGAAACGTTTCTGGCTTTTATCAGGCATTACGGGCAAACCAGCTATTGTGGGTCGAATCGGGTGTTATCAAGGTTGAGATTAATATTACTCCCGACCGATTCGCATATCCTGCCGGTAATAACGGGCTGATGTAATCGTCCTTCGTAGTCCATCGAGGCCGGACGACCGCGATGAAATATTGAGCTGTCAAGTGTGTGCCAGAGGTCTATGATACTTGAGTGGACCAGAAACCTAACGTATCAGACGATCGTTTCACTAATGAGTGATCAATAGCCGCGCATAATCGCGCCGAATGCTGCTTAACCGCACGCTCGGCCGCACTATCAGCCGGCTCCTATGGCGCGTAATTTATTATTATCGTTAGCCCTGTCCCTCGAAATTCATTAGGCGCTAATTAACTCACCCGCTATTAACGATATCATCGAATTTCGCGAGGACCGTTAACGAGTGTCCTGGGACCCAACTGACACCAATTACTGCCTACACTTTCGTATCGTTATAGTTTCAGCTTTAGACCGGTTCCGCTTTCAACAAAAGTACTTCAAAGTCCGCCAGGATTATCCCAGTTATTAACCTAATTTCAATCTAATCCAGGATCGTCCACAGTTCATCCTGCAATCCTCTTCGAAATCAAATCTACATTAATGGTTGTTACTTTCCCTAATTTTTCAATTAATTTAGCATATTGCGAAAATGCGTAATTTAGGTACAGTAGAAACTCGATTAACCGGCTTGATCGAGGGACAAACAGCCCGGATAAATGAAGGCCCGATGGATAATCGAGACCCGAGGAAATAATTAAAATGTACATTACATTTCAAAATAAATTTTTTATTTTTGAAAATTTATTTCCCCTCGTAATATAATCATATTTAAACTCATATTTGTTAATAATCGGGATCCGGTTAGAGTTGTCCAGTAGAGAGTTGTATTTTAATTATATTGTATTTCAATGACACATATGATCATAATACTTAGTAATTGAATTAATTGAAAGGTTTGAATTTCGTAATTCAGTTACGACGTAGTTGAATTATTTTATAATTGAAATACAATGCAATTCAATTGTGTAATTGAAATACAGTGAAATTCAATTGTGTAATTGAATTACAATGTAATTGAATTAGCACAACTCTGACGGTATCACATCAGCCCGTCAGTTCCCCGGGACGTGTCTCGAAAGAAGATAGAAGAATGGTGCGCGCATTCGTATGGCAACAGCTCCGAAAAAGATTGTCGACGGTTTCCAAGCTATTCGAATGGTACATGCTACCTGAAGGATCGGTGGGCGCGGCACAACACAGGTAAAAGTCGAACAGACACACCGGAACACGTTCGCCGCGCCACCATTTCTCAGAAGACGGTGAAAAATCACGGCGGAACGATGGCCCGCATTCCGCCTCGGATCGTCGGCGGTTCCTCGCCATGATTCAAGAAAAAAAAGAATCGTGGAAATAGACCGGATGCGGAGCGAGCGCCTCGTGATTAATTTTTTTCCCTTTGTCTCCCTTATCTGACCGAATGGCCCCGGGCCATCCGCGCGCCTCGTCGCGAGCTTCTTCACGGTACGAAAGAACTTTTTCCTGTGCATCGAAACCGTCCGAAGACCACACAACAGCAGTGGAAATTGTGCACATTTTGTGGAAATGACCGAAACTGGTGCAAAACGATATACAGGACGACACTCGTTATTTGAATACCTTGAATACCTAAACTTCACCTGAGGAAACCAGAAATTTTTAATATTTTTTCAATACAGTCCTGTAGATTTCGACGAGAAAATGCCGAAAATCGAAGTTCTAATTTTAGGAATCCACTGGTTCAAAAGTTATGCACGTTTAAACTTGATCATCTTGCATGACTTTTGAACCAACGGATTCCTAAGATTAAAACTTGAATTCTAAGCACTTTCTCGTGAAAATCTACAAATTTACATAAATAAAAGTTAAGAATTTCTGGTATCCGCAGGTGAAGTTTAATCTGAAATTCGATCAAGTGATGATTTCATTATACGAACTCCTATTATTTGTCGATTCTATTGTACGAGCTCCTGTTGTGTGACGAGAATTTGATTGTATTTTGGTCGCGTTTCCGTAAATTGATTTACGGTGAATGCAAACGCTTCTTCGGGGGTATAATTGCGCGTAACTCACGATCATCCGTTAACTTCGACCTAAACACATCCTGCTTCGCCATCGATTAGGACCCTTGCTTCTCGAGCACTGCAGCAGGATCAACCGCAGGACTAAAACAACGCTAGACCGTCATAATTTACTTGTAGTACACGTCTCGGCCGTTTTCCATCTTCTGTACTCACCGCACGTAGGCAAACTCCCTTAACCATTCGAACAAACTTCCTCGGCTCCGCGAAATAATTCTATCCGCAACTAAACGCGACGATCGACCGGCTTCTTCGAGATTTTCTACGAGCAAATCTATCGAACTTCGATCGTAGAATTCGGACCGTTCAAGGTCGCCTTTCTTACCGTAAACCCAGTGCCGGATTAAGACTTTTAGAGGCCCTCAGCATCTGAAAGATTTGCAGATTCATTCAGGATATTCTTCCGAGAATTTTTGTAACATGTACATTAACAGTTTAATTTAATTACACTAGGTTTACGGGACCCGTCAAAATGGCAAGGTTCTAATATTCTTAATTTGCGATTATTAAGATTGTACAGATGCTTCCCTGAGGAATTATTTACCAAATTCATTTCTTGGGGTATATACTATTGGAAAAATGCCCAAAAATTTGGACAGACACATTCTTGTTATGTTTATAAAATAATCTGTAATAGTTCTTTCTAGACCTCCGTAAACCTAGTGTTAAAACAAGTAGTTTCTCTATTTGTTTTTTCGAGTTAATTTTTACTGATCAAAATACGAAAGTACGTTAATAGAATCACTCAATTGATAGTGATTCGCAGACTAATAATTATTACTCGCATACTTTCGCAAGCTAGCGTAACATCAACCCTTCAGTGTCACCGACCCCCTCTCCCCGCGAACGTTTTCTCGAGCAGTTTGTCAGACAGTGTCGTTCAGCATTCGGAGGTGGTCGGGCGCAAACACGGTGCCACGGTGGTGCAGTTTCCGGTTCCTCGTGGCAGAGGTGTCGTGCACGCGATCGCGTAATGGGGCTGTCGTGTGCCACAGCTGCGACGCGGCCCGAGTTCGGCTATTCGCGAACTACACGCGAACGCGTTTGCCGCATCTGTACGATCTACATCCTCTGTGGAGTTCTCTCCGCCCACGTGCGACGTCTTACCATTCTCGACGATGAAACATGGCTGGAAAAAATTTGGAGACATTTTATTAGAACAGCCACGTTTCCGTAAATGACCCTTGACATTGAAAACGGAAAATATTTAATTCCTCGCCGGTATCGATGACCTTGAAATATGTCATCGATCTGAACAACGTGTCCCTTGGCTTTCAGATAATGGAAAAGAGTATACAGCATTGTATTTAAAAAATTGAAGTTCAATCTCATGTTGTTCCTGCGGATGTTTATGCAATTTGCAATTTCTTTAAACGAATTTTAAGAAAGTGGAATCAAATAGAATCTTAATTTAGTGTTGGTAGCGCTCGCAGGTCTGGAATAAATGAAAATCGTATTAAATTCTGTCAAATTTTATACTCCAGCATTTTCTTGAAAATTTTCAGGAGCCATAAGTGCATAAAGATGTGTGGAGACATTTCAGTAAAACATCCACGTTTCCGGAAATTACCCAGAACATTGAAAATGGAAAAACCTTAATTTCTCGCCGGTTTCAATGACCTTGAAATATGTCATCAAGGTTATGGATCTGAACAACGTGTCCCTTTCTGGCTTCCAGATGATGGAAAAGAGTATACAGCATTGTATTTAAAAAATTGAAGTTCAATCTCATGTTGTTACTAGACTGCGGATGTTTATGCAATTTACCATTTCTGTAGACGAATTTTAAGAAAGCGGAATCAAATAGAATCTTATTTTTAGTGTTGGTAGTGCTCGCAGGTCTGGAATAAATGAAAATCGTATTAAATTCTGTCAAAATTTATACTTCAGCATTTTTTGAAAATTTTCAGGAGCCATAAATGCATAAAGATCCGCAGTCTAGTTATTACAAATAGGGGAAACATTGAAGGTGGCGAACGTCACCGGTCCACCCTGTACAGGCGGTATTCGTAATTTTATGAATTCATCAACAAAGCGGTGAGGATCGAAAAGATTCTAGCGTCAGCTGCCGGGCAACATTATCATTCCGCATATTCGTTTGCAAATTAAATTACCCGAATATCGGGGGCTGAACGAAAACGGTGTACATCGCCGGGCAAAAGCATGGAATATGTATAGAACGTTTTCAGCGTATTTCACGAAAGGAATAGCAAAAGAGTGCCGGCGGCACGTGTGCGCCACGGCATATGTAAACCTCTCATTGGTATTTTTCCACGGCACGCCCGGTCGGTCAAAGTAGATCGGAAATTTACCATGGAGCGGTCGTAAATATAAGAGAAAAATAATTCAGTCCGCGATACCGTAACCGCCCGCCCCTAGATGAATATCCAGTGACAAAAATAACTCGCGGACCCTGCCCATGCTTTCCACTACACACATATTCAAATCATACAAAAGGCGAAAAAACCGGAACCGATAAATTCCCAGGCCAATACTCAATTGGTAGGTTCTGATTCGATTCCGTGGAACGTTTCTGTAGGATTTTATAGTTTAATGGAGATTTATGTATTCATTTCAATTTATCCAGCACGTCAAAATCTCGTCGAAGCTTCCTTTGACAGTAATGATCTTTTCATGGAAATTTTGTCAATACATTTGTCACATTTTTCTGGTTAAAATGAGACCAAACACGACACTATTGACATCGTATTTACCGGTTTAATTCATAGTACAGTAATAACTTGATGTATGTGAAAAATATATGCGGTGGTGTGAAGACTTTCTCATGGAACTTTTTCCAATTTTCCGGATAAGAATGAGACCATAAAAATACGATGCAATAAAAAACAATTTCGTCATCGTTATTGTGTCTTATTATATCAAATATGGAAGAATATTGTTTTTGTGTACGTAGAACGCGTACATCAAACTATTTAGCTGGCAGGCTATTTTATCATCAGCTTTCCGGGTGTATTCTCGAGCGGGACTGGGGAATGTTTAATAAAAGCCCTATTATAAATTGACGTCGTTCAACGACGGGAATCTGTATCGGTGTGCTCGTGTTAGCCGTTATCGTTAATCCGACTTCGATACCATGCCCCGATACTGAAGCCGCAGGCGTGATCGATCAACCTGATAAAGCGTCCGTTCATAATTCGCGCGAGCCGAGTGTCGTCGTTTCGCTAGTCACCGGCCTAGAAATTTTCCGACCTCGAAATCTGCCGGACAATCTCACCCAGTAACAAACATAAACTAACCCACCCGCGATAGCCAATAAACTATTACAGCAATCATTTAGCTCTCGATTGGCGACAGGAGAATCGACCTGCTGTGATCAGACAGCCAGTGATTTTCGATTTTGCTAATTGAAGATATTTTCCACGCTCGCAGAGAACAATTAGCGAGAAAACTTTTGAAAAAACTGGACTTTTTTGTGCAGGCTTATTTCGAAAATTTAAAACTTTTTCACGAAAATTTTTTATCAAATCTATGTAAAAATAATTGTGCAACTCAATGAAATGATAACAAAAGCATGTGGAGAATTTCAGATTAGTTAGTGTAACAGTGCTTCCAATAAAAAATAAAGAAGTCGATAGTTTTGATCGAAAGAAGCAACTTTCTGTTGAGATGTTTTCCAGTTGATAGCCAAAAGTTTCATGAAAATATTGAAATTGAAAAATTGAATTATGGCCAGGTTTTCGTGCATGCTGGACCATTGCGGTGGATTCCTAAGATTGGCGAACTCCGTGTTCTGCGCTATTAAGTTGGCCGAATCTGCTCGAATTCCCAAGTTAATCGCGGAAACGGAATCCGAGTTGTGCGGCGAGGGTTGCCGCCCCCGCGCGTTGCAATTCGCTGGTTTGCCCCTCGTTTCGGTTGGCCGTCATAATCGTAAAAGACGCGGGGGTAACGTCTCGCCCGTTCTCTCGCTATAAATACGTACGTTTACTTTCGCGTGAATAGAGGAACGACGAGATCATGAACCGGCGAACCGTTCCGTACACGAACTATTGGAAGAGAACCGACGCGGACGCAGTCGATCCATCGTTCCGCAGTTCCCGCGAACAACTGGTGGACGTGGGTCGTGACCCGTCGGCTGCAGTAACGCCCGGAAAAGGAAAAAAGGTTTAAGACTGAACCATTATGGCGGAAGCTGCCGGCGAAACGGCGCAAAGGTTCGTTAAACGCGACTTCAACTGCGAGCAGCCATCCTGCAACATTTTCCTTCGGCTTCCCCCGGGGGCTGCGGCCCGCGAAGTGAGAGAACGCCTCGGGAACGCCGGCACAGGAAACGCCGGAAGTCGATAATCGCTTGTCATGAATCCGAAATTACACGGGGATATTCTGCCACGGTACATTTAGGGGGAATGCAATTTAAGGGGATAATACCAGCCCCGTCCAGAAACTACAGATAGGAAAAGATTCTAGCGCGTCTCGGATATATACTGCGCCCCGAATCACTATGCTTCGCCGAATTGTTTCCGCTGTACGTTCGTGAAGTCACGGAGACTTTATCGCAGAAAATAAGACGCGCGGTCAGTGTCGCCAGATTAATACTTTCTCCCACTCTACCCTTCCCTTAATAAAATTATTAAATCAATTTTGACGCCTCCAAAAAATTTTGTTAAAGATAGTTTGAATTTCACCAATTATTACATTAATGAAACCAATTTTAAAACTTGGCGAGTCTAGTAAAGGCTCGAACAATTTCCGCGCGGTTCACCGTTTGAATATTTATAGTTCAGGATAATGCTATTTGTGCGTATCCGCCTTTTATGCGACACTTCCTTTGACACAGAAAAGTTGCAGTAGTAAAAGTGGATGCGAATACCGTAACGCTATCGTTGTCACAGAGGAGCGGCGATAGTAAAAGTGAACGTAAAAAAAAAAAAAATATGCTCTCGCTAAAAAAGAAAAATCGCAATACTGAAAGTCAATACGCACTACATACGCTATCGTTGACAGAAGCCCCGTGACAGTAGAAATCAATGTATTTGAATAGGGTAGTATTTCCGTGCGGTTACACTTCGTCGTTTTTTTTTTATAGTTGCATAGTCAAACACGGTATGAACGAACCAAGATAACGGCGAACAAAAATTTGTTGAATTTCGCTGCTTGTAAACGAGAGCAGATAAAAAGATGAACGGTGTTTGCTGTTCTGTACACTGACTTCAAACAGTGTAGGGTAAAATAGCGTTCGAAATTTTTGGAAGATTGTCGAACTATCGATACCACCGACCCCATTCAGAAGGATCATACCCATCACTACTTTTTACTGCAGGATAATTCCTTGCGTGGATACTCGTTGATACGTATTCATATGTACCATAAATAGAATTATACTTTGCTATTAGGAGTCTATATTGATTCGAAGAATCATACCCATCGCTACTTTTTACTCGAACTGTACCCAGCCTTGTCAACGCGTCGCTATAATTCTTTGAACAGTTAATAATGTTTCATTATTTCAGTTTCAGAGAAAAACGAGCTCCCCATTAACGATTAAAGCGAATTAATTCAAGCATAGGAATGTTTGGTCCCGGAAGTTCATCTCTGATTTGTCTTTCCCCTGGTTATTTGCTACTCCATTTAGTATCCAATTTCATGTCCGTATCTCGGATCGCCGCGTTATCAGCCGAATTTGTTTAATACGATCCGAAAGTAAACGACGAGCGGAAAACGACCGAGCGTACCCAGCGGAGTTTAAATTAGTTTTTCACCGACAAACACGCACAATATTGTTTAACGTAATCAAAGTTTCAGCAGATTTGTTTCCTCGACGACGGGCGGGTTTAATTTATGCGATTAAACAAGCCATATGGCGAGCGGAAAATTCGTGCGGAAGTTCCGCTGGAAAGTTCAATATTGTTTTCGACGTACCGTCGGGGTCGATTCCATTTCACTTGCTAAGCAGTTCTCCGAATGGATGTTTACAACGTTCCCGTTGATTTTTATTAGGACAGCGCAGATAAAATGTTTTCCCGACTAAAACGTTTGTCTCGTTTCTCCTGAACATCATATCTTTCCACGTACGTTTGCCCACTTTTCTCAATAGTTTTTTTAGGGAACAAAATTTCGATACACTATAATTCAGAAATTTTTTAATTGCCATTTTTACCATTTCACTTTTTTTAACGGCACCCGTTTCACGATTGTACAACATTTTTGAGACACCCGCTGTCACAAAAGGAAAATTTTTAATTTTCATTATAGGCACAGCTGAGGAAATTAAAAATTGTGATCTTCATTTTTTCCAAATTCAGGGCAATAGCAATTTCAAAAGAAATTGTTAACACATTGCCTAGTAGACCTTCGGACATTAAACATTTTTAAAGATGTTTTAAATAATAACTTTGATGTTATTAAACGTTCTATTGTTTATTAGTAAACGGCAGAAGCTGATTGAGAGGTAGCAAAAGGGTTGATAAGAATTCCGATCGGTTCAGGAGAGCTTCCCCTAATACCCGGACCATCGTCGAAACTAGGATCTGCAATCGTGTTGAATTAACGTGCAACTAGAAAGTCTCGTTTCGATTTCGGAGCCGTTTATTTTCCAGTGTTTCGTGGTGCGCGTGGGGGTTTAACGTCCCGGGTAGCCAACAACTACTCCAACTTCGCTGCGTAAGAGTAAAGGTAAACCCCGTGGCACGATGAGCAGCCATGCTCGACTCCGTCTAAGTTCTTCGCTGATGCAGTCGGGCTATCAAGTTCGAATCTGAGCAAACGTAACTTCGTTGTTAAGTTCCGGGGAAAAGGCTTGCAATTAAACATCCAGCAGCTACTTTGGAACCGCGTAAAACGGCAATTTTCAATCCCACTGTGAGAAACGTCTTGTCAAAATAAAAATATTTTATCTAATCTAAAAGAGAATTTCTTATAATCTGGATTCAAAAAACTGAGATCCAAATATTTCCAACATTCTTTGAACAAAATACTATTTTTATAACTTGGCCCAGAGATTTTCAATAATTTATATTATATCAAAATAAATCTTTTTAACTATTTGAAACGCTATTGTACCCAGCTCTGAAACGAATTTTTGCGAAAGCAGATCGCAACGATATAATTCCACATAATCCCATCGATCACCGATCACACTAATTAAAATCCTGAAGCAAACCAATTATCCCCTATTCTCTCCAGCGATTCAATAGCAGAGAGCCCAGTAGCATTTCCATCGATCCGATCGAAATCCCGTAACGATGGTGGGCGCGACGGCGGCGTCAGGCAAAATCTTAAATTCATAATCCGCGTCCGACCAATTGGAATCCGGGTAATAGCCAGTTTTCTCCGTAGGAAAAAAAACCGATCCGCCAATCGCGGTTATTACGCTGCGCCGGAGCGAGATCGAATCTGGTTCGAGTTTCGCTTTCCCAGCGTTCATTTTGATCCGACGGCAGATAGATCGAAGGGGCTGGAGCTAACGAGTAGACTAGAGAGCGAAAATGAGAGAAGAAGAGAGCGAGAGAGCATGAGAGGAGGAGAGAGTAGGAGAAAGACAGAACTGGGAGGCAGATCGAATCGAAACGCAATCGGGAGACCAGTCGGTTCAAGATAATACGACGCCATTACAATTTGGCTAGAGTCCCCCGCAGTCTGATCCGGTTGTTCGCCGGTGGTACGCGATCGACGCTGGCCGTCGTAATGTGCCCAAGTTCCCACGTGCATTAGTTCCGTCCCCGTTAAGAGGATGTCTATGTACGAGCCGGTGGCTCCAGTCTATCTAGGAAAGGAACGGCTCTGAACCAGTCGTGTAAGGGAATTTGGTTCGCGCGACCGTGTTTGCCCAAGTACCCTGCCACTAGCTCGCCTTCCTAGTTTGCTGCCGCGTCGTTGTTTTCACGGTGGCACCCTGGAAACGGCAGTCATCCGCCGGCCAACTCGATCCGAGATTAGAAACCGAACCCTCAAGCTCTAGACTCTTTCTTTTTTGGTGCTCCCACTAATTTAGTGTGTACAAGATGTTCCAAAGTATGTAGCGCGGAACGGAAAATTGACCTTGGCTGAAGTCAAACATTTTTTAAGTGAAACTTCTTTGCTGAGGGGGCTACACTCTTCTAGCGTTACGGAAGTGACGAAATGTCGCGAATAACCTCGAATAGTTTGACAGGTGACATTTTCATAATTAATTTACTAACTTTAAAGACTTCATTGGTGAACTTTTAAGATTGTAGAATGTAAAATGAGGACTTGGCTACATTCCCATTTCAGTTTCATGCAGGTTTGATGCTTAAATTGTTAGTTATTAACAAATTTTGGAGAAGTGGTATGTTATGTATGTCTCTCCTTCTTTGCGTCGCAAATTTTGATCATTCATTATTTTTTCTATGATTTTCTATGATTCTATAATTGAAACAATTGGCTTGTGATAACTAAAATATGATGTAAATATTCTTGTTTCAATTTTGTCTAAATATCTTGCAAATACTGCATCGAGAGTTGTTCCTGATCATGTTGTCGCTTCATTAGGATTATTTACCATTTCCAATCTTAATTTACTTCTAAATATTACCAGACTGCAAGAAGTTTCACTTCTGCCGCGCATGGTTTTCCACGCGTATGTTTTTTCTCATTGCATCCTCTAGTACTCGTCGCGAAGAACAAGTCGAAAATATAGATTTTTTACTTAAGTGGATCAAAACTATGGCCAACTGTACCGTAGCGATACAAGACCGAATTTAATGTATCACATATAGGATTATTTAATGGGAACCGCACTTAAAAAGACGTTAAAAAGTTCCGGGAAACTTCGAATCACTCTTGCGAAAGGATACATTTATCTTTGTCTCGGTATCCGCTGACCTACACTACTGAATTTTATCTCGAACGCTCGTTTCTGAAGGAATACTTACAGTCAGCCTCATAATTGATGGCACGCATTTCATGTCACGATCACTTTTTTATAAATTTTTTATAAATGGACCAAACAAATTTTCTTTTTTTTTTTAAACTGCGTTCACAACTATTTTATTTGAGCTTATAACGAAAATTTAAAAAATGTATTTGGTAGATTCAAATGTATTGGTAGATTGAAATCCATCTTCACTGTAACATCTTCGCGGGTTAATTAATTCTTCTAAACTGAATGAATCGTATGTTTCGAACTCGAATTTAGAAGGAAGTCGTTACGTCTGCGGGGTGGTTGGAAATCTCTCAAGTTCTCATCATCTTTGTTCGCTTGATGAGACGAATTCGCCGTAATTGCTGCGATGGAAGTCGAATTACAAGAGTCGAAATTACCTGAAATAATAATTGCATCTGCACCGCCTGGCGTTCCGGCGAGCCCTGGTGTCGAAATATCATTTGTCTGGCACGTGGCCTTTCACGTTCCAGTTCTGTCGTCTATTTCACCTGTCAAAATCATTTTTTTATCCTTCTGCTACGAGTATCCTCGACTTACGCAGTCGTCGAGAACGAATAACTGAAAACGTTCCACCGACTTCGACACATGTCCGCTATTTCTCATCGGCGGCCGGCCACCTACCGTTTCAATAATTAATATTTACCCGGACTGGTGAATGTCGAAGAATAACAGAAATTTAGAGCGTTATTGAGTCGTGCTCGGTCAAACGTGCTCCTCGAAAATACAATTCCGCCGCGCATTATTTCCGCGCAAATTGATAAACGTTTCGATCAACTCGATATCGTCACTATTTTGCTTCCGTTCGTACAGCGGTGCACAAAACAATGAGACATAATATATTTCTGTATTTCACAGATCCGAGAGAAAATAATTTCACAGTTCATAAATGAAAAATGAGTAGAACATGAGAAAGTTAGAGAAGAAAATATTGAAAATATCACTGTGCTTTCGGCGTAGATAAATGATACTGAAATGGAAATAAGAGAGCCTGCATTTCATTTGAAAAAATCTGTTTTATCTGTATCACAAGAAATCCGCACTCTGTCGACTCGTAAAAAAGAAGTAAAATCAGATTCGGACAATCGAGGTCCTTTTCCCCTGCGGAGTTCAGAATCTCCTACATTTATACTGTTCCCTCTATCCTTCGTTTATTGGTCTATGACCGACTCCATGTATCGCAGGACGTCTGGAATTTGTTAACAACGCTTCAAAGATCTGTTCTCTTGATTTACAAAGAGAAACGAAAGCACGTCCCTGTTCCGAGTAAAGATAAGCTTCACCGGCTCTCACGTGCAATTGCACCTTTACGCGGCCCATACGGTTTCTCTCTCTCTTCTTCTTCTTCTTCTTTTTTTTACGGCGGCATCCGTTTTACGGTTTCACGTGTCCCGAGACGCTTCGAGCTTTCGGGATCGTACGTCAGCCTTAAAAACGCCGAGAAAAAGGAAAAGTAGAGGCGTCGTCAAAGCTAACGCGGCCCCCGTAAAGTATCAGCGTTACCTCGAGTCCATTTCGCCAAATTATGAGCACCATTCGTCGCTTTAACCGTCACTGTTTCCCGTCTTCTTCGCCTTTCCTCTTGCTGAGGGGGCCACTTTGCTTCCCGTGCGATGGGAGCCGCACTGTAAAAACGTCGTGTGATGCATCGAGAGTCTTTAACGGGATGATAAAGTTCCTCGCGAGTCGGCTAAATGATAAAACGCGGGGACCGGTGAAGGTGAAGTGGACGGATGGTATCGTTTTCCGGTGAACGGTGGATTCGTGTCTGCTAATTATTGTGGAAATCGAGCAATTGCAGGAAATATCTCCATTTGAATCGTGGCTGCACTCTGGCACAAAAAGATACTGCGTCTTGCAGTTCTCAACGTTCTGCAGTAAAAACTAGTAGTACGAGTCAACGATAAGTCAGGCATGTACATTTAAAGCATTTCTTCAGTTATTCCTGTCCTGTAAATGAAAAAATGTTGTGCGCCAAAACTTTGGTGTCGAAATGTCATTTGCATCGTGTACAGTAGAGTCGGTTCGGCTAATCGAGGTACTTAAATGTCGCCAATATGTCAGCACAAGTGTCATAAATAAATAATCAACGGTTTCCACAAAACTCTACGATGGTATGTGATCATTATTAAAAGTTCTTTCAACTTTTGCCATTGACGAGGCGCATCGACGGGGTGACATATCGGTAAACCGTAAGGGCATTTACTGCAAAAGGGAAAGCTAGCGGATCTTCGACTTTCTCGTCACGAATTGTCGTTGAAATAGTGCCGCGTCGACACAGAGGACCATGGACGGGGGAAAAAAATAGTGAGGACGATAGAGAGAACGGAAGCTATTGGCTATGGAAGAACGTTGTTAGAATTTACGTATCACTTGCCGCGATACATCAGCTCGGCCGAATGCATCGCGGATGCGCGAGAACATGGCAGAGAGGTGGGCTGGCCCCCATTTCGAGGAAGAGAGATCGGCTGCATGTGCAACGGATGGAGACGTGGCAGGATAAAGCGTACGTAGGAGAGCACGTAGTAATTCACCGGTGCACGTATGCGTGGCCTAAGTGATACTACGTGACGATTTATGTCGCTGCACACGCGCGCTTCATGCTCGGTAATGCCCGCGCATCGTTCCGCCGTTGTACGCGAAAATCGGCGTGATAAAACTGCGCGAAATCCCGGAAGAAAAGCGAGAGGGACCGTGAAAATCAACCCCCCCCCTCCCCCTCTCCTCCCCTTCCTGCTCGCGTCCACCTGATCACGTGGTCAGTTGACACGAGTTTCGTCGACCGGAGAGTTAAACATCCTCCTCTTCCGTAATTGTTACAATTTCCAATTAGTAGACTGCGGAGCTGTTCGCAAACTTAAATTAAATGTCTGTTGCGGATAAGAATTTTTCATTGCAATGTCGACCAATGTAAATTTTTAAACAACTATTGTACGTATATTTTCACATGACCTTCCAAAGACCTTGAGCTCCGAAGATGAAGACTCTGTCGTGTAGAATCGTGTAGAAATAATGAAGACTTTCCGCTGATAAGTTCCGAATTGAGGACTTTCGGCGACAAGATTATGAAAGTTCGAAGCTGTCCGACGAGAAATCCGAGGACGTTTGACATGTGAAAATGTTTGATGGGGACCGAGCGACAATCCGCTAACGACTCATCGGATTAATGAGCCCCGAACTCCGTCGAAGCAAATTCGAGACGGGGTTGAAAGAAGCTACGGAAAACCAGTGGAAGCGTTTGAGGTACGACCTTCCTTTTCGGACCCTTATCCTCGGGATTAAAGGCGGCGAGGTGGTCGAGACACAGCCGACACTACCACGTTGCTAGAGACCATCATCGGAACGTATAAAGCGCCTAAACAGCGCGGGCAACTTCTCAGCCGTCCGAGTTTCCGAGCCGTCAAAGCTCCGGGGACTTTGCTCTTATTGAGATTAGCCGAGTTGCCGCGGTCGGTAACCGCACTGGATCGGAGAGATCGCTAAATCACTGCGTAATATCGAAGGTGACGACGCCTGAATCTGGCTGGCTGAAACCACTTGCGTGGTCGTCCGAGAATGTTAATCGGCTATCGAGTCGACGGAAAGTTCAGCCGAAGAGGAGATTTACCGGTAGCTATTCGTGTCGGCGATCAGCTTTGATTATTCCCGCTAGGGACTTCGAAGTTGTCGATTGTATTGGAGCCTGACGCACGCGCGGGATATCGAAATACGATAAATTATTAGGAACTTCAAGTTTCTCACCTGTAATACAGGGTGCGATCGAATAAATATTAGATTGTCCCAAAAGTTTCTTTCGGAATGTGTTCCTTTAATATCGCTAAATAAATGAAGGGATGGATGGATGAAGGTGTCAAGTTTGTTTTCTGTAAAAGAGTTTTTAACAAAATATGTTGTCCTTTTTTGACGAATGAAGATAATTATTATCTTTTTTTGTATTATAGATTAATCATAAGAATATATATATATTTGTAATTGATTTGTGTTATTATCTTCATTCATCAAAAAAGGACAACTTTTGACACATTTATCCATCCACCCCTTTACATATTAGGTTGTCCCAAAAGTTGCTTTTCGATTCATGCACTGAATTCAAATTCATGTTAGGAAGTACCAAAACATTGACATAAAGATTATCGCATTGTTTATATTTATTTTGCAACATTAAAGGAACACATTCCGAAAGAAACTTTTGGAACAACCTAATACAAGCGGTCACCAGGTGGTTCTTTACGGGAAAACGCACCTATTACGCGCGCTAAAAAATTCTAATAAGGGTAGAACACGTAAATGGCGCATCGCACTAAGCGAGGGTTCCACAGCGTTAATGCTGTTTGCTAATAGAAATAGCGTGTAATAGTCAGACAACGGTGATAACCGCATCGAAATTCGCATGTGCCGTGTCTCATGGAAAGGAAGCACGACACGTTCCCCTGGAACGCGTGACACAGCCAATCCATTTCGCAGCAGGAAATACAAATCAGTCCAGGGAGCGATCCCTGCAACGGAAGTTGCCCGATCCCGTAGACGTTGTAAACCATGGCCGAGCAGACGGGCGAAACTTGCACGAGCCAGGGACACACAACTTTTCTTACGGTGCCGTGCTCGGACGACAATGTTTGTACCTGGAAAAGTTTCAGCGTTTTCGAGTCGTATCACCGTCTCCGCCGCGGAAAATATTCCCCTGTCGTCGGATAAAGAAGAACGAACCGGTCTGTTCCTGCGTGTACCTGTATCACTCCTCGGATCCCTCTAATGGATTCAGCCTGAGAGGGGAGGGAGAAAAGTTGGCAAAAGTTCCGGCCGATTCGGGGCTACGTTATGCAAAGCGAAACTTTCCTGGTAATCAGCCGAATAAATCTAGGAACCCGGACGAGTCCCGAACCTGGACGTTCGACGGACTCTCCTTCCGAAATACACGGTGTGCCAAGAAACATCGAATTGTACCAAGAAACAGTTGTCGTCCGTTAAACCGTTCGCTTTTCGTCGGCCATGCCAGGAATTTCGATTCAAATCGGACACAAGGTTTTATGAACACGATTACACTAGGATAGACTTAGTGCTTTTCTTCTTTGGACGAATCTTTCTATGCGAATAACTGCGTTAAAGTAGACGCCTGATAGGTCTCGCGAAATTCGCGGAAGCAGCGGAAAGAGCGCACGCGTTCGCGGATGGCAGCACCGTGGCAAAGAAAATCGTCGGAAAGGAACTCTGCGATAATGTACGCCCGAACGTTCCGGGAATGCTCGGAGGAAGATGACTTCTTTTCATTCGCAATCAGCGATCTTGTTTGCGAGAGTATTCCGATAGCCTTCTGTACTTTAAATAGTTGTGATTTCGATTCGATCAAAGAAGGGACACTCGTTCCAACGAAGACAAATTGGAAGCTTTGTTGTTGCGAAACTCAATTTTGAACGCCTTTGTCGAGACGTCCGACCGTGGCATCCCGTTTCTATTTAAAGTTGCTGTAACTTCTTCCTAGAAGAGACTCGGCGAAATTGTGGTTCTTTATGCGATTACTAGACCACTCCGGGTTTTAATGAAAAATGGTGTTCCAATGTTTTTGACGATTTTAATGGAACGATGTAACAAAATGACAAGAAAGCTGTCGGGGAAATTCCTGCGAGAAAAGAAAGTAGAGCAACGAGGAGAATTCGATTGAGATGAAACGAGCGAGAGTTTAGTTAACATATCAATGCCTCGAGTAAACAGGTGGCACGGCTCGTTCCAATTATACCCCGATAGTGGAGATGCAATTTTAATTCCCTGCTTGTTTGCGACAAAGCTACGACCATGACAGATTTCATTTTCAATGCGTGAACCGGACAAAACATTCTTGTCGTCGTCATTCGCCGCGTATACGTATTCCTCTCCCGTTTTGCACGGGACGAGCGCGCTGTCACGCTCAAACGAAGTGTCGCGATTTTAATTTCAAATTGAAAACGAGGCAAACACGCGCCACTTCGGCACGGACTCGTGCAACGCAATTTTAATTAACACGTTAAAATCGAGAACACGCCCCGCCGATGGGTCCTTTATTCTCCGAAAAATCGCATGAATGTTTCACTAGTTGTCAACGGCCGACGACCATTGTTCTGTTTGCCCGGGACGCGTGATCGTTTGGTTTTTCGACGATGATTATTCTTTTGTCATAACATCGAAAATGTCCCTCTTCCTGGTCTAGTTCTCCATTCGAGAACAATAAATACGAATTTATAAAATTTTCTGTATTTACAACGTTTCCTGTACTTCAGAATTTTAATTAAGATGAGCTGCAAATTACGGCCAGAAACGTAAGCAACGTTCCCTCGTGAAACAGGAAACGCGCTACTGTTTTCAGCGAATTGGGAGCTACGCGAAGCCAGACGGGTAGCCATGTTGGAAATTCTAAACGGATATCTTACGTCCTTGTAACAACATTTACTTCATGAGATGCGCGTTTTGAATAATACATCGACCAGAGCTATTTTACTGAATTTTATCTTCTCTAGTGTATCCTTTAAGGAAACAACTTTCTCCAGAGACATGTTGTTCATACATAGACCGAAAGCTCTGAGCCACGTGACGACTTTCAATAGAATTATACTCGGCCACAACCGTTCTTTTCATTCTGAAACTCTTCTTTTCGTCAGCCGAACGTTCATCATTGTGTTCGTCTTGGTTTTCTGATTAAATCGATACCAAACACGACATAATTACGATCATAATTGTGTAACGAGCTTTTTAACGTTTCGGACTTCACATTTATGGTAGAGGTACACGAGTTCTTCACTTCTTTTAATTTTAATTAGAAGAACGAGGCAACGTTCCAAGTGGTGGGGATAAAATCTTGACAGTTATGGTAGAGACCAATTGCGACAGTTGCGGAGATAATATTGTAGTTGACAGGTGCTCGCGGTGTTTCATCGTTTTCGGTGTTTGACACCGGTGGTTCGAAGAGACCGTTGGAAAGTGATGAATCCACATTACGCATTGGGACATTCCATTATTTCTGGCGCGACCGCCACACCGCTCGGGGACAAACGAATGGCTCGGCTGGGTCGGGTGTATCCCAGTTAATCATGGCATTAGAGTGACGGAACGCCGCTAATGCGATGCCAATTTGGCGTTAAGAATTAATGCGTGCCCGCGGCACGGCTTAGCGGCTGTTATAGGGAACTCGTCGTGTTCACGTCGACAGGGATGAACCTGTGACGCGGGGCTTTCACGTTTCTCCACGTGGAAATAATTAAGATTAGTCTGTCAGCCACGCGTCGCGGCCCGGACTTGCGGTATTGCTGGAATTAAAAAGTTTGACGGAAGTTTAACCAACCGTGGTCATCGGATTTCAATAATTAACGTCCGCGGACAATCTTGGAGGTTTTCGCTCCGCTCCGAGCGCTCCACTTTAATTTTCGGGCAATTCCAAGCGCGACGTACAATTTCCAACTAATAAAGATGCTGACGGTAGCTTATTCGAAGAAATTAAAATAATTTTGTAATCAGTAGACTGCGGATCTTTATGCAAAATAAAAATTGTCTGCACCGATTGTAAGGAATAGAAACTAAATTGAACGCGTTATTTCTTCACTTAATGATTTGAATAGAGGAGAGAAATCATATATCGACATTATCAATTTTAAAAATTTTCCAACGATTTTGAATTTCATCTACTTAACCCTCATCCGTCCCTCGTGTCAATTTGACACAGTTTTCCCGAAATAAGTTACATTGTTCTGTTATTTGTAGGTAAGTTTGGTCGAAACTTGGTAACTTTTATTTCTTTAATGAATAACCCATGACCGAAAAACCAAAGATGCAAATATTAACTTATTAATCTGATAAGTTAAAAAAACATCGAAAACCTTGTTATTTTATTTACCTTGTTATTTTATCAATTTTTTATCACTGTGTCAATTTGACACCAAGGGACAGATTCTGTTCGGAAATGAGGGACGGATGAGGGTTAAAAATCCGCGGTCTAGTAATCAGTATAGCTATGTCTGATCAAAGGTAGACTTATACTACTTACAGTGAATTATATGCTCGATTTCTCCTGTTCTGCTCAAGAAAAAATTACGGAAAAATTCATGAATACTCTACCCAATAGCACACATGACAGTGAATTATTTCAGAATTTTTGGTAGCAATGTCGATTTTTCAAAAAACCCGGAAGCATGAAATTGCCGGTTTATCAAGTTATCAAAGTACCGCGTTTATATCGAGTGTCTTCTCTTATAAAACTTACTGTTTGGTGCAGTAAAACTGGATTCGAGTGAACTACTTCGACCGATCGGTGATCGTCCGAACACAGGGACTCATTTCGCTGATCGATCGAGCATTGAGTTACATTCGATCGGCGCGGTTCTATTTAAATCATCGGCGCATTTAAGAGGCGAACCGTTCTCGAAAAGTTTCTCGGTCGAGCGAAGAGTAAAGCTCGACGCAGCGAGCCGTGTAATTCGCCGCCGAGCAGCTGCGTCTGAATCGAACTGATTCCGTGTCTCTTCCGATGAGCAAACCCGCGCCACAGAATTCGTTTTTCGCGCGCGCGCGCGGCAACTGTCGACGACACGGTAGCCCGGTTTTATGAAAGATAAAAGGAGGAAGATTCGCGTCTGGTTTTATTTTTCCCGCAGACGACGACGGACGGCGACGGGTGGTGTGGTGTGCGCGCGCTAGCGATTTAAAGCGTCCATGCACCGAGTAACGAGTATGGGGAGATGGCTGAGCTTTTTCAGTGTCGACTTGTTAGCGCAAGCCCCCGCGACCGAGTGAAAGTTTGACGTTCCCTCGCTTCCATCGGCTAACAAGCGCCCCGAGAAAAACTTCTAGTCCTGGCGAGCGGGCCACGCTGTCAAGTTTTTCATACCTGGCCGTCTGTTTTCTTAATTTGCGAGCCGAGACGGGCCGAGCCAGCACTTTCGTTACGCGTGTTCATTAAAATAATCGCGCGAGCGTGCGTGTTTGCCGTTTCACCCGACCGTTTCCTCCACTTTTCTCGCTCTGTCAACACTCTCCACCGGCGGCTACTTACGGGGAAATTACTTTTTTTTGTCAATACATATTGACTTTTTAATATAAAAACTAGTCCGACGCTTTGCACGTGCAGTCATTATACGTTCATTAGGTTACGCAAATCTTACTTAGATCTGTACGAAGAAGTTTTCTTTCGATATAAGATAATGTCCTGATAAAAGTTAATATTTAATGTGGGAAAACGGCTGCTCTTTACTTTACCGGACTCAGAATTTGTACCTTCCTCCTATAAATCATGATGTATTTGGTATGTAATCCACTAGATTTGTACCCGGGACGGCTGCAGATCGAAGTTTCGATCCTGTAGTACCAATAGTTGAGAAGTTATGCTTGTTTAAAGTTGAGCAATCTGCAGTGTTTTTGACAGGTAAGGCGCCGCCATATTGGTAGTGACGGTTGCGCGTCGCTTACCGAGTTAGTTGGTGATTAGGTCGGGAGGGGCAAGGACCAGCGAGGTCACTACAAACCAATATGGCGCTGCCCTTACCTGTCAAAAACACTGCAGATTGCTCAACTTTAAACAAGCATAACTTCTCAACTATTGATCCTACAGGATCGAAACTTCGATCTGCGGCCGCCCCGGGTACAAATCTACTGGATTACATACCAAATACATCATAATTTATAGGAGAAAGGCACAAATTTTCAGTCCGGTAATGTAAAGATTACCCGGGAAAACAGGTTTACGCCGGAGAAAAATACACGCTACGCAAAATACGTTTTAAATACTGTTTACCTGAAGCGATAGAGGATGCAAATGTATTCGTCGTGTATCACTTTAAAGCATTATTAAATCGGTTCGAAGTACAAGGGGAATTTCATGGTAGAACGGAAGCGTATTTTGTTAAGATCGCGAACAGGATTCGACTCTTCAGGATTAAGGGGTCTCGCCGGTGAAATGAATATTGGATGAGACCGGGAGAGACACTAACCCGGTTAAGTACCCCAAATGAAAATACGTCTCTCAGCTCTCTCTCTCTTTCTCCTTGAAATTTCTTCTAAGTAGAAATCGATAGCTACGCAATCCGTCGACTATGTCACTTTGAAGAGCGATTACTTACTCGACCGGATCTTAAATATCCCGAAAAAAAGTGTTTGCATTATGGATGAATTCTACCGTTCGCGTAGAAGTTCCGAATCGTTACTCAATCATCCGTGGAGATGGCTGAGAGAACAAATTCCCTCACCCCGAGTTACTCCATCCGTGAAAATCAATTACGAAAAAAGAAAAAAACTTTTTCGAACTCAAACATCGGGTACCGGCAGTCTCAAAAGTATACTCCTTTTTCGAACTGGAATTTCGACAGCGAGCAGGTTCCGTCATTTTTATATTGATTCGTTATTGTTCGATAACGCTTGTATAAATTGAAAAATATACACGTGCAGAGGCTTAAATATCGTATACAGATATAACTACTAAAATAAAATTTTTTAATGAAATTATTCTAATATTCTTTCAATTTTCTTGGATTATACAGATCATATTTACGTCCAGATTGAAACGAGAAAAAAAATCGGACGGACTCAAAGGGCCTCAGTAATAAACAAAACACTGAATAATTAGCGTAAATCTTTTGGAAAGGCTTTTCCATGGCGAACGAAATATTGCCACGTTCTGGAGAAGTGCCAATAACATGGAAAAATGTATTTTTACCAGAAAACTTGAAAAATTCATACCGTAACCATTTTCAAGATCGCCGAGTGATACTGAAAATGAAGAAGGACAGTAATCGGAGACAAGAAGTCGCGGATCAGCAGTATGCTCGCAGGGCCGAAGATTAAACCGGGCAAGTTGAGGCATCGATGGTTATAGGGGCGCTGATGAGCCCGTTTCCATCACCGTTTACGACCAGCCGTCGCTCTGCGGTGTGTTTCGAGTTTATGTAATGCACGCGGCGGTTCCGTATTCCGGCCGTGTACGCGGATATAGTCCGAGCATAAATTAACTGGGGACTGGATGTTTGTGTATGTAGGTGTCAGGCCGACAGGTGTGTGAGAACCGGCGGGCCGCGCGGATTCTCTAGCGTACGTGCGAAACAATTTCATAGAGCGCGCGTGCACCAACGTCCCAGCTAAATCGCTACTTTGCCCTCTTGATGTCAATTGCTGTCGCACGATCGGCAAGATGATTCAATTTGCCCCGCATCCGTCGGCCATACCAGCGAATTTCTGCCTTTGCGGTCGACGAAACACGCTCGTGCAACAAATTGACCGTGCTGCTAACGGAATGGTTGCTCTCTAGTATCTCGTATTGTCAAGTAGATTTTCTGCCGTTCGATTGGCCGTTCCGCAAGTTTTAAGCGGGATCCCAGTGGTACGGGTCGGTCATAACTCGGACAAATCGTCGATTCAACGCGTTCGGCAACTGTGAATCGAATTTAATTGTAATTCCTTATCGACTGCAATTTTTTCAAAATTTTTGTCACGTAGTGAACTAGTTATTCTATGAGATAAATGTGAAATAAATTACGAGACACCTACAAAAGCTCTTATTTATTATACCGGGTGTGTGGTACGCTCTCGTTCTGATAAAAGAAGGAAAGGGGATAGCGATTTCGCTGTTTTGGAAGAAACCTCAACAGAGGAGGTGATAACGACGAAAAGTAACAGTACTTCCCTGCCCAATTAAAAATTTTTAGAAATTTGCATTTGACGGATCGACTAATAGCGACCGTTGAAAGCTCGTCGAGGAGGGGAGCATAATCCGGGAAGGTCTGAATGGAGAATGAACCTGAATACATCGGGGGCGGCCGGTCGAATCTTCTAATCCGCCTTGGTGCGAATATCGACCGCAACCGGCGCCCTCATATTTGCTGTTTGAACGGCTCGAAATTATTTCACGGAATGGTAATTAACGTTGCGCGGTGATCGGGAAACAATGAATTTACCATCCTGCTGCTATCCGGTGTGGTGCAAAGCCACCCCTCTCTCTCTCTCTCTATTCACTCCCCCAACCCCAATTTCCCGTCCACCTGCCGTCGGATGAACGGTTGGCAGATTATAACGTTTTAGCAATTAAGATAGAATTTACTCGGCAAACGTGACTCTGCCGGCAGGCTGTCGCGTTAACGAAATTGAGAGTGAACTTATTACCGGCGATTCTGTCCGGCGAGGATTACACGGACTGCCCGCTACAAATGCGCGGCGCAAACAGAAATTTATGGCACGTAATTGACGGCCTATTCCCGCGAATAAATACACCGGATCCCCGTAGATCATGCGAGCGGAACGACGCGCGGCGGGGAGAGACGACTGGTTAATCCACGAACACGTACACACAGCTCTGACACGTGGAATTATTGCGGGTTACACGGACGACAATTGGCCGACGGGCACGCGAGCCGTTCACGCACGTGCGTGAACCCTCTCCTCTCTTATGTGTGTCTGTGTGTGTGTGTGTGTGTATATGTCCTGGCGAAACCCCGTCGCGGCACACAAACTCCTGAGAGACAGCTGTCCCGCCGCAAGAAAAGCAATTACCAAATTACCCTGGATTCACCGCTGAAACGAGACACAATTAACTTCGCTGGATTCATGGAGTCACGCCTCGGGCCCTTCGAGTTCCATCGCGCACCGAGTCGACCCGCGAATACCGTTTTCACTGTACCTTTGCTTACGCTGATGCTAGTCGTTCCCCACTGACTGTCGGCTGGATCCAACGAACGTTTAACTTGTAACTAGCTATTTTGTTGCACCACCCGCCGCACTTAATCGGTTTTCGCCTTTGCGCGCTCCGCGAACGGCCTCCGTCTGATTTATCGCCGACCTCTGCCACTTGCTTTTTGCTTTGACGGTGTTTAACATAACGGAAACCGACGTGTCTCTCCGGGCTGTGTCATTAATAAAGAGAGATTATCACATTACGTAAGCAGTCACGAAGACTTTTTGTATGTTTCGTCCTTTTACGTTCGTCACCGTGAACAACCTTGAATTATATAGTCACTCAAGGTCGTTCATGGTCATTTAAGCTCATGAACGCAGAAGAAGAAGAAAAATATATTAATTTCTTCTTATCTTCTGCTCCACAGCTGTCGCGTTTCAATTATTACGAGTCACAAATGCTGAGCACAAGATCAACTGGTCTTCAGCACCTGAATTCTCCCCCTTGGAGTTTGACTGAAGTTTTTGGTAACATTTCTCGACTTTTCCTTTTCCAAGTGAAGCTACAATTAGAACCGTTTCAGCAACATTTTCCAGACAGCCAACGGGTCCTCCCGTTATTGCGAACAACGTGATAAAAGGTAGCGATGCGGCAGAGCTTAGCTTACTTTAGCCTAAATTAGACTTTGATAGAAAGTTTCGGACGAATTTCAAGCCGAGAGTTTCAACAGATACGTTGAGCAGAGTTTAAGTAGAATTAAACTCCGCTCCTATTCGTTTTCGACCTTCTTCCATCTCCCGTCTCCCCTAACCTATTTCATAAGTCTCGTTCGACTCTCACGACTCTGTCCGGTCGTCACTATTGTTCTTCGTCCTCCGCGTAAATCGTCGCGCAGCCGGCTATAGGAGAAACCGGACACGGTCATCTTAAAATTAGCGTCGCTCTTCAAACTCGCAAAACTTTGTCGAAATTCATCCAAATCCAAGGAAACCGAAAACCATTTTGAAGTATATTTCTATATGTATTGTACTATCTATATAATAATGAGTAGACTGCTGATCTTTATGCAGTTATAGGTTTTGAAAATTTAAAAAAAATGCTAGGATGCAAAATACATCAGAATTTATTATGATTTCAATTTATTTCAGATCTAAAAAGGCTACTACAGTAAATCCTCTATAGACGCGACAGCCTCGGGGGGATTTGGTCGCATCTATCGTATAGGGTTGCTATTTTTTATCTCCAAAGGCCGAGCCGAACGTAGAGAAGGACAGCGCGTCTCTTTCTTTTCTATACAGCACTATACGCTAGCTATCCTTCCTTGCGCCCGAAACGTTCATCGTCAATTGAACCATATTGAAATTATATCTTGTTTGGTATCATTTTGCATCAGAACAATGCCACGAATATGTTGGTGAAAGTTCCATAAAAAAATAATGGAAAATAAAGAAGATTAAATATTGGTGTTACATTGTGATGACGCACGGGCGTTTGAACTGTGCCGGGGACTGAGATCAGATTACTAAGTTGGGGGAGATATTGTTGGTCGCATCTATCGTATAGAAATTGTCCCATCTATAGAGGATTTACTGTTCCACGGAAAATAAGATTTCATTTGTTTCGAGTTTCTTAAAATTCGTCTACGAAAATTGCAAATTGCATAAACATCCGCAGTCTAGTAATGAGCTACGACTCAATGTCATCCAAGGTCATCGCAGGACCTCGAGTCTTCAGACACACCGGGAAGTATGCTTCACGGATGTGCAAAAACAAAATTCTGAAGCCTTGTTCCCCAGTCATTCAACTAGGTCGAAATTTTTGAAATCCACTTTTGTCCGGGCGACTGTGCGGTAACCCACAGCGCGAACACGTTTCATCGTTGGTCCGAGAAACAATGAATATATCTCGCGCCGGTGCTCGTTAAATGAATATCTGCCTTGTGATTAAAAGCGCGTGCAATTCACTCTAACGAATACGCGGTATGCATGCGAGATATACGTTTCTCCGACATCGTTTAATCCCCTGCGACGATGATGAATGGCGAGTGGCAAGCCTGCGGGTTCCAAGTAGCCCGAAGAACCGGGGAAATTGATGCGCAGACGTTTGTGGCCTGGAAAATTTGAACTTTCAATTAACTGCCAGCTAGTCGTAGTAACCAATTCGTTTGGATCGCAGTAGATCGTGCCTGCAGTTGTCAGACAGGCATCAGCTGCGTGTCGCGAGTATGACCGAATTCGAAATGGAAGTTGTTTGTGATAAATGAAGTAGACTGGCCTGGCCATGGTCAGACAACGCTTTCAGGGATTATAAGGTGAATTTTTTAAAACGCAGTGTATTGTAAACTCGGGCTGTTTTCCATTCCATATTGTCTGGCAAGGTTTAACAAAGCCGAGCCACGGTCCGAAAAAGAAGAGAGGATGAGAGAGACTCGTGAAGCGGCTGGACAGACTTCGTTGCTCGTTTAACAATTATACGTCTCCGGCACAATTTCTTTCGCCGCGATAGAAAAAGTAGCCGCCTCGGTTTTAATTAGACGAAACTCGACGCCGGCGGGCTTGCGAATTTTTAATAACAATTGCCGGTAACTCGGGCTTTCGCGTGTAACCGGAGGGATCGTCTTTCCGATATCTTGTTCACTCGTAGACCGGCTACGAAAGCTCTTACTTACTATACCGGGTGTTTCAAACATTTGCTTCGAATCACTTTCCATACAAGGCGATGGGCTCGATTTTGAAACAAAATCTCGGCACAAAGGGCGGGGCTCAGACACAACAGGGACCATGATGAATCGTTATTCTCAACGTTTCGGAATTGAGGGAAAAAATATGAGGTGCATCAGTATGCAGGACTAATACGTAGGATATTAAAGGGACCGGGCACGACGTGAACGGGGGTTGGCAGTGATCGAGCAGCTGTTGTTGATGGAATTTGCGGAAGTTGTGTGGCAGCTTACGTAACAAATTATCCAAGTAATAGTTTAATATCTTCCTCTGTGCATAGGAAACGCGGTGTACTGCCGAGTTTCCCCCTGAGGAGCCGGTTGCAAAGGGTACGGGGTTATACTGCGGCCCGTTTCCGAGCGTTGGAACTTCTGCAGCTTTAATTAACCGGGATTTATATCGCGTAACTGTGCTAACATTTAATATAGTTTAGTTTAATTCGAGCACGGTTCTTCCGGCATACTTTTCCGCGAGCCGCCGCACCGGCCGGAAAAAAAAAATAAAGGGAACCGAGAAACATCGCGGCCCGTAACTTTACGGACGAATGGCGGTAGCCGGAAGTTCGCCGGCAGACCGGGAAACTATTTCGGATAACTCCGCGCCCCGCATCGTCTTTTTTCATCGTTACGCTCAAGGAGCGGAGATTCTTTGGATCTTTTTGGGTCATGCGCCTCGCTTTAAATATTTATTATTTCCATGAACCCGGAGAACGCTCCAGGGGAACGGGAGAATACGGTATGCAACGTTGCCGACCTGTATCGGTACATCGATCGGGTCCTACAGACAATGCACAAGCACACCCTTAAGTCTTCTTTTTATTCCATTTCACGTTTCAATTTTCTAGATGGTTCAAGTTGTTTTCCGGACAACGTTATTCTGCTCCGGAACTATTAACAGAGGTCGATGAATTGTAGCGGGGAACATGTAGAATCATCCCATCCACGTTTACACCGTTCTGGCACAGCCTGTAGACATATGGAAGAGAACGATTCATTTGAGACCTACAGGGTGAACATTATAAAGCGTTACAGACGAATTAGAATAATAGTAATATTTTTTTCGGCGTAAAATGTTTCGATCAATTTCTACACTAAATATAGCTATGTTGTTGTCGGGCATTTTAACGTTTCGATTCGGATTGGAATCAGTTAATGTCCTGAGCTATTCTATTGGACGAAAAGAAAGGTGGTGTGTTTCGTCCTAGACCCGCTAGAGGACTCATCAGTAAGGCTATCTAGCGAGCCTTGCCTTAGACACAAGGGTCAGAAGACTTTATGAGAAAAGTTATTAATATACTAATTGATGAGAGACAGTTCAGTAACCATTGCGCCGAAAAAAATATTACTATTATTCTAATTAAAAATCTTGCGATCGATATGAATCCCTCCTTTGTTACAGACGAATATCTCCAAAAATATTGACCATACGCAAAAATGTTTCCAAGGTGAGGTGAAGGTCAACTTTCTTTTTTTAAATGGATGTCCTAGTTTGTACACCATAGATCGATAGAGTATCAAATTCTGAGTATAAAAGTGTCCATATGTCATAGTTAACGAGAGATTGTCCAAAGAAGAAAGAAAATTGTTTCGATAATATCTCGTTAAACTATTAGATTTAGGACAGATGGACGTCAATACATTTGTACTCGGAATTCGATAGTCAATCTTCATGATACAGAAAGTAAGTCTTCCCATTTAAAAAAATCAAGGTGACCTTCTCCTTACCTTGGAGTGTCCATCGGGAAAAATAAAAATCCCACCACATGATATCCCCCTCGGTACTGAACTACTTCCATCTCAAACATTTTTGCGTACGATCAATATTTTTGGAGATATTCGTCTGTAACGCTTTTATAAATGTTCACCCCGTATAGCTCCTTTCAGATTTTTGTTCTTCGCGATGAATGCTACAGGATGCGATAAAAAGAAATGCTTCATTTTATCATGACCCTTGAAAACAGGGTCAAGACCAATATTGTTTGTAACAGAAAAAGTTGGACGAAACAATCCAGGCGTTCTCCAGATGTGTTGCGGATGCATTTGCGGTCGGGTAAAAGGCAATGCCATAAAAGTTGTTCATGGAAATTCGCGGCCGTCGATAGTGCTTTATACGACCGCGAGTCAAACGAAAATTTTAAATTTCAAATGTGGTTGGTTAGATGAGACTGCCCGTCCGGGAATATTACAATGCTTTGCATATTCCATCACGCTATAAATGCATAAACATTAGCAGTCGAGTGAGACGATTTTATTCGACTATGGGATCCACGAATTGGAGTATAAACATATTAATACGTGTGATCACCGATATAGGTGGGAATAAATTAATTTACCGACAGTATTATCTGTTGATAATGTTTTATTTGACTTCTTAATTTACGCTTAACAAAATGAGGATTGTTCGAATTTTTAGGTTGGGAGAAAGATTCGTTGGAAGACTGTCGCGACAGCTTGGCCACGAGGAGTGCCCTGGAAAATTCATGGGGGACATGGCTTAATTACGTAGTCCGTGTCTCTGATGTAATTAGCATGCCACCGATACGCCGGGGTCTGCGATAATCGTCTTACGTGGCTCGGCGAGCGGCCCCCTTTGAATGCAAGCCGGGGCTTACATCCGATATTAATATCGCTTTTCCGTAACCGAAGGGGGCCGACGAAACCGGAATAACCATAAGTTAGACGCTTCAATGTGTCCGTCGATATTGCGTTAGTTAGGTGGCGCGATCGCGCGTAACACAACGGACCCGTTGTCGCTTCGGTTGCCAGAACGCCAAGAATTTACAGGAAAATTCGTCCTTTGTGCCTGTCTCCTCTGTCTCGCTGACGTTCCGATGAATTTTAATGGGAATCGTAAACACTGAGCATATCTGCGACCGCATAGATTATTCACGAACATTCTGAATGAGTGACGCTTCCGTAACACCAGGTTCACGGAGCGCTAAAAGTGACTCGTTCATTTATTCACTTACTCGTTATTGCTTTAAACCAAGTGGTTTATTTATACATTGGCTCTAAATTGTTGCGGTTGCTTTAGAAAAATGGCAAAATCTATCCAAATCTTTTTGACATTAATTTAAACAATACAGTGCTGTGAATAATTATAAACTCACACTTATTTCCGGTATTTTTTCGTTATTATTACCAAGAATCCACTAAGTAAGTTTTACTACATTTATGATGAGGTAGTACGACATTTTCTATGCTAGCAGTTTCTTGCTATCTCTTCTTCGTGCAATGTATAGTAGCTGAATGTTTCAAAACAAGGAGATTTGAGCTGTGAATATTTATAAACTCAGTCGCTGCTCATTCACAACGTTTCTGAAGTTTTGTCAGATCTTTTTAGTGATAGTAATATTACAGCAAGTCTCTAAAAGTATTTTTTTTAAAGATCTTTGAAACAATTCTGTACTGTACATTATGCCGCATGACACGCAATTGAGTGATGTAGGAAAACAACGAATAATCAATTTGAAGAGCTATGGGAAAAGTCAACGGCAATTTGCGAGTATAATTAAGAGATCCCAAAGTGTAGTTACAAATTTCTTGAAACTTCGTATTGAAAATTGCGGTAATATCGAGCGATTAAGACGACCTACACGATTTTCGTCAACTGTAAAACGTGCAGTTTTAAGGGAGACGTTTTAAATGTTTGCGAAAACCGCCATTACAAAAGCGTCATACTGACGCTAGACTAAAATTTGCCGAAATATTCATTCATCAAAATAATTGAACCACAATTTTAAGAACAAATGCCATTTTTTCCAAATTTCTGAGGAACAAAACTATTATTTTTTGTTTGCTCACTTTTGTTTTGTATTTGAATATAAAAATGCATAAACGGTTTCCTCAATTTTCGTTTCAGTACTATGTAAACATAAAAATATGGTTGAGTTTATAATTATTCACAGCACTGTATGCACCCAAAAAGATAAACTTTTTAAATTCACGATTTAGAGAGAATAATATGTATAAAATATGTTTAAAAAAGTGTCAACGACCTTCATACGACGGCTACACCTTCAAAGAAAAACGATTGACATTAGCAACCCGCTAGAACAAAGATACAGTTTGTTACAATTTCGTGAATCGCCCTGTACATCGTGAACACGTGAAAACCCGTGTAAACGTCAAGCCACCCAGTAGATAAACTTGAAGACCGCTTCGCTCTATGTCCCGGAATCCATTCGTTGTCGACGTAGCCGGGAATCTTGAAAAGATTTCGCAGCCGTATGGACGAGGGTCGTGAAAGTAATAATTTCAAGGGAGTCGTAAGAAACCAAGCCGATAAGTACATAAAAATGTGTAGCTAGGGGTAGCGCGGGAGGGCGGGGGAGTGGGGATAAAACCGCAAATACAATAAATTTCCGCGAGGTTGGCCCGTAACTCGCTTGAACACGAGCGTCGATCTTTCCAGCCGGCAAAGACAGCGGAAGCCCGGCACGTAATTCCGGCTGCTCCGGGCGATACTTTCCGGTTATCTCGGCAGCGAGAAGCCGACGGCGCGGCGTCTTCGTCGACGTTGTCGTTGTCGTGGTCCGGGCAGGTCGGTTGCGGAAGCCGCACTTGAATGGCGACAAGAAACGACCGCGTTAGAAATACGATTTTAGAGGCGCGAGCGACCATATAACCGACGACGGTCGACGTCCCCGTGGAAACTACGAGCTTCCGTCCGTGTCCAACCATCGCTGCTTAAAACAGGAAGCCCGGGGGGAAGGGCCGGCGTATGAACCATTTCCTACCCCCGTTCTGAAACCCCCTACAGCCACACTGTAATGTCGTCCACGATTAAAACGGAATATTTGAGACCATATCCGGAACTAATCGCTGATCTCTTCATCCCTGTTCCTCTGCCTGCAATCCGGGCTTATCTTATCGTTTAGATGTTTTACGTTCGCCATCGTGGGATATTTCCCCCGGAAACACCGCGGAAACTATTATTTGTAGGCTCGAAGTCGAATACGTTCCTCAAAGTATATTTTCCATCAGAAAAGGTGGAGTTACGTGACCGACTATAGGTCTGTATAATACTTATCTCACTCTCTGAATCAGTAGGGAATGCTCTGAGAGGGCGTGGCCTCTTTGCTCTCGATGGAGCTAGAACAAAGCCCTACAGGGCAATGTCTGTCCAAGCTTGATATGAAATTTCCTGCAGTGATGGCGATACAGTATCGATATATCGGAAGATCGATATTCAATGTGGTGCTACATTCTAGTATCGATACTTAATCTATAGGATGTCCCAAAATTCCTTCAACAGCCGGAAATGGGAGGTTCCTGAGATCATTTGAAGCAATATTTTCCTTTGCAAAAATTTTATCCGCGGCTTTGTTTAGGAGTTATTAACGAAATACGCGGACCAATCAGAGCGCGACCTAGACGCGAGTTGCCACAGTCGGCCAATAGACAGTTGGCGCGCCATGACTACTGTGCCAACTCGTGTCTAGGTCGCGCTCTGATTGGTCCGTGGTTTTTCGTTAATAACTCCTAAACAAAGCCGTGGATAACATTTTTGCAAAGGAAAATGTTCCTTCAAATGATCTCAGGAACCTCCCATTTCCGGCTGTTGAAGGAATTTTGGGTATAAATATCGAAATTTCGATACCATCGTTGCATTCGCTGTAACATTAATCATAACGGAAACGAACCAATCGCGAGTCTCCCTTGAAGTTTGCAATGGGTCGTAGAAAAAATAAAATCTCAACTTTTTCAGAAATTCTCACATCTGCAATATACTGACGAAACACTGCAACCTTCAATTTAAAATAATTTTCTTTGGGAATGTGTTCCGATCTCTAGAAACATTTTTCAGCAGGGAGAAAATTCGTCGCGACTCCGCACGAACTACTTTTTCTCCAATTTTTGAGTTGACGAATTTTCTTGGAAAATAAGTTGCCGTGTGTGTCAACGATTTTGATTAAGGGAACTGTCCAATTTCGTCGGTCAATCTCTTACATCTTGAACCTGGAAAATTTCAAAGAAAAGAGAAGACGGGTGTTTTGTCCTAGATCCGGTAGGGGACTCATCAGTGGAGAGCGGGTTTGATGCATTTATGATAAAAATGATAAATTTGAAATAATAAAAAGGTTTAAAGAAATTGAAAATATCGTTGCATTATTGCATCGATATCTCAATGTTCCATGCACCTTCAAACCACATTACAATTCCTGTATGTTAACGCACTATCCCCCACAATTAGCATGAAAAACTCCGCAAAAAATGCTCAACGCTAGCACGAAAACATTCCCTCGCTCGACCACATTAATTCCGACCGACCACCTTTTTTAACGCAACATAAACAAGAACATCAACACCGTATGTTGACGTTTTTTTATTTAGATTATGTTTGCAATTCCGAGTTACAGACAAATAAAAAACTATAGCGAGGCAGATGGTGTTTGTTCTGCCAGCACGATCGACGTGGGCCAACTTGGATTAAAATGATAAATCAGCAATATTCGATTTAAAATATCTGCAAACATTACGAAACTCGAAGAAAATCGAAAAAATCGATTTTTCAAAAATGAAAGACGGAATACCCGGTTAATGCGATACAAATCAAAGAGTGTCGGAATTTTTCTCGACGTATTGCAATCCCGAAATTATCGGAAAAGGACGCGGAGTAGCGCGACGCCAGTGTGGAGTAATCACTGTCGAATCTAACGAGCCGGGCGCAATCTAGCAACCCGAATCCAGGATTTCCATCCCGGAAATGCGGTTCTAGTTGCACATAGCTCATAGCTTAGCCCGTCGTTCTTAAGGGATAATTGCTCGTGGAAACACGCCCGACGCAAGCGTCGCCTGCGCGCAGATTTACAGAAATTCTCCCTTGCCCACCCCCGAAACATCCTCGCGCGTTTTACCCTTTGACTGCGCGTTTCGCGCGTGCAAACCTTGATCTTCGAAAACGGGTCAAGCCTTTAATCCGTTCTCGATCGGTGCTCGGCACACAGCACGTGGATCGTGATCGTTGACGCTGCGATTATTCCGTCACCGTCTGGAGAGTGTTCGCGAAATCATTTCGACGTCATCGTTCGCGTCGCCAACCTTCGAATTTGCATACTCGCGAGAGCCCGCTCCCAACCCGTCCATCGAATAATCAATTAGCAGATTGTTTCGCGGCCTTCCAATTCCCTCTCTCTCTCTCTCGAAAAACCGAAACCAGGTCGAAGGAAATTAATTCGGGAGACGCGCTCGACCAGACTCGATATTTCAGCCGTTCGATTTCACTCGAAGCGATGGGAGATAGTCCGTTTCATCCGGCAACGTCTTCCTTTAGACATGGCACGCTGAGCCAGTACGATCTTTATGCACTTAAACAATTTTTTTTGAGAAATCCGATGAAAATGCATTTTAAAAAAATTTTTCACACGGTTTGGTAGACACAATAATATTTTTGGCTGCTCTTTACTTTACCGGACTCAAAATTTGTGCCTTTCTCCTACGAATTATGATGTATTTGGTATGTAATCCAGTAGATTTGTACTCAGCGCGGACGCAGATCGAAGTTTCGATCCTGTAGGACCAACGGTTGAGGAGTTATGGTTGCTGAAAGTTGATCATATTTCCAGTTTCTTGACAGGTAAGGGCGCCGCCATATTGGTTTGTAGTGACGGTCGCACGCCGCTTACTGAGTTGGTTAGGATTAGGTTGAGCTGGGGGCGGCAAGGTAAGCGGATCGCGGTCGTCACTACAAACTAATATGGCGGCGCTCTTGCTTGTCAAAAATGCTCAACTTTAACCGACCATAACTCCTCAACTATTGATCCTAGAGGATCGAAACTTCGATCTACATCCGCGTCGGGTACACATCTACTGGATTACATACCAAATACATCATAATTCGTAGGAGAAAGGTACTAATTTTGAGTCTGGTGAAGTAAAGTTTACCCATCTTTTTCGATATCATTCTTTTCATTGAAATTTTTTCAGGGGCTGATTTCCACCCCTCCAATACGAGAAGCAGTAGATATATCTTGCTCTGCTTGGACGGCTTGGAACACTTGCATTCGAACACTTCCAACCTTACTCTCAATTAATAATTTTCCATAGGATGGGGGAAATGTTTACTTTGGATTATACCGTCGAAAGCTTAGAATTATACGCTTATTCCACTTGGAGATTAATATTCACGCTCGAAGCGAACGGATCAGTCGATGAATTTTCCAGCTTTAATGGGCTTCATGGATTTAATGGAATAATTTGGGATGCAGACACCGACGCGATCATCGGCGTCGCTAGTCAACGCGATAAACTTCGTCGAGAAGTTTTTCGCAGCATCTGGTCGCAAAGTGTTTTCCGATGGAAACGTTTTTACGAGATGTTGGTTACTTAACTCATACGTGGCTTTATGGTGCCATAAGGAAGTTCATCGGCCATTATCGAGTTGGTCCACAGACTTTACATGAACGTCTGCTTCGTTTACTGCGCTCTATTATTTCGAAAGATTTTATGCAACGTGCTGAACGCAAGAGTATTCGCACACCCCTTAAAAAGGAATAACTTTTCAAAAAATTTTATCAACCCTCGGACAACGGACGATTTTTATAGCTATACAGGGTGTCTCAGCTGAAGGAGGCCACCTAAATATCTCCTTTATTTTTAATGGCACAAAAAAATATTTATGGCATAATTTAAATGGTATCAATAACAATTCTTTTTGTCCGGTTATTTTTTCATACTTTTTTCAAGGTCGTCGTTATTCTTTTATCGGGAAAACTTTTTTTTATTCCATCTTGTTAATGACTCAAGCATATTCAAATGTATTTTTTCAGCCGCTATAAGATGGAATAAGAAAAATAAGTTTTCCCGATACAAGTATAACGATGACCTTGAAAAAACTATGAAAAAATAAGCGGACAAAACAAATTGTTCTTCTATCAATAATATTCCTCCTTCGATACCATTTAAATTATGCCATTAAAAATAAAGGAGATATTTACCCTATATAATTGGCAATGCTCAAGGTCGTTCACTGCTATAATAATTTTTAAAAATTATCTTTTGATGATATCTCGTGTAGACACATTAGTCTTTCCGATATCCCCAATGAAACAGCTATTCAGTTAGCTTAATTGTCAGAAATTGAGTACTTAAATGACAATTTGGCTGTTCCCGGTCAAAATAGACTCCGGCACAGTATGCAGAGCAATTAGATTAATTGCTCTGAAACTTTTCACACTTTGAATTTATACGTTATTCAAAATTTGTCGGCGGAACTGAACGCGCAAAATGACGAAAAAAATGTGTCGACATTTCCCTGGAACTGGTTTCCCTTATCCAATGAGGTTCCCGGATTTACCTCTACGAGCCTGTAAATAAAGTTTCGCGCGCGTTTCCGTTTCTTTCCTCGGCGCTCGCGGAGAGGTTCGCAAGGTTAATGGACAGCCGGTTCGTTCCGGGCCTCGAGACTCCGGAGGGATTTATTTCCCGTCGTCGTTTGCGCGTGAGTTCGTCAGAGGCCATTAGCAGCAAAGAGGAGCGGAGCGTAAACATGTTATTCGAATTCCGTCTTCATATCCGTTTCCAGGAGACGGTGCCACCCCCTCGAGCTCGAGAATCGTCACTCGGTCGACGAGGTCGGCTGACGCCGATAAAATAATCAAGGAGAGAGTAACAGAGCGAGGGAGAGAGAGAGTGAGAGAGTCGGAGAAAGTTCGTGAGAGCTCCAAGCAAAGATGTCGCGCACAACGAGTCAAATTAGGATGACTCCGAGCGCTCGAAATGAGAAAACAAGCACAGGAGAGAAGGGGGAGAAGTCATCAGGACCAGCGACTCGAGGAGCGACTGTGCTGATTCAAACTCGTATTGAATTAGTAGGGATTACAGATCCCAGCACTTTCGATCTTTGCCGCTTGGCCTGCGAGCAGCTCGTTTAGATCGCGTTTGCCCCTCTGTTAAGCTCCCTCCCCGTTCACTTTAATTCGTGCTTTAATCCCTGTACGAGGATTCGGATCGTATATCAGTTTCTCCCTGGAATTTCGGCGTTGTCGGAGCTCCCTGCCATTTGATGAAATCATATTTCACGTGATTGCACCAGCCAGCAGTTCGTCTCCAACACGTTTACTATGCCGTAATTGTTCCTGATTTATAAACGATATCAATCTCGAACGATGGACGAAACTAAGGACAGAACGATGCTGTTCACTTTTGTAAACGAAAGTTAATCAATACAGTTTGTAGAGTAGCTTGCTTCTCGCTACTAGAATAATCTGTTATCCAACGATCGGATAATAAATTAACAAGCATAAGAAGATATTCTTCAAAGCGAGCGAATGCGTTGTTCTCACCCATGGGAACGTTCTCTGGCCCAGTTAATCCGGAGCTCATAATCTCGACTGATACCTTAACTCCCTTAAAATTTGTCTGGCCTCTATGGGCAATTTATCAATCTCTCCGCTATCTAGCCGACCGCCCATCAATCCGCCCCCTGCTGTTGCTTCCCCTTTGCCGCGGGGTTTACCGAATCTGACGAGGGATCGAGAGTAGAAACGTTGACTGCACTCGGTTAAATTTAACGTTGTTACGTTAATTCGCAAAACTTCCGGGGAAAGATATTAAAAACTCATTAAACTATTAAATTAATGGCCCGGAACTTTGCACATGTTTTTTAGATTTGCTCAAAAAAGTTCGTTACTATTAAATTCTATATAAAATTATATAATTTTCGTAATAATTTAATATTATTTTTAATAAAATTTACTTTTAAATCCTATCTTCATTATATACTAAAATTCAAATAAAAAAATTATTCTCCAGTGCTTGTAGCTTTTTCATGACGAGATTTCGACGAATCCAAACGTAAAAATGGCGAAAAAATATATCGACATTTTCCTGGAAAAAGTTGTCGAAACTGTCGAGCTGTGCAACATATTTAAATTTCATCAGAATCGGAGGGATGCTTTTTTCAAGGAGTGGGTGCACGGTGCAGCGAAAAGTCGGTCGCCGGTTAAATAATTCATAATTTTGTTTTACAGGTGATACACGCTCGAAAACTCGTTCGTAGCCTCTACTAGAATTATTGAAAATTCCAATGGAGCGTTACGGGCCCGAAAGCGGCGACTGTTCGGACAGGAATTGAATTATGCTCGCAGTACAAACAGAATTTTGTAGCTTTTCGTCTACAAACTTTGTTTATGCATTCCCGCTCCGGCAATGAAAGCTATCGCGGAAATATAACGCTATTATGTCCTGCTGAAAAAATCGTGTCAGTTTCGCGACGAAAAAGTGTTTGCACACTCTAACTTTATCCATGCAACTGGGTGCGCTATTATTATTCTAAACTGCTGGATTGCTGTCGACTGAAATGATATTAATATTGGGTTGGCAAATAAGTTCGTTCGATTTTTGTGATTTATTACAATGTAAAAAACCGAACGAACTTATTTGCCAACCCAATAGATTCAAGTAACAGTTATAGAACAGTTATAAAAGAGAAGCTGGTGGTTCAAATACGAATTATATTTCCCAAGCAAAGGTATTACGAACAGTAACTGTAAACCGCGCGGAAGCGTAGTTCGAGGCAGAGATCAATTTTCCTCCGCGGGATCTCTAAACGAACCCGTTTTACTGCGGGACAGGAAACGTTCTCGTCTTCGATCTTCTTAGCTGGCGAACAATGCCGAGATCGATACACCGATCACAATGTGTGTCATCGACGAGGAAACCCATTTCCTACGTAAACGGGATCCCTCCGCAATCCTCTGCGACTCGGCTCGTTCTTCCTACCTCTCTCTTCTCTTCTCTCTCTCGCACACATCTATATCTTATCTCGTCTCACTCCCCTCTCGTCTATCTTCTCTATCTCTATATTTATCTCTTCTACAGGGTGAGGCATCTGAAACATGCCACCCTTACAACTCGGTTGCTATTGCCAATAGACACAAATGTCTCGGACAAAACTTGCTTGGTTTTGAGGTTGGCATGATCATGTAAGAAACTAAGATGTGGAAAGGTTGGTAGAGGACATACGAAGGACACCTCCGAATTTGAAATGGAATGATACATTTCTCTATGTACTATCTAATAGAGGTCGTTCAAGGTCGTCCTCGCAGTTGTCCTTCAACGACCTTCAAGCGATTTAAAGATAGTCTTACATTATTTTCAATCTATTAACCCCTTGCCTTACAATATCGTGTCCGGCTCGTGATGAAGATTCTGAACAGATTCTAATAAAAATGTATATAGAGAATAGAGAACATATAGGCATACAATAGATATAAGTTTTATCCTTCTTTAGGGAATCACGATCTACAAATAAGTTCTAATCATTGAAACCGCGTGAAGTAGATCGTAGGGTTAAACATATTATGGAAGAACATGATCCCTTCGGTTCTCGAACTGGTGAAAGAAGATCGTGAACCACGAAGAAGCGGATCGATTCGCGTGAAATGTTGAAGCGACCGGGATCGATACCCACCCGCGGGGTTCCTCGACGGTGTCCAGCTGACGGTGTCCAACTGCCGGTGTGGACGGTTCAATTTACTTCGTTCCGCGCGACACAAAGAAGCGGCTCCGTGGTTTCGGTTCCCGTGGGAACGGACGTGTCGACCGAAGATAGCGAAACCGTCGAAACAAAGGCGGAGAAGGAATGATCCGTCGATAGCAATGGCTTCTTGCGAACCGTCCACGTTGCAGCAGCACGTCCAGCCCCGGATACCTTTGCAGAGTTTTCTCCCGGAAGTCTTGTACGCTGGCTTTTCGCCTGGACACACGAGACCACGATCACCGCGAACAAAAGAGAACACAAAGAGAGGCGAGAGCGAGAAAGTGATAGAGACACCGACTCCGATTAACATCGAAGCGCGACACCGGCCAGTATTTACATTTAGATCGAAAAATGATTTATCGTGTGTAACCCGTTATCAGGTGACCCAGTGTCCAAGGGAGCCATGAAATATTCATATCTTTCTCACCTGGCCACTCGTAAAATTCTCGACCCTCTCCACTCTGGTCCACACACACGTCCTCCCTTTCACCCGCTCGTTTCTCGTTCCCCACTCGGACGGAATTTATGGCCCGATTGTACGCGGCTGGCCCCTGATTGCAAACACGGTCAATGATTAATTAGCCTCGAGCCAGTGGACGCGTGAATATTTGGAAAATGCTTGTCGGTCGGCGACCGTCGGTTTATTAGATGATCATTCGAACCGAACGTTACCGGAATTCGCGATTTTATAACGCCCGGCTACCGCGGGTCTGTCGACGCGACAACTTCGTTCGGTCTCGTTCAGAGAATCGACGGGGCTCGTTATACTCGCGGTTATTTATTATTGTGTCACGAGTGTTAGGTGCACGGATCAATTCGCGACACACTCGCGGTTAATTAAAATCTTCCTGCTATTCCGATGACCTCAAAATATGTCGTCAAGGTCGAATCGTTTCTCCGTACCGAACTATCCTACGTATCGTCAACGGTGTCTCATTGCGTTAGGGGCGTTCGAATTCAAATCCCGATTCGATCGTCACCGACTGCTCGGAAATATTCGGCGACAAACAGGAAAGAAAAATCCTGGACTTTTCAAGTAGGTTCGGTATGCAATTACTGGAGCGTGGAGGATCGAACGGCGCTCCTTCCACGATTAAGAGGATCGATCCCGGTCTTCCGGGCGCAATCGTGCGAGCTGTGAATCGTCATTGTAGCCGAGATCCGGAGTGTCTGTCGAGGGTTTATTTCAATTTCCAATCTAATAAGAAATTCTTTCGTGACTGTTCTCCGTCCTCGCCATCCTTTCTCTTCGCTCCCCTCCCGCGAAATTTGTCCCGAGATCCTTCTAGCCAGCCTCTCCACCCAGCCCTGCATCGTACAGGCAGCCATCGCCACTCAGCCAGCCATCTTTGGCACCCTTCAACCCCCCTTTAGCCTCTCTATGCCGTCGCTATCGTTCGTCTCCTTCGCTTCCTTCCCCTTTCCCGAACCCTCCACCCCCACGAGTCCCTTCGTCGTCCCCTACACGACTTATCTTCCACTATCTGAGACGGTAACCCCCTCGAACCACCCCTATCTTCTCGCAGTTTCTCACCGCTTCCTTCACCGAACCGTTCCCCGCACCCCCTCTATTTCTCATTTGTCCGTCGGAGTTCCGCCGGGAAGTGACGGTATCGCCGACAGACATAACCGGGGCCCGCCGGCGATGATTATTTCACGATCAACCGCGCCGTCCCTCTGCTTTATGCGACCTGTTACGACCCCTCCTCCTCACACACACGCCTCCCAGGTCGTTCCAATCCCGCGGCGAAAAGTGGCGATAAGAACGATGTCTTTCTTCCGAAACCGGCAACTTTTTCCTAGGCCGACAATCCTTCCGAGAACAGCAATGTCCATGATTCAGGCTATATCCATATGGACGCCGCCATGTTGGTATGTACTCGGAACATCGTCCAACAAGCGAGGACTCGATTCGACGTTGAATTTTTCGAGATTACCGGGCTGTGCCCGGTGAACTACATTTTAATCCCTCGGCATCGGAACCGCTTGTAAAATGATTAAATCGCCGGAGAAAGGGTAGCCTCTCTTTGTTCCTTCGTCTTCTTCGTCGCCGCCACCTCGACCCCGCGTCGCCCCTGTGACTCTGCTTCTCCTCGAGAACGTGAACTGGTGCAATGGGTCAACGGGAAGATTTCTAGCCACGGGACCACGCGACTTCCTCGGTAAACTTGGGAAAGGGGGCTTCCAATTAGGGAAGTAGCGAGTCGAGTTCGCCCCAAAAACCACGAATTAGTGGCCCCGAGACTGTCGACGGGATTAGCCGGAACCTCTGGAGTCGCGGAATTCTTCATCTGGCCCGCGCTCGAAATTAAACATAGGAACCGTGGATCGAGTCTAACGGTCCATTGTACGCCGGATATCCTTTCGATCCCCGACGAGTTTCTTATTTCCAAGGAAGTCGGATCTGAATATTTATCGACGATCGTTCTGTTTTTTGTAGACCATCGAAACATTCAGGAATATTAAAAGATTTGACTAGAACGATTAGCATGATTGGACCGAGAAAATTGAGGAGAGTACAGTTGCCGGCCTCTGGCGGAAGCGTGGGGAAGCTTGTAGATGGGGTGACAAGTCTCCCTCGGAGAGCGCCACCAGAGAATCAATTAAAACATGGCGATTACTGGTGGAATCGTTGCTAAATGGATGATTCCGTATGCGTAACAGTGACCTATAAGAAAGTCTCGCTGTGTAAACCGTCGAGGGACGCAATCCTGGTGATCCTCGAGGGCCCCATTACCCTTGGTCGTTCCTTCCTGGATCTTTCCCGGAACCGTTGGATTCGCCGGTGGAGGTCGTTCCGCGCTCGCAACACTGACATCAGAATTCCCATCGGTGGACGAGCTTATCCCGACCCCGTCCCTGTGAGCGAATTGGCACGGAAACGCAAATCAAATCTACGAGGAGTGGGGTTGGACCTAGACGATCACGTTCCCGGGGACGCATAAATCAAGCGGGTGCGGAGGGAACAACCCGATCCCCGTGATCTTCCCCGGGTAGATTTATACGTAACAAAAGCGAAAAGATCCTGTCTGTATGCCACCGGTATAAATCCGGGGCGACAAAGCACCCGAACGAAACAAGGCGAATGAGAAGAGAAATAGAGAGAGAGAGAGGAGGATCGCGCGCAAGATTGCAAAGTCTCTAGCTCCAGTGCCGAGAGATTGGAACCACCCCCGTGACCCTGGGACCACCCCGACAATTACCGCGAATGTGAACAGCCGAGTACGCGACAGTGTTGCGGGCCACCAGGATCGGTTGTCCCGCAGGAAACGTCGTTTAATAGAAGGGCCGCGGTAAAGGACGAGAGTAAATAAGCGGACCCGGCGTTATCCTCCTTTTGTTCTCCCCTTGCTTGGCCAACCGTTGCACCACGAGAAAGCTCTCGTTATTCGATACGCTCGCCGGCAAGAATTCCGCTCACAAGGAGAAATTGCTTTCCTTCGGGCTCGCTCGGGCTCCCGGAACGTTCATTGGTCATTTCAACGTTATAGAAATATTAGTTTGTCACTGGACGCCAATTCACTCGGCAGATACGCGTTTCTGTCGTTGAATACTATTGAATATGCAGTGCTGTGATTATTTATAAACACAAGCGCATTCTCTTTCTTTCAATATTTTCAAGAATACTCTCTTCGTGTAGAAGCCTTTGGATCTTCAAGTTTGATGATCAAACTGTGTCCGAAACAGAAGCAACAGGTTTTATGCATCGATCAAATAAGTCGCCCGAGGTTTTGGTTCGAGGACTTTCAAACTAGTTTCTTGCGATGCTTGCTAATGACAGTAATCAAATATTTTAAACGACTGTGTCCTCGGGAGCACAACTAAAAACGTCCAGATGAAATAAGATTTTGTAAATGCCGACCTGGTTCAAACTCGAGAATACTACATATGCCGAAGATACTTCCGAAGTCTGAAGTAAAGTTATAATTAGCGAAGTAAACTTCGAAGTTCTGGAATACGAGAATCGGAATGGGTGATGGAAAGTATGGCTGCGAGGGGAAAGTAGTTATTATAAGATACTCCCTTGGGAAGACAGTTATCATAAAGTGAGTTTGGTCTGGTTTACCGTTCCCGGCTTTGAAAGTGCGGAAACATTGAATTTCGCGGATAGAAGACGCAGCCGAGCGTGTATTCTTCTCTCGGCATAAATACGAAACTTCATTCCATTTTCCCTGGGTTTCGCAGTAATCGTCTGGGCGCTTCGAACTCGCGTGAAAATTAAATCCGGAAGTTGCATTCATCACCTGCCTTTCGAGGCGGAGGGGGTAAAAAGAATGTGGGGCAAGCTTGCAAGCTGAAGTGGACGGAAGAAATTTCAACTAGCCAGCCGGGAAAAATCTCGATTATTTCTCTTTTTCTTCTTGAAACCGTGACCGCTAAAAATTCCAAGAATGAAGGAAGCTTGTACGTTCCCCGAGCTCGTCCCCCTTCACAATGCCTTTTCTCCTGCTCCTTTTATTTTCGACCTCGTCCAAGCTCCGAAACACTTTTTCCTAATGGCACCCAGGTCTGGAAGTCCCCGGCGTCATTGTCATTTACTGCACACAGACACGCGCGCGTAATAGTTCTACGCTGCTGTCCTCTTAGAAGGCGCAATCTTATGAATATTACAATTTGCCATCGTTCCACTGGAAACTAGTCCAACGGCTCCGAGCTATTTAATGGCTGCGAGATTCTGAAATTGTTATTGTTCCGAACACTCGTCTCGAAATCTTCCCGGGCGATCGCTGCTGATTAATTGAACCGGAAAACTTCGCCGTGACTCGAATGCTTTTCGGAGCATTCAATTTAAGGTAAGGTTCAATCTTAGCTTGAAAACTTCCCACGCGCATAATTATCTTCTAATATTCTATCGTTATGACGTGAGACCGAATTCTACATCGTAAGTACTTCTCAGCCCGCTGGCAATAAAAACGGAAGTCGATTTACAATAATTTCCGTAGTGTTCTGAGGATGTTTGGAAGCAGTGCCCTTAATTGTTAGGGTACTCCCCTATTGAAAATATTTATCATTTCGTTTCCTTGTCATCGCTTCGCCAATAGCTTCCGTGTGTGCAATGGTAGAGGTGGGCGCAGGATAAAGTAAGACCGTATTCTTTGTTAAGCCATCATCTGGTCGAACAGTAGGTATTATTGAGAACTGAAAAGAAATCTCCTGAGACGGCACAGGAGAAGGGACACAGTCCCAACATTTAGGGGAGTACACAATGCGTAGGACTCCTTGTGCAAGAGACTTCTTTTTCAGCCATCTTCTCGACTGTGGGGTGTACACTCGCGTATTCGCGATCCTTTAATAACTTTTAATTTTTCTCTAAAATTCTCTCCGTGAATCCAGCATATTATCTTCCGGAACATCCCCCGGATTATCCCCGGGGGTAAATGCAAAGTAGATAGCAAAGAGTGTATGCTATTTTCCATTTTACTCGGTCCGAACAATTAAATTCGCCGCTACCTCGAGAGCGTGGACGCGACACAAAGCTTGGCGTGGGAGGTTCGTCGAAATTGATACAAGCTTTGTTCTCGCGAGCCGTCGTCAGCGAATAGGCGATGCTCTGGCGACCGGTACGACTTCCCGCGGAATTATTGCTAGAGTTGTCGCTGTTAACCGGAAACTGTGAAACCATAGAGGCAGGGAGCCGTGGAATCGCGGCCGAAATCCGTGAAAGCGGTTACGCGAGGGCAAACGAGCGTCGGCTCGCGAACCATGCTCCTCTTTTGTCCTCCGGATGCGTTTCTGTCGTCCTTTCCCCCTCCCCACCGCGACATTCCATCCCTCTTTTATCGTTGTGTTTCGACATAACTGGTTTAAGCCCTTTACACACCTCCCACGCCCACTGATAATTGCTGCGTTAAATTTCATGGGATACGCTTCCGCACCGGCTCGCATAAAGGGGAAAGAGCAACAAAAACTGGAACGGCCGCGAGTCTTTTAAGATGTCCTCTTTATGAATCCCAGCTCTTTGTCCAACGGTGCTCCGAGGGCTTATCGTCGCGGCGTCGCGACGACCGGCTTCGAACGAGTCGTTCTCGACTTTCATGCACTTCGCGCTCTCCTCCCTCTGTCTCTCTCCCACCCCCTCTCTCCGCGTCCTCGGACCAATGCCGGGATATCCTGCCCCCTTTTGTAGTATTAATTGAAACTTACACTCTTCACGCTGTCTTTAAACCCTCAAGTCCTTTTGCACCCGATCCAAAAACGTCAAAATAACGTCCAATATTTTTCATTCACAGTTACTGAAATTGTACGGGTGCTTAAAATTATTTCTTTGGATATACAGGGTGGGGCATTCGAAACCTACTTGGTATGGATGAGCTCATAATGCGATGTTACTGATATTTTTACATGTGGAGGCGCCAAGGATATATGTATAAAGGTATACTCTGTTTTCTTTTTTAAATTAAATAAATTCGTGACACCCTAATCCACTTCTGACGCGACATTCTGCTCCATTCAAAGCCGGTAATTAAAATGCCACGGACCGGTCCTCCGTGATTGTCCGCTTAATTCGTATCATCTCTTACAATACCCGATGAATTTTTAATTCGCCAAACGGTGGAATCCTCGCGTTTAATTCATGCGGCTTTATTAAACTCGACCCGGGCCGAGCCTTCGGAGAACCTTCGACTTTACTTCGTTAATTAAACGAGACGTCGGTCGACTCGCCGTGAATATTATGTCTGGAACACGGCTTGACGGCAAGCTGGCCCACCCGGACGAGCCGTCAAACCGCGGGAACTGCGGGATCCAGATAGCAACCCGGTCGACATAGGACATTTGTTTCTTATCCAACCCCCCCGGATAAGAGAAGATGGAAACACGACCGGGCATTATGGAGTGTCGCGCAAAGCCGCCGTGATCCTGGAAGCGGATTTTCATATTGATACGCGAACTTCTGTCGGAATCTTTTACGATCCCTGCCAGTTCAAACCATCCTCGGATCTTCTTTGCCCTGGTTTCCGTTGAATCACGTACATACGTCCACAATGTCTGCTGTGATAGCTCTCGTAGAGAATAGGGTAAACGTGCCCTATTTCATAGATACACAATAATTAATACAAATGTCTAAATTAATGCAATTTCTCAAGAACAATCCAAATCTTATGGTTCCTATACTCTATTACCATTTCTACTCCTGTATTACGATACGTTAGTTTTCCTTTAATATACGACAATAGCTCAGGACCGTCTTTCGCCGTGTTACGGATGAGGGTATCCACTCGGCTTGCTTCTGTTCCTGAGTGGGCCGAGAGTGTATGGGTCTCACAAGCTATCCAGCAGACTATAAAGTGAAGAATATGACAGTGCTGTGGGCACATTTGCGCTTACTATCCCCCTCCAGTAGTGCCGTTACCATGGAGACACGGTCCGCCCACTTAAGGCGGAGCAACAAAGACACGTGAAAGAGAGTTTGGTGGGGGAAGCAAGCGTTTGAGGGGCCCAGCACTGGAATACGACGTAACCTCTCTAGTTCTAGCACTAAGCGGTGTCGAGCGGACACCTTGAAAAGTCGAAGAGGGGAAATTTCCAATTCTCAAACGAAACAATGGTGCCACTCTAGAACTGTATTCAGACCAGACAAGCAAGAGACGCGGGAGTGGCTTATCACTGCGAGTGGCCGGGTTCGCTGGGCCGTATCAAGTCAAAATATATTATGCCAGTTTTCTTCGTGCATCGGCCGGTATCCGGGGAGATCAGAGGAAGAGAGGATGCTCGCGAGGGTGCATCATTCAAAGCTCGGAAGGTAGAATTTGCGGGAACAAAGGATGAGGAAGAATTCAGGTCTTAGGGGATGGCGTACGCGTATGTACTGTTCATCCGCAGCGGGGGCAAAGGAGATGGGGGATGGAGTGGGCTTTTACTCTCACAATCCGGGCCGGCCGCTGAAAGAGGGGTTTATTGTACATGGGGAGGTGGTCGTGTGCCGCTCGAAGGAGCCCCATTGCCTGGCCAGTTTTCTCCTCTCCTTCCCAATCGCGAGAACGGGAAGAGAGTCTGAATATCAAGCAGGCTCGCTCTTTCTCTCTCTCGCTCTTCGAGCGAGTGCGCCCGAATCGAAAGACTATCGGTCGTGGAAAAAGCAAGAGAGAACGAGAGGATGGAGGTGAAAGGGGGTGTAGAAGAAGAAAGAGGAAGGAGGAGACGGGGTCGGAGGTTTTCGGGATAGAAACCACCCGGGGAAGCTGGCACGTGAAATACGGATGAAAGCTCCGTGGAAAGAGTGAACGTTGCGCTTCGGAGAAGAGGGGTGGAGGCTAGAGGAGTTGAAGGGAAAAAGAACGAGGAGAGATGAAGCGCATCGCGACAGAAGCAGAAGAAAATACCATGAGACATGTGTTGGCATTTATGCCACGACTTATCTACTGCGATGGGTTTTCTTGTTTTATTCGCGAGAGGGTCGCGACCGAGCAGCCCGGTTATTCCCGGGCAAGGCTCTCTCGAAAAGTCGAGAGAATATGGCGTCTGCTCAGGAAATACGCCCTCTGGAAGTTTTAGCCCGTCTTAAAAGAATAAGTCGTTAGCTTCGACCTATACGTATATGTGTGTGTATGTGCGAACCTGCACCTGTAGTATATGGATGTATAGATATGTATAGCTACTGTCCCGGGCAACTTTATCATCTAAAATATTTCCTCTACTCCTCGGCTACGCGAAAATGTTTCCCAGCTGAAACACACGGTGTCCTAGACCTTTGCGACGCGAACCATGCGCCATCGTCTTTGACGCTGGGCTATCGAATGACGTTCATGAATAGGTACCACCCTAAGTTCTCTTCGTTTAATCCGGAGAGTACCGAGCTGCCGGAAAGACTTTAATTTCTTATGGGAGTTAAGGGATTACAGGGACATTACCAAAGTTTAAATTTATTCAGGATATAGTTTCAAAATCATTATTTTAAAGGTGACTTTTACAATTATCTGAACCCTGTATGGTAGGAAATATTGAGGACGCCGGAAAAAGTTCCGGGTCTCCTCGCTAAAAAAGACTTTTATTTCGCAGATTCTCTCGTGACACAGGGTAACGCAGAATTTCCAATCCGAGCGGTTATTTGTTCCCGCGTCTCGGAAAGAATTTTCTCCTTAGAGGCCGCGAAACAGAAAGATCGGAGAATCTCAGTTAAATCTTGAGAACGTCAGGGAACGCGACGTAAAATGTGTCGCGGACCGTGAAACATGTCCTCTCTGAGACAATCTAATACACGAGAAAGAACTCCGCCGGACGGATCAAACTTCGAGTGGTCGCGAGAATCGGGGAAAGGGGGGAGTTGAGCGGGGTGTGAAGCTCGGGGAAAAATGATCCTGAAAATGTGCTCCAATTCAGTATAGGTTATTCCCCAGTCTCGTCCACGTAGCTCGGTATTTGTTCTGTTTGTTTGACAGCGCACGGTTATTCCTGATCGATCCGTGCGTGATTTTTCGTTGTCGAAGAACGGTTCGGAACTGTTTCGCAGAATCACTTCAACGCCATTCCAATTATTTCAGTAAAAATTCAATACAGGTCATTCGAGGTCAGAAATGGAAGGAACATTTGGTTCGCTCTGTATACAGAATGAGTCTCGTAAAGTGACGATCTTTGTGTAAATATTAGATGTTTGCGTAAGTTCGTGCCCGATTTGAAAATAAAATTCAATGGTTAAATTTTAAAGAATACATCTTTACTAATCAATTATACATATAGTCACCATTTTAAATTTTAATTTAACCACTCTTTAACCAAATTTTTAACCAATTTAACCATTGAATTTTATATTTCAAATCGGGCACGAACTTATGCAATCATCTAATATTTTGCATATTTTTCGTGCACTACATCCGCTGTCTATAGTTCTGTCAGATTTGAGCAAACTTGGCGCGACGAGAAAACACGACGTTGAACGCGAACGAACCCGTTACAGGAGCCGATAAATTTTCCCGGCTTCTGAAATGCCTTTGTGAATTGCAGTAAAGATCAGAGCCGGAGGCCCTTTGGAGTAGCAAAGAATCGAATCCTATCGAAAATTAATCCTCTTACTCTGTCGATCACCGGCAGAACGCGATACACGGGTTCCCGTTGAAAGCTAAGCTTCATGGATCCGTGAATTTTCGACGCGTTTTACGAGGCCACTCTGCGACGACGCTCCTTTCCCCGTTTATCGGCCGATACAGTCCGCTGTTCCCAAGTGATAACGACCAGCCGGGCTCTTTCGGTTGATTCCCGCGACCTGTGCACGCCAGATGACCGATAAAATCCATTTTTGGCCGGGCATTTTACAGCCTTTCACACTCGGCCCGTGTGCGCCTGTGTCTGCGAGTATCGTGCGCGATTTGAAAGAACAGCGAATTGAGCGCACACCAAAGTACGTACCCACGACTGACTCGCCACGGTTCACCGACTACCTATACACCGGCCAATGATTCATGAGAAGACATCGCCTGGCAGTGATGATCGACTGTCCACCAGATACAACCATGATTCATGAGCCCTCCTCTTAACCAGAGTAGGGCAATAATCAACTAATGTTTAAAAATGACTAATAGTCTTTTTGTTAGTGATAAGTAATTAATAATATTAATGTATGTTAATCGCACAATAGTGACTGATGACTAAAGATTGATGACTGATCATCAACTACTAATTTACTAATAAGCAATAGCTAACGATTACTCAGAGCTGTGACTAATCAAAAAGTTTTGACTAATGACTTTTGCTATGACTAACATTCAAAAAGACTATTAGTCATTTTTAAATATTAGTTGATTATTGCACAACTCTGCTCTTAACACATAACTTTAACATTTTCTCGCACAATGTGATTCAACGTTGCACTTTCTCTACAGTCTTGTAACTTTTATAATAAAAACAGACCGATATTATCCAGTAGATAAAAAATGGTTATACGAATGCATATTTTTATAGAAAGGAGACGAAGCAACGGGACCGTGAACAGAATATATTTTATGTGGTCAACACTCCAAAAATATATTTTTATTTCGCATTTTTTCCATATTTATGTTTGACAGTGTATACGGGAATATATTGTTCGTTGTGCAGATGCGCATGTCACCAATTTGTCTCCCTAATTAATTTTGTCTAACAGTAAATTCTTGTTCACAACGGTGTAGTATTAAGTACACTTGCATTTTTTTATTAAGCCTCATGAGAGACTTGTTTTTATACAAAAATGTTTGACACAGTAATTATCATTTTACTTTGTGTCTGGCTATACACTGGTTAGTTCTACTTGTCTGGTTACATGCCGACATGGTTCTATTTGTCTGGCTACACGCTGACATCGTTCTACTTGTCTGGCATATCAGATACAGTACTACCTGTCGCATTCTGAACACATTCCACTTCCTTGATAAAAACAAGCACGATCTCACTTGTCCGACTAAATACGACGATCGAACCTGTCGGACTTTCGGTTTTCCGTGCTTTCTATGATCCAGCCACGGATTTATAACAGTTCAATATTCATCCCTCGTCGCGGACGGTCGAAAACGTTTGAGAATCGAAGCAGCGAGGCGGCGAGTCACTTCGCCCGGAAATCTTCGGTTTCGTCGCGCGGGATAAATTTAATACGATTTATTGCAAATCGAATGCGCGAACCGCACTTAAATATTGATGTATGCGGTGTCAGAATATTCGTGGTCGCGTCTGCATCGTTGAACACGCGGTCTCACGTATGGGCGGTCACGTGATCGAGTATGCGAGATCTATCGACGTTTCACGAGCACGAGGATCGGCCATGCGAAATTTCTTCCTGTTACTTTTGTACGAATTATCTTCTCTGGAATTCCATTTTCATGGATGATACGGTTTTTTTACCTGTTCTGAAGGTCGTTCGAAGTCCTTATTTCAGTGCTTCCCAATCTTTTTTTACTCGCGGCGCACCTATTCTACCGGGTATTTCACCCAACTTGACCACCTTAAATATCTCTGTTGTTTTTAAAGATATGTCAAATGTCTGAAGGACAAAGTTGATTTTTAACCGCTTGTAGCTCGTGTGCATGTTAATCGATTTCAATGAAACTTTCAGCATGTGTATAACTAACATAGATCTACAAAACAAATAGAAAAGTTTTAAAAATGCCTTTTTTATTTCTGCATGTAACCTTGTAAATTATAATTTTCGGAAAATCTTTCTTGCATATCATTTCGTAGACCAATGCTTCTAATTGATTATAAAAAATCATGTCGTTTGGTACAATTATAAAAAAGTTATTAGTTTTTAGAAGGTGTACGAATACTTTGTGCAACCAATGTATATGCATATATTTTAGTAGCTAATTATTTTAATGATTTATATTGAGAGTATTATTTCATATTTTACTTATTTTTTATGTAATTTTAACTTTATTGCGCGGCGCGCGGTTTGGGAAGCTCTGCCTTATTTTTATACGGTTTTTTTATTCGTTAACTTCGTCCTGAACCACCGAGAATGTTCTGGCAAAGGCGCGAAGTGGTCTCGCATCGTCAAGTAACACAGGTTTTATAATCCTAGACGTCGAAAAGTTGGATCCGTCGAGAATTTATATTCCACAGGATGTCGTTGAACCACGTCGAAAATTTCTGGGTCGGCTTTTTCGTAACCGCAATATGGGAAATCGAACGTCGCGGAGGAACGCGTCGTCCGACAACCTCGCAATATCATTTTTCATGTCGGTTTCCGGCAATGGCGTTCCTGTTAGCCGCGCGTGCGTTCCGTTCGCACCACGAGGCGAATTAATAACGGTAATTTTTCAGAGGAACGCGTTTCAATCGACGGATGTAAATATCCATGGGAAATTTAAACGGTGTTCCTCGGACACAGACGCTTAAAAGCATGAAATTATAATTCGAATCGGTTACAGGATCGCGCGCTCGCTTGCGCACACGTATGCAACGCTTCGAGAGTGTTTCACCGTTCGAGTTAATTCGAATCACGATCAAACAAAACCGGGGTATTATCTCGATTCTCGTATCGCGTTTAATTCGCCCGGCCGGTAATTGTTCCGATGCAGGGCAGAAATGTATCCGGATAAATCTACCCTTACGTCACGCGTGACAATTACATATTAGGTTGTGCAACGAGTCCGTTCGTTGTTGACGTACCAAGTTTTCTTAAACGTAACAGATTTATCTGATACGCGTAATACTTCGGCAATTTAATCCTGGATTTTGGGAAATTAAATTCACAATTTCATGTAATTTCACGGTTGGATAATAATTTGTGTAACGAAAATTCGCGTGTTTTTAACCCGTTAACCAAAGCAAACAACTTCACCTGTGATTTGCAAAATTAGACGTCGGACTATCTAATAATAGAGAAATTGTCAAAGAAGAGACGTCCAGAGTAAATTGCCTATGTCATTGGTACGCCATTAATTAGATCGAATGTTTACCCGAAAATACGGTATAGAGGGGGCTGTTAATTAAAGCGGCCAGTGGCTGACGGATTTGCCACCTCGTAAATGAGACAGCCGTACACCGGTACACGATCGTGTAACTGGAACAATGAATTTATGAAAATAATGTTATATTGTCGGAAAATCAAGGAAAATTTACATTGTTTATAATATCGGAATATCAGACACATAAACGAGGGGAGCTAAAAATTAAAAAATGAGAGACTAATGGACAGACAGAAATATGGTACCATGACGTGGGGAGGGTCGAAGAACGCGTACTCGACAGAAATTTGAAGACGCGGCTCAAGATTCTGTGATCAACGAGGCGCCTCTATCGTGTACGCGTGAGAAAATGCTAGAGGCGTTTACGGTGAAATCTCGGCCCGGGAAACGTTTCCGTGAATGACAGGGCCGGCGCGGCGTGCTGCGGGGCGTAAAGCGGCGCACGGACCGATTTCCGACAGGAATCCGCTGTATCGAGACTCGTGAATCATTCCGAGACACGTCGCTGACATTTGATTTGCCAGAGTGCGCCCGTGCGGATCGCTAGAGAAGGAAACTTCCTCGAGACGCGCTACAGACGGCTGGCTGCGCTTGAATCTTTCAGTTCGATTAGAGGAGATCGAGAGCCTCCTTCGTTTCCGCGTGTTCCCTCGGCTGATATGCGAGAGTCCCCTCCGATGCACTTTTTCAGACCTCTATCACGATCATGGAACGCAGGATTACACGACTTCTTTTTGTCAGTGAATCTTTCACCATCGAATTCATCTTACTTTTCCGATTGAAATGACTCCGAACACGATATAATTACGACAGTAATTACCTGTGTAACTAGCTAGTAACAGTTACGGCAGAGGTACACGAATTCATGACTCCGCATGTTACATAAATAATTGTGATCGTAACTATGCCGTGTTTGGTGTCATTTTAATTAGAAAAACGAGAAGAATACGATGGTAAAAAATATGTAAGATTGCCAGAAATGATTGGCAACTATTTAAGTTGGAATCGCATCGCCCGTAAAAATAGCCAGAATAAAATTCCTCGACTCGAAACACAGCGACTTTCAATTGAAGCGGAAGAAACGGTTTGAAGCTTTTCAGGCTTCTCAGTTCCTGACACATCCGGTTTGAAATATCTTTTTATCGCGATGAAAATTTAACGAAACGTCGCGGAGCACCTCCATTCAGAAAGTGAAATTTTCCCGTGGAAAACCGTTTCATTTCGTTCCTCGAGCCACTTTAATGGGAGCACGAATAATTCTCGGGTTTGCAATGAAGCAGAGTAGCGTCATCGTAAATTCTTCATTACACGTCGAGAATTTTATAACTCGATAATGCACAGCTGGCCGAAGGGGAAATGGCGCGGCAGGGGAGGGCTTCCCAGCCAAACAACGCGAGAGATCCGAAGACGATTCCGCAACTTTTTTAATGAAGTTTGCTTTATGAAGTATCATAATGCCCGTTCTGCCAACCATTAATGGCGTTAGACACGAAACGCATTTTAAAACTATTTTAATGAGAAACGAGCGGTCGTCCTCGTTTCAAACTTTCCTTAATCGAGGATAAAAAAAGTAACACGACGAATATAGATTGTACAGTGGCTATAAAGAAGCATTGATGCACATCACAGAAAACGGTTCGAATCCTCCGGGGCGTTCATACTAATTTAGTGTTCTCTGTTTAGTATTAATCGACGAACAGGAGATTAAATTGTTCCGATATTTGAAGTACAGTAGCCCGTAATGTAATCATACAAGCCTTTGGAGCATCCAGGTGTACGCACGTACTATAATCCCACCACCCTGGATTAGCATCTCCTTGAAAGGATTAGCCTCGGGAAAATAAGTAGCATAACTTGGCCGAAGCAGTCAGGTCATACTTCATTATATATTTTTATTAAGCAAGATTTTTAAGCAACTCGGTGGTGCAAGGTGTTCCAAAAAATTTAGTCAGACTACTTCACTGTAAAAGAAATAAATAAAATTTAAAATCAATTGTTTCACCCTGTTCTAAAAATTGAAGGGACTCTGGAACGATCTGTTCTCGATGTTGCAGGTAATCGTCCCAAGATGAAGAATCATTATCGAGCTCATCAGCTCTCGGTATGGCTACGGCTGGTCCCGGAGCTCCACCGCGCCGGAATGGAGGACGTGGATTCGAGACACAACCTGTTCCGTGGGCACTCGGATCCAACGTTGTACGATGGATCGGTGAGACCGGATCCTCTGAGCAGGATCAGCGAGGAGTTCAAACGCAAGAACGTGACCACGGAACCGCCGACTACAACGGACTACAGCGCTGCCACCTGCGCCAGCTACATACAGAGCACGAACCTACAAAACGTGCACAACGCCAGCACAGACACCCTGGCCAGCTTGGACGCAGCTGGGTGCGTAATAAGCAACCTTCCCTTGGTAGCGATGTAATGAAGACAGACGTTTTACCGAGAGAACCGACCTCCTCTTGGCTGGAATCCTTTCCAACCCAGACCGGAACATTGCCGCGTTCCCGGCTGAATTGCGGCTAACTTTGTTAGAGTCGTCGGGAACGATGATAATAGAGCCAGATTCCCCGGAAACTGTTTCGCGTTCTCCATTAGAGCTCAAATTAATAAGTTTCTCATGGCGACGTGCAGCCCCCCCCCCTGCCAGCACAGCTCGTCTCAATTTGAGTTTCTATGCTGCTGGACATCGCTTCCTAGCTCCGATCCCTTCGTTTTTGCTAATTCCTCGCCTCCCCGTGTTTCATTCTATCGTTCTCCGTGGTCCAAGTCGACTTTTGGCAACCTAACAGTTCTGATTTATTTAATCTTTGCTTCCGAGCCTTTTTTGGTTCTTCGGGCGCAAGCATCCCCTAGGTGGAAATTGGTGTCACCTTTCGCTCTGACAACGCGATTATTTGAACAGGTACGCAGCGTACTCGACAGCACTGAGCGTGACGATCGCCATCGGATGCAGCTTGCTGATCCTCAACGTTCTCATTTTCGCGGGGGTTTATTATCAACGGGACAAGACGCGGCTCGAGGTGAAGAGTCTTCAGCAGCAACAGATGTTGAATCAACAGTGCGGCCCACGGGGCTTCACCGAGCTGAAACAACCGCCCCCGCCGCATTCGCATTTCCCCGGGGGTGGTCAGGTTATCGTCGACGTTGAGAACGAGATGTTAAGAAGGTATTGTAGTCAAGGAAACCACACTCATCACCTCGATCATTCGTTCGAGTCGATGAATATTCGCGGTTCAAGGAGTGGCTTGATCTGTGCTCGATCGGTTCACAGTGGAACAAGTCAACGAAAAGGTGGCCACGACTATGGCGTTTCTATTCATTGCAAATTACATCCTCCTTTAGCCTAGACAGCAATCAAGCGATGCCCATCACTGATAGTCGTAGATCAAAGACCAAGTAGATCGTACCATTTTCAAATATAAATGTAGATGGGGTCTGTGTGTTATATTAAGTCACCAGTATACAAAGCGATGAAACTCGGATCGACAACATCAAAGAGAAACGACGAAGAACGTAAAGAGAAGAGTGAATATTGCTCGTGACTTAATAATAACAGTCCATATTCTTTTGTGCATCTTTCCTCCTCGGCAGTCAATGATCGTTGTTCCCTTGTAAATAAACTGTTCATAATCGCGAGACCAAGAACGCCAGTCGTGTATTCTCGATCGACCGTGCCCGCTCCAACAATGGCCACCTTTTCCCCCACCCGACCGCACGACCGTAAATTTATTTAACAAGATGATTGCATTTCGTTCCGAAGTGTTACGGTGCTCGTAACAATCGATCGTGGTTACAGGAACGTTATGAAAGGCCCTCCGAACGATCCCAACACGCTTCTCCAACAGGGCCAGGGAACTCACACGTTGCCTCATCAACATCACTATCAAAAGCAACATCAGCAACAGCATGCCACTCTTCCCCGAGCTTCCGTCATACCGGACATGAGCGCACAAACCCAAGTGAGAGTCTATCGTATTACTCGGCCATCACCGGAGAAACTGTGTTAATCTGGAGCATCCACGTACCACCTCCCTTTATCACCAAATTCATCGGCCTCAGCGTTTCACCTACTTCTCTCTCTCTCTCATATCCTCTTCCAAATCATTTTTTCCGATGTATTACCAACTCTTCGCACTCCGTTTCATTTCAATTTTCTTCTCAACAACTCCCGATCATTTTAAGCGGGGTCATCGACCCTTTGCACTAGACTAGTTCCTCGAGGTGCCGCTAAAAATCACTGTACAGATTGACTTTGGATCGGTGGAGATCTGCTAAAAAAAATGCACCGCAAAGTTGACCTTGACCCTTCTCCCTTTTTCTGTTAAAGAACGACTCTAAAGTTTCTACAGTGTGTCCCAATCAATTTAATTATATTTAATTATCCAGAGTTTGTTTCAGAGTTTACGAATGAGAGCCACTGACGCGTGTGTCAACGGAACTCCAACGCATCGAAAAGTCAAATCGATCGGCCAGCGCTAACAGCATGGTATCACGCTCAGAACGACTTCCGGTTAAAGTAAACGAATCAGTTCGAGGGGAAATGCCCGTCCCATCCCGTTCGTTCGCGGAAGTTAATTCTCATAAGATCTTCATCGCGTTTAAGAAGAGCAGGAGGCGGGGAGTAGGATGGGACGATGAGTTTTCCCAGCGAAATTGAAATCTCCGGTAAAAATGAAAGTCGAAATCCGGCACGGCGCGTCGGTGTCGCGGCACGAAGTTAACGGCCGGTCATTAAAGTTTCGCTTAATGAAGTTCACGTTCGTCTCGAACCCCGTGGCCCCGCGAAAATTTAGTAACGAGATAAAAGGACGATACTGTCCGTAGGTAGAATAATGACCGGCGAAGAATGTCAGACGGTTCGCAGTGTAAATTTCGCCCGGCTAGCCGACCCGGCTTAGAACTTTCGAAAGTTTCTTAATAGGATTATGAATTAAAGTTCCGGGAGGCCTTTCGGTCGTTAACAGAGAACTTTTATAAATCAACGAGCAACGGTAAAATTCTCAGCCCTGTTTCCCCGTCGTCCCGTCCTCCGATCCCGCGCCATCGGAAATAAACTCGCTCGTTTATGGACAGTAAGAATCACGGTGCTGTAGTATTATGATTCCTTCTCTTTTCTTTCTCTTTTTACGATCTCGTCGTTCCGTCGCATAAAAAGTGTCCGCGCGAAGTGCCGCGGGATGCCTTGATCGAGCTTAACAAATTACTAGCAGCCGGAACTGGTTTGCTCGTTAAACATTTAATGGCTTAATATCCGCATCGGTGCCCGTGGTAACGCGAACCAGATACCCTGCTATATATTACGGGAAATATTAAATGGAGCGCCAATTCGCCGAGATTTGCGCGCGTGGACTCGGTGGTTCTCATTCCAATCGTTCCTTTGACTGTGAAAACCAGAAATTTTTAACTTCTTTTATATAATCCCGTAGATTTTGGCGAGAAAATGCCGGAAATGCAAGTCTGAATGTTAGAAATCCACTGGTTCAAAAGTAATAAGTGTTTAAAGTTCAAGGATCTTCACCGTTTCTGACCTGACGTCACGCGTCGTTAACTAGCGCAGCCGCTAGGTGGCACCACAAGCACGTGCTGATGTCGATAACGTAGATTTCCAAGCGTAGTTGCAATTGATAAAAGAGGAAAATGCTCAGAATTACCTTAGGAACCACCCTGTATATGTATTCTGCAAGCTCATTTATCGCACGGAATCGTTCGTCGCACACGCCACGCGACAAAACTGCGAGACATACAGGTTTTCTACTCGAATTTAATCCTTTTGTAGCTCGTATTCTAAAGATTGCAGTATGATTTTCCATCGAAGGTCAATGGAATTTGATTCCGTTTCGCAGCCGTTCGAAACTTCGCGGGACGATCTCATTATCGTCATGAATCTCGACGGCGCGGCGGGCGTACGGCGATCGTGAAAAATATGCAAAGTTTTGCCGCCGTGCCGCGTGAAAACTTGTTCACAATCGTTCTCGTCGATAGAAACTTGCCGAGAGTTCGAGCGATAACCGCGCGGGCATAACATCGAGTACACTCTCGAGTAGCTATTCGATTTCCCGTGCCGTGGTTCCCGGAAACTTTTTATGAGATAAAGTGACAAGAGAAATGATAGGTTTATTGTTTGATCGTAGACGATCGAATCGCCCGCGAATAGCACTTTCCTTTCCGACGTGCCGCATTCCAGAATGTTTTCTGTCGGAGGAAGTTGCCAATGGATTTATGGAGAAATCGCGTAACGCTAGTGATGGGGTTTAGTGGAAATTAATAACATACATAGTGTTACTAGACTCCGTTCAGAATCTTCACGAGTCCGACTCGATGTGGTAGGGATAAGGGGTGAAGAAAAATTTGTAGACAAACTTGAGCTGCAAAAGGATTCATTTAGAAAGCCTGTATGCCCGCTGTCGTTCTTCCCACTGTGCGTGGACAATGGTAGGGTAGTCAGGACAGTTACTACATGTTACTTGTGTGAGTGGGTGGAAAAATACGGAATTCATAACCCTGTACAAACGCTAACGATACTCTCCGCTTGGCTGGACGTCTATCCACTAACTGTGTATAATTTTCAGGGTCCACCAAACGGGTCCATACACCTGACAGTACCAAGAGCACCACCACCCCCTCGAGCAAAAAGTCCTCCCGAAAACCAGCCCCTGCTGCAAAGCGCCACCGTGTCGAGTCGCGTGTCCCAGGCAACAATGAGTGAGATGCGAGTGTGATGCTTGGACCCCCCTCCGAAGCCAGTCGTCCCGGACGTTCTGACGGCATCGACATTGCTATAAGTGTCTCGGCCGTACGCCGTTCGAGATCGAACCGGAGGATTCTCGATTAGTCCATAATGGAGGAGGAGACAACGTCTTCGAAGATCGAGATCACCTGGCGAGATCCCGAGATCACGGCGAACAGGACTGGCGGCTGGCACGGATTCGTCGCGTCGCCCTCAAGCTACCATCAGGTGACGACGAGCCAGCGACTGACGGAGGGGGGTTGACAGTGTTTCGGCTAAACGCCGAGGAACACGATTATCGGGGGTGGAAGAAGCAGAAAGAAAAGGAGGCAGAAGATGGAACAAGTGGTATCCGTCGATGAGGCGTCATCGTGGGATGAGAGATCATCAGACCATGGACGTTGGGGGACGAAAGAGGAACAGACTTTTTCAGAGCGACCAATTAGGGCTCCGTGTTCCCCGATCACTCGGGAACGATTATTATCGTTCTTGCGCGTCCTCGAGAGAATCCAGACGGAGAACGTCTGACGAACATTTCGCGAGAAGTTTAGGGTACCTCTATTCGAGAGAGGACGTTAAGAAGATGCGTCGACCGATACCGTGGAATACACTGCTGTGCAAAAGAGAGAAACACCCGGCCATATTTAATAGAAAAGCGTAAAAAATCGAATAAGAACACAGTAAGTTTTGAAAAAGGATTCCGCTGTTGAATTGAATAGTTCTTAGAATATATATGTGTTATTGCGGATTATCTAATACTTTAAATGCAACAAATCAATCATTGTACAATACAATTTCTACTGGATATTGTTTGTCTTTGTATCTTATAATTATACCGAGTGCTTCTTTCTTTTGCACAGTAGTATATATCATCGAAGATTTACGGGAATATTCCTGGTTCATTTGAACGATACCACGGCGCAGCTTCTTTCTTACACGATCGGTCGAACTTCAATCAAAAGAAACACAAAATTCTTACGATACCAGAATCAAACGCAGTACATTCAGCTAGCTAGTCGATAATAATGAATTTTAGGTGTTACGTGGGAGAGAGAGAAAGGGATAGAGAGACAGAAGAAGAGAGAAAGTGTGGGAGTGAGTGAGAGAGAGAGAGGGAGAGAGAGAAAGAGACACGCTCAAGATAACTGACGAATCGGTCTTGCAGACCCGTGTATAAAAAAAACAAACGCTATTCACTACGATGTTAGATGTTCCTTGTACATAAAGTGAAATTTATACCGTAAGAAACGCCAAAAAAAGAACAACACGTTTGCTACTTTCTAAGAGGACCTGTACCCGTGTCGCGTACCGTTTAGTCGTCCGTTCTTCCCCTTTCTTTCCTCCGGTTGACTGTGGAATGTTACGCGGTGTGGCACGATAGATCGACGCCTGGATCCTGGATCCGAGGGTTGCCCGTCGACGATTCGAACATTCATTATATCCATTTCACTTTAGTGACTTTAATAATAAGGGAAATGTTGTAATACTTTTTGGATCCACTGTATCCACGTCAAACAAAATTAAAAAATGGTTGAAAAGTTCAATTGGAAATGCAAATGAAATCTGCGTGTTTCTGACCAATCGAAAATTTTGATCGTCGACGAGCAACAGAATTTATTCTCATGGTTATTCAGCCTGTATTGCCACTGAAACTGTATGATCTTTAGTATGCAATGCTGCAATGTATCATCGACCTTTTACACTTTTCAACCAGGATACACAACGATTCGAATTCGGCCATTACAATCCTGTGCATCTCGATGAAGACCGATTGAATTGGAAAGCAATCGGCGCGATATAATTTGTAAAAACCAATGACCAATTACAATTTAAATTACATACACTAATACACTAGAACGTGATCGAAGAACTGCTAGTGTAACGAATCGTACTGTCATGAAATCGTTATTGTGAGTCAGCCTACATTAAGGAAGCGATTCGAATTTTTTGATATTGTTTAATATTAATTTGGAAATGCTCGGCTATGGACTTCGCCCAGAACTGTTAAGTGTGTGTGCGTGCGCGTGTGTGTGTAAGAGAGAAAATGATTGTGCACCGCGTAATCAAGGATCGTAAGAGTCCACGCTGCTCTTCGGCGATGTGAAAGTGTCGGCGAGAGACGAGACCCGTCATCTAGTATCGGATTCAAAGGTGTGCGCGTGACTTTTTGTAAAAATATACGTATACATATAGGTGTAACATAAAGACTACCGTAAATCCGTTATTATGCGTAACACACTGCCAGGAGACTCGTAAAATTCACGAAAAGAGCAGTGCAGGAATGTAAAACTCCAATCGATTCGAATGAGAGACGCTGTCCCACGGTTTTATTCGGTCCTTTGGAGCATCGTATTATAATACAAAAGGTCCCTGAGTTACTGTTCGACATAGGGAATTTCTGTTCGCAATGTTACTTAGACTGTCAGGAGCGGGTGATCGCCCGAATTCTTCTTAAGAATCAACTTATTATTACTTAATCGAGTGTTCACAATTCTGTAGAGATGTTTAGCATACTTGAAAACAGAATACGCTTCAAAGGATTCTTCGGTGAACGAAGTTTAGCGCGTTCACTGTTGTGGAACGGTTCGAGATCAAAAAGTCATTTGCAACGTAATCAAAAGGCGTCACGATCAAAATTCTATCGAAAATCATTTTATTAAAACAAAGCTAATCAAACGAGGAAGCGGCGCTCCAAGTCGACAGCAGTGGGCGCGTTAAGAAAAGTTCTCATGATCGAACCTGACAGAATCGTGAGAACAGAGCTTAAAGGGGGAGAAGGGCACCGTGTATTAGCGAAGAAACCCACCAGAAAAAGAATTGGAGAAATCACTGTTTTTGTACATACATTAAGGGACGGAAAACGGAAAACTAAAAGAAACACACGTTCTGTGTATTCCCGTCGAGACTTCAGCGATCGTATCCGACATTGACAAGAACAAGTCAAGGACAAGGAATGAAATCTTTTCCTTCTTCTTCTTCTTCTACTTCTACTTCTACTTCTTCATTTTTTTGTCAAAGAAACTCGCGTGAGAACGCCGAATTTCGCGAGAGAGGGTTACATAAATAAATATCATGAAGTACGGACAATCCGAATACAATTAAAGACTAAAAAGAGAAATGCGAGTAATAATAGACGTAATTAAGGGGAACGAACAGTCGGTAAACAGGATGAGGTTGATAAGCAAAAAAAAAACCAACTGAACCGGTTGAGCGGATGTTTAAACAAAAATTTAAATAACGTATATTACATATACATATTATGGATTGTAATGAATTTATTATGACGAATATTATTATATTTATGTGACTTTTCGCTGCCTCGCGCTCCACTGGAAGGATACCTTACGCCCATTTTTCAGCCGAGTGCGAGACTGCCTGTTACGTTTAACGTTTCTGTTATAAAATTGTAAATATATAACAAAATACATGGAGATATTAATTGTACGTGTTAAATATTTTTCCTGGATGTCTCTCCCAATCATACTTTTCATTCGCAAATCAAACTGCCTGCTTGAACAAAGTGCGCCATGACACTATGACATGTTTCCGATAATCGAAAGCATCAAGTAGTATCGATCTTGATCGAGTCATGGATACTTTTTCCCTCGGAATCTGTAACAGAAAGAAGAAATTGATTAATATCAATTCACAAACAGTCAGAAACTAAATTTGAATTAATAATAAATAAATAATTCAATTTTAATAGAAAATCAATATTAATTTTAACGGAAATTAAATAAATTTGTTTTCTATCGCATGACACGATTTCGAATACAAATGATTGTCGACACAAGAGTAAATTTTCGCGAGAAGGCAACAAATAACTCGCTTGAACACAGAATTAATTTTAAAAAATTGCGGTAAATAATCTTGATTTCTCGTATGAAGCTACACGGAAACGATACACACCATTTAACGGTCCCTGTGTTGCGTCGTATATTTTCTGCGTCTCGGTCACGAGAGACGCAGATGACAAGTTCAGGAGGGTGGCTCGGAGAAAACGTAATATACGTGCGTTCACTTTGACTTTCCTAATTCTATTGAACCCGCGGTCACCCGCGGTCCTTGCGAACAAGTGTCACCGACATGAAGTATGGTCACGGTTGATTGACGACTATCACCGAAGATTGACGACTGTTGCCGATGATCGGCGGTTACCCCCGAATTGGGATCGGCACGGTCGAAAACAAACTACATATGTATACAACCGTTAATAAACTCAATAACTATGCGCAATAAAAAAGGACGGTTCAAGTACCTAAATGCTATTTAGTTTAATGAGAGGTACTGTAAAATCACGATATAGTAAAAAAACACGGTATAATTTCAACTGTATTTAGCAGCAAGTTTTCGGCCGCGCGGTCCGTGTTTACATGCGCTGTCCTTTTCTACGTTCAACACGGTCGACGCGTCGACGCTGTCACAAAAAAAACATGTCCCCTCACTACCTACAAATATTACATTTATAAACCAAGGCAAAAATGAAGGTCTAAATATGTCTTCGTTAGATTCTGAGAAAACAGCTTGTAACACTTTATTTGGTACACCCTTGTAAATTGCTTCATAAAATGGATTCATGAAAATATTTTTAACAACGACAACTCGGCAAGCTAATATAAGCGTGGTAAAAAAGGCTCGAAAGGGTATCTCGTCAATGAAGAGAGGACAACAGACTTGAACCAGATGTCGGTAATTCAGAACCGTAGACAGAAAAATGCTTTGCATGCAGACTGGACCAGACAGAAAGGCCCATAAGATGATAAATATTTATATATTCATAAATATATTTATAAATAATAATAATGTAAATAACATATTTCTAAAATTCACAATCGGTAAAATCACTCTGTACCTTATCACACAGAATATTTGATATATTCACCGTAAGAGGGCTTAGGTTTCCTGTTTCTTTTAGTTCGTGATACACATCCGGTACGTCTTACGGTGTCAGAGTCTCGCATTTATTGTTTAAAATATGTTAAATTAATTGAACCAATATAATAATAATAGTCTTAGGGTATCGATCATTGTTCCGTAATATCACGTAAATATTTTCAACAGAGAATTTCCCGTATTTTTCATTGATCCGAATGGATTACGGGAGCCTGTGTTTCACACGGCTTTCGCAGCATAACAACAAGAACGTGTATTCTATTAAAAAAATTTCTGAAACGAAAACATTTTACGTTTCGCGTAAATGAACAACAGATACTGTACAATAGTCGTTGCAGTATTTATGTCAAAGTGGTGCTTCGTTTTGTTTTCTGTTGCAATCTGATTATTTTGACATAACCAAAAAACTTTGTCAACTCTTGAATTAGTTCGATAACTTTATCTATAAATGTCTTGAGTTCATTCTAATTACTGTGCCTTTAGAATGTCCAAAATCCATATATGAAAAGGTATGTAGCTAAAAACTAATTTCTTTTTCTTCTTTTTCTTTAGAAATGGCAGACACACCTGCTGAGCCAAAGGCTAAAACAAAAACGACGAAGAAGCCGAAGGAGAATCCAGTAGAACCTCCTCCATTGAAGAAGAGGCCCTTTAAAAGGCATGGACGTCTTTATGCGAAAGCCATTTTCACAGGCTATAAGCGAGGTCTTCGTAATCAACATGAACACACAGCACTCCTTAAAGTCGACGGAGCAAAAGGCATACGTGACTCAGATTATTACGTAGGAAAACGATGTGTTTATGTATATAAGGTAATTCACATAACATTTACAGCAATTCACATCTTTTAGATTCCATAATCAATAACTACATGTTTCTCAATTGTTTCTCTATTACAGGCAAAGAATAAGACGCCTGTTCCTGGCAAGAAAGGCAGGAAAACGAAAGTTAGGGCTATTTGGGGAAAGGTAACTCGACCTCATGGTACCAGTGGTTCGGTACGTGCTAAATTTAAGAGAAATCTGCCAGCGAAAGCTATGGGTCACCGTATCAGAATTGTAAGTTGTTGGACAAGCTTAATTTACAAAGACTTAAACTTACAAAGACGAATCGTACAATATCTAAACGTAATAACTATTTCTTTTTGTTACAGATGCTGTATCCCAGTCGGATATAAATATTTCTTGTATAAAATAAGCAAATAAAAACCATCTCGGTTCTAAATAAAATCTTTTTTCTTTTCATCCGACTCATATTTTGCACGTACCACTTCTTCGTTTTTATATATTTTTATTGGCGCTTCTCAATCCCTAATAACCTCAAACTTTCTCGGTCAAACATAACCTGAAATGCATTCGTATTCATTGAAATAAACATTGTCGTTCGCGTAGATTGCATAGATGTGTCTAAAAATACTTGATTTCAATATGAAAACAACCTACAAAAGCGATCGAAATAATTAAATTTTTAATATCGATTCTCCAGATTTGGGAGGAAGCCATTTTCTCCGGAACCTGTACATACAGTGTACAGAGTGTACTCACACACTCGAATTTGTATCAGTGTTGAAATGTGCGTAGCATCAAGCCGTTATCATACGTTTTCGTACGTATTTAGAAGCTGTATAGTGACTAAAAGTTTCCTACGATAGAATCAAATATTGAGGGACGTTTGCAGTTTCTCTTTTACAGGAGAAAAAAAGACATTTTTCTCCTGGAGCTGACATGATGTCGCATCAGCTTATTTCGACGAACTAAAAGGAAACCGAACAAGAATGATGTTTTGCTGTCTAAGAAATTGTTTTGACGGTCTTGGTTTCGCCGAGGCCCAAACATCAAAGGAACATCCGAATCCTATAGCTTTAGATACATCTCACATGGGTAATTTTAATGTTTAAATGGTCGAATTAACATTTCACAGTGTTTCGAAATAGTAGCTTTATATTTCCATAAGATATCTGTTTCGGCAAATGCTATGTTACTTTTCCACTCGGTTCTAACGTATTGTTTGAAAACGCAATCTTTCTTTTACCTATAACCTGTGTAAATAAACATTTGATGAAACTCGTACAGGACATGAAGTTGTAATAGTAAAAGATGGTCTAAGAGTGTGCGGTTGTGGTGGTGCCTTAACAAATGCTCCCCTTGTTCAAAGTAAAAGCTATTTCGAAGTTAAGATACAACAGAGTGGTATATGGGCGGTTGGACTGGCTACAAAATCAACGGATCTTAATATTGCCTCTGGAGGAAATGATTCAGAAAGTTGGGCTCTGAATTCCGATGGCATTATCAGGCATAATCAACAAGAGATACATAAAATTCAGACGCTAGTTCAAGAAGGAGATATTATAGTAAGTAAAACATTCCAATAAGGATAACTTCGCTTACTAATAACTTTTTAATTGTCAGGGAATATCTTACGACCATATAGAACTTAATTTCTACATTAATGGAAAGCCTATGGAAACTCCGATAATAGGGATAAAAGGAACCGTGTATCCAGTACTTTATGGTAACACATCATAAATTAAATAATTTCTGGTTTGATGATACTTGGATACATAAGGATAATCTTTCTTTGCAGTGGATGATGGGGCCATTTTAGATCTAATTGTGGACAACTTTTTCCATCAATCGCCTGCAGGTTTCGAAAAGATTATGTTAGAGCAATCGTTGCTTTAGCGAAATGAACTACATCAAAACATCAAAATGTTATATGTCCATCCTACAATAATGCAACAGCAGAGAACAAAGTGGGAAACTATTCTAATCTTAACAGAAAGTCTTAAGATTCTACAAAGAACAAATTCTTTTAATAATAATGTATAAATATATTTAATTAGCAATTGCAAAATAAACATCTTAATTTATATCTTATTTTTTTTTCTCAAATAATACCTTCAGTATAATATTAATTCTCTGACTTATAACTAGGGCCCCGGTGCTTCCTTGAATTTTATATTTATAAAAATAACCGAATACTTCTCTTTGTATAATTATTTAATAATCAAATAACATAATCTTAAATATGTGTGTACAACTTACATATAATATATATTTTTTTATGTACTTATATATGTCTGTATAAGATTGTATATAATATTGTATACACAACAATTTATTGTTCCTTAAAGAATTAATGGTATGGTATGTACACTGGTTTACATAAGGTACCAATGGCTTAGGCCTATATATTGCTTTATTAGGCTACTGTCATGGCTTTTTTCTTTTATATAACTTAATCCTGTGCTAAGTGCTTTATATTGTACACATTTAAGCTAATCACTCGTTCACCCTAAACCAATGAGTATGTGCACATTTTTACAATGTTGGTAAAAACAAACGCTCTAATAAATTGTACCATTGTTCACAATGGTCGCAAGCATTCTCTCGCATACGTAACCCATTAAACACACCAACACACGCAGAATAAAAAAATGGCAGAGAAACATAGCAGTTATTAAAACCTAAAGACATTGTTAAAATAGTAGACGATATTTCTAATTGTGTTGCATCTATGTATTTCAAAATACTGCACACCCTGTGTGATTTAGTTCCATTATTTCTGAGTAAATTACGAGAATGTCGATGCATCGTAGAGATAGATACGCGAAAATAGCATTATATTATTAAAAGTATGCATCTGTGCATTAATTTCCCCGAAAATCATTCACGTTCGGTCCAAGTAGATACTCCTAATTATTGTAATTATTGTACCTATACGTTTTATATGGAAACATGCGTGAACACAGTTTTCCATTTAAATTGCAATTATAACAATCGCTTTATTTAAGAACATATAAAAGGTTTCTTTTTTTTTTCTTTACAATTGCTTGTGACAAGCTCTCTGCACCTTTGTTAACACTTATTAAATCTTTGGTCCTTAACATTATTTTTAAATGATCATTATCGCTAATTTTACATGCTTAATATTATATATACGCTAACAAATAGATTGTTCACAAGTTGTTGATCTGTACACGATAGCAGTTTTAAGTTAATTTTTAAACAAACCATATGCATATTGAAAACAAAGTATGTCGACACCCTTCATTAATTTTGTAAAATGTCAGTAAATGTTGGTCACAATCACTATCTAGAAATCAACAACCAAACTGTTTAACATAGGCCATGATAAGCTGTAGTTTATGAACTCTCAGCTAAAAAACATTTATATATATTTTTTCTTTTCATTCTAACACAAATAGTTTGTTATGGCAAATATATATTAAAAAAAAACAGATAAATTTCTTCTATATGATTCATGGCACGCATTTGTAATACAAATTAAAATATGAACATGATAATCATATAAAAGACCAATAGAATATTAAAGAGAGCATTTGCAATTCTGTCTTGCGATAATTTAATACTAACTAAGTTAGATATATATAGCATATATAGGATATATTACATTTATCTCATGACTGGATGATATGAAATATGTATAATGGTAACCCATAAAGTCTTATTGCACATGCAATTCTAATGCATTAAACAACTATACATATAATGTTTTTAATTAACTTAATGTAATCTTTTCTCATGTAATGTAGCAATTGTAGGTTCATGAATTTTAAAACGAAAATTACAAAAATTGTTCTAATACCTCTGTATGAAAGAATTACTGAAGATTCGATAATTTTAATGTACACATGTATGGACTTAAGTAGGATGACCACAAACAGTTACATTTTTAAATAATTAGCATCTAATCTTGGACACATTTTTGTGTCCAACACATTCATTCGAACATTCACATGAACGTTTTATTATTTAAACTGTACAGATTGCTTTTTATTAAACCTAATACCACTTTGTTTAAATAACACTGCAAATAATTCTATTAAAAAATATATATACTTTTAGATATATTTACAAAATTAATTTGTAACATTTATCCTTCCATTGAAAATTGCTATAAATAGTGTTCAGTTTATTATCTCCGTAATGTGCCAGTTAGGAATACAGAACTGTGATCGTTCAGGGGTTCTCAACCACATTGACATTCATAGAATCGACAAGTTTTCTCAGTATTATTTTAAGTTTAAAGGGGGCAACGGAAAATGAATTTCTTACTTATTATCATTTCTCAGCAATCTAGAAATTAGTTCTCAAAGTGGAGATTCTTTTTTTAAAAAGAGAATAACAAAATTACTAGATATAATATAATAAAAATAAAAAATCCAATTTGTTTTATTCATTAAAAAAATAAATTTATCTAATTTTATACTTTAACTTTTATTTATAATGCACATTCGTAATCTCGGTTCTAAGAATATAGAGAAATATCGCGGTCGAAATAATATTATAGCGAATGTAGTTGCGCATTTTTCAAATAATGAAATAAATACTTGAAAGACAATACTTACTCTCTGAATTGTTTTCTTTTTCATGACATATATAAAAGAATGTGACCACAAAGTATTGTTGCATATCAAATAAAAATACAAATAAACTTGGAGCTTAAATGTAGTATTATAAGCAAAGAGTTGCATCAAATGGAAGAACTTCGTATAGAAAGTTTCTGAACATTATTATAAAAATCATGAAAAATTTGTGTCATTCCTTCACATATATACTTTTCATATATAGCTATTCAAAGAGGATTACATCAAGATCCTCTGAGCTCTCTTTGGTCTTATCCAAGTTAATTTCTATAACACTTTTGGTAAGTTACATGCAGCCGTCTGCACACGATAATTCTATGTACAACATATTCTTTCAAGGATGATTCCCTGAGATGCTCAGATTCAGAGCAACCTTATTCGCTTAGCTATGAATGCAAAGCATCGATAGTATCTATTTTTCACATACTTACATATCATTCAATATCCGTAGTATCTTCGATGACAGAATCCCAATTGAATTCTGTTGCACTCTGTCTAGAAGGTAGCTCGCCAAGATGTTGAAATCGTTGTACAAAATATGGATCGCGATCTCTAAGCCTTTTAAATCTTTGAAATGCAAGATTCTTCGCAAAATCATAAAGTTCTAGATCCAGTCTGTTAAGCCTACGCACAGCATCCAATTGCTCTGGAGTGAGGGTTGCCATGGTAGCAGCGCTTAACGTCGCATTGTGTTGTTCAAACGCAACAGCAAACCTCATTCCGAATGTCTCTTCAAAAGAATACTGTCCCACCTAGTCAATATTAAACAATCAAATTCATATAATACAATTGATATTATTATAGAATAGCAAAATATATTCACTATGTGCAAATATGTTCGTTAGTAAACATAATTTCGAATACAATATTCTATACAACAAGACAAGATCATGCCCATTCAGAAACAATTTCTTATGGATACATATTTCATAAAATATAAGAAACATATTAAATCAATTAATTAAACAAAAAACAATAAACATCGTTAATTTGTTCCTTGGACAGTCTAATAAAATGATGAGGTGCAGTAAAAAATGTTCGAATTATACTCGCGATAAACTGTCCATGGATTAAGTGAAATTTCATGCCACAATTAGATTATGTAGTTTGTATTTTACAATCATGGTTATAGATTAAATATTAATCAAAGTAGAATGTGTTTAGTGTTGATGAAATAATATAATATCAAGGCAGTTTATGTGTTACTCGAACGTTCAAAGAAGCGGGATGTTTACAGGACACTCATCGTCCGCGTATGGTGGGTAAGACAAATATTTACACCAAGAGCTACTTGCTAACAGATGATTTTCTAGTGTATTGTAATGTTTATACAGCCGGCGGTAAGCGTGTTCAAAAATAAGGTCGAGTGTGCGAAGAATGTAGAACGTCGAAAAAATATGAAAGAATATTCGTAACAAACTATTTTTAATTTATTAGTGAATGGAAATCTTTTCTAAAAAAACAATGAAAAATCATTGCATTGATAAAAGGCAATGGAAAGACATGCGAACATGTTAGTTCAAAACATTACCAAAAAAATTAGTTCTTACTTTTTGGAATTCAGTCAACATGAAGAAAGGCATGAATTGCAAATTGTGTTTAGCGCTAGCCAACATGAGCCGATCTCTCTCCAAGCTGCTGAGTGTAGAATTGTAACAACCAACAATTGATAGATCAGCCAACATTCTGGTCTGGCGGTTGCTTGCCAAATTATATGGACACGCCATAAACTACATAAACAACATAGTTTGTCAAAATGATTTATATTTATGCTATTATAAAAAAAAAATATGTTTCTATTTTCAAATACACAAAATTCATTGTACTCCATTTGAATTCAAGTTTTCTGTTTCAACAAAGCAACTGTTGTTCTGATGAATAGTTGCATCTATAAATGGAGTAGGAGAAAAGGAAGTTTCGAGATAAGGGAAAATGCTTATCTTAATGTGTTTCTAAACGTGGAAGCATTTTAGATAATTTACATGATACTGTACTCACGAAAAAAGAGTCTGTTCTGATTTTATGAACATACTAAATCTCAATAATATCTTTCAATTACTAAACGATGTTCAAAGTTGCAAGATAGCGTTACCTGTTCCAGAGAGACTCCTTGCCAATTGGATCCAGGGTAACATTGTGGTATGTTCGCCTGGCTTCCTCCACACCAATGACGTGCACCTCTCCAAGTCGCACCTCTCTGCACGTGTCTGAACTCGGACAGATAACGTGCGACAGGGTCTCTTATAATAGTTATATAAAAGTATCTACGCTTCTTTTCCTCCCCTTCAATTTTATTTAATTCGGTATCTACACAGCTGGTCAATTCTGTCCAATCTGCGTGCAGACCACATTTCCAGCCAGTGGAGTACCGTGAGAAGAGCCAATTTTCATTACGATTCGGACGGAAACAAAAACAACGTTTGCGTTTTCTTTGACAAGAACATGGTCTCTGCAGGTCCAAGTCTCTGACTAAATGTTTTCCGAACAAAGTTCCCCCTGAAAACAAGAAAATATGTGTGTGCTATGCATGAAAAACCTTTTACACAATAATTTTTTACTACAAGGTTTTTATCAATATCACGTTTTCTAGATGTCTGTAATCTGTATGTAAATTCCAGATAATTACTAGTGTGGCAGCTAATGTGTTAGACAAGTTTTTATAAAGTTCTGTCTACTATTCATATGCATCTTTATGAAGAAAAGATTATAAGAAGCTTGTACATTAGAAAATCAGAAGGAAACAGGCACATGCATGCATAGCATATTAAACAAGACAACATCCCTGAATTGTTCTTTGTCCTCCTAACATAGGGTCTACAGGTCTCACAGTGCCTGATGAATAATGCAAAGATTCAGTTGTACAATGGTCAGAAAGTGTGTTATATTGTTTTTATTAAGCTATAGCATCTGATATTTGCTCAAAGAAATCTATTGTATATTCAAAATAAAATAAAAGCATAGACATTTACTGGCTGTTTAGCCTACATATCTCAACATTGACCTAATTCATGAATTACAAAAGCGATGAAAATAATTATAAATAATATTCTGCGACATTTACACTATTACAAAACATTTTATATATAATTCATTTTAGTTAAATAACTCGGATTGGATTTTTTATCAAAATTTGATTTATTAGATTGTTCCGTTATGAAAGGGTTAAATAACAAATAGTAAAGAAAGATTAAGATCGTGTTGTTTACTCGACGGTTGTATAGATATGTCTACAGCGATCTAAAAGGGGATATCATTTTTCTATGAAATCGTTGACGAGATTGTCGAATATTTTATTGGTTACATAAAAGTTTTTGTTTAAATAATAAATACTGTCCGTCGCTGTTTAACGAAGAATGTTACTTACCAGTCTTCTGAATATGTAGAAAAACAATGACATCGTGTGCATTGATATCAAACTGGAAGGTTTCGTTCGTAAACACATCGTCGTAACCAAGGCTTCCTTGGATGCTTTGCAATCTAAAAGCAGGATGCACCGACAGCAGGCCATTTTTGTCGAATTCGATGGAGACGGAAGACAGACCGGAGCCAGGGCCAGCGGACAGACTCTCGGATAGTCTTACGGATTCCTTGATCTCACGATTTGTCAGTGCGCACACATGATCCGGGCAGAAATACCCGAGATAAATGATGCTAGTCAGCGCGAGGAACAAACATATCCCTACAACGCTACGCAACCGAGTCCTCCGTGTTCGTGACTCCATCGTCGCGGTCCTCTCGCATAAATCGTCCTGTACAAGGACCGAGAGTTCGCTAACGACTTCTTCGTTTAACCGTCTGCCCATTATTGTGCCCCATCTTTCTTTTCACCACTGGACGCACCGTGCACCGTTCGCCGACACGGCCTGACCAAAACTACGCTGCCCGCAGATGTCGGCCATGACAGATACTTCGGGTCCCCACACTCCCCACCATCCTCATCGTTCCTCGGTACGGTTCTCTTTACCGACATTGCCTGTTATTTCTGTTCACGATTATAAAAAAAGAAAAATAGAGCAGAACAACATCGGAGACGTTTTTTCAACATTTCATTTTACATGTTAATCCATTCAAGCATTTTTCCGTATTTAGATTTATGCGATCAAAACGCAGTTTTTGTATGCACACTTTTTGTGGAACCAGCTGGTGGAACAAAATTAATTAATTTACATACTAAAACAAAGACTGGATTCTAGTTTATAGACTACTTATTTCGAGCTGAGCAATGGTGAAGTTACTCGATAACAGTCGAAGGAATACTTTTTGGTAAGCTCATAGCCTCGCACGTAAGTCAAATGAATAAATGCTATCAAAACGCAATTTTACTATGCATATTTTTTTGTGAAACAGAATACATAAATTAGAATAATGCAAAAGACGTAGATAATATAATTTTCATATATACTATTCATTTATATACTGTTATTATTATTTCGAGCTGAGCAACGGTAAAGCTTCTCGACAACGTTTGAAGGAATACTTTCATCTGGTACGCTCACAATCAGCTTCACACGTTAGTCAAATGAATAAGTGCTGAGACAGTGATGTAATATTAAGTAATTTTAACATACTATATACTATATATATTTGGCTAAAGAGGTTGATTGGGTAGCAGTGTTTACAACGACTGACCGGACTGACTGACAGACAGAGTGATAGCGTTCTGTTCTATGAATATCTACGAGTATCTGATAGTACGGTCAGTACGAGTACGCGGTATGAGTTGGGACCTCTTACGCATGTATTCATTCATGTATATATATATATATATATACCCCGACGGCACACCGGCTCGGTTTCAGCCTGGCCCCTGTGCACAAAAGGGCGCGTTTTCCGCCTGCCGAGGGCTCGAGCCCAGGGCCTGCCGGCCGGGCTAGGATTCAGCCGATTTGCAAGATTGCAAGGGTGCGGGATTCGCGTTCTCATTGCGTGATAATACAAACACGGGTTTTTTCAGTAGTCAAAAACGCCAAATAAAGGTCAATCTAGGCAGCAATCGCCCTCAAAGGTCTTATTTATTAACTTATTATACTTTTGTCGGTAACAAGGGAGACTGCTACGCATTTGCAAAGTACTGCCACATTGATGCGACCCGCCCTGTGTCGCGCATGCGCGAGAAAAGTTGGGCCCAATCGAAGCACTGATTGGCCACATTAGTGTGATACCGTGCTGCCCTCTCAAAAACAGGCTGAATCCCAGCCCGGCCGTCAGGCTCTGGGCTCGAGCCCCCGGCAGGTGAAAATCGCGCCCTTTTGTGCACAGGGGCCAGGCTAAATCGTCCTGATTTGGTCTCAACGCTGAGCCAAGCATTGCGTTAGCCCGTAACGTGTCGGGCTGGGGCTCGGCTAGCTGGGTCCGGCGGTGGGCTCGGGCAGACTGTGCTGTCGGGGTATATATATATGTATAGTTCAATGATTTTTTTAAAATTCGTTATCAGCAACCCCAAAACCGTTACTTACAAATTTTCGAAAATCTACGACAAAAACTTGAATTTTGGCCACGTTTTCGCGGTGTCTAAATTGCTGTGCATTATTTACAACTTGTAATAGTTGTAACATCGACGAGATACTATCTGGTCGGTGGTTCTAATGCCGCTTTTAACAATTACCGATGCATGGTTAGGTCGCGCGAAGGTTTTCAAGCTTTAGTTCTGATTTATGCCACAGGCTTAGTAAAGGTTCTGCTTCATGCTAAAATATGCTGCTTTATGGTAAGGGATCTGTTCCATGCTAACGTGGGTACGACAAAAATGGAGGCAGACTAGATCCCGAGCGTCAGGTAAGGATTAATTGGGATTAATCTTCAATTATTCGCACTCCATTTTCTACATAACTGATGGTTACATGGAACTTTATACGACTGCAACAGAAATAAATTTTTATTCAATGAAATAACAACGTCAATGCAAAATAGATATTTGCTAGCGTAGACGGCACCTTTGTTTACGCTTGAAACACTAAATTTAATGTTTTGAGATTGTAAATACTAGAAGCGAGTAATTAAAAGTTAATATTATCATTATACTTGCGGATCTTTCTGCATTTATATCAAAATTGAGTAGATTAAATTCAAAATCATTGCAAAATTTTAAAAATTGAAGATGTCAACATATGATTTCTTCTCTATTCAAATCATTAAGGGAAGAAATAACATTCAATGTAGTTTCTATTTTTTGCAATCGATGCAGATCATTTTTAGTAAGTAATTATCATTTAGTAAGACGATATTCGTTTCGGAAAGTCGGCTAATTCAAACCAGAATACGAAAAATAATGTGACATCACATTACCGCCATTTACCATTGCTCTGAAGTTAGCAGCGGCTTGCAGGAGTATATCGCAGTATATCGAACATTGCAGAATGTCAGATCGAAAGTAGCATAACCTCGTTTCTTCTGTCAAAATTTGTGTACTGCGTTCGATAATAGTTACATAAATCAATTTTACGATCGTATACCTTTAAGTTTCTCTTTGCAGCATCTATATTCTGTTACGTAAGTAATACGCACTGTCCATTTTAAATGAACTGTAATTTGTAACAGGTGTGCAAGTGAGTTACTAAATTTTTTCCATAACATTTAGAATGACAACCGTGGAGTTGTTAGAAAGTAGAATAGCAGAGTTGGAGAAGCATATATTTGGGCTTAAAGAAGCAAATGGAAGTAACAACGTAACTCCAGCGTCTCCTGTGATCGATAGTCTTTTACATGTGAATACATTGGTCTCATCCGCTGTGTCAGGACGTGAAAAGACCAACATGGCAATAAAACGGTTAGCAGAATTGAATGGTTACTTAGATCCAGCAATTGACACTATGGAGTTACCTATAGAGGCTAAATTACAATTACTGCTCACAATGGCGCCAGAGATCAAACAAAACTGTGATATGTTACATCAGATGCAGGAGCTAATGCCTGTACTAGAAACTGATAGAATAAGAGATGTACCAGAATTGTCTAATAAACTAAACGATTTGAACTTGTCGTATCTGAAAATATACGAAGACAGCCAAGATCTGAACAGCCACATCAACGAAGTTTTCTCGAAGTACAACGAAGTAATAACTAGCATTTCCAAATCATTGATCACTATAGATGCAGCTGTAACAGCGGCAGAAATAGCGGCTATGCCTAAGAAACAACTAGATTAAGATTATATCACATAAATAGGATAAGGAAAATTAATTTATTCGATGTGTAGAACACTCAAAATAAAAGAGGCATTGGATTCATTTAAAATACATTTATTCTTTATCCTTAGTATGTAAAAATACTTACGCATTCATCGGTGACTATGCATACATGAACATATTTTATTATTGTATCTCTCCGTAACAACGTATTTTATTAAAAAATACTTATATATTATATACATTTATCCTATCTAGCTCTTATCCTAGTCCGTTGTTTTCTTCTGGAATCCTTCTACAGGATCTCCCAGACAAACTTCTAAACGAGTATGGGTGTATTTTAAGTGTTGGTCTCTCCGATTGGCAATAAATACTTTTATGTTCTCGTCGATTTCTCTATAGCGACCGAGTTCGATTAATAATGCTATATCATCGCCGACACTGCTCCAACGGAGAGTGTTACTACAATACTTGAGGGACACCGCGTAAAACTCGGTTACCATAAGAAATCAATAAGTTCAGTAGAAGTTCAGTTTTCAAACTGTTAAGCATTAAACAGATGTTCTGTATCTCTCTCGTGGTCATGCTTAAGAGACCAAATTCACTAAACTTGTAAAAATCTCTTACAATGATAATCATATTAAACAGTCACTTTATACAGTATTTACAAATTTCTTAATTGTAAATAAGTATCCTGTTGCCAATTATATGTACCTCCTATCGCTTCTACTACAAAATATTGCAATATCTACCCATTAGTCAATATAACGTAGAAAAAAAAAGAAGAATCATTTACATCTCTCTTTTTTGTGTGTAGTATCGAATTATGGCCATTCAGTGCTATCCGTCGAGCGCATTCTTTGCATTCATAAATAGGAACATACTGTTTGAAATGTAGACGGATTCAACATAAAAAAAAAGAAAAACACAAATTAAGTACATATTTTCCCGTTGCAGTTTCGTTCTCGATTTTTTTTTAGAGGAACTTCAAAATTCAACTCCTTCAGTTCCTTCCTCCGAATTTGTTGCATATCGTTTGTTTCGATACACAACGATGATCAAAATTCGTTTCATCTAGTAGTTTCGCGCGAAAACCTTAACACCATCATCCTTTTAGCTTTGTATTTGCAGAGCAGGTACAGACTGCCGCAGCCAAGAGAGCGCGGGTTCCACGCTCGAGTAAATTGCTGGATGACCCCTTGAGCATCTGCTGTGGTGACTAAGTAGTCCCTGAATCTCCCATCGTCCTGACCCACCACCAGACTCGCTGAAGCAAATTAAGGGCGCTCCTTCGTCGTTCTGAAAGGTACAACAACGATTATATCACTTGATAACAAGACAGGATCATGAAATGATAACGAAAGCTGAAAGAATCTTACATAACAAGGTCCTTTATCAGTGTCGGTGAATCCGGCACAGATGTTGTCCTTCGTGATGAATCCTGCGTAGTGACTCGTCGCGTTACACTCTTCTAAGTCACGAGTTGGCAATGGCAGGAACTCGAGATACTTCTGCAGATCTACCTCCCCGTTCACAGGGAAGCCCCATCCAACCATCACGCAAATCTGCTCTGGCTAGAATTCCAAGAAAATAGAGCGTAAATCCTGCTTCTCACAGTTCCTAAATTTCCAAACTAAGTGGTACGTACCTGGAATGGTTGTTTCGGGAGGCAAACAGCCCTAACGTTCCTTGAAAAAGTCAATGGTCTGGCAAGTTCGACTAAGGCGATGTCGTTGTCGTACAAGAATTGATTGTACTTCACTTGAGGATAAGGAATGATGCTCTTGACCGGATGTGCCTTCAATTGATTTTCACCCGTGAACAGCTGCCAGCCGTTGCTTTGCTTGTGCCTACCGTTCAAACAGGATTCATTGAGAAACAATTCCCTGTAATAGATCTTTTTTCATTGAAATTTCATTTACCTGTGAATACACGAGTAACTTGCTAGCACGTGCATGGGTCCCAGTACGCTCGCCGTACAAGCAGCACCGTGCTTTGATTCCTTCAGCAAAACCACGCTGGACCATTGTCCTTCGCTGGCTGGTGTTCCGCCAACTAATCTGGCAGTCGGTTCTTCTCCGTAATGAGTACCGCAAGAGAACTCTTGGCAAGAGATTTGGACGACTTTCTCGGAGGTGCAGAACTCCGCAGACTCTAGATTCTTGACTAGCGGTATATCAGGATGCGAATTGGACCTCAATCTCAAAATCTTCTGGACTCTATCCCAGTTCAATAGTTCTGTTGCCTCGGAACCAAAGAACCCTAAAGCTTGGCAATAAGAGTTGCTAAATTCTTCGTTCCATTCGTCGGAGCAAACGAGACGGTAGCTACCATCGAATTGTCTGTAACACGAGAAAGATTACGGTTAGTCCAAGAATCAAAGGCCACGAGATCATAGTCTCGAATCTCTCAAATCTTCATTCACCTTATTTTCAACAGAGATTTTCTCTCGTTCAACTCCTGTCCGCCGTTGCTCCCAATCGCGCTGTCCTTTTGCACATCCGTCAGGTTCTTCTCCATTGTTACATTGGCCATCAAACATCCCCATTCGTCGGAATGGTCGGGGCAATGCTCTATTCCATCGCAAACTTGATCCTTTCGTATGCATCCTCCACTATTACATTTGAATTGGTCAACGTCGCAATAACAGAGCTTCTCATCGTCGCCATCGGCGCATTCGCTGACACCGTTGCAACGCCATGTCAACGGTATGCACCATTTCTCCTTCGGGCAGAGGAACTCGTCGTTTCCACAACTTTCGCTGCACTCGTACTCGTCCCGATGATCTCCGCAGTCCGGTCGGCCATCGCATTGCCAGATACTTGGGATGCATCTCCCTGAAATGAGAAATCAACATTTAACGACACGTAATCGTAATTCTACTGAAGAATTGGGTTCATCCCCGAGAATAAAGCTCTTCTAAGTGAGGGTATAATATGGATAAATAGGAACACCTATTTTCTTCTGTAGAGTATCGACGATAGTCGTTTCTAAAAGTAGTACTATTAATATTCAAGGCAGACCCATTAACCAACCGACCGTTCGTTTTTGCTTTCACTTCTTTGACTCGCTGTTATTCTGATTTACATGCGACTAGCCGCTGGACGAATATTATAGACGCAAGGACTTACCGCTGGGACACCGGAATTCATCGGACAGACATTCCCATTTATCACAGTTTTTCTCGTCGCTGCCGTCGTCGCAGTCGAGGATCTTGTTACAGACGAGGTCCCTCTTTAGACATTGACCGCTGGCGCACTGGAAATTTCCAGGGCAGCCTTGTTCCACGCAATTGAGCTCGTCGGAGCCGTCGGAGCAATCGTTCTCGGAGTCGCATTTCACGGATAGCTTGACGCAATACGCGCCGTCCCTGGACGTCCCGTTCACACACTGGAACTGGCCGGCGGTACACTTGGAGAACACGACGTTTGGAGGCAGGTTCAAGAAAGAAACGTCGATGTGGCTGTTAGTTGTGGACGGTATAGTTATATCCGGCAATTTGGTTGGCGCGGTAGGCGGGATTGTTGTGTCCGCGGTTTGTCCTTTCGAAACCTGGCTTACGTCTGCTTCCTGCGCAAATGAGGTAACAGGTGATTGGCTCGGAACGATTGCAGCCTGCGAACCATCTGTCTCGTTTGCTTTTGTGTCATTCGACTCGGCCATTTTCACCAAGTCAATTACGGGACGACCTTCGCTCGATGATTCACCGGCTGCCAATGGAGCTACCGTGGTAAAGTTCGCTAGGTTCGGTCGACGATAATATATGTAGGGCTCCGTAACTGGCTCCGGCTCGTTGATCTCTTCAGAAACGGGGATAAAGCTTAGGTACTTCTTGGTGCTGTATTCTACCGCGCCAGTTCCGCTATTAGGATTCTCCCCTTCAGAATCTTTCGATGCTGTCTGATTCGATCCGCTAGTGGTCTCCGTTATCTTCAGCTTCGATATCGCTGCATCTTCCTTCGAGGTGTCCGCGTCAGCCGCTCGATCTGGAATCCTTTCAGTCACGTGATGAGGGATTTCTGTTAATGGTATCGTTACAGGATCCGGAACATCAGTCACCGCGTTCTCTTCTCGACTTGTCTCCAGATTCAGCTCTTTCTCCTTCTTGTACTTGTATTTATCAACCACCTTCTTGTCCACTGATTTCTTCTTCACCTCTAAACTTTTCTCCAGCGGAATCACCCTCAAGTCTTCCTCGGATAGTTCCCCCACGTCCAAGTCAGGCAACACGGTTTTCGGAGTCGTGGTGATGAACAATGTTCTGTAACCGAAGTCTGCAGGCGTGTCGTCCTCGAGAATCTCGGTGACCGGTCTTATATCCTCTGTCGTGCTGCTCGCCATTTTGGAAGTAGTATTTTCGGTTGAATTCGCACGTTCCTCTATCATCATTGGATTATCCGTTACTGTTTCGTTCAGCATTGATTCATCCTCAATGCTCGTGGTAATTGGGACGGTCACGTTCTCCTTGTCAGTTTCATTTGCATTCGGACTGTCCAGTTGTGGCCTGACATCATCGATCTTCCTGCCACCTAAGTGCTCGAGCGCGCTGGCTACGAGGTCGTTCTTGTTATCGTGTTCTTCCGAGGTGTTCATCGAATCCTCAGTTTTGTTAGATTTATTCGTTTCGTTGCTCGCTGATATTGATTGTTGCACGTTCTCCCCGTCATTCAACTTTTTCTCGGTATCCGGCTGCACTGTCGAGGTGGTCAACACCGGCTCGCTCTCTGTGGTCTGCAGTTCTTCTGGTAGTATCGGCACCTGAGCTGTGGTTTTTGTTTCCATCGAGTTCATGTGGGTGGTCGGGACCTGGGTCGTCGTGACGTCTTCCTTCTCCGAACCAATATGCGCAGCGTTCGCGTCCGTCTCATTGTCCTTTCGAGGAGTCTCTTCAGTCACCGTTGTGCTGTCAATTTTCTCAGTCGTGGACATCTCCTGCTGTATCTCCATCGGCAACACTGGTATTTGCGTGGTCATCTTAGCATCCTCCACGTGTTTCTCGGCGACGCTGCCAACAGTAGTCGATAATACTTCAGTATTGTTTGTGGGAATGTTCATTTGAGTATCTGTTAGCTTCGACGACTTCTTTCCATTGCCTTCTACAGAATTTATATTATTTAGCAGTCTATCGACTCCTTTATCTTTGGTGATCTCCCTGTCGTCGTTGATGTCATTGTATTGATCCTCCACGGCGTTCTCCTCGGGCTTCTCCAAAGTAGTCGTCACGTTGTTCGCGGTTGATTCCTCCGAATAATTATTGTATGCAACTTTCGAAGTTGTCGTAGATTCTGCCGAGTCTTCAGGCTTGTCCTGATTCGTGTCAGACTTGGTCGTTTTTTGGAATTGTTCTTCCAACGGCACCACCTTCAGAGCTTCCTCGTTTTCTATAGAATGATCTACATCGGTATTGTCGTTCACAGGTTTGTCAATAACATCGTAAGCGTTCAAGCCATTTTGAGTTTCAGTGTCTTTTACTTTAGGAACATCTGAAGGGGATGTTGCTTTTATCGAATCTTCTCGATCCGATTCTGTGTTGTTCACTTTGTTGCTTTCGTCTTCGTCAACGGATGGTTTGTTCACGTCGTTCACGGAATCTTTCAAGTCTGTTCCGTTTATATTTCGTTCGGTGGTGCTATGATCCAGCATAGGCTTATCCGTGACCACGTCTTCTACGTGGCCGTCGAAAGGATTCGGTCCGTCTTGCTCATCCTTGTCCAATCTGGGCGCTTTCTTCACTTCCTTCTCCTTCTGAACGTCTGGTAAGAAAGGAGACATGTCGCCGGTATGCTTGTCATACACTACGTCGGGCTTCTCGGTGGCAACGAGACCATGATCAACCGAGTTCTCAGGGTACACAACAGGATGCAATGGATGGCTCGTAGAATGATCCAAATTGTCCTCAGAACGAACCAGCTCGCCAGCAGACACAACGTTCTCGCTCGGATGACTGGTCGAGTGATTCAAAACTGTTTTGAACCCCTCGGTCGAGGATTCAACTTTGTCTTCCAACGTGCTGACTTCGGACACATTCACGGGTTTGATACTCTCTTCAGGGGTCAGCTGCGGAATAATCGCGTGAGGATCTTGCGCCTCGATGTGCTCCTCCTTCGGTATAACCATGATGTGTTCTTCCGTCTCATTCTTCAGCGGCTCTAGCAGGGGTTCTACATTCTGACCAAAATTCTTTGGCAACTTCGGGAAGACAGTTGTAGGCATGTGCTCGATCACATTCGTGTCGTGCAGATTCGTGCTGGATTGCGAAGTAGAGAATTCAATTGCCGAGGTATTCTGCGAGTTAGTTTGCTCTGGAGTTTCGGTAGTTCTATTATCTACCATAGAATTGAACTCGGTTGCATTCTCAGAGGTGAGTTCTACGGGAACAGACGTTGTCTCAGTTTCTGAATTCGAGTCTGTAGTAGATTCCATCTCAGTAATTGTGGGTTTAGAAGTCGATAACGATCTAGGATCTGACAGAGGTTCTGTGTTTCCTGATTCTCCATCATCTGTCCTCATCGTAGTGTATTCGGTAACTTCATCTATAGGACTCATCGTTGTCATTTTATTTTCATTATGCATCGCTTTCATCGTGGTGTCAATGTCTGGTGTAATTGCATCAGTATAACTATCAGGGAACGAACGACTCAAGGTCTTATCCTGGACGTTGTCCGCCATTAAAGGTATCACTGGCGAAGGTGTGTCGTCGCTTATAATCTGTTCAGTAGTCATTTCTTTGCTCGTGATTTCTTCGAATGCCGGGACTGTCGTGAATTCTGGTTCCATATTTGTAGAACCTTCATCTCCGTGCATCACGGTTGTAGCCACTACTGAAGGTTCGGTGGAAGGTGCGTCAGTGTTTAAATCAACTTTATTGGACGTCGATTCGACAGAGGATTCTGTTCTAGGCAATTCTTCATCGTTATCTCGCTGAGATCCTATATTTGTTGCAGTCTCTGTTATGGATGGCACAGTGGTCGTTCTAGATTCTGCAGGGTCATCGTTCAAAAGTTTCGGGTCAGTGACAGAATCAGGTTCGAAGGAGGGCACTGGTTCGGCTGAGGGGTTTGCTTCGGTAGAGGTTTCTGTCTCGATGGATAGTTGTGGTTGAATTGTGGGATTGGGATCTGCAGGAGGTTGTGGCTCTGCAGTTGGTTCAGCTGACGGTTCCGGTTCTGCCGAAGGTTCTGGCTCGGGGTTTGCTGAAGGTTCTGGCTCTGCGGATGATGTTGACTCAATTACAGCTCCTGGTTCAGCTGCGGGTACAGGTTCAGTAGATGGCTCGGGCTTTGTCGAAGGTTCTGGCTCTGTGAATGACGTGGGTTCTGGTTCTGACGTAGGCTCTGGTTCAGCTGAAGGCTCCGGTTCAGCTGAAGGTTCTGGTTCTGATGCAGGTGCGAGCTCCGCTGAATGGTCTGGCTGTGAACCCGGTTCGGCCGAAGGTTCCGGTTTTACCGAAGCTTCTTGTTCTTCAGAGGCCTCATCTTTTCCAGTTTTGGCTGCAGGATCTGGTTCGGCTGCAGGCTCCGGTTCAGCCGCAGGTTCTGGTTCAGCCGCAGGTTCTGGTTCAGCTGAAGGTTCTGGCTCTGCTGAAGGTTCTGATTCAGCTGAAGGTTCTGGTTCAGCCGCAGGTTCTGGTTCACCTGAAGGTTCTGGTTCAGCCGCAGGTTCTGGTTCAGCTGAAGGTTCTGGTTCAGCCGCAGGTTCTGGTTCAGCCGAAGGTTCTGGTTCAGCCGCAGGTTCTGGTTCAGCTGAAGGTTCTGGTTGTGCTGAAGGTTCTGGCTCAGCTGCAGGCTCTGGTTCAGCCGCAGGTTCTGGTTCACCTGAAGGTTCTGGTTCAGCTGAAGTTTCTGGTTCTGCTGAAGGTTCTGGTTCAGCCGCAGGCTCTGGTTCAGCTGAAGGCTCTGGTTCAGCTGAAGGCTCTGGTTCGGCTGCAGGTTCTGGTTCAGCCGAAGGTTCAGCCGAAGGTTCCGCCGCAGGTTCTGGCTCAGAGGAATCGTGAGAATGATGATGCATGTCAGAGTGGTTGAAATGTACAGATTCTGTGCTGTGCTCGGAATGATCCCAATCATCGGGGCGTCTAGGCTCGAACACGCTTCCTGGCCCTCTGCTCCTTCCTTCACCGTAAGAGTGAACCACTTCGGTGCTGGTTTCCGGCACTTCGTCGTCCATCTCGACGTTGCTTAAATCGTTCCTGTCTACGCAACGCTTTCCACTGCTGTCCAACGTTTTCCCGGGATCACAGGTGCACACGAACATACCATTGGAATAGTTGTACTCGCAGTTATCAGAGCAACCATAATTTTCGATCTGACATTCGTCGGGTAGATTGTTCACTGCCAATCGGTTCAGATGATACTGTCCGATCATGTTGCCGTTCTTCTGCAACGATTCCTCGATGCTCCGTTGCGTTTCTTCGGGCATCGGCCGCGGGGGATAACTTATTCTAAACTTCACGTGTCCCTGCCTGTTTATGCTGTACACTTTCACTACAGTCTCGTTGTCTCCCGGATGCAGCATTTTTGTCAGCTGCTCCTCTATCTCGGAGGAGACTTGCCTGTACATTCTAGACTTGTGATCCTGGAACTCGTCGTTCCAGCGAAATTCGTCGAGTTGCATCAAACCCTCCAGAGCGCTCGGAACATTTTTATACAAGGTTTCGTCTGTCGTTTGCCAAGGCGGGATGCTCGAAGTATCAGGCGGCGGACTAGATGGTGGATCTTTCATATATTCTTGGCTTCCGGCGGTTCGGACGTCGCCGAACTGTCGAGAGTTAGTTTGCTGTAGGTTCTCCAACGGCTCCGAGGCTTCTTGCGTCAAAATTACGCCAGCTGCAACAAAATTGATTTACTTGAATTTCATTAACTCCGGAAAAATTTCATGGATCTTTCGGATCAAAGAAAGAATTGGAAATGTAAATGTGAATGTCGTTCTTACTCGCAGCTAAAATGGCAATGATGACGGCCACCAGCAGAACCAGTAAACCGCAACCCCAGCAGGCCATCCTTCTCCAATACGAGCTTCTGGATCGTTTGTCCTTCGTCACGTACAGTTTCTCACCCCTGTAACATAAGGTGACACGTAATCAGCAAAAACGTCATCGTTCAGGTCTGTTCACCCTCATCCTGGACCCAAAAATAAGCATATTTTGTACAGCACTGTGCTTGTGAATATCAGAGTCGTTCTTCAGCGGTCAGTCATGGGATTAGAAGCTTTCCTAGACGAACAGATACCAATCTAAGACCTTGCAACGTGAACATCTAATCGTTTCATCTAACGTTCTTCACGCATGATCTCACATGTTGCACCCTATGCCGCAAGTTTATCGAGGTTTGCCGAGTAATAACAAAATATCGGACCGAAGCGGATGGTACCATTTACAGAATGCTTGTGACCAGTGTCTATGTGTGGAGGGGTGGGGATGTCTGCTTCATGGATGTTGTGAACGTTTCATTATCTTGCCCGAGTATCTGTTCACCTTGTGTAGAGGCTACGGGGGATGTGCGAACCTATCTCCGTTTCTAGGGGCCGTTCACGGACGAGACATGTTCGTGGGTATGACAAAAAAAAAGATAAAGAAAAGTTCCTTCTCCACGTGTTCACGTGTGTCTAACGGATATAATGTCATCACGGTGCGAATAAATCGTGATAGGAAATCGTGAGATGTTTGCATTCCATCGTCAGACATCAGGCTCAGCCGTACAATCGAGACCAACACAATAAAAAAAATACACCAGCGAGAAGCACAGCGGGTTAGTTTCGCGATCGTGCGCATCCACCGTTCGTCGATCGAGCAGCCTCCTCTCCCTTTTCTTTGCTCATCCGCGAAAGCATCCTTCAAGTACCTGAGGGCTGTCAGCCAGTGGGAATAGTCGACCAGTCCGGCGGCGGGGTCTCTCAGGCTGAGTCCCTCGCGGCCGACGCCGGGGCCCAAATCAAAACGCACTCCAGCCACGGTTGTTTCAACCTCGGCCTCGGGACCCCTGCTAGGTGTACCGTGACAACAGAAAACACCGTCTAACACTCTACTGAGCTGGGCACACGGGGTAATGGTGATTTGTTTTTCCGATCGGCAGCGATGATGTATGGCAATCTAACCGTAGCTACACCGTACACTGTACAGCTCGATTGTCAATTTCTACAATCGAGTGGTTTCTTGGATCTGAGGTGTCGAAGGCAAGCAAAACAAAAAATATCTGGACGACTACGCTACACTACTCGACAGTTGTAGAATAATCTGACAGATTCGGTTCGGCCGTTTTCTAGTGAGATGCCCGCTAACGCTATCGTGGAGTGTTCGAAACCGCTGAACCCGAGTCGCATTGCGAAACGGTTCGAGGTTGACGCAAAGTTTTATTTCTACCTCGAGCGTACGCACAGGTTGATGAAAGACGGTCATTTTTGCAACAGACGGTCACTCGCGCATTTTCCTATGGAACATTGTGACACATTCGTGTCGCAAACTCTTCCATCGGTGAATGTATCTCGTAATGTCTGAGGACCTTCGTCCGTTCCGCTTCTGTCCGCCATTTTTTTTCTCCCCTTCGCATTCGCATTTCGCCCACAGTGTCGCCAGATTAAGACTTGTACTTCTACGACCCTATCTCTGGCGACACTGGTTACAGCCGGAGCGTAAATTGGATCGTTTGCCGATTCAGAAACGAACGAACTGTCCACAATCCTATGCAAATCGTCGAACGGAATACTCGAGCGTTGCGAAATTCGTGGAAGGCTTTTACAAAACCGTCGAATGGTTTGTTAACTTGAACAGGGTCCTCGGTATTCACAGTGTTTCCCTGCCGAAAACCCAATCTTACGCCCGCCGGGCTGGTGAACAATGGACAGTTAATTCGATGTTAACAAACAGCCAGAAGAACACACAGGCGAGTTCCGAGTTACGTGGAAAATCGTCGATTCGTTACCTGATGTACTTCCGATGCTCGTTCACCGGCACGAAGTACTCTTCGTAGGGATCAGCTGGTACTTCGCAGGCTTCTTGACCCTTGGTTTGATTGGTGCCCGCGTAGGGCCTCATCGAGACAAGCTCCAAGTTCACGGCCTCGATTTGCTCCTTTTTCCCAGTGTCTACGAACAAACGGGAAATCGTTAACCTTCGCAACTCGTTCCTTGCATAAATTAATCGATTCGGCCCCCTCGTGCCGCTCGAAACGGCAAAGGGCACGCAGATTCTTACCCTCGACTGGCTAGATACTGAGAAACCGGTAATCTCAGTATTCGACACTAGTCTATTAACCTTCAATTACTCGCACTCCACTTTCTACATATGTAACTGGGTACACGGAATTTTAGATTCCCTAAATGTTTCTCTGCACAGTTTTGTAAAAGAATTTAAATTTTAAAAAATTGCCACTGCTTAAAGAAGTGAATTTCTTTTAGAAATCTGTCCTAAAACGTCTCTTCCAAAGGGTTGTTTACGATACCAAAACGAAATAGAACAATGCACTCGTTACTCCATCGCAGATCTATAAAGAGATCGTGCACGTAACGTTTCTCAAGCAGAATCTATCCTCAAGCATGTTGGTTTTTCGACCTTGTTATGTAATGTGAAATATGTAGCTTGGAAGCATTAGAATTCAATTACCGTGCATCACGAACCGCCGCTAGAACTACGTATTACTTACTTGCGCCTATTTAGCACGTTTCGTCAATGTGAACGTAGCCTGTAATTTTTCCATTAATCTTTGATGCTTAAACCGTGCATCCCAACGTCTGTCTAAATTATAATTGTGATTGTCCGTGGCAATATTCGTCGTACGAATTATTATTAATTTATATAGATTGAAATTAGAATATAAAAGAGTAACGTTTTTGGAAAAAGATTGTGCGACGATTGTCACGACCGTAAGAGTATTTTTTAAGGTTGACCATCGCGCGGAGGGCCGTCCACACACTTTCTGCGTTTCACCGACCTCGAACGACTTTTTCTTGGCGGTTTGGTGGTGGTAGTAATTAACGATCGAAAGTTCGGCTCGTCTCGATCATATCTGGTAAAATCGTGCGATCGGCGCAGATTTCAGCAACGACTATGTTATTTCTACACGTTCCGCTTGGCTTTCGAATCATATGCGCATTCAGACGTGTCCTTTTCATTCAGCGGCAACTGCCTGGCGCGACAAAATCTACTGTTTTATTAATTAACTAAAGAAGCGTCCTAACCGACTCATGTCAATTTTTGTGTAACTCTGCAAGATTTTTTATTCATCGAACGCAAATGAACGTGGGTTTACGCAATTCGTCACGATCATTTGTCTCAGTCTATCGGAAACCACGGTGCAGACAGTCTGGCCGGTTGCAGTTATGTTTTACATCACGCAGCAGCCCGCACTGTTTCTGCAACATGAAGTATCTCGAGAGAGGGAGAAAGAGAGAAGAAAGTTGCGATAAATGCGACGACGAAGAGTTTTTTGCTTCGAAGAATTTTCACTGCAAATGTTTGCGGCCGGTTTCTTACGTAAAGCGCAACATTTTTCTGCCCCTTATTTGTACATTATGCTACTCGAAGAATTTCTGCGAACGCGTTATAAAATAGAAGATAATAGGCCCGTTTAACTTTCGTTTAATGCTCGTTATTAGAGCCATGCTTGGCTATGCTCGCAAAATCGGTAACCTACGGTGCTGCGGACCATTATAGACCCAATCTTACACAATCTTGCTTTTGAACGTTTAAAAATGTCAAATTAATATTAATATTAAATAGTATCTGTTCAGTATCCGAAATTAACTCGAGTACCAAGTATAATTTATTTCTTCGTGAGTTTCTAATTTAAATTGCTCTTATTTTTTTGAGCTTTATGTAGCCCATTGATTCCATTAATCCCCGTTAATTCCCGTTGACGGGTTGTTCCAATAAACTTACCGTTCATCTGAACGCTTGTCACGCTATTGTTAAGGAAGCTCGCGTCATTGTTGTTCCCGTTCCCGTTCCCGTGGACCCCGTTCATCTTCGGTTCGACGACGGTCTTGTCGTTAGTTTCGGGCAGCTCGATTTTCGTTTCTGTCTTGTAATGGGGGTCCGGACTGGTTCTTCCGGGCTCCACGTAATGCTGCGACACGAACGAACGTTGGTGGCCATTTTCCACCGGAGTGCTCTCCGACGCGGACTTTTGATCCTGGTCCAAGGTCACTTGTTGCTGGCCACCATCCACCTTCGGCTCGGTAGCGGAGTCTTCTTCGCTGGCGAACGCCGGATTGTCCATACCATCGGCCATCGACATCTTACGATTGCGTCGCCGGAAGCTGCTGGGCCCTCACCTGACAGTACTGGCCCGCGATCGACTCTCATGCGTCTCGATTCTGCAACAAACGTTTTCATTATATTTCATTTCACAGAACATTTCATTCTATTATTTCATTCGAGATATATGTATTCATTTTAATAACCCCTGATACCAAAGGTACAAACTTTCACTTCACTTTGTCAAATCTATTCAAATATCTTTCACAATGCTATTCAATTAAATTAATTCTTAAATGATTACTAGACTGCGGATCTCTATGCAAAATAAAAATAGAAACTGAATTGAATGTTATTGCTTCCTTGATTGATTTTAATAGAGAAGAAATCATATATCGACATTTTTCAACAGTTTCAACAGTTCAACGCAGTCTAATGATTACTAAAAATATTTAAAATAAATTTTCATTTTCTCCGACAATGAAAGTGGATAAAGAAAGACCATATTTTCTCAAGGGACCCGCAGTTTTACTTTTTCCCTGGCGATTGCAGAACCACAATTTTGCAGCAATTAGAACGAACGCCGATCACAGTGTTCGAACGCATTGGAAACATCATTCCGAAGTTTCTGTTTCATTGTTGATTGGCTAAGTTCTCGGTGACCGATTTCACGTGGTATGTAATTTATCGTTGGTGAAACTTGACGTAAGGCGATCTTCGTTTTTCTTTTTCTACAAGTGAACCGCCTGCGCCATGATCCGGAAATTCAGCGTATAGTCAACGCGCGAGTTTCTCGTTCGGCTGTAGGTTCTTTTACTCAACTTTATACAGGGTGATTCAGCTGAAGCTGAAGGATACAATGCATTCATTGTTTTTGTTTTTATTTTACAGAAATGCAGAACACATGGCAAAACAGCACGGTTGCAGACTCTGGCGTCAATCCAGCTGTGTGACGTCAGCGGTTCAAGCGAGTTTGAATCTTCGCACGAGATGAGCGAGACGGACGTGAGAACCGTGAGACAGGATGTCTACGGTCCTTTTCGATTTTCTTTCTTGTTCATCTTCCGAGGTAACGATACTGATATTCTTCAATCGCCCTACGAACTGTAATGTTACACTGTTATGGCAAATAATCTTGGAACATTTTTTTCCAAGTCAACTCATTCGTCAAAGCGCCATTGCACATATTCTGTCAAAGAATTAGAAGTTTCTCGACGGAACTACGATCACACTGTAATTTTTAAAAGAATTCCGTATCTTTATAAGATTGTACATCTCCATTTTGGAATTTTTTCTACGTCTAAGTGAATACGTGGACGATCACGCAGTCGCAGATGATCGCGAAGCATCGTCTCTCGAATCGCGCAGATAACTTTCTACGTGGACTGGCAGTTACGTAAAGATCCTCTTCGAAAGGATCCCGGGCGGCGTCCCGTTAAAAAAGAAACGAAGACAAGAAAGAAAAAAAAAGGGAAAAGTCATGAAAGAAATTTAAAAGCTGCCGCCTCGATATCGAAAGTAAAGGAAACCGGCCGGCAATAATAGCCGTGGAATGAGTCAACCGGCTCCGGGTATCTAGCGGTAATCGTTCCTCACGACTTCCGAGACACCCTGTAGGCTACGGTCAGACGGGCGAGCGTGTTCGCGCGTGTACGTGTAAACGTTGCAAGGCATATACTGCACCGAAAGCGGTTGACCCTGAGAGAGCCAGGCACAAAGGACTGATTCACCCCGGGGCCAGGAGTGAAGTCCTCAGGAGGAAAGGAGTCTCGGCGTGTTCACCCGGGTCGACTTCGCAGGATCCGTTTCTGCGCATGTGACATAATCCTGTGTCGAGAAACGATGCACTTTTGTCGCCAATTACCGGTTTTCCCGCAATTACCAAGCGCGCACCGTTCGTACGCACAATCGATCGCTCGGTACCGCTTTTACTTGAACGGTGAAACTCGAAAAGGGCTCATCTCGGATTTTTTACCATTTTCACCGTTCCACAGATAAGACTGTATTTCAGCGAAAGAATATAAAGTAGCATCAAAAATACGTTTGAAAACGACTGACAAACAAAGCAGCGAATAATCCCAAGTCGATTAGAAAGTTTCCAGAATGGTCCACCGTCCGAGGGTCGATTATATCCGTTGGTAAATAATCGAGGGACGCCTAGACTCTAATCGAAAGTACTGTTCGGTCTGTCGTCCGCTGTTTCTAATCCCCCGATAGTAAAAATAAAAATTATATAATCTGTGGCGGACGTATAGTGAGTCCATGTGAGCGAGCACACGCACGCGAAGAAACTTTAACGGCGGAGGATGTTGACGAAGGAAACGAGTTTGCTTCGCAGCGAGCACGATTATCCTCCGGCCAGAAAAGGCTCCGCGGTCGTCGTCGTCGTTAAAGGACATTCTGCAACGACACTGACTGTAATTTACGAGGTTCACCTCCTGATAACGTTTCGCTCTGGCGAGCCCGAAGACTTTCACCTTGATCGTAATCGACAGGAAACCTTGCGCAACTTTTCTGCATTATCTATGCATACCAGGCATTTGGTAGAAACCGAAATTCAGCACGCTCTATTAGCACACACCGTCCGATCGTTCGTTATTTCGCGCACGTCGATTGCTCGCGCGAAATCGCGCACGGAGGGGTTGGTTGCTCATGCGTGGATGGAATTTTCGAGTGTGCCGCGTGTTATACATGGTTTCTAGGAAAAACCACCAGGAGCCTGACCAACAGAATCGACTAATTAAAATCCTCTAATGAAATATGCAATTTCCTAGCTAATTTCGCTACTTTCGACTCCGCCGAGTGTGAAACCATCCATTCGAATTCGCTCCGATCACCAATTATGGAAGAGTAGTCGAGTTTCAACCACCGACTAAGATGAACAATTTATAAAAGATATAGTATCGTCGTTGGTAGCACACACTCTAAATCAACCATTCGAATTGGCTACGATTAACAATTATGGAAGAGTAGTCGAGTTTGGGCCAGCAAGGAAACGTATCTTCGAGTTGCGCAAGCCGATTTTGATGAAACTGATGTGAGACAAGTACTTCACACGTATTTTTTTAAATCCGTCCACATTGAAGGGGTGAAAACAGTCCCCAAAGTTAGGGGTAAAAAATCACATTTTTTAAGAAAAAGATTTAATTTTTTTTAACTTGTGTGTTTTTCAATGGAAAATTCAGTCGCGCAAGAAAATTTTAACAAAAGCTATTTGTTTGAACAATATATTAAAAATTTGGTTTGCTGTTCCTATTGTTCCAAACTCATTTTCATTTTTTATTGCTTCGTAAATTATAAAAAATTGTGTTAATTGTTTGGAACCAGCGGTGATATTGTACGGATCAGAGCCCGAAAACGAGAGAAAAGGGAAACGATGAGTCGTAGAGTTACTCTGTTTGCAAATTGCCAAGATCGTATCGGTCCTCCCGGCATAGGTGATACGTATGGACCCAACCAGTTCAGCTTGTTTTCCCGGCCGGTCTACGGACCTTCGGAAACGGTTGAACGTTACAAGTGTCCTCAAGCCGGAGCTGCTCTGCCTCTGGATATGTCCGCGCCACCGCGTGCAGTCTTGTGCACGCCAGCTTACAAAAGACAGATCGTGTAATTGCGTGCGAAACGGTCGTAGAACGCTCGGAAATCAGGAACGTTATTGTGGGCGGCCAGTTCGCTTGCAGCAGGAAAAGGTGGATACCTTCTCCCGCGTGTCTCGAACCCCTACAACGTCTCCTAATGGTCACTCTACAGCTCGCTGGCTTTGTCTAATAATACCGACGCGGGTATGGATTCACTGGTAAGATAATACCGTCTTCTCGAATGACGATGATTCCACGTGAGCAACGCGCCGGTAACTTCTATTTATTTCACCGATTTCAAAGATACACATCCCGCCGGATTTATAACAATGTCAAACTCTGCGCTCATGTCCCAACTTTCTAAATCGTCAACGGCAACTAATAACAACCTATAAAAAATGTAAATTGACTGCCTGTTTTGAGGAAGAGCGCCGAAGAGAGTCTCACACAGTAACCGCCTGACATTTAAGGAATTCTCGAGAGCATCGTTGCACAATACGCGCATCGACAGGCGCATAGACCGCGTGCTATGTCTGCCGCGGTCCCTGTAATTTATGCGTGTGCAAACTAGTTCGTAAAACAGCCGACTTTAAGACTTCTCCCCCACTCTACCTTCCCCTTGCTGTTCCACGTGACGCATCTCTCTCTGTCGCGCATGTTACACTGTCACGTGGCTGATGGCAGAGAGGGGGTAACTGTTTCCCCTCGATTCGAGTCGATTCCCCTGATCTGGCGACTCATAAAATATAGAAATATATAAATGTGAAATATTGGAGTAGCTAAAAAAAATATTCCACTTCCAGGTTAATTGTAATTTTAATCTTTCCCAACTTTCCCTTAATTGCGCCGACAAATAATGGCGAGTTCACGCTTCCTCGAAATTTTAATTCGGCCACTTTTAGATACCCTAATTTCTAAGTGCATTTTCAAAGAAACAAAGAGAGAAATGAGCTCTCGAGCAACGGGAGATAGAAATCGGCGTTGAACGGTTAATTACCAGTTCTCGTATCGGTCAGTTTGTTTGGCAACGATTGCCAGCCAGCGGACGTTTAATTAAAAGCTCCGCAGGCGTGCCATGTACTTTGAACACACTGCGAAAAATATCCTGCTCATTGTTCCCTCGTTCGTGGATTATGCGCAACGGGGTGGCGACCGTATTACCGAGCAGCATCATGTTGAACGGTTACACTTGTAATTAAGCATACAATAGTTTGTAACCGTTCGTTCGCGTTCGAGCCACTCGAGTCCCGCTGACAATGGCCGTAATTACGGGATCCGCGGGAATTTTCTTCCTGTGTTTGTGCTTCTGAACGATCACGAATCTTCGGGATAACTACCCGACGCGGTCGCTGCCATTCTACCGAGGTTGAAACTGCTGTAGCAGAGTTTCCCTTGACCAAGAGGTTGTTCATCTCTCGCGGTGTATTGGCTCGGTTCCTTTTCCAACCATTTGCCAGCGTACACTGTAATTGCTACTATTTGCGTTTGTTCGTGTTACAGCGATACAATGGAAGATTAAAAATGGAAGAAAATTAGAAAATGGAACATTGAAATTCAAAGATAAAATTAAGGTACTTGTTCAGACAGAACTTTCCCTCCAACCGAATAGATTACCTTAGAAATCGAGAATGAATATTTTATAGTATTAATTCGATCGAGGAAATTGTACAGCTTGTAACGAAGTGTAAATTCGGGATTCGTCGAAGTAAATGTCGTTTTCTAATGGATATCGGAGCCGACTGCCGAGTGTATTTGCCGGCAAGCGTCCCGAATGACCTTTCTACCACACGAAGCCAGCTCCACACCGAGATGATGATGATGATGATGATGATGATAGTGTTGGACTTTGCAAGGCGCATCCTCGCCAGTCGACAACCTATACTCTTGCTTCTATGGAGGGAACGAGTCTGTGTTACTCAAGATACTTTACTTTCTACATTCCTCGCGAGACAATACGTACACCCACGCAACATGCCTGTCGTGTACCTGTCTGTACAATCGGAATTATTCGGGTCGACGAGTGCAGCATTTTTCGGAAACCCCTCAAAAATTATTTCCTATTGTTCATTATTATTTATATTCATCATTATTCAAGCTTTTAGTCATTTTTTAAATATATACCGGAAGAAATTAATTTGTTAAATAATTCCTCACGGAATCTTCGTGGAAATTTAATTAGACGTTTAACATAATATTATCACGCATCAGTTTTGCTGTAGACTAGGAGGAGATCTTCGTCAAAGACGCAGCTGTAATATCACTCGCATAATCTTCGCGAAGTGGGTTGCGATAAACCGGATCAGTATAGAATTTCAAATAATGATGACATAATCGAAAGACATTTCCAATTTAAAAAACAATTCTCTGAAAAAGTCTGATGGCGGTAAGCAACGTAGAACGTCTGAGAAGATCACAACCAGGAATTCGAATAAAAATGTGATTTATTGATAATGTGTTAATTTATAAGTAATAAAATATTTTTCTATCTCGCGACACGGTCAAGTATATTAGCGGCCGCGTAAACGCAAGGACTCGAAGTTCCGGTTTCATCGAGCAGGCAATAACAGTAGACCGCAAAACAACTATCTAAATTTGCAAATGTGTAATTCCGATTTAAATTGAAACCCAACAGAAATTATATATTTATAAATGCGAAATTATAAACGGTCAACCACATCAAAAAGTGAATATGGCAGAGCTACGAAGTGAACGAACCGAGTGCAGTGAAGGGTAAAAATTGCGAACACGTGTGTACGCGTGTCCGTATACTTGTTCGATATCATGAAAATGTTAATCGTTAATCGCACGGTCAAGACTATTAACGGAATCGCCGGCAACGCGAGACCAGAAGTTCCGGTTCTATCCGATTCTCCATATTAGCATACGACAACACCCGACCAGACATGAAAAACCTAATTGATTTCGTCGGATATAACGTTTCCACGTAGTCGGACCGTGCAAGATTTCATTCGTTTACTTTCCCCAGTAATTATCTCGAACCATCGCGGCAAGGTTAGCCCGGCGATAGACGTTCGATTAATTCGCCTCGGGTTACCTTTTCATCCCTCCCTGTGCAATCTTGTCGACTCGTTAATCTGTTACATCGTAATACACTGCTGTATCTTCGCTATTATCGCAGAAGGATAGCAATTGCGCGTGCGATCACCGTTAAATCGTTATTCGCCGCCATTTCCGGGCGTGGAACCCTTTATAGAATTGGGAGAAATTCACGAACTCAAAAAATTGAAGGAATAGACATAATCAGACTACGGATCCTCATGCAAAGTAAACATTTTCTTATTAATTCTTTTTGAAGAATTTCAACACGCCGAGAAAAAGAAAGTTATTCGTTTCGATCGGCCATAAATTTAAATATAAAATTACATCATGATCGAATCAATAGAATACACTTGAATCGAGGGGAGTACAGTTACCCCCTCTCTGTCGTAGAAGGGGAACGTAGAGTGGGGAGAGAACTCTTCTGCGTCCACGCTCGCCGGAGACATCGACGCAGGGTAAGCGAGCACCCAGTGATTTCAACGGGCAGATTACACGCCGCGCGCCGTGACAATGACTTGTCAACGCACCTCGCGGAAGCGCGTTACACTGTCTCGTATTAATTACTTGAGTGACTGAGAGAATTACCTGGTAATCGGATAGATAAATAATTGATTACAATAGACTAGGGAACGTGGTCAAGATTCTCAGATTTGCACCTGTTTATCCACCACTTATATTGCAACTTGTATGTAAATAGAAGAAGGCTGTGAGATTTTGAAATGCAATAAGGAGTAATAACGAAGCGATAAAACAGCGATAAAAGACGAATCGAGGTTATTGAATTCTCGCTCGATTGGTAACGAGGTGAGACTAATTATGGTGGTTTCCTCCGTATCTCTATCTCCGTAGCGTCGAGTGTACAGTCTGCTTACATAACGCAGACAATCATGAATACGCAATGAAAAACGCGTAACTCATTCAACGGGGAAAGAAAAAAAAAAGTTACACCGCGCGGTGGTGTTGTTACAGCGACCAATCTCTTCGAGACATGCGATTTCCTTGGAATTTTCAGCGTGTCTATAACATTGATCTGCAGAACACATGTTTCAAACTTTCATTACGGGCTCTCGAAGGAATTTTGAAAATCCTCTTTATTTTTTCATGTAACTCCTATCGTGTGCAATTTTTTCCAAATATTTTCTGTACGTTTTTCAGTAAATCGATGCTTCTGATTGTTCGGAAAAGGTGAACTTGTTTGGCGAAATTTGAAAATTCGGATTCAAAAGTCGTCGGAATATTTAAAAAATTACTTTTTGATCTCCCGGTTGATTGGATTGACATACTCGCGCGGCGCCGGCCACGCTCCCAAGAACGAGTCGTGTTTATCTCTCGCGTTTTTCTCGTTCGGTTGCGTCCATGCGAAATTCTTAATGACGACGTCAGTGCCGCGACGGACAGGCAACGATAATTGTCGAGGCCTGGTGCAGCAGTTCTGTAATTACGATGTCATTATTGCACGATAAATTATCTCCGGTCCGCCATGATTTCCTAGAGCGTGATAGCGCCGCGCCCGCGCCACCGGCGAATCAGAGATCCCGCGGCTCGCCTCGAAGAATACCGTATAAACGGGAATCTTTGCTGCGCCGTCAATTTTCGTGGTTGATCGTACGCGATTATCGGCATTGTTCCGGCAAGTCGACGAAATTCTTCGCGGATGCAATCCCCGCGCCGGAAACGATAAATTAGCGAAATACCCACACCGGTGTACGGAATGGGAGACAATAGCTGGGACTAGACCCACTGGTAGCCTAACGGGTTCTAAAGCTTTTCTAATTAATAGTTCCTTCGGGGCCGCGTGAACGCGTGCGCACCGCTCGCGGTGGAAGGCACGAGAGGAACGCAGGACCGGTGTGCTTTATGCGTTGATTTATGTAGACGAATGTCTCGCGTGCTCGACTTCTCATGCTCGAAGAATGCGATTTCCTTTTTCTGTTGCATCAGGTTTTATCGGGCCGCTTGGTTGACTGAGTGCTTCGGTGCGAGCATATCAATTAACCCCGCGCCATCTTGTCAGGTACTGACATTCCGATGACCTTGGGTCAGTACTTTTACACACAGAATGACAAAACAGATCGATTGGTTTAACAAGAATAATTGGGTCGGATTAAAGAATACAGTGCAATTGCATCTGGCGGGTGCATCGGTGCATCCACATGAAAAGTAAGGTCATAGGAAGCTAGGACGTGCTATGCCATACAATTTTGTCCTCTATCATTTTTTCCCTATTTTCACTAAAAAAGGAGCAGTGCGAAAGATAACATTCTGGGAATAGTAGGACTGATTTTTGTGCTTTCACATTCCGGGGTTGTAATTATGTAATTTTCCACGTGTTACTCAATATGTACTTGCTCATTATAATTACACATCGCGCGTTACTTAATAATTAGGTACTGTTCACGTATTACGATTAAATAATCGTTGCGGGGAAAACCTGAATTCCCTAGACAGCTACGCGCGACGGAAGAAATCCCATTGAATCATCGGTCGACGTCACGCTCGATCTCCTGAAAATTTTTATTTTCCTATCCCGGCTGGTTCTGCCCACGCGCTTCACGCATGAACAATGCAACGACATTCATAAGTATGGACGCGCGTAGCCTTTCGAACGTATAAATAAAACATCGACACATAGCTCGCTCTGTCAAATAAAAATGTACATTCCACTTGTTTATTCGTACACATACACGTGCATTATCGTTAAACGGGCAATCGAGTGCAATCTGCGCTGGCCTTACACTTACCCCGAGGACGCATACATATTTTACGCCATTATTAGCCTCGCGAGTGATTAACAGTCTCCTCGAAGCTTATTAACTTGTAGGTCTCAATTCAAATATCTGCTCCTAGCGTAATTCATTTATATTAATTCCAAGGATAGAATGTTCGTTTAACATTTAAACGCTGATCGGCAATTAACTTCAAAAGGATGCAACTGGGTCTTACGACACAAATTAAATCGTCTCTAAATTCGCCGATTATGATATTCGAGGAACTGGAATTTATGTAAATGCGATCAGCTCGACTAAGAGTGAATCTGAAGTCACTCCGTCGATATTGTAACGCGCTGTTACAATTTCTCGTTGAATTATTTATCGCGAAGCTCGAAGGCGCGCGTAGCGGATCTAAGAACCTCTCGCTCGTTCCATATACATGTATTGTACTATATACTATTTGATATCGATCTAATTATTATTCCCGTATGTCGAGCGTGCAAAATGTATATTTCACCGTGATCGTCAGTGAAAGTCCGTGTCTTTCCCCCGACGATACGTTCGTGCCTTAAGTATCGGTTATCGTCGCGTTGTGTTATTTAAGGAAAAAAGAAAGAGAATCGTTGCATATCCTCATTCCGTATCGATAAATACGTTTCGAACGTTCTATAGACTCGGAAACATTTGGAGCGTGTTGCTCCGGTGCCATATTGCACGGATACGTGGCCCCTCTCGCAGTTATGGCTGTAGCGACAGCAAAGAGACGCCGACACATACGGTCCGTGTACCCACACGTGTTCTTGACGAGCGCAAAGGGAGATCTTTTACGAGTGTGGGTTCGCAAGGCCTCTAGAGGCTGTACAACGAGCTACCGGCGTTGCAAGTCTACCTGTCCCACTTTCTAATCAAACCGATCCGATTTATAATCCAGTCCCGCCAGTCTCTGCCTCTGTATCGGATGTTCCTTCAACCATTTACCAAAAAATATTTCAGTATATCCAGCAAATAAACGAGTAAAAGATTTAATGTTGAGTGCAGCATATTTTCGAAAATGTCAAGCAAAATTGCAGCAAATCGGAATCTTGAATTTTATCACGTAGAATGGAGGATACGAGCAATGATTTAATGATGTTAACTGCAAGATCTGCTTGTAATACATTTTTCCGAGATTTTCCAATTGTGAAACAGTGACGAAGTCGGGATTTCCAATTAAAAGAGGAAAAATCGCGTCATGATTAATACGTGCCGGTGTCAGTATAAATCGATCGTGATTATCATGACAAAATCGTTCTAGTCTGTTACAGAGTAGGCATTTTTTGTTTGAAGCAGTGTCCTATTGACGCAACCAGTAGTATCGGTTGTTCGTCATCTAATTACCTCTACGAAAGCAGGGAAAAACTGGGTGTACGCGTTTGTTACGTCGACACTAATCAAACCGAGGACTTATTAATATTCCTGCATTGGTTTCCACTGGTCGATCAAGCTTTATCGACGAACACGCGTCCCGACGTGCCACCTTTAGGCTTCGTTTCGAGGAGAAAGGAATTCGTGAACTGCCAGAGAGCCGCTCTCTGTTCACGACTTAATGAAAATCATACTTGATAGTTTATCGACCGGTCGATAGCTCGCGTCGCGCACCTTCTAAATTTCATCGGACATTTTTTCCCTTCGAGACTGTTCGCCCGTTATGGCAATTACACGGGGACAGCTGTGTTCTCCTACCCCTTCGCGAAAGTTCCTTTCTAACGCGGAAACAACACATCGATATTCCGCGAATAATTGCATACGAGTTTCAGAGAATATATTCTTCCAATTTTAAAAGAAATTCTAATCTCAAAGTCCACCACAGTCATTCCCAGGGGAATTTACTCGGTTCGAGGGGAATATCCCCTTCTCTACCAGTACCGAATCAATCACGTGAGCGGGCTGTGGTGGAAGAGTGAGGGTCGAGTTTCAATCTAGCGACACTGAAGATCACAGACAGACGGTGTCTAGAGTGAAATTGAAATTCACGAGGAAACAGAAAGATTATTCTGTGCTCGAGCCGAGAGAAGCGTGTGCCTGGCATAATTATTTCTCCAGCCATTCGACGTGGAACGAACTGTGCACGGTTCCAGGGACACCTTGACATGTCTCCGCTCCTATTTTTCTCGCCTACCGTCTGGTCACCTATCGACATTTCTGATTAGCAAAGGAGGACGTCTGTCTCTGGGTTCGTAGCACTCTTACGTCTCGATCCCAACGAACGAGATAGCACGCGATGAATACTTATGCCAGTTGGTTTCTTCCATCGCAGTGTTTTCGTTCTGAAACGTCTGCTTCGGCGTGGGCTTTAATCCTCGCACGCTTCTCAGAAATAGTCGTACAAAATATCAATCGTACAAATAAATTAAAGAAGCAATGATATATTATATTACGCCCACTTCTGAGGAGATCGACTATCCCCACCCGGTCAGCCAGCGCGAGAGGGGAATACCGGAGCGCGGCAGTGGCGGTATCTTGCTTAGAAATATTTTTGGCGAAATTCTGCGGCTCCTTCTCCAGCAACAATGGCGGCAGGATCGAAGCTGGCCTGGGCCTCGGGAGTTTCACCTGTACCAGGGTCGATATTCCTGAAATCGATCACGTAACACTGTGAAATCGCGTCTGTGAAAGTCGAAATGCCCGCGCTAATTTCAATTCCTCCGAACCGAACGGGAAGGACCATGGAAGACCTGTTTCGGCCCGGTCGGGCTCACGTGTGCTCATGTTTCTTTCGCGTGTGCCGCACAATGAAACGCAATCGGTCGCTGCAAATTACCCGGCCAATAATCCCCGGCGCTAAATCAGCCTTCCGCGGACGTTAACGTGGCCCGAGATTTCTCCTTCGTGGCTCGCGCGAGCCGTTCGGTCGCGATTCCGATAAAACTTGAATAATGGCCAGGCGTGTATCTACGCGCATTCTGCATTCTGCCGCCGAAGCAGCGCGAGAGCTATGCGAGAACCGGCTGACGGACGTGGAATTTAATTTAATAGCCATAAACGGTCGCGAACGACACACCGACACGGCCCGGCGAAATGAAAGTACACCGAGCAACGAGCGACGGAGAGAGGAGAGATAGAAACGACCTTGCGCCAAGCCGTGGACGAGCCTAACGCGTCTGTAGATGATCGTTTTCGATTTCATTCGGTGCTGATCTGTCTGGAGTGCCCCCAACGATCACAGTCGCCAGATCAGGGGAATACAGTTGCCCTCTCTCTCTCGCTCTGACAGAGACGAGACGCGTCACGTGACCAGACGGAAGAGTGGGGAACAAGTCTTTGCGTTCAAACGGTTCCCCCACTACAGTATTCTCGCCGTAACTGTCGGAAAGATATCTACCGTAACTGTTAAAATGTTATCAGCGGTAAACATGCTCGCGACGACCGAGCCAGCGCAGCAAAAAATTCTCGTACGTCATAGCGCTTTTTTTATTGTTACACGGAACTAATAAAATGTGTTCAAGCGATGAAACATATATGCATAAGAGATTTACTGCATAAATTAGTCGCAACAAAAGCACACATTAAACAGGAAAGATATGAATTCGAATGTAAAAAAGGAATGTTTTCAGTTCGTTATTTAAATTAAATTGATCTTCAAACACCACATTGTAATGAGTTTATTGCTCGTAAGTGTTTTCCTTTTTGCCAACAGTTTCTGCATACTATTAATAAACTCGATTGACGTGCTATGTACCGTCCTCGCGCGTGTGAGAAACAAGTTCTAGAGATTTTCATATCTCCCGAGGAACTGGACAATTATTTGAAGCAATTTAAAAACACTCTTTGCGTTCAATTGCGCTTCGTTGAACTCGTGATGCTTCATTAAACCAATTAGAATCTGTCGCTGCATACCTATTTAAGAGCCTCCGTACTTATCGTCGGCTTTCCGCTTGTGTAATTAATTAGGAGATACACATCTCCTTGTATCGATCGTTTCGAACCACGGTTCTTGCATCTTCGATTCGAAACCGAGCAAAAGTGTAAATGTCTTGTTTTAAGCGGAGATGCGAGCTAAACAATATCAACATTTTAACAGTTAAAAATAGAAGATAATTGTTCTATTCGGATCGATTTTTCCGGTTCCACGTTTCCAATTTCCTCGATTGTTCGGTTCATTAACGGAACGATCCGCGCCGATATTCGAACAGGAAACGATGCAGCTGCCACGTGCTAATTAAAAATAGCGGTGCGTTCGTTCGTATTGACTTGGCAACCGTAGCATACGTCAACGAACTTGTATCGTCGACAGTTTAGCGGTAAATCACTGGCCGTCCGTTTCGTCGAGCGCCGTCCGGAATCGCGGTGTGGAACGGAAGTGCTGAAAGGAGAACGCCGCGCGGTTTTGTACATACACAATCGGTCTATTGACGGTTTACCGAACTCCTATTACCTGTTTCGTAAGCCAGATTACACCGTGCTGTAATTAAAAAGTCATTAAAGAATCTGTCTTCACCGATCGGATTTCGTACAAGCCGAAACGAATCGAGGACTAGCATTCGTTGGTACCGTTAATGCACTTCCGGGATGAAGTTTATTGAGACGCGCGTTTTCGGCTCATTGGTTTACCCGGTCGAGCCACCACCCACCGAGCAGGTTTACTTTGAAGTTGAGACCGAATCAGATTTTTCTATGTTGTAACCTGGATTTTATTAATAGATCGATAAACCAGCTCGTAGCTTCGTTTAATTGAATTTATTTTCCTCCGAAAAGTAATGCAAAAGCTTCGCAGATCACAGCGTGGAATATCGCTCCAATTAGTTAAGAATTCATTATTTCTCGATACACGGGTAGACTCTGTCCTCGATTAAAATTAACCTGTTATCTGATCGCCTGACATCCTGCCGTTCGCTTTCCTTACGGCTCGGGATTGATATTTCAAGAATGTTGTGTGCAGTCGGACGTGTTTTTAATTGCAATTGTTGGGAACCGATGATATCAACTTTGTTGTCCGTGCCTGTAACGGATATTGTAGTTATAGTGAATATCGGTCAGAGTAAATGTCGGACAAGATTTGGGATGGAATTTGTGTGGATCTGGTATGGAATTGCCTACGAGGAAAATGTACACTCGAAAACGTCGATTTATAATCTCGCGAGTACATTGAAAAACGCTTGGAATCGCCGTAACTCGTTCCGCGGTGATCTACGATATCCTGTCGCGGTTCCCCAAGCAACACCATTCATCCGGCGTGCAGAAGAATCAGGAACACGTAACGAAATGACTAATGCGAAGCGATATTTTTCGGACCGGCCGAATAATAAATAACAATCAATTGATCTGGTTGGTCCGAGGATATTTTCATCTGTAAATCTGGCCGGCAAGCGCGGAGGAATGCCGCGCGAATAGATGCAACGAACGCGGAAGCGCAACGGGGCAACGATAAATGTAGCGGTGACGAACGGTGCTCGCGTGCAATCATCGCCGATGGCTTGCCGCAAGAAAGATAATTCCCCGATTAGGAATTGCCGATTTGTCTCGTGTTACCTCGACCGTGAAACGACGTTTTTGAGGCAGTACCACCGGTTTTCCTCCGCAGACCGACCGACCACCGATGATACACGTACGCATAAAAACCGAGCGACTCGAGCGAGCGGCTGCGGAGCAGTACGTTCGAGGAACCGTAGCGCAAGTGTCGCTCGAGTTCGGCTTGCGGTACACCTCGAGGAACGTGGATCGATTAGGTTGTCCGATTCGTGACATCAGCTTTAAACAAACATCCCTTTTCTTCAAATAAAACTTAACGGTTCTCTCTGTGACTGTCGCGACGATCTCTCTCTCTCTCTCTACCGTAACTGTTAAAATTTATTCCCGCTCAAATATGTGCTCGTAAATATGCTCGTACGCCATAGCGTCTTCTTCTTATCTAAATAAAAGTCATTGTTTAAGGTATATAAATATAATCATCGTATTCAGTCGAGAAACGGCGAGTCTCTCAGTTACATAATACTGAGCCTCTCAGTTACATGAAATTTCTTGGTCGTTCGCGTTCTCATGAGATGTAAATGAAGAATTTTACTACCACATTTTGATTAATTATCTATAATGAAACAAGCACAGGACGACCACGTCGACTGGTGATAAACTAGCGGCTGTGGTTGCTCCAAGTCGTCTGTGACGTCGGGAACACGTGTAGTTTTCCCGGAAACGACCAGGAATGGTGAGCACATGGGTATGACGAAACCGAAGATACCTGACTCCCGGGCCAGCCCGAAAATAGCCGTGGATTTCCAGGATCCTGGTGTCAGGTAGAATTTACGGCCCTTGGAACTGACCTCTCCCCGCATCGGTTTTGGAGACGGAACCGGGTATTTTTAAAGACGATCGTTACTATACAGGGTGAACCAAGGAACGCGATCGCTGCACTGCGGATCTCGATGCAAAATAAAAATGTTCTGCGTTGTTAGTACAATCGTAAATAAATTTTAACATTTTCAAGAACATTGTATCAGTCATTCCCGTCTTAGCGCAAAAATGCGCAACGGTGCTTCGGCATTTTTCCTCCTGCTGGTCAGAAGAATTATGGCCGCTAAAAGGTGTTTCCCGAGCGACCTTGAATCGGTCGACTTTCAGGGTAGAAAAATATAGTGTTTCGTCGAAGAAGGTGAAAGTGACCTTGAAGCGGTCGCTACGCTTCATTCACGAAAGAAATTCACGAATTCTAAATCGGATTATTGAAACGTGTACGAAGATTTCCCCGATCAACTTAAAATAACTGAAACTGAACAATTGCTAAAGGAAAGGCCGCACGGAAATTCGTCCGACTAATTGCTGGGAACTTCTCTAATTACGTGGGCGTGTTCTGTAATTAGTAATCAACCGGGATGATTAATTGGCGCATCAATTATCTGCTGCGGGTAAGTTCAATGAATAATGGAGACGCCGGCAATGCTCCTCGCGCGTTGCCAGACGAGAAAGAGGTGTCAACGGTGTTCAAAAAATACAAAGTAAAAAAAAGAGAAGTGATTGTTCTAAATATAGTCTACTTACGCACAGTCCTCTACGCAACATCGCGGAACGATTTACAAAATATGCAAGCGGTGTACGCCCACACGAGGCTGTGCACGCTCACGAACGGCCTTCAAAATTGCGAAATGGCTTCAAGCGGAAACTGAAAGCGATCCGCGCAATCTCGGGTCTCCTTAGAGCGGTTTCTAAACTCTGCGACTGTCATAACTTCGTTCCCCGGTCGAAACCGAACCACTTTCGTCGACAATATTCTCGGTTTGCAACTTGTTAATCTGCTGTTCGTACTTGGTGTCCATCTGCTGGCGAGCAGAAACTGTCGTCGAACCTCTTTGTTCAAGTAAAAACCCGTCAGAATGGGCACAGTTAAAACAACATTATTTATTTATTCCATGCCAATCTCACTTAGCACGACTTTATGTTCTGCATGTTTCACAATCCACCGTTTCGTAATCCTTGCTGTACAATTTAGTTCTCCGAACATTAACTTATGCCACTGTATTCGAAAGTATTAAAAGACTTTCACAACTAATAGATAACGAGTCGGTTCTTTTTCCTTTTAGATTATGATCTGGGCGTTTAGAGAGTTTCGGTGGGTATAGGCTCGCGCTCGAATGACAGACAGTGATTGAAAGTATCGAGTTTATGAAGGCTGGCAACCTCGAAAGTTCGGTTTTCGTTTGTGCGAGTTCCTGTCGATCTGAAACGATTCTGTTTACAAGCACACGTGGGTGGTAAAACATTCTATCAAATACAATTATATTCGCTCGGTAGTAACGACCAGGATGAAAAATCAATAATACAGAAATTTTTGGTACGTGTTAGCACAGCGCATAAAAATGAACGGTCCGCTAGGAACGATCGAAAAGTGGATAAAACGAACAGCAATTCGCAATCCATTAGAGCCACTGCAACTCTGCAACTTTTCCTCACAGGGAAATCATTTCACTTGCATGCTCGGTGCTGGCTCGCTCGAACAAGACCAAACTTCTATGGAACTCGTTAAATCTTGTTTATCTCGTTGCCAACTGACGGGGTAAATTATTGGAAAGTAATGCTTTCTTGCTCGCACGGAATAATCGTAAAGCCAGGATTACAATTTTGAATTAGCTGACGATCGCTACTCCGAATGATCAGCTGCGAATCATTCTCTGCAGAGAACACTAATAATTTCTACGAACTCTATCTCCACTTAAAAGTCAACGAATAAAAATTGTCCGCATTAGTTTCAAGCTACAAAAGCTATGTGGACATTTATATCCTGAATTATTTATTTTCTGGCAACTGGATCAGCAAATTGCAGATCCGGAGATCCAGATAATTAATTGAAAGCACTTCTAACCAGTCTAAGTAACCAAGGGTTCTGCTGGAAAGTGTGTGCAGCTTTTCGAATCGATCTCCCAGCAACGCGAGATCTGTTTCCTCTGGATCGGCGTGGTGCGCAAGACCTCCATTGTTCGATGTCGTAGAGATCCGATTGTCAGTGGGAGAGAGACTGGATTCCCTGTCCAGTGGAACGAAACTGTAACGCCAGCTCGGTTGCCGGACTGCATACCGATCGGACATTGGCAGCGGCAAGTGAAAGTGTCGCCCGGTTCAGCTGGTCATATGCTTAAACGCGCAACAGTCTCGTGTAAGTAAGTATGTACACAGACTGGCAGCCACTTAGAAATCCGCCATGCTGATCGGCCCATACTGGGCTAACCCGATCGCTATTGACACCGGCTTGGCCTGGCTGCGCGCGTATTTCTCTCTCTGTTCCTGTTCTCGCGTTCCAACGGATCGCGTGTCCATATGCAACATCGAAGAAAAGCGGACACCTCAGTTCGCGAAAATTCCCACCACGCTTCGCTCGCAACCGTGGACCAATCGGGTTTCTCTCTGAAATTGTTGTACAGTATTCCGTAACTTTCGTAGAGGTGTCTGCCATGACTTATTAACAGACTGTGGATCTTTATGCAAGATAAAACTGTTTTGCATTGATCGTGGGAAGCAGGAATAACATAAAAATTGATTTCATCCCTTAACGACTTTGTTATTAGGTTGGCAACTAAGTTCGCGACCTCCACATTTTCTCAAACAAAGTCATTTATATATATTTTTTAAGCACGAGTATTTTATATCAAATTAATCGCAAAATTTAGAGCTTTCGAATGATATATAATGATTTATAATGATACAATAAAAGAGTTACGAAACAAAAGCTCGCGAAATTAGTTACCAACTTAATAAATTACAAACGACATTATGATATTCTTGAATTTTTCTAATCCTTCACTGTTTTATATTTCACTCAACCAATTTCTTCATAAATGCACAAAGATCCGCAGTCTTGTACTTATCAATCATTGGATAATAATTCGACGTCATGTACAGGGTGTATAAAAATTAATGGTCATCCGTTCTAGGGGCGAATCTACACCTCTCGATCGGTGGACATTCATCGGTGGAAAATCAAATTTTGCAAGAACTTTAACAGCTTATATCTCAATAACTATTTATTTGCGACATGTGGCTCCTTTCAAACTTTTTTCTTCTGCATGAGTAGAAGGTGTTGATGTAAAAAGCAACTTTACCAACAATTTTCTTTGTTATAAACAAGTTTGCGGCAAGTTTCTCTTACAAATGTCCACCGATCCAGAGGTGTAGATTCGCCCCTAGAACGTATGACCATTACTTTTTATACACCCTGTACAATGTTTACGGTACACGTCGTACACCTATTATCGAGGCATTACGGAAGTGTTTGTTAGTTATTATTTTGATATATAATCTCGTATTAACATTAACTTTCCCAAGTTATTCCTCTCGGAATATTCAAATATGTTTGCAACTTACCGATGGGCTGTGTTTTAATACATAATGGACATGCTTGAAATATTTCCTTAATTCTCTTGATATGATCTTCAGACTTTCACTTCTCCATGGATATACATATCGTTCATATTTTAACATATCGCACATGTGATACGGATATGTGTTAAATGTTACAATTGCAGGCGATTGTATACTTCCGCGAGCTAATGTTTTTCCTGTGTTCTAACAGTGTCATCAATGCAAGAATCGCACTTTTACACGAATAAGAAATTCTGTAGATGACTGACTAGCACGCCTGATAATGTGAAAAGTAACACTTAAACTAACGTTGTAAGTTAATGACGGTTGTAAACGTGACATTCGGAACCGGTTGATAATAATGACGGAATATTGCACAGCTTTAATAACCCGTTTTACTTTTCCGTTTCCTGCGCGATGGAAAAATAGGACAGGCGGTTCCATAACCTGAGATGCAATGTATTTCTATCGCGTGATAAATTAATATTCCGAAATGCGCGATATCTTCGAGATTCTAGGACATGCTAACGGATCGCATTATGACTATTAATCTTCCTGACAGTTCTCGCTCCAGCTAAACATCGATGTGCAGAAATATCGCTGTAAAAGTCATCGCGGACGTAGGAGGCGATCTGTTACATATTCACACGTGAATCAAGAAAGATGACACCCGGTCATGGCATCTGAGCAACTGGGTGTTCACGTTTGTTGAACTCGTGACATCGATGCGCGACCAGTTCAAGAAATAAGAACATGCGGGCGATTACTGTTACACGTCGCGCCACGCTGATCGATAAGCATCAAAATGGGACGAAAATTAGAAAGATAATTACTTTAGGAAAATTGATGAGCTACACTATCTTCCATCAGTATTTGACCACTTGACGGAATCGAATCTAAAAGTTCATATCAACGTTATAACTAGACATTTAAAGCAAAATTGACTAGATAAAATTCAAAATTGTAGGAAAATTGTGAAAGTTTGAGATGTCAATACATGATTTCTTATCTATTAAAATGATTAAGGGAGGAAATAACATTAAATTTGGATTCTATTTCTTGCAATCGGCGCAGACAATTTTTATTTTGCATAAAGTTCCGCGGTCTAGTTATAACTTAAATTACTTTGAAGTAGAATGAATATAAATGTATACGATTGATATAGAAGCATTTGTAATGCATTACATGTTAAGCATTTTACCAGTAAATAGATGAAAGTTATTAAATGCTTCTCGTTCATCAATATATCCACCTCGCTGGGCAAAGACGGCGTTTATAATTCGAGGCAATCTAGCAACAAGTTTTTTAAATGTTTCTTCCTGGATTTCGTTCCAAGCACTTTCTAAATAAGTCCACAATTGTTTCTCTGATTTTGGACACTTTATTCTCACCCTTCGATCCATTTCATCCCATAGTTTCTCAATCGGATTCAAGTCCAACGTCCTCTGATTGCTTTAAATAATTTTGACACACTTTTGCACTAAGTTTTGGATCGTTATCTTGCATAGAAATAAAGTTTTCGTCTATCAGCTTCGTTCCTGGCAAAAGTTACATTGGGATGCCTTATTTTAAATATATTTTGTATATTTTCGATAAACTGAAGGTGGTGAAATACTTATGGACGGTAGTGTACGTCACACAATATCGAAAATGATTTTTCCAGCAAAGACCAGTGGGCGTGGACTTCTCGCGCGAATATATACATTAATGTACGACCCGTTTGCCGGCGATTGGAAAATCCTCGGCTAATTACCACACGTACAAGGAAATCGAGGTATTCGCGCACTTTCGACTCGTCTCGGCTGTCCCTCGTGTTCCCCACTCGACTGCCAGGAATTTAGAATGACTTATGCTCGGAGAAAGCTTCGCTCAACCTTTAAAGGAATCCTAGCCGCATCGTCAAGGACGGTTCCGTCGACGTAACCGCGGCAATTCTATGACGAAAAATGCTTATTCAATTAATCAACTTAAATCGCTTCAAGAATCATCCCTTTCGATGGAGTAGAAATTTCGGCCAGTATGCACGTTTCGTAATTTTTGATATTCAGCGTCGACAGTCCGAGAAAATTTTCACCGTGTTCCATTTCGAAGAAAAGTACAGTGTCATTGTGAAATCGATGCCACTAGGGTGATCCAGAGGAGAAGTCCACAATTAATCAAACAGCAGCCGGACATATCGCGAGGAAAGTTGGACATCGTTCTAATGATGTTTCCATGACACCATCAAGGCCATTATCATCGACCGTCCAACAGAACGGTTCACTTAACTCGACTAATTCCCGCAGTGATGGTTACTTGGACAATCAACGGCATTCTCAGCTGTTCGGCGAGGCTGCCGTTTACGTTAAAGAAGAGAGCAAACTTGCTGAACACCGATTAACGTAATTCACTCGAGAGTTACTACAGCGATTATGCTTATCACATTCTACTCGACCAATCGAGGTACTTAGCTCGCGAAGATAAACTCCAGGATTGATTAATAAAGTGTGGATTTTGGTGCAATATCAAAACCACCTGGATAAAATTTCGACAATCATTCAGTTTTATTTATCATATGCAACGACCCAATTGCAATTCTTTCCAAATTTCTTTTCCACGCCTTGCAGCACAAACCAATGAATCTGAATTCTTCGAAGAATTGAAAGAAGTCACTGTCCTTTTGAAGATAAATTTCAGGATTGAATACTAAAGTGCGGATTTTGATGCAATATGAAAACCAGCTGGGTAAAATGTTGACAATCAATAAGTTTTATTTATCATATGCAACGACCCAATTGCAATTCTTTCTTTTCGACACCTTGTAGCAAACCAATAATGAATCTAAATTCTTCGAAGAATTGAAAAAAGTCACTGTCCTGTTGTAAAAATGCGCATGCGATTAAACCGTCCTGCTCGAATATTACAGGATCGATCACGATTCACCGGATGAGTTGGAATTTCTACGGAGGACAAAAACCTGTTGCGTCTCGTGGTGTATCAGAAGAAATTCTCCTCCTCCTTGATTACTCACTTAGCAGCTTTCCTTTGAGTTTCTATCAACGTACTCGGTGACTTTCGAGCTGAGACCACGACTATTCAGGGGGATAACTCGCGTATTGGCCACCGGCGACTGCCATTTTTGGGTTCTCGGTAGCCAATTGTTACCTTTCGATTTTTCCGCGAACTAACAAGTTTCACGAAGCAACAAGTTTCACGGAAACAGTGCTTATATACACTGATGCCGATACTTACGAAAATACTTGAAACGCTGCAGTTCTCGCGCTACCGGTTCGCGCGATTTAATGCACCGCTGCCGAGAAGAATAGAGGGAAACGTCCTTGAAGTTACCGTTAGGATGAAAAGATTGATTAAGCCATACACTTGCCACCGCAAACGCTGCTAATGGTGTCGTTCGCAGCTTCCGGTTCGAAATGAACGTCGCGTTCGAAATTCCCCTCCCTTCGAAAGTAAATATTGATCAGTCGTCGCTTGAGGAAACGAAGAAGCGAAAGTTGCTGATGAAACGTATGTACGTGGACATTTAACACCAATTTTACGGCAGGCATTTCGTTGCATTTTTTAGCAGGCTTCGAGTCGGTGAAATTTTGAATTTATCATCAATTTTAATAGGCTGTGTCACCTGAAAGAGGACACTCGATTATGTAGATAAGGTGCAACAAGAAGTAGCTGTCAAACCTGAAATCTCATAAGCGAGTTTATGCTGATTCCATAATTTTAGAGTCCGAAGGATCAAACTTGGAAGTAGAAAATTAAACTTTTACATATTACGCCCTGATTCATCCATCATCATGACCTGATGAAAAGTTCTCTTCGTCCCCTACAAGATGCAGGAACCATATGAATATGTCTTCCTATCTTTAGCAATTGTAATAAATTGAAAATTACATATGGGTGGCTTTAAATCGTCTTAATGTTTTTACTGTTTTAAGTTACATCCACCCATTAATTATACAGGAGGCCATACTGAAGGATGCCACCTAATTATCTCCTCTATATTTAATGATACATAAAATATTTATGACATAATTTAAATGGTATCGCAGGAGGAATATCATAGAAGAACAATTTCTTTGTCCGGTTATTTTTTCGTAGTTTTTTTTTAAGGTCATCGTTATTTTTTCATCGGGAAAACTTGTTTTTTTTATTCCATCTTATAGCGGCTGAAAAAATACATTTGAATGTGCTCAAGTCATTAACAAGATGGAATAAAAAAAAGGTTTTGCCGATAAAAAATAACGATGAGCTTAAAAAAACTATAAAAAAATGACCGGACAAAAAGAATTGTTCTTCTATGATATTCCTCCTTCCATACCATTTAAATTATGCCATAAATATTTTTTTTGTGCTATTAAAAATAAAGGAGATACGTAGGTAATAAATCTCTACCGATTAGTACGATGTATAATGAGTAGACTTTATGCAAAATAAAAAATGTTTGCATTGATTGCCAGACACAGGAGCCATATAAAAATTTAATTCCTCTTTTAATTATCTTATTAAGGTGAAACTAATACACTGGTGGCCTTAAATATTTATAATACCTTCACTGTTTTAAATTGTACGTGCCCATTTTTGTCATAAATGCATAAATAATGAGTGATGCTTGCCTTAATCGATAAGGTTTGTTTAGAGAGAATGACGTCGGTTCAAAGTATTGTAAATGTAACGACCTAATACATTTGTGCCTCGATATTGTCGGAGTCTTTCACCAGTCAGCGCCCAGCGGAAAAATGTAAACGACCTCGTTCTGACCTAAATGTACCCCGAGGAATCCGCGACCGCGCGAGAAGTCCTGTTACCTTGGTACCGATATGTTAATTCAAAAGTAATAAGGTATTTAGCGAGGCCTTCTTCTCGATCCGGTGTGGAGAGCGGGCCGAACGATGACTCGGTTATGCGAACCAGACGAATTTTAAATGGTGAAAGTCTACCTGGAACCGTCGGTTCCAAAAACTTTATTCCGCGACGATATTGCGAGAGAAAAGATCGCGCGAGTCCCGAGAGAGTATCGAGTCGCCGTTCGCGCAGATTTCAAATGCAAATATTACACAGATCGCTTGGAAGCGTTGCAATTAGATGGTAAACAGGCTGTCGCATATGCGAACATTTATCGAGCTGTTAACGACAAGAAAAAGTCGTTACGCGCGAAATAAAAATATAGTTAGGAGGTTCGTGTGTCAGCAGAACATTCGAAAGTAGCTCGATTGGCAACATTTTTTGCAATGAATAAATTAGAATATTCCGTATGAAAAGTTGAGAAATCGTGCGGTATATTTCTATCATTCCAGTAGAGAATTATAAATTATTTTTCTCACTGGAATTATAAATGTAGAAAACTTTTGGCGATCTAATCGGATCAGAGATCGTTATCGGTGTGTTTTATGCCTCCGCGGATTTACGACGAAGGAGATGCCCGTTAATTTGCAATTGTAATCGCATTCCCAGTTCGTGTAAAACATTTTCACGCAACGTTTCGTAATAATAACAGCAGCATTGATCGTGTGCGTTCGGGAGCCCGGCGTAACGCATTTCGATGTTTACACTTTCGACATTCAACCTGTTCGATGCTAATAAGGGTGCCTTTTATAATTGATCACGGAGCGCGCGTGATTACGTAAGAGGCGACGCATGTCAGAAAGTTCGATGCAACAGCCATCGACCGAGTTTTTACATAACCGAGCGATCCATAAGAACGTTAGGCTATTTCTGCAGATTAGAGTCGGTATTAGAGTATTCTTTTCAAATTCTCTGTCCTTTATCCCCTCGACAGTGTCCCCAGACAGCAAAACAGATTTTGTAAGAATTGCAACCGTTCGAAATTACACCAAAAAATAAAGGTTGGCACTTTTTGAAATTTTTTAATTCGAGCCCGCAAATAAAATTAAAAAATTGATTGTTTGAAACCGCAAACCTAGAATAACCCTTCGGACCTCTCCCGTTTGTGTTCTCGGTTCGTATTACTCCGATAAACAAACGGAGCGAGTCGGGTAAGCGAGCCAGAGCAAAATTCTGCGCACCGAGACGCATTTTCTCGAATGTTTTGAAATGAACGGTCCCGGTTCGCGCGGGGTGGTAGTTTGCTGCACATGCGAGAGTGCAGGGCGAAGCGGTCGCAGGTGCAGTCTCGTGACGTCAGGCCCCATTGTTCGGGGCAGCATCAGCGCGCCGGGGCCTCATGGATCTTGCTCACGACACGACCACTGTATATGTATACCACCAGTTTTACGAGCCTTTCTTCGCAGCAGAATTCTTTTTCGTCTCGGCCGTTTCGCCTGTTCCCAGCGTGTCGTTACGACGCGATACATAAGGAAACCCGACCACGCCACAGTGGGCCAAACGTCACATCCGGTTGACGAAAATTCGAAATTTCAGAATTCCGGATAAGGGATGAAATCAATCTTCATTTATTATTTTTGCTTCCCACAATCTGGACATTTCCATTTTGCACGAAGAACCTGCCGCTTCTGTCCCAGAAAGTTGAACACAGTTTCATAAGGTACACCTTGTGCAAATTATGTTAATCATCTGCTTATTCAGTTCTGTTGAACAGACGTTAGCTCTTTTGTCAAGACTGGTCGACTGTTGACAGACCTGTTAAAAAATCCTTAGCATGGACCGTAGACTTCCAGAAATTGTGGAATAATCGTCGGTAGATAATTGATTTAATTAACAAACATACTTTCTCTATTCATTCTTCCAAGTTAATTTTTACTGCCCATTTAAATTCGGAAGTACAGAAAAATTATAGAAGATTCTAAAAAATTGTAAAAAAACAGCTTTTTTATCATCTAAAATGGCACCTCGTAATGGAAGACCCTGTACAAGCAAAGGGCCTGATCGCAGCATCCTGCAGAGCGGGATTCTTGCCGGAAAATGTTCCCGCACGAAGCGGGAAGCCCGACCGGGAAAAATGGTTGTACCCAGGTGTTGTTCGGCTCTTCTTTAACGTTCCCGTGCGAGGCGGAGTGGTTCGGGCCGCGTTTTCCCCGAAGTGGAAGAAACCACACGCGGCCTATCAATTTGTCAGTGGTACTTCCCCAGTCCTAACGAATTCGCCGAAGCCCTTTTTCCCCGTAGACACGCGGGTAAATACTCTGACGGAATTCCAGGCTGTCCGGCGTGGATCAAGGCGAGCCGCGGGGGACTTTTATTTACGTTCCGCCGGGGGTTTACAATCGGGCGCAACAAGAGCGGACTTTCGAGGAAAGAAAAAGAAAAAAAATCGGCGAGCACGGTGTCTCCGTGGCTGCCGGACCGGGCCAACGAGGCACGGGTCCGGGTCGGGCCGCGCAGCACATGCATCTACCAGCCGGTTCGACTGCATTTCATGGCTACCCATACGCAAACATAGGGCGCCCGCGCGGGCACACCGTCGTCCTCCCTACCAGAACGTGCTCGTCACGTACACACTTTCAATCTCATATGCAAAACACATGGAAACGATTCAGCCGGTTGCGGAGCTGGCCCTCGACCGTAGACCGTCGAAATTCGGCTCGGATGACGATACATCATCTCGGACAGGAAATGAAGGGGTTTCATCGTAGGCGAAAAAAACCAGCTCTATTCGAGCAACCACGAAAATCGTGTAAATCTTCGGGGAACAACAAAGCCCTGTTTCAAAGCGGATAATTAGCTTTTGTTCGATCGAACCGGGCGAGGTAATTCGTTTGCAACCGAATGCCATTGTTCGTGTCAAGATCGGGAATCAGTTTACGGACTGATTTGCAAATCGGCGATTAAGCGAACGGTTTATCGTATTGCGCAATGACATGCGTACGCGGCTTAACGGCGATACGGAAGAACAATCCGATAAGATATCCTGCGTCGATTAGCTGGCAATTAATATCTACTCAAGAACGCGAAAGATTCCAATTACCGTTTCCTTTATCTTCCGCCGGGCACGGACGCGCCTGGAAAAGTGTTCGTGCGAGCACTTAAGTAATGAACCACAGCTCGAAAGCGATAATTGCCGTGGGACGCTCCGTTTTCCTAAAATCTAAACGCACGATCCCTCTTGCAGGCCGCAGGATACTTAGAGGATACTTAAGATTCCTCCGTGGATTCATCTACCCACATACTCGAGCGCACCGGCTCGATGCATTAACCTAGCAGCTAGATTCGATCTGTACGAAGCCGCACGTAGGAACGTCCGTCCGCCCGTTCGTTCGTTCGTTCGTTCGTTCGTTCGTCCGTCCGTCCGTCCGTCCTAACCTTCCCTTCTCGGACACGCCTCGAATCACAATTTCAAATGCCCTAACCGATCGGCCGATTCCACCTAGCATGATTCGCCGTCGTGCTCACGCCGGATTTCTGAACGATGTTAAAATCCATTCATGCACTGTGGACATCATACTCCTCCTCAAATGAACGTGATCCTGTTTTTTCACACGAATGGAAGAGGATAATTATGCTTCCTTCGCTCGTAACTTCACAGTTCGAGGACATTCAGCAGGACCTCGGTCACCCTAACCTCTAAAGATCTATACGCAACACTGTTTGTTGAACAAATTAATAAACATTCAATCAGAAATTCATTCATCAGAAATAAAGTAGACATCTCAGAATGAGCACGGGGGTATGCATATTGAAATATAAATGTGAACAATATTCGAGAATTATTTAAAAAAATATTTGATTGGTCAGTACGGCGATTTTCAGGAGCCGGCTCTTCATTATCCAGGGTCAGGATAATGAAGATTCATGCTGTTTCGGAGCTAATCAATTTTCATAATGAAGCACACGGAATTTGGAAGAGGGTTCCGAATGCTTTGCATATTTTACGTCCCACCAGCGATTAAAGCGCGTCTAAAAGTGTAGTAAGCGGGTTTATCACCGCATCGCGCATTCAAATCACCGGGCACTGCATCGGTCAGGTAGCCCCTTTGTTGCGAGGTACACTGCACCAGGAAGTCTAACGAGATTCGATCCTAGATTTCGAGCCAGTACGGCAGGAAGCATGATTAAGAGATCCAAATACATCGAACAATTTAATAGTTTAATTCTCACAACTTCTGATCATCATCTTGCTTATATCATCGAGGTTCGTGTGAAACATGCTTCCAGGATCATGAGCACGCGGAACCTCGAATGAATATCGAAAGCTAACCATGACTGAAATACATCGAACAATTTACTAGTCTAATTATCACAAGTTCTGATCATCCTCGAGGTTCGTGTGAAAAATGGTTTGAGATTCATGATCACGGGGAAACTCGTACGAATATTGAAAACTCACCCTGACCGGCGTTCCTAGATCCCCATGACACTTCTCAAACACTAATGACAAAACACAAAACGACGGATCCTGAGAGGACGGTGAGCAACTTCGACGAAGTCTCTGATATCCCGATGGGCACGTGTACACTCGCGCAGATCGAACGCAACGATTTTTCGAACGGAAAACTCGCGACGAGTCGAAAGGGACGCGGGAAAACGCGGACTGACGAGACGTTTAGCGACGAGAGCGCGAGCCGAGGCCTTCCCTCACGATGGTAACAGACATTGGGCCCCCGGAGCTGGCCGCCAGGCTCGTCCGAAGGACCCAACGCGTTCAGCGCATGCGTCGCAACCCCTCCCCCCGAGGCCAGAGACGCCTCGTGGGGGAAGGATAACCGACAACCCTCTTACTCGGACCTGGCCGATTCCTGCACTCGCTCTATTCACCTGCGGATTTTCCTGCTCAGGTGGCAGCACCTCACCCGACAATCGACTCGGCCGGTGTTTATCGCAATGGCGTAATCACCACTCTTTTACCAAAAACTGGCTCTCTTCCGCAGAACACCGTGTCGCGAAAATGTAACGTTCTTTAACCCTCGTTTCACGAACTGTCCCTAAAAGATCGATGACATAACAAGGTAAACAGTCATTCTTCGATGTTTTTTTTATTGAAATTGGTGAGTTAACATTTCCATCTTAGGTTTCTCGGTTACGTGTTTCGCATCAAAGATATAAAAGTCACGAAGTTTCAGATTTACCTACAAATAACAGAACAGTGTAACTTATTTCGGGAAAACTCAAATTGACACGAGGGACGGATGAGGGTTCAAGTTTTGTTGTCAGAATTGGTTTGTACAGCTCTTTCAAATGAATTTTGGTAAGGCTAGGGTTAGATTTCTCGGGGAGGGGGTGCAGGGGAGCTTGCTATAGTTATCCTGACATTCCTGATCCTGAAAGAGTGGTGTTCAAGTTCGGGATGATCCGGAATATTAAAACAAATAATGTCTGTTGATAAAGTTAAACGGATATCATGATCGTGGGTCGTGAATAAGCGGACTTTGGTGATCTTTCGAACAACCGCGATGATTAGAATGACGGCACACCCGGAGAACCGGTAAATCCTTCCCCGTGAACCTGTTCCTTTTCATGCCGTGGACTATTCACCTACGGATATTCTTCTTCGGGTGTCAGCTTCGCCTAATCCTTCGACCCTGGCGACGCAGTGGCGTAAGAATTATTCCCTCGATCAATTCCCGACGAACTTGCATCTTTCATAAAATTCAATGTTGCACAGTTATAAGTGCAACGATCATTTGATTTGATTGTTTGACATGCCAAAGAAGTCTTATTGAAATCATTTAAAGAATAATTTTCAGAATTCAGGCAGAAAATGTTTATTTTCATCTGTCTGATAATACAACTAATGCGTCTCGCTTAAATTTTTTTTGTTTGGTCAGACGTATGTGTACCGCTCTCGCATAAAATGATGTAACAATAAGGCCAGCTGAGAAAACATTGCTACGAGATTCCAGACAAAGGAAAGGGGGTAAAAAAAAGTCGTTGATCAGATGCGTATCTTGATTGCGCCCTCGACCGTGCGCCGCCGCTTCCTCGATCCTCTATGATACGATGAATCATGGAGGATTCGCAAGGAGACGTTTTACGACGCGAAGAAAGAAGCAGAAACCGAGAGGAAAAGGGGATAACCTGCATCCATGGACACTTGGATGCACACCGTTGACCCCCGCGTGCGTTAATAATTCACTCCTCTTCCTTTCGTTCCTGCACTTCGCTTTCATGCTCGTTTGTGTTTGAAAAAATAATTACCGGTGCCCCGTACCGTACGCGGCGTTTTATCTATTGGGTCATCGGCCGGAATAATTCAGCTAATTTTATCCTTGCACATTGTTTTTTACACGGTTAGAGCTATCTAGCATTTGTACAACACACGAGAAAAATCAGTTCTATATTCCTTTTATAGACACTTTTATAAAAATGATCCAACAACTCACCCCCAATTACGTAATCTAATCGTTTTATTTTTTACTTATTTACAGATTTATCGTTGCTTATTCATTTTAGCCTTTGTCGTGCACGCGTTTCCCCTAAAAATACATTAAACTAAAAGCTGGCAATTTATTTGTCTACTGTAACCGATTGAAGCAAATGTTATCGTCAAACCGTACAATTTTCACTGCGAGTTGTATACACATAAAACATAAAGCAACAAGTGATGGGGAGATGACGCGGCTCAAACAGCCGGATAAATGTGACTCCAAAGTTAAATACGCTCTTAATTCTGTTGTAATCGTTTCATAACGGTATGATCACTTCACATTAGCCGCGCTAATTTCTCGACTAATTACCAATTGCAGCAACGCCGCGATTGTGGTTTTCAAGCTGCTGCCCGAGCCGCCGACCTGCTACCGGCAATTATCATTGACTCTTTTCTGGTTGTAGGTAATGAAGCTGGTCTGATAAATACGAATCAAGCCGAGGCCATCTTTATCTCATGTGGTACTTTAGCAGACTGCGGATCTTTATGGAAAATAACAATTCAAATATTTATTAATCCACGGCCGATGTAATCGTCCATTTTAGATATAACAGTCTTATATGAAAATATATCTCAATCAAAGTCACGAATATCAAAATTAACCGTATAGGATCTTGTTGAGCGTAATAGTTCATTTTCCATAAACAAAATAAGCACGATTTTCTAATGAAAAATATTCACATTGTTTCGGTTTCAGATAAAAATCGTGGAAATGACCGGCGAATTTGTTTTGAATTTTCCCATAATAGAAAAGAAAGAGCTTTGTTCACCGCAAAGAAAATGATAATTCGCCAAGGTGTGTGCGACCGGTCGAAGAGAATAATGGAGGACACAATGGACGGTAAAAATTGGGAGAACCGTGGAATGTTAACGACTTGTTTCGTTAATTCAGTGTCCAGGTCGGGGAGAGATTTGAAATGCTTCGAAGTATTAATACAAAGGTTGGTGTCGCGTTCGAATGCGCTCAACAGGGTTCGTTTCACTTGGAGCTCGAAACCGGTAGTATACGAAATGAATCATCGATGCGTGTTCCGTGCGAAAGTGGCAGAAATGCATCGGCTCCTCTGGTGTCTTTGCACATGCACGTGGGGGACCGCGTAAGTGGCGACGTCGTCGACGTGGCTATTGTTCCGAAGAATTCGCGCACGTGCGTGGGTGTGTCACGTATGCGCGAACGCCTTGGAATCCAACGCCGAACGTAGGAAACGTGTGTTACCTTACCGTGGACCAGGGGATCGCCTGACGACGACCGATCGAGAGTGAAAATCCAGTTTGCACTGGCAGCATGATAGAAATCGCTATTCGAAACGGGCGCCCGACGATTCTCCCGTTTCGCGTTGCGCTACACAATATGCACTAGGATACGTGTCCCAATCACTGCGCCATTGAGCTAACTTGTTCATTCATTTTATATTTTCTCTTAACTTAAAAGTATTAATATTTCACAATAATTCAATGAAAATAAGAAGAACTGTTCTTCCCCTAATCAGATAAGATTAGATAAGATAAGAACCTGGATTAAAAACTGTAAAAATTCTTATAGAAGGTGTACGACCTGTATCTCCAATACACCTTACAGATAAAAATCAATTTTACAGTAGTCTCTCTTCGTAACTATCGTCTCCCACTCGTTCCCCTTCTACAACTCTGATCCCCCATTTTCCGGCGTGTTTATACGAGCCTGGGGATAAAATTTGGACAGTTACGGTGGAGATCGTCGCGACAGTTACGGAGAGAATGCTGTAATACATTCGGAGAATACGAGGAGAGAGAGGATCAAACTGGAAAGCGTTCGATTCCCGGATGTGGAAGAATGGACCGATAGGTAGGAAGCTGTTGCCGCGACCCTGTCCGAGATTTACATCGCCGATTGCGTTGATGTGTACCCGGGGCCTCACGTGGTAATCTCCAGGTACCTCTTCGCCTCGACAGAACCATAACTGTGGGAATAGCGACCGCTGTACGACGCCCGGGACCACGCGCCCGCCATGTTCGAGTAACTGTTGCACGCGATCAGGGAATTCATGCCGCCGGGCCTGTCGATCGGAACACCCTGGCCCCTCCCTCCGTGTCGTACGCTGCCGTTTCGAGACTGCTCGCTGTCTGTCAGCGGTATCCTCAAGTCTTCCGTCGCACCGATCTCGGTGTACAGTTTTCGTCTTCGCGTGCAACTGCTCAGGAACACCGCCGCCATTACGCCCTACGAACCAATCAATACTTCCTAAATGTCAAGCTTTCATTCGGCATCCTAAAATGCTTTTGAGTAGCGCAAACACATACAGTGACTCCCTCTAATATTCGGACACTTTTAAAATGCTTTCTAATATTGGATCAACTAAAATTGGTTTTAAAAGGATATCTTACCACTATCAGGTGAAGCATTACTATGAACATGCTGGCGTTCCTGAAACCTATGCTGTCCATGAGGATTCCTGCTACGCTGGGTCCAATGAAGGCTCCAAGAGCGAAGGTGCTCGTCCACAAACCACTAATGAGACCATATGTCTCGAGATTGTTCGGGAACCCATAATCTCTGCACATTATTGAGTAGCGTATTACTAACTTGATTTTTTTCAGAATCATACAGCAATCAAACAGTTTGTCTCCACTGGTGTTTCTCATTGTTTAAATAATTTTCTAGCCGAAAACTTACATCGACGTTCTCATGGCATCCGTGAAGCTGGCAACCAGCTGTGCAGCCATGCCCAAACCATGAATGACGAGACCGGTTAGAGTTAACCACATGATAGTTGGGCTCGGTATAAACGGCGCTGGTCCTACCAAACAGAATCCTACGCAGACCAGAATGCATCCAGCCACCGTAGCCACCTGGAAATTACAGTTAAAAATGCGAATTTCCATAATGTTTTGGTAAATGATGGTATATCTCGTTTCCTCATTTACGACGATTTGAATGACGTTTGGATAATTACCTTTGGATGGGAGTGTTTGTCGCAGAGCCACCCCCACACTGGAGCAGTGATAGCGTAAGTGCCGCCATTAAGGACGAACATTAGGCCCAAAATAACGGGACTCAATTTGAATTGTCTTAGATGCGGCTCCAGCGTGGCTTGCAAGAATCCTATGCTCATACTGGTTGCGATTATAGATGACGTAGCTACTAATACGCCCGGGACCTTGAGAACCTGCGTCACACCTGAAAACAATAATGGAAATAACGTAGATAAATTCGGAAGGGCGATAAAAAATTATTAGAAATTTTAAGAAGGAACAAGATGAGAATTATAATAACACGAGCATCTCAAAAATTACAGAAATTTTAATCTAACAAGGGAAGGGCCCCAAGTGTCCGACTTCCCTAATTATGTACGCAAAATATTAGGTGTGGTTACTCAATAGTTTTAAACATATAAACAATTAAAGTTTCATACTTGTGAATCACGCAACCTGCTTACACTTTAATTATGTATGAAACTTTAATTGTTTATATCTTTGAAACTATTGAGTAACTACACCTAATATTGTGCATACATAATTAGGGATCCATGTACCATCATCTCACCAATAAATTATCAAAATCGAAGTCGGACACCTGGGGTCCTTCCCTTCGTAAGAGAACTCTCGTTCTACCAAACGCAATTTTTAAAAAGATGATATTCCGAATGGGCTAATGTATAATGAGCGCCTGTGCGTCACCGCGAGATAACATGTGATTAAGAGAGCGCTTAATTTTTACGACGTTCATTAGCAATATGAAAAACTCACCTCCTGTGGACTGAGTGGTTTCGCTGCTATTAGGATGAACCGGTAGAATGAAAATGGTCATTACGGCGGTCGTAAACAAAGCCGAGCCCAGTACGACGAACGGTGTTGTGTATCCGCCAACCTATTTAGAACATTCCCATTGATTAATGCGGAGACGAGAGGTAAGCTCAGGTAAAGCCTTTCAAGACTTGTTTCCGGTCGCGACGGTCCCCGTGTTTATGGTGAACCATTCTGCACGTGATTCATCGTGCGAAGAGCACAGTTCAGGGGGAAAAACAACCGATCAATAAACTTTAGGACGTGACAAATATTTTCGTGTTATTGGTATACCTGATAGAGTGCGCCGCCCACCGTAGGCCCGACAATGAGACCCAAGCCGAAAAAGGTCTCGAGGCTGGCGAAGGTCGTGGCTATATTGTCTGGGAACTCTTTAGCGATAATGGCGAAGCTGGCCGTAAGGAAGGCCGCGTTGCCCATCGCCTCCACGATCCTAATTACGAACGAGAGAACTATGAAGGGATAATGGCCGTTGACCTTGTCCAGCAGACCGAAGAAAATCGCGCAAGTGCCAGTCGTCAGGATGCCGCCATTGAAGAGCAACTTCGGACCAATACGGTGCAACTGGAACAAATCAACATGCAGAACAATGGCAGGATCGATCGGGTTAAGAAATCAATTATTAACATCCCAATTGTTTGCGATCTACAATAAAATAAAAATATATGTGCTCATAATTATGAAAGTGGTCAAAGTCAAAATTTTATAAAATGAGTTTATAAATTGTTTTAGAATCTTATTTTAAACTAAATTAATTCAATGTAATTTTTACGATATTGTAAAATCGGTTGGAATTCATGTTTCACATTTCTATGGAATTCATTATGGGCACATACGCCCCTCAAAATAGAATAACTCAGGTCGCGTTTGGTACAATTATAAAAAAGTTATTCTATTTTAAAGGGCGTACGAATACTTTTTACACTCGCTGTATATGTATAGATGCTTGTTTTATAGAAATTAAATGTGCTTGAACGGAGAAATATGTTGAATCAGTTCTAACGAAAGTGTCTTTGTAATTTTAATAATTATAATTTTTAAAAAATTTGAAACCTGTCATTTGTACGGTCGTAGTAGGTTAGTGTTAACATTAGTAATTAATCAAACTACTTTCGCAGTTCAGTCAGAACTAATATCGTTTATCTCTATTCGTTTTTTGAGATTACGTTTAACTATCATTTAAGTAGTTTTCAGTGTGCGACACATTTATCAAAATCCCGTCTATGGTGTTACTGAATGATATGTTTGTAGCATTTATAGTGCCGTTAGTAGATTAAAAAGATCGTTTGACCATTGCACGCGATTATTTCTCGAGATAAGTGTTTTATGTCGGCGCCGAAACAGACTTTCAGTATTTCGTCAGAATTCTACTGATAAGGCGTGGCGCCTGCGAGCAGGCCAACTACCGACGTCCAAGCAGGGTAGACGATCGGGTGTACAATCTTCAGGCGTTGCGATTATTACTGCGGATTTTCGTAGAAGGGTTAAAAGAATTTAAGAAGATCAACGATTCAATAATTGTATACTAGAACTAAAAACGCATAGGCTTTTCAAAAATTTTCTTTTTAAATATTGCATTGTCATCCAATTCTGTGAGTTGTGTTTACAAATTCAAGTCTCTAGACTCTAGCTCATCGGGAAGTTAGTTTAAAATCAATTGCAAAATTCGTACCGAACAGACAAACAGACAGACAAGAAAGCGAGCTAATAAAAAAACGTGGTAAAATATGGTCATTCGACCGGTGCTGGTAATTATTAATAATTTCACCTACATATTGCCCATACACTGGGCTGATGATGAAGACGACCAGCTCGAAGATCCCGAAAACCAAACCATATTCCGAGGAGGATGCTCCCTTTTTCTCAGCCTGCCAACAAGAGATATAAATGATTAATTTTTATTTATTTATTTCTTTATTTATTTATTGATTATTGATTTTCGTTGATATAAAATGACATTTTTTGTCTCGGATTGAACATTGCGTTAACATTAGGAAAAAAAGCCGTTGCGCCTCATTAAATGTCAATCAGCCGATTAAAAACGGCTAGCAGATATTTTTAGACTAATTTTGTTGTAGCACAAATTTCTTCGAGATTAAGAAATCTCGAAAAGCTGTTGACTAATCGGGTGTTGTTGTTCTGACTCGGCAGATTATGGTTTATTATAAGTAATTATATGCGGTCTTGTCGGGATTAGACCAATTATGATATGCTGCAATAAGTGTGCGTATACACGTGTACCGCGATCGAGTTCGTTTATGGTACAATTTATTCTTCATAGTACAAACCATCATTGTTATTAACAGACTGCGGATTTTATGCATTTATGGGAAAAACGAGTAGGTGCTCTTTAAAACAGAGAAAAAGTTACCATGATCTAATAATGCCAATCTAATTTTTCCAGCTTGTTCAAATGATTAAAGTAAGAATTAAACGTCTATCTGGCTTCAGTCTCTTGCAAATGGTGCAGACACTTTTTACTTTGCATAAAGATCCGCAGTCTAGTTATTAAAAACGTAAAAATCAAGACAATCGTAATGACAACCGTATTACAGAATTTTAGTGAGGATGCGTCCAAAATGCAACCGCATGAATCACTGATAACTTGTCTCGTGAATCATTGAAAAAGAATTTGAAATATAACCGACCTACAATATCTCCGGTGCATCAGGATTAGACGACGGTTTGCTAATTGCTTAGATACCTAATCTGCGAGGGGAAGAAGAAGAATGAGCGAAAAAGGGCTTGGTAACGTTTGACTAATGGCTGTAGCTTAAGTTTACCTATTTCAACAAGTCACCCTACACATTAAATTAATATTCGGACGCTCTAAAAAAACACGATAACTTTTTTAATATTGTACTATACGATTTGAACTTTTTGGGGAAGCTAGAGCAATTAGTTTACTACAGTTTACTCAAATCGTATGCTACGATATTAAAAAAGTTATTGTCTTTTTTATATAAAGCGTCCAAATATTAATCCGAGTCACTGTATACATTTATTTACATTGTTTTTATTTTCTTTTGACATTTGTTTGAACCCATAAAGCTCATGTAGATCAACTGCTGACGCGGAACCTTAAATTAGAAAACAAACGACGCGAATTGCGTCAGGCCTTTTAAGAAATATCTTAGTCATTCTAGAAGTGACATTCAAAATATCTAAAATATTTTTACATGTACATTATTTGCTGTCTTTTAATTAAAGACTTTTTATTGAGAACTTCTCGTTGAGGAAAAGTTTCGTTCAAAGGAACGTTAAACATTGATAATCGATCTGTCATAAAATCCTGACGATACTGCTCGGGCACGATAACTCCAAACAATCTTAATTTGTGTGCGTACGATAATTCCAAACATTTCAATTTGTTCGATTAAACAGTCTACATTGTACGTTATCAAACGATTTCTGGAACGAACGTTGACCTTTACACGATTGGTCAGTTTGATAATTATTCTCTTATGGTCTTCGAATTTACATCATTTTTTACATCATCTTGAAATTCCACATAGAAACAACAAAAATGTATGTGTGTAAATTTTCAACCGGTCCTTTTGCAATATTGTACGCAAAGAATCTCTGTATCGTAAACGAAAAACACAGTCGGGTGATTAGGGTGTATTAGAACCGGCCATTTTGATAATAAAAACAGCACAGCCATATAAGTCGAATAACAGCCGAAGTGTCATTGGGACGAAGGTTTGTTGCACTATATTAATGTCAATGTTTTATGAGATAAGCGTCCGCTGTATTTATAAAATCGGTCCAGCTATGGTAGTTAATTAAGATTGCCACATGTGCACTGTGAAATAACAAGCGCTGAAACGATGGAACGAACATTCATATAATCAGCAACTCTTCTGTTCCGTTTTGCAGAGTAAACAACATTTAACCGTTCGAGGGGCTTCATTAAATTGTTTAGACGTAATTAGCGATTAAGCCAATTCGACAATAATTTGTTATAGCAGAGCTACACGTATAAACGTCTACACTTCAACGGATTAACGAAAATTTTCAACAGAGAATTGCCAGATATTACCAGATATTTGAATATATTTTGTTTACACGTGGAACATTTAATAATTCCGGCGATAAGCATTTAAAAAACATAACAAAATCAGGAACGTTAAGATTACGCTTTTGCGTATTCTCTGAATATATTTTGCTGTCACAGGCCTCGCACCATACGGGCACATGTACTCGTACTTCTTAATGAACCACACGAACTGATAACTTACACTGCAGCGGCCATGTTTAACCCCTTGTCGATAAGCAATCGTTAAATAAGAAACGTTTAAATGTCTGTAGAATCTTTTCACTTGCTTCTTTACGACTTTCCATTCACACTTTTTTCTCGGAATTTCTAAGCAATTGATTAAATCTAGCTTCATATGTTACTAGACCGGGACTTTCGTTTAAAGAGGACTTTACGTTTCTCAACAATCTACGTTAATGCAGTATATTTACTTATTGTTGATCTATTGACCTATTATTAGCCAAGTAGAACAATTCTACTTCGGGGGAGATAAATATGCAAGCAATAATCGTAGTCGAGCCTACGAGAGATAAATGAGTAAACACTGGCAGCTCGGTGACCTTAGTTGCAATTTAACGGTATTGTTACAGTTCACAAAACAATCACTTCGGTTTCGATGATGTACGAGTCAATGTGTTGAATTAATTCATTTATTCCATCAATTATATTTTTCTATTGTAGTAAATTTTGTAATTCTTTGACAGGGTTGGGAAGACATTTTACCACGAGCCTATTGTTGTTGTTGAGTGTCGGAGACTCGGAAAGAAGGTCAATTATAAATTATTATAATTATAGAGTATTCAATTTTTCTATCGTATTAAATTTTGTAATTCTGTACCAGGGTTGGGGAGAAATTTTAAATACGAAATATTTCTGAAACACTGACGTCCCCCACCAACCTATTGTTGTTATGTGTCAAAGAGTGGGAGAGTAGGTCAATTATAGAGTATCCAATTTTTCTATTGTATGAAATTTAAAAATATGAAATATTTCTGAAATGCTGACGTCCCCCACCATCCTATTGTTGTTGGCTGTCAAAGAGTGGGAGAGAAGGACAATATTATAGAGTATCCAATTTTTACCAGGGTCGGTTAGAAATTTTAAATAGTTTCAGATAAAATACTGAAATATTTCTGAACTACTGGCACTACGTTCCCCACGAGCCTATTGTCGTTGAGTGTCAGAGAGGTAACTCACCTCTTGGGGGTAGAACGGCGCCTGCAGCGAGACGCAAATAGCGTTGGCGAAGTCGGCGAGGCTAATAACGATTAGCGTGAGCCATTGCCTCTTGGTGAATTTAGCCATCATGGTCCTGGCAATTAGCTAGAGCACTGATTGCTCCCCGTCACTGTCCAACAACCCTCTGTGCGTCGTGGTTCCGCGTTACATTCAGAACCGACTGGCGTCCGACGACTTCTTTTTCGTCTTCTCCGGTTCACTTATCACTGCTATCGTGAATAACGTACGCATCAAAGCGACACTGTCCCCCGATCTGCCGTTGTCGAGTGACGAGACTCTTGTTTCGACGTGCGTCTCCGCTGTGTAAGATCTGACATAAGTTAGCTGTCTGGCTGGCTGGCTGGGCTGAAGCTGAAGGGATACAGCATCGACAGAGGGAGAGAGACGAAGAGGTCGGAGGTCGACAGATACAGTTCTCTACCACGGTTCTAATTCATTATCGGACAACGTTGCGCGATTCCGACGTTTCGTTTCTTGTTTCGTCGAATTTGGCCACGCTCCAAACATTTTTCCGAAAACTCCGACGAAAATCAGCGCCACTTGATAATCCAATTTTTTACTCGCGTATAATACTCGTAGGTAGAGATCGTATTACGCAACAATTCTTAATTTGTATTTTTTTAACATTGTTCTCACAGTTTCCGTACTTACCGACCACTGAGACGCTTACGGAACAGCTGATTCCCTTATTGGGAAAGTAAACAAGGTAAATTAAGTAGAAAAAATCATTTAAGAGACACGAGAGGTTAAACATAACATTGAACCTGTCGTATCTCTTAAATAAATGACTTTTTCACACAAGCAGGTTAACATTTTCTTGTAAAGACATCAAGGTGCATTTTTTAATAGAACTAAACGTAATTGATACGCTACGAATAATAATAGTCCGTACATTATTCAACAATCTACCTAAAATTTCCAGTATATTTCCAGTCTACAGTTAATCTGCTACTGTGTGGCTGAGTAATCGTACCTCAGTAAATAGAAATTCTTGTGCTAGACAGGGGATGTTATCTGTAAACTCCGGCGCTCGACTTTCCATAAATTATCTCGAAATCGGCAGTTTTATTGCTTTAGTTTTCCTCCCTTGGCACTTACGGTGACGCGTCGGGGCAGTTGGGAAAAGATAACGCACCTTCGAAATTTGAAACTGTATTTTACAAAGACTATATTTACAAAGCGAATAGTATGCAAGCGCAGGACAGCGATTCTCAACATTTTAATTGCAGAAGCTCGTAAGCCTGTGTGTGGAAGCGTACATGATTGAGAATCACCGGTATGTGTGCGTTGAGAGAGCATTGTACAGTAACGTAATCGCTAATCACATCTGAATAATGCTGCAGTAATTTTTATATAAATAATACGATTTAAAGATTCGTGCCTATTCTCGATTGAACAACTTAGTGGATTGTTAGGTGACATTTTTGAGAGAAAATTAAAATTCTTATCATATATTCGCCAGATGTTTATCCACTAAACTTTTCAATTTACCTTTCGATCTTCGATAAACGTCTTCCACTTTAATTGCACGAACCTGTGAAGATAGATGTGTAACGCGCAATCGGTATTAGATAAGAGATCACTGCTCAATAAAATTAATACTACACCGAACTGTGCTTTCAGTTTAACTTCAGAAGCAATACAAAAGTAGTGCAATGAAACCTCGATCGCTAGAACACAATGGAATCGCGTGACGCGGATAAAATTAAACGAGAGAAACGTGGAAAAATATGGACTGCGGATCTTCATGTATTCATGGTTTGTGCAAATTTATTAAACACACGAGAACCTTAAACAAACGAGACCTGGAAAATTTCATAAAAATCCACAGTCTAATAAAAATCGAGCCAGAAAACAATGAGCCCAAAAAAGGGACTAATAAATAATAATCGTTCGCGATCGTGGTTCTAGCGCACCGATGATGCTATCAGTACAGTAATTGTCACTAATAATTCTAATTAGGTGCGCTCAAGTACTCGTAACACTTAGCATAACCGACGAGCGTAAAATGTAAATTCAAGCACGTAAGAAATTCGCAGATTTGTTAGTCCGTCGAAGTACTCAAGCAGCACATGGTCGCCGCGATTTCAGAACGCGCGAGGCCTCCGAATTGAGGATCGTGCCACATATTGTTGAGGATTTTTGTGAGGAGGGGGTCAGCGTGGAATCCCTCGAGGCGACAGAATTTCTGATTTCTCGTCTTTGGAATGGCCGTGCCGGCGAAACTACGTGTCGTGGAGCCAAACTTTCAGCGGTACTTTGGTCAAGGCCTTGCCGAGGAAGTCCTTGAAGTGTTTCGCGATGCTCGCGCTTGCGGCCGGTCTCATTTCTTCGATGATCTCCTTCGCATTCTGGTTGAGAAACTGATTCATCGCTTGGCCGATCACGTTGTCGCCGTTCAGCTGATCGACTACGCGAAACCGGGCACGACCTAGGCTGAAGTCCACCAACATCCGCGCTACCTTCAAGTATCGGACACCGTCCCGGATCTCCTCGGCGCCCTGGACACGGGCGATGGCTAGCACATCGCCTGGAAACAACGAGTAATATTTAAAAAATGTTGTAATTCCTTGAGATGATTCCTGAGGTCATTTCAAGTCACTTTTCCCTTTGCAGAAATCCTCTCCGCGGCTTCGTTCGGGAGTTATTCATGAAAAACACCGACCAATAGGCGTGCGGTTGCGAAGGGCCCGCGCAGCGGACGGACCCCGGCTCAGCCAATGCCAACGCCACGCTCGACGGGGCCTGTCGCAGGCGCGCTCCGATTGGTCCGTGTTTTTCGCTAATAACTCCTTAACGGAACCGCGGAGAACATTTTCGCAAAGGGAAAGGTTGCTTCAAATCGCCTCAGGAATCACCCCTGTCAATATGAATAGATGCGGGGCTGCGACTTTCTTATTTCGAAGGACACATCGTCGTCTTATATCGAAAGAAGACCAACATTAGCAGCAATAGCTCACCAAAGAGCGCCCAGAAGTCGCCGTGGCTCTGAATTGGGAAGAGAAGCACGTTTCCAACCACCTCGTAGCGGCCTTGCAGTTCGATCTTCGGGAAGCCGAGATGTAGGTCGAGCCTGTACGTGTTGACGTCGAGCCGCGTCTTCGTGATAGAATAATTTCCAGCCCCTATCACAGTGATGTTAGAGAAGAGGGCACGGATCCGTACCGCGCCCTGTCCATTTTCCATCCCTAGTTCCGGAATGATCAGCGGTTCGATCGGCGGCAGATCCAATTCCGGAATACCTGAAGAGACATATTACCGAGGGGAGTAACGGATTAATCGAATATTAAATAGCATGAAATAGTATCTCACCTTTCAGCAAGTATGGTTGAAGGTGATTCAACGTCTTCTGGAAGCAGACCTCTATCTTCGGGTCCGATCTACTACACGGTATTATGTACTCGGCTGTGAAAGATAGAGATCTAATGAATGAAACCGCCCGTAAACAATTCGACACGATAACGCAGTAGATCTGTGAAATATTAAGTTCACGCGAAGTCACGCAGTCGTGACTTTGTTATCCTGACGGATTACCGAGTCTTCCTACTTCCTCTAGGTTTACGCAACTGTACTCTCACTTCCGATACCTTCGGAGAGTTCGTCCAATTTTCTGGACGCCTAACCGAATAAATTAGCCGCCGAATAATTAGGATCCGACCGTTACCCAACGCTAGAAAAGAAATTACACCGAGCGGCTCGTAACATTTTCCTCAAATCATTTCTTCGACTTTTTTTCAGCATGGAGACTTATTGGTTCACTGAATGGTGCGCAGAAAAGGTTATGAAAAATTTTATTTTCCGAAAACGTTTTAAAGGGGCAGCAATGCAAAGATGGGGCTTTTCAGTAGTCAAAAGCGCTAGATAAAGTCCTATTTTTACGTTTACGAGGCGTAATTTGCATTATTCGGCACACGGGCAGCTTTGTGCTTCCGAATAATGCATATTACGCCTCGTAAACGTAAAAATTGGAAGTTTGGGGGCGACTGCGGCCTAGATTGATCTTTTATCCAGCGCTTTCGACTGCTGAAACGCTATCTGAACGCTATCTTTATGCAAAATAAAAATTTTCTTAACCCCTTGCCGTACTTTGACGAGCCAGACTCGTGACGAAGGTTTTTAACAAAGTCTAACAAATGTGAATGTTACGCGTTTCATTTTAGATGAAATAAAATTTGATTCGTTTGTGATCAATATTTAAGCATTTAAATAAATGTAGCCATACAGAAAATATACATTTTCTCTTCCCTTCTACGACATTATTTTGTATAAAGACGTTCTAATCACTGAAACTGTAAAAGAAAAGGGCAAGGGGTTAATGTGCTTAATGAGCTGAAAATAATATGACAGTATTTTCAAATTGGCCTAACGTTTTTATTGTTTCAAATGTAATTTCAGGAGGAAAGAGTGCGGCGTATCGGTTCGGAAAGGATCGGAGTGATCCGGGAGCATTAACTGGAGACCTCGACGCGTGTAGCGACATGTGCGTTACGGGATGTATGCGTTACCGAGCCTGATCACAGGCTGAAATTAAGTGACAGTGCATGTCACTTATTTGCCCGTAGATGGGGAAACCGTTCTCCGCAATATTCAGCAGTATTTTGCAAGAGCGACAATCCGGCCACATTTGAGAATCGAGGAAAGCGACAAAACTGGTAAGAACCCGATCACGTCAGTGTCAAAATTACTCGCTGTATCTCCGCTATTGAACCTCAACCGCTTATTTTTCAATCTAACCAGGGTTTTTCCATCGAGATCGTGACTGTTCTACCAGAAAGTTTCGAAAACATTTAAACTGTGTGTTCACAGACTTCGCAAGAAAGTGTTGGGACAGTTATAATATACTCGTAGGAACGATACCAATCATTCTATCAGTGAAAAGTATCTAAAGTTCGCGTGCCTTGTTATCCGCTCGAACAAATTATGTGGAAACCTACGATGATTTTTTCCCAGCAATGTTTAGCGTCTGTCATTTTTCCGAAGGGGCGCATTCTGATTGGACGTCTATGGAGGAAACATTTTACGGTTGGAGCAACACGTTGCCATTATATCGTAAGTACAGTGTTGTGACAAGCACAGCTGGAGAGAAAATAGATTTTTGAAATGAACATTTTGATTCGTTCAGAATTTTGAAATAGCTACTACTAGCCTGCGGATTTTATGTGTTTACGACAAAAATAGCTAGGTACAATTGCAAGCGGTGGACATATTAGTTTCAGCTCAAGAAAATTATTAAAATAATCTTGCAATCAATGCGAACATTTCTTATTTTGCATGAAGCACCGCAGTCTGGTGATTGTATATAGAAATAGCTATTTCAAATATACACTCTTACTTATCTTCAATAAGATCTCGAAGAATTTTATTTTGATTATTTGTGTGTGTGAATGCATAATTAAATCTATACATGTACTATTTGAATAAATGTTGGCAAAAAGAGATCGAGAAATTGCGACACTTAAATTTTAAAAATTAGAAAATATGAATTAAAATTTAGAAGATACAGGAAAAATTAGTAAGTACCATTTTGAATAACAGAAGATCGTCTGCATCCAAATTCGAATAAGTGTCCGGTGGCTTATGAAAGGGAGTGTATATTTTCGACGTTGCGCAGTCTAAAACATCGAATTGAGGGATTATGCGACGTTTGAGAAATTCGTGAAAAATCGGACAACTCGCGTGCAACAAGTCAACGAATTCTGCGATGCTATTCTGTTCATCCTAGGAATCTGGACCGTCTGATGCACCGGGCGATTACGATGACGCTTTCACTCGAAACACTCGAGGATTCGAGGCAAACAGACGAGGACGAGCGGTGTCGTGGGACGAGGATACGCGTCGTAAGACCGGCTTCTAGCCCGTGGTACTTTCTCCGACCGATTGCCGTCGATCCTCGGCCGTTATGCAATCTCTGACATAACCTTCGCCACGCCATCGAGAGCCGTTACGCCATGCCCGGTACCATTATGTTGTACAGTGACCAGCGTAGTCTCGCATAATATAATAGTTCGCGTCTCGCTCGCCGTTTTAGCTAACTAGCCCGGACAAGTCGGCCGGCCATTGTGCCTACGTACGATCACGGAATTCCAACCGCGACTTTTGTCGAAACTGACCGTCTACGTTGCGTTATCTGGCACGAGTTGCGTCGACGGTGTCATATTTTGATATCGCGGCACACTGACCCTTTTCCAGTCTCTCCAATTGCTAAATAATCGCCCTTTCCAGAATTATCGCGGCTCGCCCCGCAGAAATTCATAGGTCAAACATGAGGGGAATTTAACCTTTAGACGGCTGAGATGGAGTTGCCAATTTTGCGTAACAGTACACTTTGCGTTCGACTAAATTGTTTTAGAAACGATTAAGAAGTTGCAATTTTTACTCCGCGGCATAAGAGACTCGGATCAAAGTAAATTGCTCCGCGTTACAGGAGAAACTTTTCATACAAAATTTAAGTTACCTAGAAATGGCCGTCTAAAGGTTAAAAAGATGTTGCAATTTTGACGGAAAAATTGCTTAGCTGATTGGAAAATTCAAAGCAACAAAACTGGACTAAAATTGCACATTTTTGGGGGTATGAATACTTTCTTGAAGATCCGCAGTCTAGAAGCGCTCTATCGCGTTAAATTCTAAATAATGGGTCCCTCAGTATAAATTTTTTTTCGTGAAGCACAGCTTTGAAGAGGGAACAATTTTCATCATTGTCAGCAACAAAGTAATTGATGTTCTCGTAGCCATTAAAGACCGTCCTAAACGCTGAAAAATGACAATTCTCGATCCGTCTAAAACGTTCTGGAATGAAATCCATGAAAATCAGTGAAAAATTGAAAATTCTTCAACCGGCATTGCTCTCGACCGACCGCGCAGAGCGAGAAAATTCAGCTTCCCGGTGTTGTGCCGCATTGCGAGGAGAAAATCCGGCCGCGCGGCGCACGTGTTCGAGAGAAAGTACCAATCTGAGAGTACAAAAAAGGATGTCATTCCGTTGACAAGAGTCCGAGGAGGTAAACAATCGTCGTGTTCCTGCGAATTCTTTCGAATTATCCTGACCACGGTGTACTGATCGAAAGATCGAGTTAGGTCAAGGGAAGAGGGACGTGTCGAGGGGGTGTGACCAGGCCGGTCGGTTCTGACAAACGAAATCGGATAGATTCGAGCGAGAGAACACGCTTCCGCGACATAATCGTTCCCCGCAATTACCCTCCACGCGGAAAGAGAAAGGCAGATACGCTCAATGATCGTAAAAGGAAAATACGCGAGGAATAATCGCTTGCTAGTAGCCGCCTTCATTGTGCACCTGTTACGTAGTCGCTGCGTTACAGCGCGCATCACGCTTGCGAACGGTCTCTGACAACCTTCTCGGGAAACTGTCTGGGTCACGTGACCGGGAGTTCGGGCTGATCGGGCTTCGCGAGAACCAACTGATTTTCGCGATTGCGCAATCCCAAGTTCCCAAAGGTTTTCTTCGAGTTCTCACTAGACATTCTCTCATCGGAGGTGTTAAACGTGTACTAAAATACACGTGTGCACGTGGTACGTGAACCGTAAACGTACAAATAGAACTTTTGAGGGTGATTGCGGCCTAGATTGATCTTCTATCTAGCGGCTTCGACTACTGAAAAATCCCATCTTTGCATTATCGAGAAATGAGAAGGCGCATCCCGCACCCTTGCAATCCTGGAAACGACAGTCTACTGTCAAATGGCCGGTCTCATATTTTTTATTTTCCAATTATAGAAATTATAAAGCTGTGTGTTCCCACATTCGAGAATTTACATATCTTATCAAAATTGTGAGAAATCTAAATAAGTTCAGTCTTGTAACTTTTACAGAACAATGTATCACATTTTCGGTACACATTCGGTGCAGTTAGCGTTAAATTCTTATTGCACGGTTCACGTACCACGTGTATTTCTTATACACGTGAAATAGGGATCTCTAGTTCTCACTCGTTTCCGAACTGAGCTAATTAAGTGACGTCACATCGACACAGCGACTCCGATCGCCCACGTGCACCAGAGGAGGACTAGGATTAATAAAGACACGGAAGCTTACGGGTCTCGAAGTCCGGCTCGTTCAGTGCAGGACCGCTATCGGGATTCTTCTGACTAGACACCAGCGCGCCCGAGAACACCACCAGCCACACACTAACCAATCCCCGACGCATTCTGGAGGGTCTCATTCCCGAGGGTTCCACAGTTCAATTATCTCTCGACGTCTCCTAAGTCAGCCCCTAGTCTAACTGTTATCCTAGTGTTTCGATCTCCTTGATCCTCGACGATGATCTTCAAGCACACTGTACCGGCTTGTCTATCAGTCAGGACAATTTTCACCAATGATTTTTCGACTTGTACACTTTCTCCCGTTTTTACATTGTCTTTTGTTTACATTGTCAGGAAGCACATTCGATCATTCAAGAATTTTGGTAGTGGAGAAGGGTGTCAGGTGGCGGCTAGGCGGCTCGGCTCTCGTAAACTAAACACGGGCCCCCTTCATATTCTGTCTTATATGCGAGCGTTCCCCTACCCGCGGAACTTCTGCCCGGCTTTAACGGTACGGCTCTTTGCCTCTTTCTATTTTCCTCCCGGTGAAGCCCGCGCTTTGAACACCGACGATTTTTTCTTCTTTTTTTTTTATGGTGGTAATGGGAACATGATTTTTGGGAATCACTCGCGATGATTCACTCGCTGACATAACCAGCGTCGCAGTGAGCAAGGAGAAAGAATGGATTTCTCTAATCATTTCGAATCAAGAACACTTTTCGTGCAAAACAATTACTGAAAATGCTGTTAATAGACTTTCGGTGGATAAAGTGTTAGTATCGCAAGACAGAAATTGAATCTGCAATTAAATTAGGTCGTATTACAGAAATTCATTATTTATTGTAATATTGGATGTATGTTATATTCATTGCATAATAATTGACACAGATATTTCGTTACGTGAAAGCTGTACCCATTCAATCAGAATCATTTAAGCAACATTCGGCGGGCTACAAAATATATTACATTCGTGCACGCAATTTGTTTCGTAAGAGATGTACGATTTTTATTGTATTTTGAAGATGAAATTTTCTATTCGATGCATAATTTTATAAACCTTCGCGTTGAATGTGCGTAATTGCACTTTTCCAGAAACGATGGGGAGAATATATCGAATTGGCACAAAGAACGATCGGTGGAATAATTGCGCTAAATGGTCTGCGTATCTCTTTTCGGATTGCCTAATTGTTAAGGGGAGCAAGTTAGAAAGTCATAGAGATAAAGAAAATCTACTTGCTCGCGTCATAAAGTCCTCGAGTGTCGACAGAACGAGCAATAAATTGGGCAAGCGTGACACGAACTCCCAAAATTTCTCCGAATGGTGTAAAGTAAGCAAGAATTTCAAGGTGTCCAAACAACCGATAAGAATCGGAACATTTGTCGAGGTTGCACGCAAATCTACGTCAAAATATTCGATTGCATAAGTTTAGACATTTTGCACTGACATTAATAAGAAATAAATCACAAATACAAGTAAAGTATAGCTTGAAATTACATGTATTGTGAAAAATAAGACTATACTTGTCTCCAAAGAATTGCATAGTAATTGCTGTGAACGCATCCATTTTAGTCGATGAAGCGTTGCAAAAAGCGCCTTCCTTCACTGCTTATTTCCGAGTAATTTGTCATGTATTCATTGCACGAGCGTCATCAAGGTTCAATTCAAAAAGACAATGCCGCATTATGTATTCATGGCCAGCTATGCAGCCAACAGAAAATCGTGACATAGAATTGACGAATATTAATGTCGATAAAGTTATCTTTAGACGCCAGTCTTCAAAATAAACCCACTAGGCCTGGCTCACTGGTTCTACGAAATTGCTATTGTTGTATCATCTATTAAAGAACTCTCAAGCATGGACCATACTCTCCCAAAAATTATAGGATAATACTAATCACTATTTACAGAAAAATATCATGAATTTTTAGTGCTATTATGGAGCATGATGGTCGGAAATTGCAGCGCTTGAAGGCTGGTTGCCTGTGTACAGGCGCAACGTCAATGAATAAACTAATTACTTTGCGAAAAAAGTTGTAGCAAAAACACAACGCATTCTTAACAAATCGTAACACAAGAATAACGATTAATAGACTGTGGATTTCTATGCACTCATCAAAAAATTATCCGGGTGCAATATAAAACAGTGAAAAATTGAATAGTCCATGAATAGACTAATTTACAAATCGTAACACAAGAATAACGCTTAATAGACTGTGGATTTATATGCATTTATCAAAAAATTATCCGGGTGCAATATAAAACAGTGAAAAATTGAATAGTCATTAATAGTAATTAAATTATTTGCGAAAAAAAGCTGCAGAAATTGCAACACATTCTTAACAAATCGTGACACAAGAATAACAATTACTAGACTGCGGATTTCCATGCATTTATCAAAAAATTATAACCGAGAGAAATATACATATAAAACAGTGAAAAATTGTAAAAATCTAAGAATATTGTTTTCAACGTAAAAAGACGATTAAGGGATAAATTGAATTTTTTTATTTCGCACAAAGATCCGCAGTCCGATAATTACTAATTGTTGTGTTGAGAATAACGCTGAGTTGTGTTTCGACGTATTATTCGGAACACGCGGAAGCCGGCATTGTGATAGAGAAAGTTTTTCATTATCTTTGCGTAATACGGTCGAAGTTAAATAATCTAATGAGCAGTGATAATTTTTATAGGTGCTCTAAATTGTTTAACACGCTAACAACTTTGTGCACCGCTGCTAGGAGCTACTTTATCTGTTTACAGGCTCTTCGACCAGAGCCAATAGAAGCAAAAAAGGAAGCTGGCGGTTGTATATCATTGCGCGTAATATCCAAAGTTGCCGCAAGAATCCTTTCAATTTCTCATCGCAGTTCGCTAACATTTCTGCGCCGTCTCTTTCACAAGATCGTCATTACTCCGCCAGTAAAAGATACTGCGAGATTACCCGGCGCTCATCTCGGCAAATAATAGCAGATTATTGCTTCGGTTTCAACTAATCCTACCATCTGCAATTCAAATCCACCGAGCGTTCGTACTTTGCATTTGCACAACACGCGCGTTTCGACAGTATATAGTTTAATTATTTTGTTAATCTTCTCACTGTTTCAATCGCACCTACCCATTTTTTTCATTAATCCATAAAATCCGCAATCTAGTCAGTTTACGTGAATAATTTTCAAACTAACAATTCTTCTAATTATTTACGAATGAGAGGAGACCAATTTCAGATATGTTTCTGTTGGTAACGCAGTCCGATTTCTTTGTCACGCCATCTTTGCATGATAAAGCAGTCGAAAGGCAATGCAGGAAAATGTTAGTTAAACAATTTTCAAAAGTGAAGAAATTTACATCGTAACTAAGTAAATAAAAGTGCAACTAAGGAAGATAAATATTAACTAGATATTATAGATAGAACTAGATTAACTAAAATATTAACTTTCTCTCACAGAAATGAACAAGTTGCATTCACCGTTAATTTTACTTATATTCTTGTGAGTAATTGTTAGACTAAAGAATAAAAATTCTGTGCGTTTCACCCAGACCCAGAAAGTTTATTCTTTTTTTACATTAACTTTATTAAGTTGAAAATAGTACATTCAATGTTTATATTTAAACATTGAATTAATAAATAACTCGATTCAGTAGTACGAAGCAATTTCTGGACATTATTTGCAGAGAGATTAAACACTGATGTCAGTCATTTCCCAAAGTGAATAATTACCGGTGTGTCTTCAAGCAGCATAATCGTTCAAGGACATTAAGCTGCGCCTACAGATCGGTTTCCCGACTTGCACGTCTCGTAGCGTGGTTAGCTGCGTCGAGGAGTACTCGTTTGTGCAACTAATTCTATAAAATTACCCTGCACAAGCAGTTACAGAGCCTGTGTACTTAGAAACAGATATATAATACGTTAATTATTTAACGTTACGAAAAATGGCTATTTCTATTGCATCTTCAGAAACAAATTGCGAAACCGTGAAGAATTTTCAGTAGAATCGCGAATTTCATTTGACTGACTTTATTCTTACAAGAGAAATAATACAAAAGAAAATATACACCTTACATATTCATTAAGTATATGCAAATGTTTTGCATACACCTCGTAAAATTATGTTGTACTCTAAAATACATACTCTACGAATACCTTTTAATACTTGTGAATAGACTCCGGATAGTTATGCGAAATGAAAAGTTTGTGCTAAATGTAAATTTATATTTTTTAACAATAATTTCAAATTGCACACACTCACTTTTCCGATGAACGCATAAAATCCGGAGTCTACTTGAGAGTCATTTACAAACTTGTTTTCAGGGCGGTAGCAATACGTCTTCAGGAAACTCCGAGAAAATGGTGTTCGTGAATTCTTTGATCAGCTCGCCGATTTTCTCTTCAAGTTTCGGCTTGACCTCCGCGACCACGGTTCTCCAGTTCTCGTTCAGGAAAAGATTCATGGCTCCGGAAAGCGTCTCGTCACCGTCGAACAAATTATCCAAGTGCATGGACGCGTGATCCATTTCGAAGTCCACGTAAATGTCACCGACTCGTTGATGAATCAGTCCTGTCTCCTGGTCCCGGTAACGCTCCATCTGGAGAGTAATGATGGCGTCAATGTCCGTGAAGTTGCCATGCCCCACGCCGTTCCCTGTGATCGGTAGCATCATTATCCTGCCGTTCAGAATATAATTCGCGATCATACTGAGTCGCGGAATGTGGAACTTCAGTCTCATTCGATTTTTATCCAAATCAACCCTGGTGAAAAAAAATTTCTTTACACATACACAGACAAACTGGTCTCCTTTTTCTGATTAAATTGATACCAAACACGATATAATTATGATCACAGTTACTTGCGTAGCTTCATGTTTCGGACTTCACAGTTACGGCAGAGGTACACGAATTTTTCACCTCGTTTGTCGCGCGAGTAATTGTAATCGTAACTGTATCGTGTTTGGTGTCATTGTAATTAGAAAAACGAGACCAACACTATGGTAAAAGTTTCACGAAAGAGAATTAAAAATTAGAAAAGAGTGTTTTATGTAATTTATATATAAAATATGAACGTACTTGACGCTTTTCGGTGTAATATTGGTGCCTTCGAAGATGGAAATGTTTGTATATTTCGCGTGGACGTAGATTGGTCCGGACGATTGATTGATTTCTATCTCTGATAAACGTAATGGTTCACAGGGAGGTATTCGGAGAGCCTCGATACCATCTTTCAAATACGGTTTCAACAAATTGATGCTCTGTTTCACGCAATCGTTTATGTTCGGATCACTTCGGTGACATATTTTCAGAAATGGCGCTGGAATTTGGAAGAAAAACACATTTGATCCATGTCAATGTGCAAATGTTCGTCAAAAATATTTTTTAAAACGTAAATCGACTTCGAACATTTCACAACAACGATATCTCGTTGTTCGGCGTTAAAATTGTTAAAAAGTAATTATTTCACAAAAGGCTCACTATAATATAATTTGTTGAAAAAGTGCACCACTTACGAATTTCCAGAAGCGGCAAGCCATTGCACAGATAACTAGTCGCAAAGAATATTATCAAGCACTCGTAGATTCGCATTGTTACCGCGACGAGGTTCGACCACAAAATAATTCGGGATCGCGTGCCATAGAGAATTGAGAACGTGCCATCGATCGACAATGTGCTGACACTGTCATTTCTAATGTCATTCACTTCCTTTTTCGGGTCACGCGAATTGCTTCGCGCAAACATTATTACGCTCCCTATACTTATGTTAATATGGTCAACAGTAGTTATAAGAGACGCTGATTAATTCAATTTCAACGATTACTGTCATTGTCAGAATAAATTCCTCTACGCCAAGGACAGTCCAACGATATACAGAAATTACGTTCAATAAATATTTTTTAGTTCAGTTGTGGTATAAAAAACATTTTTTTTCACCCGAAATATCAATTATTAATATTCAATTTTGCATTGAAACAATCAATTTCGACAATCTACGGTAAAGGTACCAGTTACAAGCAAAGCAAACTTTTTAGAAATTAATAAAAATACCATGAAGTATCTAGTATTAATTTATTTTTTAAAATAAAATTGATGTTTCCCCTTCGTATATGCAGGGTGTCTTAGCTGAAGAAGGCCACCTAAATATCTCCTCTGAAAACAAAAGACTGAAAAAATAACCGGACAAAAAGAATTGTTCTTCTATGATATTCCTCCTTCGACACCGTTTAAATTATGCCAGAAATAATTTTTTTGTGCCATTAAAAATAAAGGAGATATTTAGGTGGCCTGCTTCAGCTGAGACACACTGTAAATCAAAAGTATTACAGTAATTTTAGTGGTAAGATATAGAAAAGTTAAGAAAATGCTAAGAAACTGTGATACATACACCAGAGGAAATAATGTGTTTTATAAAATAAAATCTAGTTTTCAGTGGTAGTAGCCTTTGTAGATCTGAAACAAATAAAAATAAACTCTGTCGAATTTTATATTTTGGCATTTTTTGAAAATTTTCAGTAGCCATAAATTATTAACACACATCCTTTAAACCGAAATAAAATTCTACTTTGGTTCTGTTAATGTACAGCTATCGGAGAACAAGTGAACATTTTTCTCCTTTTTTTAGAAAGTCACGAGCTACAAAAAAGTTCACTGAAACCGACAAATAAATCGTAGGACAAGGTTTTAACAAACGTTCAATATTTGCGAGTTTTCATTAGCAGCGTTTAATGTTACACGCCCATCGAGCTTATCGGCGCGGGAATCTGTCGTGCATTTAAATCTGGTAATCAGGCATACCGCGGTGACAACGATGTACATTTAAGACCACGTGATTACGTAACCGAGACCACCATGACGCCGTTCTGATCGCAGCTTTGGGCGACGAACGGATGGAGTTTTTCCACTTAAGGTCGGGGAAGGACCTTGCCCTCTATAATAGCTTAACGGGAGCAGGACTTAGGGGAGCGATGAGTGCGACCACGAGAAAAGGAAGAACGATGTCCACCTAGAAAGATCGCCTAGTTAACATGTGTCAAGAATGACTGGTCCATGGCCCAGATCAGATGCCCTTCCACGATCGTATAAAAACCTCGAGCGGACGCATCGTCCACTTGCACTCGAGAATGCCACACCGTTGCACGGAGGTCCGCAAACAATCTTGATTACAAAAATCGTCGTCGATCTTCTGATAATGGACTGATACCCTGGCGGAGGAGCAAACTGTTCGCTTGGAAAGAAGAGTGTTGATGTGCGTGGCCCTATTCTGTTTCCTGTTGATCCTGATTGTGACGACCATTGTGATTCTGCTGGTGCTGAAGCCGATCTACATCTTGGAGATCAGAGCCGTAGAATGAATCTTGTGGCGAGGCTCTGAGTTCGAGGAACACCGATCGATTCAAAGCTACAAGATTATCATTCTGTGAAAGATCAGCGAAAGATGTCGAAGATTGTAGGTATCATACTCTTATCACTATGTCTAACAACATCGACGAATGGCCAGGGCTCGCTGTTGGCGATGTCCCAGGATCTCTGGTCGAAACTGTTATCAGGTGGGATCGCGAAGGCAGGTAAGCTAGATCCTCTGAAGGTGCCAGTGATCAAAGTGGACCAATCGGAAGGAGACACCAGCTACAGGATCATCCTGCGGAACGTGGAGATCACTGGGCTGAACGAATCAACGTTGGACAGTATCCACATCGCTAAAGGAAGATTGAAGTCGAACTTGAGCGAGTTGGAAGCTGGATACGTGAGCTACAGCGATCTGAGAGACTTAGACGCGATCAGATATCGGTTCCACACTTTGATGAAAGAGCCGAAGCTTCAGAATGAAAGCTTCGAGGCGATAGTCTCTGCCACGAACCAGGAGAGCAAGTTCAAGGCTGCTTCGCGCGAGCAGGAAAGTCGTTTCGAGCGATTGAGACAGTACGATCCTTTCCTGATGAAGATCCAGGCTGATCAGATGAGGGAGCCGGCTGATCGACGCCAGAAGGAGCAGAAATCATCGCAGGAGTCGAACTACGGAGGTTTCAACATGGAGGGCGCCAGGGTTCTCTCCAGACCGGAGATCGCTCGGATGGTTCTCACGCCGAAGTACCCGGCGGACGTTCAGATGGTGTACGCCTTGAATTCTGGAATGAACTCGAGACTAGCTGGGATGAACTATCAATCTAAACAGGAACCTAGTAGTGCTGGCTATCGGGAGGCTAGTCGATCCAGCAACGCAAGGGAACGTTTCGGTGATAGAAGGGACCCGGAACGTTACGAGGACGTTCAGTCCCAAAGTAGCTTTGGAGGCAGAAAGGACCAAGAACGTTACGAGAACGTTCAGTCTCAAAGTAGTTTTGGAACCAGAAGGGACCAAGAACGTTACGAGGACGTTCAGTCCCAGAGTAGGGAGGGCTTTGGGGGCAGAAGGGGCCAAGAACGTTATGAGGACGTTCAGTCCCAGAGTAGGGAAGGCTTTGGGGGCAGAAGGGGCCAAGAACGTTACGAGGACGTTCAGTCCCAGAGTAGAGAGGACTTTGGAGGCAGAAGGGGCCAAGAACGTTACGAGGACGTTCAGTCCCAGAGTAGGGAGGGCTTTGGGGGCAGAAGGGGCCAAGAACGTTACGAGGACGTTCAATCTCAGAGGAGCTTTGGCGGCAAGTACGAAGATGTCCAAACAGCAGCATCTGAGAACTTCGAGAGCAAAGCCACAGGACAGGCGATACTTCCTGGAGCAGCTGCCAGGGAACCAGTCTACCAAGAACGCCTGGAGAAACAGCCTGGTTACATTGATATCGTTTACGCCGATGGAAGCAGCAATGGTGGCATGAAGCGATTTGGGAATAGGAGGATCGAGTCGAAAGAGAACGCTAGGGTCTACGGCGTCAAAGAGATTCCCAAGGTATAGTTCACCAAATGTTGTGCAAGATTTTTAAAAATTACCATTGATAGGAACTGCATGGAAAAAGGGACTTTTCAAACATTTTCTGTTTGAGCCCCTGATGAAAATTTAAAATATGCGTCTGACAGATCTATTTGTAGATCTGTTTGTTGTACAGAGTGTCCCAAAATGTTCGAGTAACTTGTTGCGTTCATGTTAGTCTTTTACCCTTCAGGTGGGATCTCCTAAGCGCGTCTGGACGCAGCTTTTTGCGATCCTGGGGCCTCTTATGCTTCCATTCGTCACAATTGCAAACTTGTGCGTCCATATAGTAGGAAGTTACTAGGAATGGAGTATGGATCGCCAAACGCTGCGTCTTAGGAGATTCCGTCTTTAGGAGATCCCACCTTTAGGCAGGGCCCGCTAGATAGCCTTACTGACAGGTCCTCTAGCGTAGACCTTTTCCTCCTCTCTCCATTTTCCGCCGAGTTCGTTTAGGAAAATGATTCTTCTTCAATGTCACTCAAAATCGAACGTTTCATATGAACCTAACTGTTTGTGCAGGACCTTCTGGAGAAGAAGAAGATGGTGGGCTACAACTGCAGCGACGGTGAGCCTCTCACGAAGAGGAACGAGAAGATCAAGGCAGCCATAGAAGGGAAGAGTCTGAAAGACCTGAGCAGATACGCGAAGAACTATCAGGAGCAGCAAGGATTCTTCGAGGAAGGAATGCAATTGATCTACCACTATGGCGGAATGAACAAATCCGAAGAGAGTCTTCCAGGATCGCGACAGAAACGCGCCCACAAAGAGAACGCCACTGATGTGATTATCATTCATCATCCTCCTTGATTAACCATCAGCATGACTAACATTTTCTGTTCCCAGGACGACGTGATGCATGTCATTTTGAAAATACGTGTACCGAATCTTCGCATCAAGTCCGATTACCAGCTGACCGGTAAGGTAGGCACCGAACTGGTGAGCGGAAACGGACGAGTTAATGGAAACTTCAGTGAGCGATGCTTTCAGTTGACGAGGTTTCGAACTTGAACAAGTATCATTAACAATATGTGATTATTTTTAGGTGAACTGGTGGGTGACTTCACCATAGAGCTGAAGAGGGTTAAGGATCAAGATATGCTGATCGTGCGAGCAGCCAGGAGCAAGTTGAAGGCGAAGGACCAGAAAGTTGACTTCCAGGGGATGGACGAGAAAGGCCCGGTGAAGTCGATTCTCAGCCACGGTAAGCCCATTTTCTTTTTATCGCAAAATCGCGGACAAAGGAACCCGGAAGACTAATATGCGATACCAGAAAAACGATACGCAAGAGACTAGCTGTTTCACCGTGTAATTTCCGATAGATTTACTATCGTTGAACAAAAAGCCTCAGCGGCGGACTGTTCACTTTTGGGGCCTTAGACTGAAGTACCAAAAATGTTTGTATAATTTATTTTTATAGTTGAAGTTCTCTTAATTACCATTTCGTTGAATAATCATCAGACATTTACTCAATCTCTTGTTTCCAACATTTATTCAAATTATGTAGTACATGTGTATGTATATTTAATTTTATCTAATCGAAATAAGAGACAATCAAGTCAAGCTGGAAGCTTGTATTCTTTGATTACCATTTTGTTGAAGACAAGTAAGTGTCCGGTGATCAAACACGCAGAGCTTCTTGCTTGTATCGACAAGCGGGAAATGTATTGGTGAATAAAAAAATATGTATTCGGTGAGTCGGAGAGCCTACAAGCCGAATGCGAATGGGCGACAATACAGCCGGTTCGTGGCATTATGTAAAACTCTTTCGTCTGTTTTTGTTGCGTCATTGTGCCGGTGTTCTTCCGTAATTAGTAAACGGCAAAGGAAAACGATAGAAAAGGGGAATTTAGCTCGAGGAAAGCGTTGGTTAGTCGATCAGAAAGTTCTGTCGACGCGGATGGATCGATATTCCGTTGACTCGATTATGCACGGTGCGACTTGAAAAGGAGAAAACATTTTTATTCCATCCAGAACAGATTGTTTATTGTACACAGAGTACCATTCAATGGTAAAGATAAATAGGCTAGTATTCGTTATGAGAAACAGAAGCAGCTTAATTTTTAATAAGACGACGATCTGTCTTTTTGGTTGAAATTTTTCCAAAGCACCGTGTGTCGTTTAAACGGTCGAACAACGTGTCGCATAATTACATAAACTACAGGGAGAGCCTGCCGGATCGAAAATTACTTTCTTTCGGCGTTCGAGCCCGTTCGAAGTCCGATTTTCCCGTTAGCGACGCTCGACCCGTCTCTCCGCGCGTTGAAGTCTCCAATCGCGCGAACAGTTCTCGAATATAAACTACGGAATTCGTCTGGAGCCGTTTAAATGAATTCGTGACATTGATCATGCCGAAATCTACGACTCCAATTAGCACTGCGTGAGGAATTATTCGACATAATTTCTTTGGGAGTATATTATTTAAAATTGGCTACTTTGGATGTATGTAAACCTAAAACTGGTTGCAAATACTTTTCGGATAAATTATTTTTCGTCTCTGGTTGCAATGATTAATTTTTACACATATCTATTGGGTTGGCAAGAAAGTAATTTCGGTAGTTTAAGGTGAACTGAAACCCAATTTTTCTATTCAAGCAATGAACTTTAATCAGTGGGATATTTTACATTTTATTCGATGATCTATTCCCATTTTTCTGGTAGCTTTATAATTTCGCGCTCGTAGAACTGTAAAATGTTCCCGAAATTGGGTTTCTTGCCAATCCAATAGATTCTAGGATCTAAAAGAGCTCTTCCTGAGGCCGCTGAATCATGCTCCTCGCTGCTCTCGAAAAGACTGCCGTGAAAATCGGGTCGATCGGTATGGTTTCCACATGAGAAATTTAACGTTTCATGCGTTACGACTGAGCATATTCCACGCAAACAGGAAACAAAGGAGGAAAGTAAAAGTGGCCGGGCCACCGGGTGTATCGACGCCGATCGATGATTGCGAACGAAGTAAAAGTGTCCACTTTCTGCGGCGTTCCATTACACCCCCACGGTCTTTGATATTAATTCGCTTAACAGTGTGTTCACGTTGACTTTCGTCCGCAGGCCTGATGGCTGCAGAAGCGGTCGCCGCCATGCTCGCCGATGATCTAGCGACCAAAGCGCTCAACGAGAAATCGGCCGATGCGATGATCTACAGGATGTACAAAAACCTGCCGGTTAATTGACAGACGTTCTTCTGAAAACGAAACTTACAATCGGATTTTTCGTCAAGGAACAATATACTCGAACAGTAACACAATTCGCTAACAATCTCGGCGAAATCAGTATTTAACGATTTTTCAATAAGTTAACCCTTTGCACTCGAAAATTAAACATTTCTTCCTTGATAGAATAATTCCATTCTATACGATCTTTTGAATTTTATGGATATGAAATTGTTAAATGTTTAGATGCCAAAATATTTAATAATTAGACGGCGGATCTCCGTGCAAAATAAAAATGTTCCGCATTGATTGTGAGAAGCAGGAACAAAATAAAAATTGATCTCATCCCTTATAACGACTTTGTCACATTAAAAACAACATTACGATATTCCGAAATTTTTCTAATCCCATTTTATATTTCACTCAACCAATTTCTTCATAACTGCATAAAGATCCGCAGTCTATTAATAATGTTTAGAATATCTTGAATAATGGTAGCAATTTCTAGTGGAGACTCGAGTGTTAAGGTTGAACTTCGTTTAGACATTTAATACTCTGATTATTTAAATTAATATTTATCTGTTGATACGTTAACCAACGCATGTTATACATTTACTCATTCATAACTATTTATGTTCTTCAACGTCGCGAGCAGTGTCGCCATTAGGTGCGCGCATCGTGTCACGTGACGAAGGGCGGAGTGGGAGACGATTTGAGTCTCAATTCGGTGACACTGGCCACGTGATCGAGAGAAGACTATAGCCATCGGAGACAGTCGTTAACCAGTCAATTAATTTATATTACGTAGTTAAGCATACAGGTTTATTTACAATCGCACATGTTCTACAATGTAAACGTAATTCTAAGTGATTTATGTAGTTTAAAGTAGCATCGTTTATGCCATCGAGCCGCATTTATGTTCTCCCGCTAATCGAGCGAGGCGAATGTGTTCGTTAGAAGTTACGGATCGTATTCTCGGATCGAGGCACGCGTTCGCGTTGCTCCGATTACCTACAGAGGAGGCTATATGTAACTATATATTCGATTTAGAAACAAGTTTCCACTCGTTACGTGTAGTTTACAGCACACGCGTCACACATTTGCAGAACCAGTCGGGATCCGTCGGATTTTACATAATCGCATTTGGGAAATTCAACGAGTTGCACCACTAACGACAGCGTTAGGTGATAGGGAAAGTAGTTGTTAGTGTATCAGATGCGGACGAACTCGGAGACTGGATTGACTTATTACTAGACGCTAGAACTGCGGATCTTTGTGCAAAATCATAATTAGTATCGATGCTCAAATCTTATAAATTTCTTGTTTGAAGTTACTGCCATGAGTGCATTAAATCCGCAGTTCACTTATTACGATAAATGTTTAGCATTCCAATGCAATATTCAATGTAATCGTATTACGTAATACTAGAACTACAGGTACCCAGATATTTAATTATTAATTTCTATTTAATGATCGTAGTTTAAGTAAATATATTCCATAATGATATTTTATATTCTATTAATAATAAATTGTAATGTACAATATTAATAATATATGTTTGATCAATTATTAGGAGTGCAAATAAGTTCTTTCCACCTTTTTTGTTTACATAAAATCTAATAAAAACTTGTCTGGTAACTCCCAGTCTTTCTGCCAATTATTCTTGCGTCTTTGTCGGATTTTCATTGAGCAATTCCTCTAACTCACCGTCATCGAACTTTCTCGGTGCCATTTCGGGACCATTTCAGTAGCTTCAACAGCTGATTTCCTAAGCTGGAATGCAAAGAGTAAGCAGCGAGGCAAATGATGCTACTCGCACGCCAGATTGCTTGAAATTGTTGCACAGGACTGGAAACTCTTACAAGGGAAGGACCCCAAGTGAGACGATGGTATATGGATCCCTAATGATGTCTGCAAAATATTAGATGTAGTTACTCAATAGTTTTCAAGATATAAACAATTAAACTTTCATACCTTGTTGATATACCATGAAGTGTAAGCAGGTTGCGTGAAAGTTCAATTGTTTATATTTTTAAAACTATTGAATAATTACTAGACTGCGGATCTTTATGCAAAATAATTAATAATTTTGCATTGATTGCAAGACACAGGAGTCAAATAAAAATTTCATTCTTCTTTTAATTATCTTATTAAGGTGCAACTAGTACATTGGTGGCCTTAAATCTTTTCAACACCTCCACTGTTTTAAATTGTACGTACCCATTCTTGTCGTAAATACATAAAATCCGCAGTCTAGTAATTACACCTAATATTTTGCAGACATCATTAGGGATCCATATACTATCATCTCACAAAAGATTATCAAAATCGAAGTCGGACACTTGGGATCCTTCCTTTGTTAGAGCACTCATAACGATTCTTCGTAAAACTAGAAGAACGCTATTTTCAAAAAAAGGGGAAGGAACTTTTTTGCACACCTAATAGCTGTACAGATTAATTCGTAGCCCCTTCTTCGTGAATTTATATGAAGCAATTTAACAAAACATTAGACGAATTTAAAATTGAAAACCTGTTTTCAATGTGAAAAGACTATTAAGGGATGTAATAAATTTTTATTTAATTCCTGCTTCCCACAATCGATGCAGAATATTTTTATTTTGCATAAAGATCCGCAATCTCTAATGATGACTGTGGCTGCCACGAATTAGACTGTACGCAATATTTATTATTAAAAGTACGCTGTCGACGCATCGGCGAATTAAGGAATAAATTGTTACAAAGTACAGTAAACAAACAATTTTTTCTGTTTGCGACTTTCCACGAAACAATAATACCGCGTGAGTCACGGATGTCGATGACCCAAATGCGGCTCCGTCGAAACATTGCAAAACTATCCGAACAGGGTAATCAAATTATCCTGCTGAAATTCTCCGCTGAAAAGTGGCGATCGGAGAAGCTGTGGAGTTACGTACGCACGGGGATTAGTTTTCATTATCGTCTTCGAAGATGTCGCGACTGTTCGACAGGAAACGACGGCCAGAATTTCCGCGAAGGACACGAAGGCTATTAGATTAATGGCGAATCATTGTCATTCATTATCATCCCAGCGGTCACGAAGAAATTACAACGCGAGGATCGTCATTAAAGCAACGGCGAACGAGTCACCGACTGATGGAACAACAAATCGTCGCTGACCCGAGTGAACGAGACATTGAAATCGATCGCATAAATCGATTCTTACCTAACGCGAATAAAATGGCTCTTCTAATCATTTTCAGGTATTTACCGAGTCCAATCTTGTTAAATGTTCTTCCGAGTAAACTTGTTTTTCATTCGAGTAACGTAATTGTTCTTCTTAGAAGTCTGTGATCACACGTGCGTGGTCCAATTAAAGGTGTGGAACTTCGCAATGCCTTGCTGCATCGCTGTGCTTCTTTTATACTTCTACTCCGGACTAAAAACAAACGGGTTGAATCACAATATAAAAATTACATACAAGAATCTATTTATTTTTTTCTTATTTTAAGTTAATTTTATTAAAGTTTATTTTACATATTTTTAGAAAGTGGCTCTTGCGCATTGTAATCGATGCAAACAATTTTTATTACCTACGGGTGCATCTTTACAATTTAAATGTTCATAAATTTAGCGTCTTCCGTTTTTGTAGGTGCTGCAGTTCTAGTGTTAAAGAACTTCTGAAAATTGATTCTACCAATAAAAGAGAATACCGAGATTGCACAAAACCGATCAAAGGTCAGCCCGAAACTTTTACTTCGCCTCTGACATAATAGCTAATTAAAAATGCAGAAACGCGTGGATGCAATAAAGATTCGTTCGAGGTGTTAATCCTCCGAGTGCGCCAGAAACACGCTTTTTTCAAGTCAATTCTTTAAGTTTAATATTTCGACAAATTTCAGTGACAAACTTTCAAGACAAGATCGAGAATATTATTCATATAGTACCATATTTTTGGGACAGCCTGTATAGTTCAATGCGTTATACTGAAATTCGACGTCTAGTGATGGGTTTTATCTCCGTGGAAAGAATTGTTTCAAAGGAAAAAGTTGCTTGAAATGACCTCACGGATCACACCCTTTTCAAGACAGTACCCTATTTTGGAACAGCCTGTATAGTTCAAGGGGTTATACTGAAATTCGACGTCTAGTGATGGGTTTAACTCCGTGGAAAAAATTGTTTCAAAGGAAAAAGTTGCTTGAAATGGCCTCAGGGATTACACCCTTTTCAAGGCAGTACCCTATTTTGAAACAGCCTGTATAGTTCAAGAGGTTAAGCTGAGAAATAATTTTGGCGAGGAAAATGGGTTTGCGGTCCACGACCACGCCGTAAACATCGTTAGGAAAACTTCGAGGAAGGATAAAATCCTGACCTACGGTTCGATAGTTCTGCGCAACGGGGTAGAATTATGGACTAGGAGTATTGTGAATGTGTGGTAGCAAGTGGTGGGCTGGCTACGGCCCTGACTGAGTTAAAAGGAGGCATTCTACCGTGATAAATTCACCATCTAGCGGGTAGTGGGGAGGTATACACGCGGAGAAAGTGGTCTTAGTTTATATATACCCAGCGAGGAGGGCCATCGCACGCATTTTCAATATTCCTCCCAGTAATTGCGATATTACGTTTACGTGGCTCCTCAAGTACCAACAGGATGATGATGTTCGTCGGGCTGTTCCTGATTGCTGCCTGGACAGAGGTTGCCGTTGCTGAACTTCGTGAGTACCGCATCCACTTTCCGATATCCTCAGCAACGTGTTGTACTTCATTTTCGCTCCTTCCATTCACAGCACGTACAACAAAAAATGTAATCACAGTAATTTATTTACCGTTTTATGTGCGTCACTGCAGACTTAATGACCAATTATATTTAAATCTCTAGTTTCTTTTTGGCAGGTTTGTTATGCACAGATTGTGTAGCAATGTCTGAAGTATAAGAAAGTGAACAATTGTGTTATTTGGGCAATTAAATTAGTTACACCTTTTTTATTATTTTTATTTCGATCAGTGAGGATGCATCCACTTAACTCCAATGTATCAAATATAAAAAAGTGAACAATACAGTAACGCTTTGTTATTCGGGCAATTAAATTAGTTATACCTATTTTATCATTTTTATTTCGACCAGTGAGGATGCATCCACTTAACTCCAATGTCTCAAATATAAATAGTGAACAATACACTAACGCTTTGTTATTCGGGCAATTAAATTTGTTTTAATTTCTCTATTATTTTTACCAAGCCAACTAGGAGGATGCATTTACGTCACTGGTACCGTTATGAATAACATTGCAATTGCGCAGCGCAATATTGAAACTTATATAAACAATTTCAATAATGTTGCACCTGAGAGGATTTCCATTGTTATGAGGCAATCACATTTTCATTTTAATCTGAGATATCAGCCCGTCCGGTACAAAAATGGTACAAGGACGCCGCTGAACACAGACAACGAAGTAATTAACGATCACAGTCTACAGCCGACAGAATTTCCTGTCTAGCGCGAAATAACAAAGGAAGATGTTGCTTAGGACCAATTCAGGAATCATCTAGGATTCTCGATACTTTTCGGGACACCCTGTAGAAGTTGTATACATAGAAGTGCATCTCCCAGTCGTAATCTATCATTACGGGCTCGTTTCTGGTTCCGCTGGTGCGTCATCAAACGTTACTCTGTTTTTATCGATCGTTTAGAAATTCGGGTCGATCGGGTGAGCTCTCCTTTCACGAGGTCCGATATAATCGATCGGCCCGCGAGATCGAGTCTGCTCGTTTCTAGCTATCAGCGATCTATCAATCACTTACGCGGGGAGCGGAATCCCGATCCTTTCTCGCCACGTGGTTTTCCTTCGGATCCACCGTCGGATCGCCTCCCGGATCACCGAGAATTCGCCTTTACGGTCGATGGGAAAAAAGCCCGTCGACGGCCCGAAGCTGCTCGACTCGTAATTTCACTTTCTACAAGCGTGTGTATACACTTTCGATTTTAGGCTCGGCGTCGAGCGCCCGGCAAAAACGCGCTCACCGTCACTTCTCACTTCTTAGTCAGCGGTTAGGTGTCCGCTGCCGTTCAATCACCCGTCGTTTCAACACAGTACGTTGACTTTTAACTTTTGCTGCCTCGGGAAGAATGTAGACATCGCGCTAACGTGTTTAATACAGTGGTACAAGTACTAAAAAAAACTCTTACGCATTAAACATATCGAACCACACGTTCGAGAATTTTTTCCGATTTTTTGGACGCAAACTCCGGTTGCGGGAAACCAATTTTTTCGTATTTTTAGCTAGGCTGCGTCATTCATTTTTTGCAACCAGAGTGCGCAACTGAAGAATCGGAAAAAATTTCCGAATATGTGGTTCGACGTGCTGAATGTGTCAGATTTTCTTCGGAATTTTTAGACGCTATTAAATGGGGAAAATGGCGTGGAAACTGCATTTTCATTTTATCCCTTCTAGCTACCCTGACAGGTCAGGTATAGGGCTGAAACTTGGTTAGAAAGGTTTCTTTCTTGGTTAGCTATCGATTTGACCAACGACGTTCAAACTACGTCTCTAAAAAACATCTTTAAAACGTCTCCAAGAAGACGTCTTCAAGTTTGCGATAGATGATCCCTGAATTTTCAACGTTGTTCTCTGATTTATGTCGCCAGCGCCAGGAGTGCAGGCCTGTCCCCGAACAAATGATCTCGCACAATACGACAGATGTGTGCTGAAGCAACTGAATGCGATCACACCGTACCTAGCCAAGGGGATACCGTCTTTGAAGCTCCCTGCGCTGGACCCTTTGTTTCTTCCGTCGCTCACAGTCGACCGAAATCTGGAGGCGTTGAAGATCAAGGCTAACATGAGCCAAATACGCGTGTACGGCGCGACCAATTTTCTCATCGATGAGCTGAAGGCGAACCCTAACGATCTCTCGGTGGCCATCAAAGTTCAGCTGCCGCACATCCACGTGAACGGTGATTACGACGTGCAAGGGAGGCTGCTGCTGCTCCCGTTGAATGGAGCTGGCAATTTCAGAGGAAACTTCAGTAAGTATATCGTCAGACAATTCTTCATTATAACATAAAATACTATAAATTTAATTTTAATTTTAAAGGTGTATTTATTCAGATGTTAAAACCCCGCTGTCTCTGGGCTATTAATTAATTGTCTGTGCTCATATTTTCCTTATTGAGATGTGCGTAAGTTTGCAGAATTTATATTTTACAATTTTAATTTGTCAGCCAACACGGAAGTGCAAGTGAGCGCCCAAGGCAGAGAGGTGACCGACAAAAATGGCGTCCAAAGGCTCGAAATCGATAAACTTCTGACAAAAATTCGCGTCGGTGACGGAAACATTAAACTAAGAGCTCCTCCCACGCACAGCGTACCCGGTAAGTATCTAGCAACTTTTCTAACTTCTGATCTTCTTCGTGAAACGTTTACCATCCTGTTCCCCTCGTTTTCGACCAAACACGATACAGTTACGATCATAATTACTCGCACAGCAAGCGGAGTTGAGAATTCGTTTATCTCTACCGTAAATGTGAATTCTTGTTTGGTGTAATTTTAATCAGAAAACAATACGAATACAATGGTGAAAGTTTAGCTTCTATGGTTCTCTAATTAATGTTTTGGCATCAACCATACATTATAAACTATTACCTATCTTTATGCATTTATGGCTTCTGATAATTTTCAAAAAATTTTGATATATTTCAGATTTACAAAGGCTACTCTACCACTGAAAATAAAATTTCTTAACAATCGTCTCGAAAAATTGCAAATTGCATAAACTACCGTACTATTTTCCTTGCCGACGTGTTCATTCGTACTGAAACTTTCGAATGTTCCAGCTGAGGCGGCCGCGACATTCTTCAACGCAAATCCTCGGCTGGTTCTGGACATCGCCAGTCCGATTATCGAGGACACTGCAGGGACTGTGAGCAGAGCGCTGGCTGCCAGAGCGTTGGGTGTCCTCACCAAGACAGAACTGCTCCCCTAGTTCACGATTATTCGGCTTTGTTATTCGGTTCGATGGCAGAAATCCTCTGCAGCTGCGATGATTGTACTCGAGGCGAAATCGATTGACCGTTGTAGGTTTCTTCCCTGACCGGACCAGGGACGAATCCGCACTCACGTTGATTGTTAAGTTTGACATATTGTCAAAACGTTCGGCAAAATATTGTGTACTCTTCCCGTTCTTTGTTTCATCCAACTATTTGCCGAACTAAGTGATAGACGATTTATTTGCAACGCTATTTTCATCATTAGCCAATTCACATTTTGAGTATACAGTATTTCCTAGAATTTCCCAGCATTTTTTCATTTGTCATCCAACCGACAGATGATAAATGTTACGTTGCCGATTATAAAGGATAGAGAGATAGGAGGAAACGAAATAATGAGCATAGTGAATAGCTGTTGGAAGATCTTGACTGGACAATTTATTCTGCCTCTGCTAATTGTAAAAGGAAAGAGTAACAATATGAAACGACACTTTGTTGCAATCTTACGACACCTATTGTAATTACGTAAAAGTTATTTTCGAAATTATAGTAAATTATAGTGAATATTGGAGCCTTCGACTCCGTTGTCGATGCGTGCATATAGGGTGTCCCAAAAATCGAGGAATTACTAGGTTTTTGGGGCAACCTGTATTTGTGATTATATGTGATTCGTAAGTGATGGATGTACGAGTAATTATTTATTAATTATTTCGTTTAACTGTTATTTCATATTCATTACTTGTACATTGTATGTGTAGCGCGTCGAATAAACGACGTAAATAAATTCATCGAATTTCATCGTCGACGAAACTCAACTTCCATGGCGAAAGACGCTTTAAATCATTTATTAACATCGAAATTTCTCCGTAAAATCGTTTTTACCGTACACAGAGCGTCCCAAAAATGTACTTGATAGAGGTCATTCCTGAGGTCATTTGAAGTAACTGTTTCCTTTGCGAAAATGTCCAATAACCAATCGGAGTGCGATTACAGCGAACATTGACGTCGACGTCGGCCGAGCTTCTGATTGGTCTTCGTTTTTTGTTAATAACTCCTTAGCAAAGCTCCAAATGACCACAGGAATCACTCCTGCCAAGGAAGTACATTTTTGATAAACTATTTCCCCCAAATGAGGGATATTTCAATGCGACAGGGTGAATAAATGTGTGTAGTGACCAATAATTTTATTGAATTGATAAACTAAATGCACGATGCGGTGTTATGTCTAACGGCGTTAATCTTCTGGGAACAATTCTTTGTAGGTGAAAGATTTAGTGATCTTGTTAGCGACGTTCGTGAAGAGTTCGGCCAATGAGGTCTCCAGCACCGGTCTTATTTCGTCTAACAGTATCCCATTGTTTTGGTTCAGGAGCTCGTTGCTAGCGGTACCTGATGTGAACAATGAAAAACATTGACAACAAAAGCAAAAAGATAGCGAGCTGCAAAATATTAAAAAATTAAGAAAGTACTTAGAATCGAGTCTTCGCGGAAAAGATTGCTCAAGTGTAAATTCGCTTTGCCGATATTGATTTTGATCTTCATCCTGTCGAAAGTCAGATACGTCTCTCCGTCTCTCAACACCTTGCGTGCTTTCAATACAACGTCGGAGTTGTAGTCGTCTTGAAAAATATAGTTGCATAAATAACGCGAGTGAAATGTGTTATTAAATTATTAGGTGTTATTCTTCATTAAATTTTACCAAACGTTCCTGACAGGTCTCCTTCGCCAGCTAATCGTAGCAGAAGAATCCTCGCGTTGATCTGATACTTGCCCTGAAAGGTTAACCTTTCGAAAGATATCTTGAAGGTAAACTTCACGTTTTCTACGTCGACCTTCAGGTCGTGAACTTTGAACGTGGAAGGACCTGCCACCTGTTTTCATTGGTAACGCAAAGAATTCAATTTTAAACAGTCTGTTAGTCTAACTAGACTGCGGACCTTCATGCGGAATAAAAATGTTCTGCATTGATTGTGGGAAGCAGGAATAACATGAACATTGATTTCATCCCTTAACGATTTTCTTACATTAAAAGCGACATTATAAAATTCTTGAATTTTTTAAAGATGCGCAGTCTAATGATGACTATTGTACCTTTGTTCAAAATGTAGTCAAAGTGCGGATCTTTATGCATTTATGAAGAAATTGATTGGGTGAAACATAAAACAATAATAGAATTAAAAAACTTAAGAACGCTGTAACGTTGTTTTTCATGTAACAATGTCATCAAAGGATGAAATCAATTTTTATTTTCTTCCTACTTCCCACAATCAATGCGGAATATTTTTATTTTGCATAAAGATCCGCAGTCTAGTGATAATTGACGTTTTATTTAAACATCAAATTGTTATTATTTCAGTAGCATCGTGAAACATGAAAAGCTAGTTCATCTTTATTGTGATTGTACAGGGTGGACCAATAATTTTGACCACCTGGAATATCTTTTATAATAACATGAAGAAATGATTCATATGACCTTCGTATGACTTTGTTGTATTATTTTTTTTTATCAAAGACAAACCAATGTTTGCAATTACCTAATATTTTCTATTATTAAATAAATATTGTGCATGCATTCACCTTCAGATCCGTGAGGTTCACATCGAGTCGCGCTCCAGCTGGTCCTCGCAAGAGTCGAATCGACTTCAAGTGCAAAGGTTCAATACCGGGCGCATCAAGTTCTGGGATCCCAACTGCCAATTTATCACGAAGCTGGTCGATAGAATTGGTAACGCATTTGTTGATATCTGGGTCGCTCTTCTTGCACGGCTTTATGTATGGCGCTGTAATCCGTGGCCCAAGAAAATTTGTCAAAAATAAATATTCCAATAAAATGAAAATCCCAATCTTGTATGGGAGACAAACATTCAATTTTCCATTTAAAAGAGGTTCTTTTGGAAGAGATTGTTGTCCTGTATCGCCGATAAAAAGTGGTCAATCGAGTTCGAGCAGTAACTTGTCAACAACCGTATACTCGTCGTCCCTTGGGTGTAATTAGGGTGTCGCCGATTCGCGACCATGACTGTACACTGAATTCAAGGTCGGTGCAGTTACTGTTCAGGTCTTACGCAGAATGCTGGATTTTGCAACGATTGATTAATATGTGTGTGGCATGAACAGTTTTTTTCTCGTGTATCAACGACGGTTGGCTGAAATTTCGAAAGCATCAACGTGTCTGTGGCAGGGACTGACGAGTCTCTGGCAGCCTTTCAAATCGACAAACAGGAACGAGAGGACTTCTTCGCTTTAACCAAAATCTTATTTCCCTCAAATCTATCCATAGATTACCAAACCAGCACTTTAAGTAAGATTAAAATATTCCTTTCCCCCATTGTTAAAATGGAATTATTTAATTTCGCGTGGTTCAATTTCTTGGAGTAGAAATATTTTATTTTTGACTCACGGAGTGACATGATTTTAGATACTCACGTAACTTGCCGGAAACTGCACAGAACAGAGCCGCCGTCAAGCTGGAACGGAAGAGAAACGGTATCAAGTTCACTTTCATTTAATTGCTACTTCATTAGTTATTCTCTAACTTCGTGATCACGAGTCGGTTAATATTGAAAGTGACACTTTCACGGTCAGCTAATAATCAAGTTCCCCGACATGTGTAAATGCCACCGTAACATTGAAGTAAATGCGTTACGTTAATGTACTTCGGCGAAGATAAAGGTGTTAAGAATTGGTTAAATATTGAAGTCGATGAATCTCATTCCGAGATGGTTACGACACCAATACAGAAATAAAGTGGTCCTTGTTTCTAAACGACGATTACACGATTTCGTTGTGTACTTTTATATTCGTATTATTTTCGCATAAAGAATTTTATTAAAAAATATTAATTATTGTTGAATACGAAGAGACGATATTACGGGCGCTTTAAGCAACTGTTTGCGCGTCGCAAGTAATAAAAGAAAATCCTACTCTCTTCACTGTTGAATGCTTAATTTATGGTAGACGAAAAAAGGATGCAACTCGACCTAAGTGTACTGTTGCACTACCGATGCGTTCTCTAACCGCAGCATGCCGCACCTGCGGTTTGTGAAACTTCTTCCGCGTTTTATAACCATCTGTATTAAATCTTCAAACATTTATCACCCTCCAATTCGGAGAAATGTGTACACAAATAGGTCCGGAGTCTATTCATAAAATAATTATCTTCCGTGCTCAAGATTTATGCAAACAATCGATTAATATTTAAACCAGTAATTAGTCACTATCTTATCAATGTCGTGTTGTAAATGACGTCGTTCAATTAGCACCAAAGACAACTATCAACTAATTAATTCTAGCCAACGTAGCATTTTTTATTTAACAAATCCGATAATTTGTATTAACTAGTTCCAGTTTTGCATCGAGTCTCAAGTTATATCTTGTTATTTTGTAGTTTCCTTTAGTATCACGGAATAGTGTGTCTAGACAGCGGATTTTCTGCTTTTATGATCAAAACGAGTAGCTGTAATTTAAGACAATGAAACATTAGAGTCAATATTAAGAAGGAAAATGAATTTCTATTTCACTCCACATTGTAGTAAGTTAAAGATCCACTGTCTAGTGATCACCAAGCCACCAACGCGACGAGGAGAAATGAACAAAGTGAACTGTCTTCTTCTTCTAGGAAGAAAGTCAATCTTTTGCGAATGAAACTACGGTTCGTTCAACATTGTTCGTTCGCATGAACATCCACAGTGTAGCGATCACTCGAAGACGAAGAGATCTCTGTCGTACCATACGCGAGCAAGAAGAGCGTACATCGCGGCGGATCCGGAGGTTCTTTGCGACTAAGTTGACCGAAAGACGGGGATGATATGTTAACCCGCAATCCCCCGATCGTGCAGCAAGGATTGCTTTATCGCATTCGGCATGTTGATTACCTCGTGCCACTTGTCGGTCATTGGTCCAGCCCCGGGTCGCTGGTTACTTGTAGGAGAAGTTGACGGTGTGGAGAACGGTGCGACTTGCGAATCGCTGTCGAATTGGCTGCGTTTCGCTACGTTTTACCCGCCTTCCCTCGTGATTTTTCCCGCGCTCCACGGTCTAGCATTTCGGCTGGCATTTCGTAGAGAACGTGACCGAACAGCTGCACAAATCCTGCTGGACTCATTACGGGGGAAAGCGTTAATCAGCTGCGAGAAATTTCACGTGCGTATTCAATATCACACGTTTTAACCTTGCCTCCGAGTCATATTCATTTGATCAAGTTGTTTTTCTTTTGCGTTATTCGTATTGGGTCACTGCAAAAGTTTACAGGCTGTCCCAAAATTGTTGTACTTGATAGAGGTGATTCCTGAGGTGATTCGAAGTAACTTTTTCCTTTGCGAAAATGTTCTCCGTGGCTTCGTTCAGGAGTTATTAATGGAAAACGCGGACCAATCACAACGCAACTGCGAAAGGCCCCGCTGAGCGGACGGACCCCGGCTCGACCAATGCCAGCGCCATGCTCAGCGGGACCTCCCGCAGCCGCGCTCTTATTGTGTTGTATTTCTTATGTTTCTCATTGATAACTCCTGAACGAAGCCGCGCAGAACATTTTCGCAAAGGTAAAAATGACTTCAAATCACCTCAGGAATGATCTCTGCCAAGGAAGTACATTTTAGGTTCTTTTCATTGCGTTTTCGTCATGAAAATAATTGTATCACGCGAGCGCAAGACGAATTTGTATTTACGTCTTTTCCACGTGAGAAAATGATCGAAGTATTTTGACAGGTGTTTGCACGTGCTCCTAGAGGGAATAAGTGAATGGAAAAGTGACCATTTATTGGGAAAGAAAAAACTGAATGATGCAACGACGAATGTTTCACAAGGTACGCACTTATTTTCCGCAGAAAAACCGAAAGATTGAGAGGGGCGCATTGAAGGATTGCGTGTCATGAAATTATAAACATTTCAGCGGTTTGTTCTAAATCTCGGCTCAACGTATAACTATTGACAAACATATTCGATAAATTAATTTTAAAAAATCTCAATTTGCATAGTGATTAATAGATTCAGGAAATGAGCAAGTGCAATTTAATTAACATATTATTTTCGCCACATTAAAATTATTAACGAAGAATATAAATTTATATTTAGCTCCTGCGTCTTGCAATCGATGCACAAACTTGATGCTCAAACTAGACAGCAGATCTTTATGCAAAACAAAAATGTTTTACTGTTAATGGTTTTACCGCTTTAAATTACACCTACCCATTTTTGTAATAAATGCATGAAATCCGCTGTCTAGTAATTATAGAAACAGTTTGACAAGTGTCAGTATTCTTGTTCGTTACGTAGCGCGGTAGACACCGGTTCAGTTCAAGCATCGAACCTTTAACAGAGCTTTGTCGTCCCCAATTTGCAATGCAAAGTTAGCATCGACTCGATGTGGATCGCGAGAATTGCAAAACAGACTGAGAAAAAATACTGTACATCTGATAGCCGTCCTTGATTGTACCTGCTCGTGTCCCGGCATTAGATGAATCCGACGAGTTAATGTCATCAGCATCACTACTACTTTGTGTTATTTAAGTGGACGTTAATCTCCGCGCTTGTGTCGCATGTGAATTTATGCAGAAGCCAAGCCGACTGCAAAACCGACGAAACGTGTTTCAGGAAAACCGCGAAATGGCACCATCATTTTCACTCGCCTCACCTTGGAAATCAACTTTTCAATCCTGCAGATATAACAATACTCTTTTGTTCATAAATGGTTCAGATTATACGATTCTTTATGTATATTTCCGTCTTGTTAAAGCCATTAAGAAAAGACAATCATTTTTGTTGGTCCCTGCTTCCTGTAATTGATGTAGACAATTTTGCATAAATTACAAAAGACAATTCTGTATATTAAAAATGTTGAATAATATACGAAATACATATTTATATATTCCTCAGCAGCACAGAATATTGTGTAGACATTCATATGATATTAAAAAGAGATCCAATCTGCTTTTAATATTCAGATATACGTACAATATTTAGTTTACATTGAGTAACAAATATTCTTTTCCAAATTTACAGTAAACATGTATTTCATGTTACGAGAAAAATATTTTTTCCAGATGTAAAAAATATTTATTTAATATTGGGAATAGAATATTTTTTCCTGATGTACAGGGGTGATATTTATTTTATATTATGAGAAAAATATTTCTTTCTCAATATAAAATGAATCTTTATTTAATATTAGAAGCAGAATATTTTTCCCCTAATCAAGAAATATTCTATATTTATCATAAAAAAAATATTTGTTCCATACTATGGAAAAAATACACATTTCATATTATGAATAAAATATTGGTTTCAAATATAGAATAAATCTATATTTAATAGTATACGTAGAATATTTACTTTGAATATATGTTGTGCGTGTCACTTATTCGATATAAATTTACATTATAGGAATATTATTTAATTGTTTAGGTTTTCTTATATTCAGCAATTTACAGGGCAGTCGCAAACTACCCTAGTAGCATAAAATATGGTGTAGACATTAACATGATATTAAAAAGAGGTCCAATCTGTTTTTAATATTTAAATACCGGGTGACTCACGAGAAACAAGCCACCTAAATAGTCCCGTTAGGCTTAGAGATAGAAGAAAATGTTACAGAGAAAAGTAAAATAAATGTTTAAAAAATATGGACTAAGTATTCATAGAATATAACAGAAATATTTATTTTACATTTTTTAAATATTGATTGCATAATTTCTGAATATTTACATATTTTAAATATTTCTCTAATATTTGATAAATATTTAGTTCACATTTCTTCAACATTCATTTCATGTTTCCTAGTATATAATATTTCATCTGATATTTTTTCATATTAGAAAGTGTGGCTTAAAAATATTATTTTAATATCTGAAAAAAATGTTCAAACAATATTTTGTGCTACTGGGGTTATCTTAGGAATGTAAATTTGATCATGACAAATTTGTTCTCCGACCACAATTCGCATGAACAGGTAAATTAAGTCAATCTGTGTCGTCGGAGCATAGTTAAGCGTATGACTAATGTTGATGGTCCGCCGATCCCGTAGAAAATGCGATTGCTCGGTTCTACTCGGAGAAAGCCGCGAAAAATGATGAACGTTGCGAAAGAACGACGGCTAATTCTCATGATCTACGAAGTCGACATTCTTCGGTTCAGCTCGCAGTAGATTCGGTGCAGGCAAAAACTTGCCCGAGCCAATTTCCGCAATTTTTACGATACCATTAAGCGTAGCGAAAGTTGTGAGAGACGCGTTCTACGACAAACTGACCCCGAACAGTACCGTAACAAAATACACTCATTCGTCGGGCTCAATCGATTCTTGTAACTCGTTGAAAAAATTTTCATCATTGGTTAACAGTGTTTTACAAAACAGCGCAACAATATTCTTAGATTATCAAAATCCTTCATCGTGTTACACAAAGTCTTCCATTGAGAAGTACCATTTTAAATCATAAAAAAGGCCGTCTTTTCACCATTTTACTAACCACTTAATTTATTTCATCCAGACAATTTCTATCGATCGTATTTGCTGATAATAAATTTTTAAATGTTTTCGGCGCAACGGTTCGATCGTTTATTACGAATTATAAAGCAACTTTGCTAATTGTCAAACAAAATCAACGTTTCGATCCCAGTTTGGATCTTTTCCAAGATTTATTTGAATCGCGTCTGTAAATTAAATATGTTGTTGTAATTTTGGAAAAAACATAAATATTGAACGATTGATTGTAAGAAAAATTGTTCATAAAGACACACTCACTTGCTTTGGGGAAAATAAATTTATGCTAAATGTGCGACACGTGTGTTGCGTACATTTTATATATAAAATATATATTTGATCCGTGGACTGGTGAGTTAACTTGATATTGAATCAATTCCAACACTACAGTCTAATGCAGAGCAAAAGTGCTGAACGACATTAATGTTGTATGTGTCAGCCAATCTTGTCATTGGTTTACGTAACGCTAACTGCTTTTTTGCCTCGCACTGTTATATCCTTATCTCCGCGAAAGAAAAGTATACATATAATCCTGGAAACTATACACAACTAACAAAACAGCATGACTCGACTCATAGAAAAGGCTACAGTGCAAAAATATACGAATGCCCGAAATCCGAGATTTGCAATACTGTTATTTGAAAACGGAACTAACAAACTAAAATAACATTTGAAATAATATTTATTACCAATGTAAAAATTTTTACCAAAATGGAAAAAGCTTAGTTGAATTATTTTTTATCCGTATGTGCAGTTTGAAAAAACGGTCTACATTCAACTAGTTGCTTTTAATAAATTCAAGATCAAAATCTGGCCTCGCTATGTCCCGGTCAGTATCGCAAAACGTGGCTCAAGAGTATCCGATCACGTCAGATTTCTTCCCGGAAAAAAACAAGATCGAGAGTGTCCTTTCTCGATCCATGCAATGAAAGCAATCGTAACAGCCGCGTTAAATAATGAAACAATTGCGTTGCAAGGCCTTCGAGTCCATCGTTCGGATTCGATTAATTCTGAAAATGGCGGCGTTTCGATCACAGAAACCAGTTTTTTCGTCGGTTTACACATGTAACAATTAATTACGATATTCATTGTGTGCACGTGAATCACAAGTGGAAAACTGAAGCAGGAAGTCGATCTTGTATGCGTTGTTAGCACTAATTTGCCGTGGAATAAAACTTGAAATTATTAGCGGCACTGGAATTGAAAGTGTTTGCTAGCGAGCTCTGACTCACTTTTCAGATTTCAGAAGAAATTGTTTGTGTAATGAGAAAACGAACAAACACGTTTTATATTTAGTTTTCACGTTTTAATCATTCGACAATTAACTTTGACCTTGAATCTCAAGGTGAAAGGGTCAACCATTTTTTTTCAAAGCGAACTATCGTTCTGTTAAAAAATTATAGTAGTTTTTTTAGATCACATTTTAATGACTCCAAGATTTACTATTCAGAAGAAACCATCGGTCAAGAATGGTTCTCTTAAAAATCAGACACTTTCGGTAATCGCATTTCTAGTATTAACGAACTATAGAGCACAAATAATTCTTTTCATAAATATACGAATGAAGGGACTACAGTTAGGAGCAAAACTGATCACACACACTTTAAATCAGAATAACTTTTTTATAAATGGACCAAACGATTTCATTTTCTCTGTAAGGCTTGAAGAATTTCGAGCATTTGGTCGGAATTGTGAAAAACAATAGTAAAAATCGATTTTTACGACTTTTTTAGCTGGGCCAATAACGAAAATTTAAATGATGTGTCAACTTGTATAAACTATATACGCTCCGAAAATTTCATTGAAATTGGTTAATTGGTTTACGAGTTATAAACGATGGAAAGTAGTAAAAAGACCGACAATTTTGAAAAATTGCAATTTTTACCACTTTTGATGGTTTATAACTCGTAAACCAATTAACCAATTTCAATGAAATTTTCGGAGCGTATATGTATAAATTATACGAGTTGACCAAACACATGTTTTAAATTTTCGTTATTAGTCCAGCTAAAAAAGTCGTAAAAATCAATTTTTACTGTTTTTTTTCAACATATTTTTTAGACGTCATTTACTAAATTAATTCTTCTGGCCTTACAAACAAATTGAAGTCGTTTGGTCCATGTATAAAAGCGTTATTCTGATTCAAAGTGTGTGTGATCAGTTTTGCTCCTAAGTGTATAAGAACTAAACTTTGACGGAAAACATCGATGATCGGTACTTCGTCATGCTGTAATTTCCATATGCAATTTTCTACTGTAGATCTGCTTTTTATTTCGAGCCTGCACATAATATTAGAATATAGCAACTAGCCTGCGGATATTATCAATTTATCGAGGTTTTACTGTATTTAATAAATCTGACATTTTGGCAGAACCTGACGAAGTTTCCCTTCTATGACGTATCGATAATGACACGGGTGGGGGATATTGAAGATCAGAATTCTACGATCGCGACTCAGGTGATTCAATATTGTTTCTGCTATTACACACTGTTATCCTCAAAGCTATATATACAAGCACTCGAGATGCACGAGGATCAGTCTCGATCTCGTGCATGAGAATCAAAGCTTCCGCTTAGAGTCAACTGAAAGATTCATTCTGTAGTGTGCTGGTCAACGATGTTCCTCAAGGTGCTGCTGCTATTCGCGGCTGTTGCGAGTTGCGCGAGTGATGAAATTCGTGAGTACAATTTCAGTCAATCGTTCGGTCCAGAATGATAGTGATCGACCTTTCTTTACAATATTTACAATATTTCTTTACAATAGTATGAGCAGTGGAACAGTTACTTATAATTACTAAAAACTTTGAAAATAGTAATTATTTTTCACGGCGCACAGTTTCGATCAATTTCTACATTAAATAAATAAGCTGAGTGAGGCATGAAACGTTATGATTCGGGTTTGAACCAGATAACGTTTCTGATTCGGATTTGAATCTGCAAAGATGCCAGGTGCTATTCTATTGGAGGAAAACAAAGGTGGAGTGTTTCGTCCTAGAAACTAAAAACTAAAAACTAAAAACTTTACCAAAAACTACTACAACGTATCCATGATTTTTAAAATTACTAAAACGTACCAATGATTTTTAAAATTACTAAAAATTGTACTAAAAGCTACTGAAAATTTTTGAAACTTTTAAGAATCACCACTTTCTGAAGCTTTTGAAAATCATTACAAGTTCTTTAGTTCTTTAAATTACATGTTCTTTCATTGAGCGATCCTAACAAATTAGACGTAATATATTGACGTCCAATAAATACATACTGTACATAAATAAAGCTGAAGAGATACATAATATTTCAGTTCGTAAATAATTAAATGAATATTTATTAAATACTTAACCAGTGTTCACTTTACAATAGATTACCGCTGTCGATTACTCAGTCTTATCGATCCTCTAGTGATTTATATGCATCGTATGAATAATTAATCATCGGCAATTAGAGTCATCAAGGCCGTGAAATACGGAAAAGATTCCTCACGCGGTTTAAAGTCGAAGAACTAAGAAAAATCAATTATAGCGTGCACAGGTTTCCGGTTTTTATATTTTTTACAATGAACCAGTCATTTCCGGTCAAAATCGGCTGATGATCATTTTTGACTGACTTATTGGATAAATATTAGTGATTCTGTTCTAACATTGTGCTATTGGTTTCCAGCTTCATATCTACATGTGTGTGGCAAGAGGAACCCTAATCTGGACCAGTGCATAATCAACAGCGTGAATGAATTGGCGGAGACACTTCGCAAGGGTGTCCCGGAATTGGACCTTCCGCCTTCGGAGCCGTTCATTATGGACAAAGTGAAGCTCGCTGACATGCCAAATTTCAAAGCTTACGGATCGAACATCAAAGTTTACGGCCTCCCGACGTATCATATCAATTCCGTTCACATGGACCTGGAGAAACAACAGATCGACGTGGATCTTAATTTTGGAGAAGTTAAGCTGATAGCAGATTATAACGTCACCGCGAGGATTTTAGTGCCGATCGTTGGTGGAGGACCCATTACTCTCACCTCGAGTAAGTTCGATTTGAAACTTCTCTTCAGGAAATGAAAATAAAATTCATCCCTTTAATCGAGGTACTCTACATATTGGTGACAAAAACGAACAAGTGAAACACAAAATAGTAGAAACATCGGAACGAGGAAGCAGATAAGAACAACACTAACATTTTCATTTCTGTTGCAGCCGATGTAGGCGCGAAAGTGAGGGTGAACTATCAGTTAATCGAGCGTAAAGGCAATCAGTACATGTACTTCTCATCGATGACGACGAAGCTGGACATCAAAGATTTCAAAGTAAAGTTTCAATCTCGTAACTTCGACAAGACTATACAGGATGCCATCAGCCAGGCGTTGGGCAGCAGTCACAAGGAGATCATCGAAACCAGCACGCCCAATGTCGAAAATGCAATTTCCGCAAAATGTCTCAACTTGGCCAATAAACTCTGCCAGCGTTTCACATACCAACAGCTGTTCCCCGATCGAGAGTAATCGGAGCAACATACTGCAAAACGATTTTCACTTGGAAAATGATTGGGACATGTTGCGTCTTCCACAGTGGTCACTAATTTAAAAAAACGGATCCGTCGTCGAGGTGAATCCGGAAAAATCACTGCGTAAAACGTTCAAATTCCAGAAAAAAGTGGACTTAAAAGGAACATTACTGTTGTATGATCTTGAAATGACCTTGAGATGACCTTGACCCACAAATTATGTCCCCCTCCAAACATCTATTGTGTCTGTATGAATAAAAAAGTGATTAGGGGTGGCAGAGTTAGGTGGGACATCTTGTACAGTGATTTACCTTATCAACAATTGCTTTGTTTATATTTATCTCATCTATTTGTGGGATTGTCCGGTTAATTCCAGATTTATCTCGACGACACTGTATGCATAGTATGTTCATAGGAATAATTAGGTTTCCTTTGGATTTCCTAGAGAAGATTCTAATTATGTTAAGAGTTGCAGTCGCCATCTGTGTTTCACAGTCTCTACAACCCTTCCGCAAATGATCCCGATAGGTACTTTGAATCAATTTTTGCATCTGATCTATAATAAAATTATATTTTTATATCTACTAACATTTTACAAAATTATTACAAACTTTCCTTAAACATCGTTGAATATTTCTTCACGATTTTCGGGACGATTTACTTAGGAACATTCTTTCATAACATACAACGTACAACGTCAATCGATTAAAAAATAACTAGCCTTAATTGCTAATAGTGCTAAAATACCATTTTGTTGACTCTCGAAGTTATTGGGTCTTTGCAAAAGTATTAATAAGAAACGATTCCTGAGGTGATTTGAAAAAACTTTTTCCTTTGCGAAAATCTTCCCCGTAGCTTCGTGAAGAAGTTATCAACGAAAAACACTGTGAAAGGCCCCGCTGAGCGTGGCGTTGACATTGGCCGAGCGGGGGTCCGTCCGCTCAGCGGGGCCTTGATCGCCGCGCTCTGGTTGGACCGCGTTTTTCGTTAATATCTCCCGAACGAAGCCACGAAGGAGATTTTCGCAAAGGAAAAAGTTCCTTCAAATCACTTCAGGAATTACCTGTATCAAGTACAACAATCTTGGGACACCCTGTATAACAATTTGTTCAATCCCACTGTTACAGGAAACCTTTGCAATGACCCAATACCATTTCTGTAAATCCGAAATTGACACGTGACACGTAAAAATTAACAGGTGCATTACATTAATTTTTGTTCTCTGTGCTCCGTAGGAAAACCCTTTTTACGACAAGGGGAAGAGCGTTTCGTAGGTGAACTGATTAAGGATGCTGTTAGCGATCTCCAGGAACGTATCAGAGATGGCACTCTCGAGGGATGGTTGTATCTCCTTTATGAATGCATCGAAATTACTGTTGATCGCTATGTTGACTGCTTCACTGAGAGCACGATCGCCGCCAAACAGGTTATTCAGCTTCAGATGTCCACTGCCAATAGCGATTCTCGTCTTGAAATCGACTATCTTTACATAATTTTGACCATCCTCGCCTTTCATCGTCGTAGCTTGCAGCTTCACTTTTCCTTTGCAGTTCGTGAAGTTTCCGTACATCGGCCCCGATCCCTGAAGTCTCAGGAGGATCACTTTCCCGTCGATGTCGTAGTCGCCGTCCAGAGACAGGTGCGGCAAGTCCAATTCGATCACGAAACGCAACGTGTCGATGTTGGCCCTGTGGGGAACAATGAAAATTTTAATATTTACAGCAGAGATCAGCAAGAAATGCTCTTTCACATTGTCCACCAGCAATTTTTAATTGACCAGATATTTTTAATCGACTCTTCTACTAGAAAAAATTTTTTTTTAATTGTGACGTACCCTAGCAAAAATATGAAAAAAATTGGAAATGGTGTTGACGATGATAGCTTATCGTTTCTTATTTTCTACAACCAGAGTTTGCAATTGAAAATTATGAAAAAATTCTCGAATATGTAGCTCGACATGCTGGACGTGTCAGATTTTTCTGAGAATTTTTAGATGTAATTAATTGGGGAAAATGGGGGTGAAGACTGGGGTTTCCCCTAACTACCCACACTAGCGAAGTGTAGGGTTGACAATTGGTAGAAAGGGTTGTTTCTTGGTAATACTATATCCTTTGCGTATTTCTAATACACTTGCCGAGAATCACTCGGACCAGAGAAATTGTTTAATGGACGACCATCGTGGAATTTGTCGTTTCCGTCCGACAACTTCACCCGCAGACGACACTTCTCTCGTAATGATCGTATCGCGCGTGCCATCTTGCGTTTAAAGAGTTCGTGTCACGGCCATTACTTCGCGTGATCGAGGAATACTAACAGGATCTATCCACCTACCGTCGCGATTTGTTTTATGAGCACGATGTCGTTCGTTGACTTCCACGGCCGATTAATTTATCCTTTATGTAATAGAATTTTCCTGCACGATTAGACGATGGCATACAAATGAACAATGGCGGACTGTTACAAAACGTAAACGGGAATATTTAAAAAATTCTTCTGCAATGTCGACGCGAGGAAAGACTCCTACCTACGGAATGTGAACATTTCGTAATAATTCGAAATATCAATGTTCTCCATTTTGTCTAATTAGCTGCGAATTAACCTGCTCGTTGCATAACGAAAAGTTTCGAACAAAAGTGCCTTTATATCAAACAATACGTGCAATGTAATTATTCGTTATTTGAGTTATTTGAGATCTTCAGTTTGTCGATATAATCATCCCACAATTTCTGAATCTCTTTTTGTCTTCTCAAATCAAGCTGCAAGCTTGTAATCTTTAATTACCATTTTGTCCAAGATAAGTAATAAGTTGAAGTTGTACATTTATACAATAGATCAGTCACATTAAAAAGTTGAATTTTTCTAATCTAATTTTGAACTGCTCCATAATATTAAAATATTTTTACCACGGTGTTATATTAACTTGCCGAGTTGTTGTATGCGTCAAATCTTGTAATCGAATTTTAAACCTCTTCCCATAGTCCAATCTTGCATAAAAGTGGAAAATAAAATATATAAAAAAAACTTTCTAAACACCACGCTTATATTAAAATGCACTAAAAAGAAGAAAATAATTTTTTTCCTGGTTCTCCATAAAATACCGAATCCAGTTAAATGATTAATCATATTTTTCCCCAAAATTTTAAGCAGTTAGTTCAAAATTTCTGCTGTTATTAAATTAGTGTCGGAATAGATAGAAAAATTTAATATAAACTTAAACAAAATCATGACGTTAGTGACTATAAAAATAAAAGCGTGGAGCGCCCACGAAGATTACGTCAATATAGTTTAGCTAGAAAACTGAGAAAAATTTAAATAAAATCACATTAGCATTATGGTGACTATAAAAACACATCAGTGACTATAAGAGTAAGAGCACACATTAGTGACTAAAAAAATAGAAGTGTGGAGCTCCCACGAAGATTACGTCAATGTTTAGCGCTCCACGCTTTTATTTTTATAGTCACTAATGTCATGATTTTATTTAAACATATATTAAATTTTTCTATCTTCATGTTCCGACACTAAATTAAATAACGGAAGAAATTTTGAACTAATTACTTAAAATTTTGGGGAAAAATATTATTAATCATTTAATGGAGAACCAGGAAAATAATTATTTTCTTCTTTTTAGTGCATTTTAATATAATCGTGGTTTTTAAAAAGAGTTTCTTATATATCTCATATACATATAATGAAATATTAAAGGAAGTTACATTGCAAAGAAAGATACCTATATATCTTGTATTTTAGCAATAAACTGAATGTACCTTGATGACCCACTATAGCAAAGCTCGTCAGCGAAATGAAACACTTTCGGCGGTGAGCATAATCTCAAGGTAGATCGCTCATTGCTGTGCCGATTATGTGGTTATTATCCGGTTAATATGACGTAGTGCTCGGGTCAACTTAAATTTATGGGACAGTTTTGTTCCAGGCCTGGCTCTGACTCATATGAAATGTAGACTCGGAAATTGTGCATAATGTCGATGCAAATTTGCAAGTTGTATAAAAATGTAATGAAAAAAGTTGGTCGATTATCATAGATACCAACAACTTGCAAAGTACGTTGCAAATTTGCAAGTTGTTGCGCAATCTACTAATAATTAACCAACTTCTTTCGCTTTTCAGTTTGCTGGATAGCCATGGAGAAGGGTATTAACAATAAAGTGATAGTCGAATACGCGACACTTCCGCTGGTTTTCAATGGCGGTTCTATTCAAAGCTGAATTGAAGAGGACGAGTTTAAGTTTCAACGAGATCAAAGATACCGCCTGTGAACAATACCTATGTAATTGGAATTTACGGATATACGGAATTATAATAGCTGGGAAGCTTACGGAACTGGCGTGAAATCTGCTTTTAGAATCGCACGATAAGAATTCATGTTAGCTAACCGATTGAACGACATTAAATTTGTTTACTGTTTCATTACCTTATTTTAGTCACGGTGAAATTACTGGCGCCGTACACGTCCACGTTCCTCAGCTTCAGGTTAATGCTGTTCCCAGCTGTTGAGACTAATTCTTTCAATTTCAGCGGCTCCAGGGATGGAAGTTTGTACTCGGGAACCCCGCGCAACAAGTATGGCTTCACGTTCTCCACGCTCGCTTTGATGCAGTCGCCTAATTGCGGATCGTTCCGCTTGCAAACGTGAAGGAAGTCGGCTGTAATAATGTTTCATTAGTGAGATGGCTTCTGGAAATTTTCAAAGAAAGGTAGAACATACAATTTGACAGAATCTAGTACAATTACTATTTGTTTCAGGTCTGCAAATGCTGGTACCACTGGTCGAAATGTCATAAAACTTATTGTATTAGGTGTGCAAATAAGTTTTTCTTTTTTCGACGATCATATAACTTCTGTCTGAATTCGAATTACTTCCCGGTTTTGGTGCCATCTGAAACACCGTTCTTTTACTTTTAAGAAGAGTCAGCATCATTTGCGTCACTGCTTACTCTTTGCATTCCAGCTTCGGAAATCAGCTGTTGAAGTTACTGAAATGGTTTGTGCGGCACTGGGAGAGACCGCTGTACCTTACAGAACATGCAAAAAGTGGTACCACAGATTTAAAGCCGGAAAATTTTTATTTGGAAGACGACGATCGCGTTCAACTGCACCGAGAAAGTTTATTGACGGTCAGTTAGAGGAATTGCTCGACGAAAATTCGACCCAGACGCAACGAAGAATTGGCAGAAAGATTTTATTATATTTTATTTAATTTAAGGGGGGAAAGAACAAATTGAATTAAAGGCGAAAGAACTTATTTGCACACCTAATAAATGGTAAAAAATTGACTTAATAAATATTGTCACTAGACTGCGGATCATTCAGCATTTATGGCTTTTGAAAATGTTCAAAAAAGGTTAGAACATAAAATTCGACAGAATCTAGTACAATTTCTATTTATTTTAGATCTGCAAATGCTACTACGACAGGAAATAAGATTCTATTCGATTCCACTTTCTTAAAACTAGTCTGCAAAAATTGAGAATTGCATAGACATCCGCAAAATCATCTGTATTTCGCATAAAAATCAAGTACCCGGGTGCATCGGGCACGTGTCAGCGATTTCAACGCGTGGACGGAAAACAAGTGCATCGGGTTCTTTTCAACACGATCTTTTCCAACGTTTCATCCGCAAAAACTGATCCCGAACAAAAGCGCTAACAGAGTCCGTGCAGCACATGTAGTAAGTAAATCAATCGTCGTCGCTAATAAATCACGAACTGCTAACGAACATAATACGCAAGGTGACCGTCGAACGATAATAATTTAAAATGTTAAAGGCGGCCGAAGTCTACGTCTAAGACGTACTTAGAGCTCTAAGTCAAAGCGTGATCATCCTAAATCACAGCCGGTTTAAAATGAAGGATAAAATACTCACGCAGATCTCGCGCCATAGCGACAGTGAAGACGGTCGCTAGGATTAATCCTGTGATCTTCATGTCTTCGAGAAGTGTGCACGGGGATATCGGAAGGAGAAGATCGTGAAGGAAGCTGCTGAGATATCAGTTTAGAGGATTTTGGTCACCAGCGGATGATGGCTTGTGTGGAAGTGGATAGAGCAGTGGCTAGCCCCAAGTCCTTATAGTTGTTCCTTGCATCCCCTCTCTGGTCGTTCTCTCATTGTTGTCCAACGAAGTTCGCTCTCTGAAACGACCAGATCAACCAGTGTTGAATCTTGAATTCTGTACGTGTGGTCGTTGTCGATGACATATGCCACGGTGACGTCTCTGTGAGTACGAACCTTGTGTATGTGAGCACACCATCGTCGATAAGAACACTGTTCTTAATCTATCAGACATTTTCATGGACCCTGCTGGAACCCATTTCCGTATCGACGGTTCGGATACTTTTTCATCGGGACATAACACGACGGTAACCTCTTTTTTATTGATTCTATCACTCCATCAGATGATTCACCAGCGAACACACCGAGATACACGCAAATACACTTAGTTGTGTTTGTCCATGAAAATGAAATTGACGTGGAAACACGTTGGATGTATGGGGGACCGTGAATAATTTCGTCGAGTAGATCCCAGTTAGATCGACGACGATGTTAATGTGGACTTTGAGCTCCTCGATCCACGGATTTTTAACGACGGAGTGTGTTGACAAATAAGTTCTGTTATGGGAATTGTCGATTATTGATAAATAGACTGCGGATATTTATACAATTTTCAATTTTGGTAGACATATTTTAAGAAAGTGGTAGCAAATAAAATTCTATTCTCATTGGTAATAGCAATTGTAAAAATTAATAAAAATCGTACTCGATTCTGTCGAATTTAATACTCCAGCATTTTTTGAACATTTTTATAAGTCGCAAATGCATAAACATCCGAAGGCTATTGATAAGAAAAGTCCATCTTAACTCTCGAGTGGCGACTCAAAATATTGTTTACATTAGTAAGTATGTTGTATTTATTTATGATTATTTATGAGGTTTTATATCAATTTAATTAAGTCTAACTAATTACTAAACTATTTCAGTATTTTATGAGGCTAATTACTAAATTATTTCAGTATTTTATGAGGTATTATATCAATTTAATTACGTCTAACCAATTACTTAATTATTTCCGTATTTTATGAGGTATTATATCAATTTTATATCCATAAAATGAAAAAAATCATATTGGAATTATTCTTGGTGGGAAGAAATGTTTAATTTTCGAGTTAAAATAGCTCCGAGTGCAAAGATTTAAGGGAGCAGGTAATTTATTTAGTGACTTGTGAAAAATTAATCATTTTCATCCATTTTTAATCAACACTAAACCTACCGGCTATCAAAAGTGACTGATGTGTATCACATTGTAAAAATCACAAGGTTAAATTTATTTATACTCCCTGCGATTTTTATTTTTTTTCGATCAATTCCCATGAGAACGCCTTTAGAATTTGAATAATTGTAAAATGAAAAATCGAAAACCGTTCATTTGACAGACGGTGGTAGGTTTAGTGTTAATTAATTAATTAAATTATTTTGATAATTTCATTAATTTTCCGCAAACCCGTATACTTGTAAAAATTCATGAAACGAGAGGACGGAGCCCCACCGCTGAAAACAGGAAGAATAGTCGCCATCCATTATTCCAGCAGCGTGTCCAAGCCTTTCCACTGACGTCTAACGTGGGATTTAAAAATTTTTTTTTCCTTCTAAGAAAACGACGCGAGCGTACGAAAAGCCATCGACCATGATGGTTCACAGCACTCGAAGGACAAGGTCACGAACTGCTGTCGAACTTCGGCCATCATCATCATCATCATCCAGGCCCCGTTAGTTCGTGTAGTAACGTATGCAATCGACTGGATTCTATACAAGATCTAGATAAAAGTGTGACATAAATCGTTAGAAATAGTCGCTAACTGTAACTGATTTTTCCGCAATCTTCCTTTATCCGGATCTTTGATCTTGATCAATTAGACTTCCTTTACTTGAGTTTTCCTGCTGCAAAATTCCCAGCTTCCTCGTGCCCGTTCTAATTTATTCATTAATCGATTAATTAATATCCGTTCAATTCTCAATTTTTGTATTCAATAAATGGACTAAACGCATTTAATATTCTAATAAACTACTGACAATATTGTACGAGGTATTATATCAGTTTTATATCGGTAAAATTCGGAAAATTCGGTTTCCGAATTATTGGGATGGCAAGAAATTAATTTCGGTATTTTAAGGTGAAATAAAAAACCAAATTTCTTTATTCAAGCGATGAACTTTAATCAATCAAATATTTGCTTACTTGCAAGGGATCATCGAACTAAAGGGAAAATATCTTATTCATTAAAGTTCATTGCTTGAATTAAAAAATTGGGCTTTCTTGCCAACCCGTTAGAATAATGAACAGTCAAAAATGAACGGTCCGCCGCTGGTGAATGTAAAATATGAATACCTTCAGACGAATGATCGTTGATCTTCACTCCAGTCTTTCGTGTTCCTTGCGTAATAATAATTACATTATATCACCGATCATATTTTGTGACTCTCGTAGCTGGACAGATGATGGCTGCCATTGTGAATTGGAGACAGACCTATCAAGTCCCCGGAAACATAATCTCGACCATTCTTGATTATTCCTTACGACGTGTTTTATAGGTTTTCCGCTCTTTGATCGATAGTCAAACAGCTTCTTGAATCGTAGAGTCAAATAAAAAAGCAATTTTCGTTAATTGTCTACGTTAACAATTTCCCACTGATTTTGTTCAGCTTGGAACATGTTCTCAAGGTCACCCCTTCAGCAAGATTTAAAAATATTCTTATGATATTTCCAATGTGAAAAATTCATGAAAACATTCTTATTTTGCTCCTGTTGAGAGTGTTGCAAGTTGCATTGATCACAACGATGTCAATGTGATTAACAGCACAGAAAAACCTGAACGAGACTTATTAGCTTGACGTCAGACCTCATGCATATTAATAATCATAATTGCGGATCGCGCGGGTATGAAGTGTGGGAAGTGTTTCAATGAGAAAAAAACTAAAATATTAAAAGATATAAATATTTTCATTGTTGAGCATATATCTACAGGATTACTGGTCGCTTAACCGAACGGATGTTTACGAAAATATGTCGCGTAAATTGAAGAACGAACATAAGAGAAGTTGCAGAAGACATATTCTTGACGCAAGTGAATAAACATTAAATAACAATTTCGAGCACGCTTACAACTCGTCGCATTCGTATTCTTCAATTAGTCAATATAGTTACTCGAATCCTATGAAACATCAGTTTGAAAAATACCATGAACAATAGACACAGATTGAACGAACATTTTAGAACAATATAAATATATAGAAAGGCTATTCTTTCGACAGTATTTTTCATCTTGAACCGTTCAACTAATCTATCTTAGCGTAGTGGCGAATTTCCTTATCTCACTAGTTTTACATAATTATTAACCCTTTATCACTTTCGTTACAAACTAGCTACTCGTCGATAATTCTACGAATGGAAATGGAGCGCGAGGTCCTCATTGTCAAGAGCACAATACTCGAGTAATGAGCGTGTGAATCATTCATGACTTCGCGGACACAGTCGACGCCATTCTACGACGCAGCAGACGCCATTTTAGGAACCCTAATCGCTAATCCAGGCGTCGTATGGTACTTGAGCGAAGATTTTCTCGACAAAGGTCGTCATCACTTGGACCAGTTTCCGTCTCAGATCAGGTTTCATCTCTTTCAGCAATTCCTGACTATTCGTGTTAATAAACAGGTTCAGCGCAGCAACTAAAAGCAACAGAAAAAAAAAGAGAAAATTATAAATCCGGACAAGGTATGACGTGATTCTCTGTTTATCAAGCTTTTTATCGAGTTGATGAGTTTATGTTAACGGAATGCATATTTTTGTCCAGACGACAGTCGGTTAAAAAAAATAGGAATTGTAGGATTAGTTTTTTCAGCGCTTACGTATTATGGAGTTGCTGTCGCGAACGTTCTCGACGCCCATTCTGATGTTCTGCACGCTGAAGTCCATCTTCAGCTGCTGCAACCTCAGGTAACGACGACCTTGGGCCAGGAACGGCTTCGCTCGGATGAACACTTTGGCCTTGACGCCCTCTGCAATGGTAAATCAATACTTGAATCACTTGAATCACTTCAATAGCAAGTTCACTGTTCAAGGTTGGCATGGATTTGGCATGGTCAACGTGTTGAGAAAACTCTAAAGTAACTCTAAGACAAAAAAAACCTCAAATGTTAACTCGGCGTTCTCACAGACCCCAGAGATTTTAGATTTATTGTAACATTGTAAAGATGTTTCATTAGTTAAGTATTTTTGAATAATAAAAATTTAATTTCGCGGATCTGCGTTTTTACTCTGACAAATCGCAAGCCTCTTAAGCAATACCTAATCTTATATTTATGGAAAAGGTATTTATATTCCTATAATACAATACATATATTATTTCTGTGGGTCTGTGAGACCCCACCTTACCACTTACGATACATTTTCCCACCTTACCAACGCCGGGTTAAATGTTTGAAAGATAGACGGGATTTCTGAGAAAGTTAAATTTACAAGAATTTTCATTGTAAAGCGAAACAAAGTCAACCACATCGCGCGAAAATGGAACATGAAATTCTGTTGAGAACAAATTTGCATCGCGTCGACAGTGAAAGCCAACGTCGCTCTTGACTTTTACCAGCGGCTTTTCACCAAGCACCTTTTACCCCGCACTCTTCTATTACAATGATTAACTGCCGTAATCAGTTTTCATGGCACTTAGGTTCACGTCGCCTTTCGAATCCCACTAATTCGATTTGCATGTTCAATGCGACGTAATTGTTCGAGAGATTCTTTCACTGATCATTGTACGTCAACATTCGATCCTTTTACTCTTTGAAATTGCACCTAGTCATTTTTGTCATAAACCTGTTCAAATTTGTTGATTCTTACCGTACTCGCCCCAGTAATCACCAGCGCCGCTGGCTTTTACCAGGATCAATGTACCACTGGATCTGTATTTGGCTGCTGCTCTGATTTTCGGAATGCTGAGCGCCAATTGCAGTTGCACTTCGTCGTCGGACAACCTGGCCCTTAAACCAGTTACTCTCAGCGAGGACACTCCTTTCGCGGCGATGTCCTTGAACTGAGCTCTGTAACCATCGGAACCACCGCCTAGAGCGATGTGCAGCTCGTCTAAAATGATCGGTTCCACTTCCGTGTAGCCCAGTTGAGGCAGACCTGCAAATCAAAATATACATTATTTATACTCAGAATCGAAACTGGTTGAATTAAGTTATAACATAACAAATTAGTACCAATACGCGTTCCAGTTATAAACTACAAATTGCAATAACTTAATTACTAGACTGCGGGTAATTACTAGTATGCGTATTCTGAGAAAGTGCAAACAACTGAAATCTTACTTTCAGTGGAAACCAGTCTTCGTAGATTTTAATTAAATAAAGATCTGTGCAATTTTATGTAATAGCATTTCTTGAAAATATTCAGAAGCTGTATATGCATAAAGATCTGCGGTCTATTACATGAAAAAAAATCTTGGAAATTGCATATAAATTGCATATAAACGATTCTCGACCATAAAAGGTTCTTTTAAAAACCATTGACTGAAGAAAAAAGAGTCGTGCGAGATTCGGTTCTCGTCGGTCACATACATTCGATGTTTTATTCAGCCAGCGTCAGAACGTTGAACCTATTCCATCAGTCTGCAGCGACGAGCGCGAGGAATGTAGGACACTGGGTGACCATTCGAATACACCGTTATAACCTGCTTCTTTGACGCGAACACCTTTTTATTCGTTTTCAACGACACCACGTGGTCCCGCGATCCTCTACTTTCGACTTCCGTATTTTTCTTTCGCCAAAGACTGCTTCTTTGATTGAACTTTTACGGATGGGTACTAGTTCGACATGTGTTTTAACAACAAATTCTTGCATTCAAGCATCCCCTATTCACGGGCAACCATATTACGCGAATACTAGCTCAGTTTAAACCTAATACTAGCTTATGCGTTTTCAAAGTCAGAACCTCTTTCTTCAAGTTTGTGCAAAATAAAACTTGTCTTCATCAATTGTCAGGCACACGTACCATATACAAATTTCTTTCCTGCTTTAATCATTTTAATCGATTAAAAATAACACATGGATGTTATTCAATTCTTTTAATCTTTTTATCATTTGCAATTTAATAAAATCCGCTGTCTAATTATTACCATGATGGAAATCCGCTTACCGTGATGGAAATGTTCTGTGAGGACGTTCGCCGATCTCGCGAGGCAGCTTTCCAGATTACGGTCGTTCCTGGAGCATGGTTCCAGAAATTCAAGGCCTTTGTACTTGCCAATCGCCTCGGCACTGATCAGCAATGCACACGCGCACAAGATTAGGCTAGACCAGGTCATTCTGGATCGCGATCGGTGACTCTTCTACGTGTTTCTTGACCGGTATTGCTCTGTCTTCAACGTCGTCGCGACTCGATCGAATTTCTTCGCGTGGAATGACCGACCAGCAGGGATGCGTCAGGCCTTATAACACCTTGACATTGCCCCCGCTATGCCTTCGGGGCTCGAACACGAAGAAAAGGAACGACGGCACAGGTATCCAGCCATGGATCTAGGCGTCCCGCAGTGTGACGAGTATGTTAAGGTCGACATTCAATTTTAGCACAAAATACCACAGTCAAATGACTCACAATTATTCAATAGTATTCCTTGTTCAAGCACATATTTTTATAAAAATTGTGGGAGATCTAAATATGTTCAGTCTTGTCATTTTTGTTGATTGATGTGAACTTCAAATCGTTTAAGTGAATGGTCTCACATTTTGTATTTTTTAATTGTTGAAGTTATAAAAAGATGCGTCTATTATAAATTATTCAATAAATTTCCTTGTTCAAGCACGCATTTTCATAAAAATTGTGGGAGATCTAAATATCTTCAGTCTTGTGATTTTTATTGATTGATGTGAACTTCAAATCGTTAAATCGTATGTTTTAATTGTTGAAGTTATAAAGACGCGTCCATTAGAAGTTGGAAGTTATTCAATAAATTTCCTTGTTCAAGCACGTATTTTCATAAAAATTGTGGGAGATCTAAATATGTTCAGTCTTGTGATGTTTATTGATTGATGTGAAGTATGTTACGAACAACATTCAATTTCAACACTAGCTATACCACAGTCAAGTGATTCACAATTATTTAATAATATTCCTTGCTCAAGCACGTATTTTTATAAAAATTGTGGGAGATCTAAATATGTTCAGTCTTGTAATTTTTATTGATTGATGTGAACTTCAAATCGTTTAAGTGAATGGTCTCACATTTTGTATTTTTTAATTGTTGAAGTTATAAAGATGCGTCCATTAGAAATTATTGAATACATTTCCTTATTCAAGCACGTATGTTGATTAAAATGGTGAGAGATTCAGTCTTGTATTTTTTAATTGTTGAGATGATAAAGTTGCTTTAGCGTCCGTGAGGACAATAATGTATTCAATGAGCTCATCGATCTTTTCAAGTCCTCCTGTAAATTTAGAATTGACTGAGGGAATAAAAGTCGAGTGCTCCTTAGGCAAATAAAACTACACATAAAATGGAGGTGTTGCATATTTATGAGAATATCACGTAGGGAGATGTCGAAGAACAAGGCTCTTCCTGTTTTAAAATTATTCCTGTTTTTATGCTGGTCCACCGAAATGTAAAAACACATGTTATAAAATGTATCCTCTACAGTTTTTACAGAATTAGAAAGAACATTGGCTCGTTAAAAGAAATGTTTAATTATATTTGTTAATTAATTTGTGATTGATGTTCAATTATTGTACAGAGAGCGGATTGTTGCACGGTGATAGATTCTCAGCTAGGCCGGTTCTGTACGATTTCGATCGCGAAAGAAAGTCGCGGGCGAATTGCGATCGAGTTTGGGAAAGTCAGCCGCGAAAATAATGAACGGGTAGGTATCGTGTTCTACGCGCCGACTTGATGTAATCCATTTAGAAGCCACGGGAACAGAGGAAAAAAGAAATTTATAGCCATAGTTCGTGACGGGTTCGAGTACTGACTCTGTTCGAGCTCTTTGCGCTTTCTAACGAAATGACAAGAACGCTGGTGCCCACTGACCTCTATAACGATACTGAAAATTATATGAAGTCCACAGTGACTGGAAAGTTTCTTCGTCGGCCACGAAAGAAATCGACGATGGACTGTCGAAAAATTTCCACGCCCAATTGTCTCATCTTCGTTCACAATAAAATTCGTCTGGCAGCCAGATTCGATCCTTTTTTTTCAATGCATGATTTTAATGCATTAATTTTATGTATTTTTGGCAAAAATGAGTGGGTATAATTTAAAATAGTAAAAACGTTAAAAGAATTTAAAAATACAGTCTTAAGTATTAAGAAAGGAAATAAATTTCTATTTCACTGCAGTTTGTTGCAATTCAGGTAGAAAATCTTTATTTTGCGTAATTATTGACATATTGCATTGATTGACTTTGAATTAAAATTTATTGGAAGGTAAAATAATCAACCTCAATTCAAATTGAAGATGGGGCCTTTGTACCTCAAAATTAAACAAACCCGTAGACTATAATAGTTGCGGATCGTTATACATTTGTATAAATGCACACAATTTTTGGATAGCGTTGTACAACTCCACCATTTTGTGCTTGTATGTAGTAAAAATTAGATGAAAATTAGATATGAAACATTAAGCAACATTTCAGCCTTGTTTCCTAAAAGAATCTTTATTTTCCCAGACAGAGAAAAATGTTAGACTTACGCCATTTTATTAGAGGGTTGCGCGCCCCTTCAACTCTAAAATATGTAAATGTAAATATGTATATGTAAATATATAAAACGCATATTAAATAAATATGTAAATAATATATAAATAAACGCATATTAAATACGCACAGTTCAATTTAACAAATTGTTTATTCTTGTACTATTATTTTGCACAAAATGGGGTGACGGTTCAAACATAGACAATTTCTTGCGAATCGAAACTCAGTGTTCAGACTGGACTGCGAATTTTTCTGCATTTATGAAGAAATTAGCTGGGTGCAATATAAAACAATGAAATATTAGAAAATTCTAACAAGAAACGTGGAACAGAACATTTTTATTTTGCAGTAAGATTCGCAGTGCAGCTCAGACAGTTCTTGGATCCACTGTATGTGTCCTTTGGTGGGTTCATGTCGTCCTTCGTAATACTCGATAATCGGCAATAAAAATTTGACACGGGTAGATCGAAAGTAAGCGGACGTCATCGGTGTACGTCAGAGACGCAGGACGGGCCCAGCAAAGAATGTTAAGCACCGTTAATCAGCGCAGTAGCTGGTCCCGATCACGATCGATTTTGGTCGTGATTGAACGTTATGACGGATATTGAACGGTTAATACTCCCATTGACAACGTGTTATACGTAAAACGCACGGGTACAGAATACTCAAGATATTTGGTAATACTTTATTCGTCCTTTGTCGTACGACAAACTTAACACTAAACCTACCGAGCATCAAAAGTGACTGGTGTGTATGGTATTATAGAAATAACAAGATTAAATTTGTGTTTATATTTTGTACGATTTTTACTATAACATATACTGGAGTCAAAAAATATAGTTAGGAGCAAAACTGATCACACATACTTTAAATCAGAATAACTTTTTTATGAATGGACCAAACGACTTCAATTTCTCTGTAAGGCTAGAAGAGTTAGTAAATGACGTCTGAAAAATATGTTGAAAAAATGCATTTCGTCGGAATTGTGACAAACAATAGTAAAAATTGATGTTTACGACTTTTTTAGCTGGTTCTGAAAATTTCATTGAAATTGGTTAATTGATTTACGAATTATAAACGATCAAAAGTTGTAAAAATCAATTTCTACTATTGTTTTTCACAATTCCGACCAAATGCATTTTTCCAACATATATTTTAGACGTCATTTACTAAACTAATTCTTCAATCCTTACAGAGAAATTGAAATCGCTTTGTTAACTGCTAGGGTTATTTCTTGCTCCTAACTGTATATTTAATAAATTCCCATGAAAACAGCTTTACAATCTCAATAATTATCAAATAAAAAATCTAAAATGGGACCTCTCGTGGTAGATTTAGTGTTAAGGTAGTAGACTCGTTTCCAGGATTGCAAGGGTGCGTGATTCGCCTTCTTATTCCTCGAGTTTGAGAAAACGCTAGATAAAAGGTCGATCTAGAACGCTATCTCCATCAAGAGTCTTATTTTTTTGTTTACAAGGCGTAAATTGCATTATTCGGCAGCATGTACAATGAAAATAGCTACATCCGCAGTTGTATGCTTCCGAATAATGCAAATTACGCCTCGTAAACGAAAAAATAGGACTTTTGAGGTAGATAGCGCCGTAGATCAGCGGTTTCCAACCTGGGAGGCGCCAAATTTTTTGTAATAAAGTTATTATTATTTAAAAACGCGTATATATTATTATATGTATTAAAAGATAGGCAGGCGCGGAAAACAAATTTTTTTTAGGGAGGCGTAGTAGCATAAAGGTTGGAAACCGCTGCCCTAGATCGATCTTTTATCTAGTATTTTTAACTACTGAAAAGCCGTGTTTGTATTATCGAGAAATGAGAAGGCGAATCCAGCACCCTTGCAATCCTGTAAAAAGGAGTCTACCCCTTGAAACGCAAAATGTTTTTCGCACTCGCAGTAATTCGAACAGCATGTACAATCGATCAGACTCGATTTACACGTGTTCACCTGTGTTTGTTAAATTGGAACAACAATACCTGTACAAAGTGTTCGCTCGTTCATGTCAGAGCGGTCGGACTGTTGCTATAAATCTTTTCGATCGATAAGAGTGAAACGATGCACTGATGTTGATACACCATGCTCGTACACCATGAGAATGCGAGGTCAGAGACCGCGCGCTTCTCAAGGCAAGCAGCTATCTCAAGAGGAGAAGAAATCATGCTGTTCTCCTCTGGTTGCAGCGCACTGATTGTCTCTACCTAAATGTTCCGCGAAAATGCCAGATAGAGAAACATTCTTCGCGTGTTCCTTCTACAACATTAGAGAGACATTCTTCGTGTGTTCCTTCTACAAGATTAGAGAGACATTCTTCGTGTGTTCCTTCTACAAGATTTTCGAATGCCACGGAAATCGTTTCTTTTATTTTTCCAGTCTCCCGAGGCGCTATATTTTCCGCAGAGAAAAGCTGGCGTGGGATTTCTAAATCATACTTTACAATATGTACATTACACTGCTCGAGACTTCGATTTTGATTATTTTTCGTGAGATGATGGTATATGGATCCCTAATTATGTATGCAAAATATTGCGTGCAATAACTCAATCGTTTTAAAGATATAAACAATTAGAGTTGTAGTTTTCGAAGTTCAATTAGCCGTGTAAGCAGGTTGCGTGAAAGTTCAATTGTTTATATCTTCAACACTATTGAGTAACTACACCTCATATTTTGCATACACAATTAGAGAGCCATATACCATCGTCTCACACAAAAATTATCAAAATCGAAGTCGGACTCTTCGGGTCCATCCCCTGTAAAATCGTACAACTCCGGCTTACTTAGATCAAGACTTTACTGTAGTTGATATAACTAGACAGCGCATCTTCGTGCAAAATAAAAATTCTCTACTTGATTTGCATAGAATTGGAGTGAAATAGAAATTTATTTTCTTTCATTCTTCTAATGTTTTTACTGTTTTAAATTGAACGTGCTCGTTTTTGTCGTAAATGCTTCAAATCCGCTGTCTATTAATAATTAACTTAAATTACACGAGAGGAGTCTGTTGCGGGAATCTCAACTTTCGCTGGGCTTCGCTTTGATGATTTTGTCGAAGGGGAAATGGCGGAACGCGGTCCCGAATATCTCGGTGAAGGCGGTAGAGACGAGTTCATTAATCAGTCGCCGGGTTATCACGAATCCCGGTTGCCAAGTGCCATTTATTATTTTGTCGAGGACGGTCTCCAGTATCTGATGACCGGACAGCAAGTTTGTGACGTGCAGCTTCAAGTCTCGTATCGTTTGCACGTCCACGTTCACTTGGATCTTCTGACCGGGTCTCCTGCTGATGGTAGTGGTTTGAACAAGGTCGTCTGAAACGAGCAGATTCTGAGAAGAGTGGTCGCCGAGACAAACTATTTTTCTTTCATTTAATGATATCGTTTACTTACAAAGAGTCAACGTGAATTTTCCCTTGTTCGCGACGGAGGTCGTGAAAACGTTCGCGTTGAACTCGTACGAACCCGCCAGAAATTTTTCGGGGAAACTCTGAGTGTAGACCACCTGAAATTGAAAGGTGAATGCAATTAACGCACCGCAGCATCCAAGTGAAAGTTACTATTATAGTGAAACGGTTTGCTACAGGAGCAACAAAGTAGCTATCCAAGGACAGCATCTGCACCGAAGCAATTAGCGAAACTGTTGCCTCGAAATTGTTATTGGATTGAGAATGCGAGAGAGAGAGAGAGAGAGAGAGAGAAACAAGGTCAAGATTAAAATAAAAAAATTTTATGACAGTTAAAAGGCAATATGAAGTGATCGGAGGAGGATGAAGAGTTTACCTTGTGATGTGGCAGGTCACTGACGAACTTCGTCACTTTACTAGCGGCCCATCCGCTCTCGGTAACGTTCCTCAGCGTCAAAGTGAAACCGAAATTCTGCATTCCCCGTTTAACCGACACCTCCCTGGCGAAGAACGGGTCGAATGGAGCCACATTGTACGTGGAGAGTCCGGTTTTGAAGTATGGCCGGATCGCATTCAACGCTTCGCGTATACACGCGTCAAAGCCTGGCACATTTGGATGGCAATCTTTGAAGTGGTCCTCTGAAAGCGGAGAAACTTTCTTTATTTTGATCGGACGCTCACAGAAACCTATCTACAGTTCCATTCCAACTGAATATGCTTTTATCCCGGAAATCCTATGGAATCAATAACACAGAAATAAGCCAGCCGTTGATTTTTCTTAGTATGCATTTATAGTGGAGCAGCGAGGTGAGCTGTGCGGTGAAAAAAAAGAAAAACAATGAAAATACATATGTACTTTTTCATTAGTATGTGTCGAAATGTTGTCACGAATGTTGGTTTCTTTTCACCGCGCCGCTATCATGGATGCTCGCCGCTCCACTATAAATGCACCCTCAGAATTTGTGAGACCTTGTGAAAATCTTCATCACGAGTGTGATTCGTTAAAATACGGCAAAGGGTTAATGTAGATATATCATACTTTTAAGAAAGTATAATAAAAAGAAAGGAAAAGTTGGCCTTTTGCAAAAGCTGGTGTTCGCATCCGAAACTATTGATTTCTCAGCGACCAACGACAAGAAGGACTAGAATTTCTCTGCTCGACGTTATCATTAAATTGGACCGGCCATGCTTCGTTCTAAGGTACAAACACGGCCATTTCCAGTGAAACGGGAAACAGGTTTCCTTCTTCGGACATAAAACGTAATGTCCTAGTTCGATGGCGTCAAGGTCGTAAATAAGCGATAGCAATTTTCCCGTGCGCAATCATTACACGTAGCACGCGAATGAGACAGCAAGTAAAACGAGGTACACGACGAGGTGAAAGTGGCAATTCTAATTACCGAAATTCGAATTGAATCGAGCACATATTCGCTCGATTCAATCGAAATTCCCACACAACTTTCCACGTTCGCGCTAACCAAGTGCTTCACAATCAGTTCACTGTCCGTGAGAATTTCCCGGTTGCATAAAATTATGCAACAGAAAATTCTGTTACGTTCCTCGCGCAATGTTCTCCCCCGACAAAGCGAATATTATGTCACGGAGATGACGCGTGAACTATCGTCGAGGCCGATCAAACGGTATTGAACCTTTTCGATCGCGATGTTTGAAGAACCTAATTCAATTATTCGGATCAGTTTCAAGGCGTACATAAACGTTAATGTCCCCGACGCAACATAAATGGCTCAAATGGGATAAAAAAAAATTAGTCGTGACTACACTGGAGATTTTATGACAAAAATAGCGGGGCAAAATTACAAACAATAGAAACGTTATTCTGAACTCACGGAAATTATTAAAGAAATGCAACACGTGTTAACGGCCCAAGGCAAAAAAAATGGCTCAAATGGACAGAAATGCTTCATTATTAAAAAATTGCTTCGTGATTAGACTGCGGATTTTATGGCAAAAATGGTAAAATTTCCGATAATAGAACTGAGAAGAATTGAACTCATGAAAATAATCAAAGAAACAAAATTTCTACAGGGTCCCTGTGACTGGAAATGAATAGAGAAAATTTTTAAGCAATTTCTTTTTACCTGGAATCCTTCTAACCAACTTTGAAAATGTCCCTCGCCCACAGAGAACGTCCAAACATCTCAAATCGAATCGGGAAATCACAGCTATCAGGAAGTTGATTGGACGCTGCTAAATCCCACGATCTTCGAACTCGTGAAATGGCTCAAATTTTATGCCAAAAATGGCAAAACTTCAAATAATAGAACTCGGAAGAATTAAACTCACGAAAATGATCTTTTCAGTGAATCTCGAGTATCTCGAATTGGCGATTGAATCGGGAAATCGAAGCTACCAGGAAGTCGATTGGGTGCGAATGAATGCCACGTGAGGTTCGAATGGATACGGCCACGTGTTTGGTTTTCTTACCGAAATCACCGGCGGAGGATGCGGCGAGGATGGCCAGGACCACGAGGACACCGCAGATCGGTCGCATCTTGGACAGCGATCGATAATGACACGGCGCACACGCGTTTCGTTCCTCGTTGCGGAACACGAGGCGCAATTCCAGCAACCGGGTGAACACGCGAACGATGCGTACGCTTTCACTCTCGACGGCACATCTGAGAGAAGGGTTAGACCCGCAGCCCGTTCCTGCACCAAGATTTTCGGACGATCTTACATAATTCCCCGTAGAAACACCGGGGACATGAACACAATCATGCGGTGACCGATCCTACACTGACACCGTATGCAATCGAACCGGACTGAAATCGGTGGGACTATTCATGTACCACCTAACTGCGGTTCTGTTGGTCTATTCTATCTAGCCCGGCCATTTTTACTCCTTCTCGAGAATTTAACCTCGGCCACCGCATTTCACCTAGGATAGCCGCTCAAGGACTGTCGCGTGAAATGGCAGACACGAAACATTTCAGATAAAGAGTTAATTTAACACGTTGCTGAAATTATTCCGGTCTTCAAGGTTGCAACAAATCATCGTATACCCGATGATTGAGAAAGGAGTTTGGTGATAGGAAACTTTAAATTTTATCATACCATCCGATTCGACGTTGCTGCGAATTATCGGGTTAGTTAGTTTTGATTATAGAGCCCACAACTTCTAACAATCAAGAACCCTTGGAACCCTTTGAGATTAAGATGGAGTGGGGTAAGTCCGCCCTAGTTTCTGCAAAGTTGGACTTTAAACTGATGTATTTTCAGTCTGGTATGTAACAACTTAACATTCTTGGTATCAAACTCTTGCCACAGTTATTACTCATGAATTAGTATTATGTAGGATTCTAATTTTGCTTGAAAATTATCATTTTGATAGGATATTGTACAAAGTGTCAACTAGGACGCACTTGCCTCGAAAAGTCCGTCTCTGAGAGTTAAAAGTGTGCTTTCGAACCTTGTTTCAAGTGCTACGGGGCAAGAAAAGTATGATTAACAAGCCTGCTTTAAAATGCTTCTTATTGCCTTAAATTATATTGTTTAGTTTTATAGTTATCCATTTTTAAGCAAACAAGTACTTTTATGCTGAAATATGAAAGGGGATACAGTGATATTAAAACAAAGTTTAAAAATGCTTTCGAATCTTGTTTCAAGAGTGCTACGGGGCAAGAAAAGAATTATTATCAAGCCTGCTACAAAATGCTTTTTATTGCATTAAATATATTGTTTAGTTTTAGCCATACAGTACGCACACTTACCCCCACCGTGATAGTACGCACTTGCTCCGTGTAGTAATATTAACGGGGCAAGTGCATCTTAGTGTTTTTCTCAATAAATATAAAAAAAATACAATAAAGAGGGTTTGTTTAATGTAAACCTACATCAATATTTGTTGTACTTACCTAAAATAACAACACAGAATATAATAATAACTTGTAAACTATTGCACGTTCAGGGTCACCTCAAAGTTGTACGTGTAAACCTTTATTCTTGGGCGACATCTATGTAGAATAGTTCATACTAACTTATACTACATTAATAAATACAAGCTAGTTTTTCGTTCATATTATAATAAAAATAACCAATTAACGGACTTAACCCACTCCACCTTATACATAAATATTATATGTGGACAGTCGATTTTCCGAATTTAAAAACACAGTTATATTATTTTCAACTCACTGAACGTGTTAAGGAAGAAAATCAATGTCCATGTCGCTCCGGTTTGCTGATATTCAAGTGAAAAACATGTTAATTTTGCATAAAGATCCTCTGACTAATTATTAGATATTTTTGTATACAAATTTTACGAAAGTGGTACCAAATAAAATTCTATTTTCACTGGTAATAGCATTCATAGATCCGAAATAAATAAAAATCGTACTAAATAAGTTGAATTTAATACTCCAGCATTTTTTTTTAATTTTTATAATGCATAAAGGTTGAAGAAAAATGATGCCACTGTGTTTGTTCGAAGGGACAAGCCGCATTTGGGCAAGATGATCGTTGATTTTTATTGATTCTTGCCTGTAAACGTTTGACCGAGGCTAATTTCCATATCGAGGTCTTTCGATCTTCATATTTACGTAATTGCTGGATTTCTCCTGGCGCCTTATGATGCTCGTTAGCGCCGTCTGCGTAAAAAGGCGAACACAAAATAACGCCTAACAAGAAACAACTTGAAAACACATTTTGTGTGTTCCAGTGTTATCTAGAACGTAGAAAAGATTGCAAGCATGTTTGGGATTTAGAAAATGAACAACGGAAAGCTGTCTAGAAATTTCACGACGATTCATCAGCACAATTAGCATTCAAGAAGGAGAGAAAACGGAGGAAAGAGAGTGGCGAGAAAAAATGTCTGACACGAAGTGGACTATACAAGGACCCAGTACGAATTCCTTTCTCTGATCGCAAGAAACAAATCACTGAATCAAATTTATGTTTAAAAAATCACAGTCAAAAGTACGAGCATTGTCGTTCTTCTCATTATTAATTAACACTGACTGGCGAGGTGTCAGCAAAAGTATAACACAACATCTCACTGGGGAAAGTTGATCACGTAATAACTATTATGTAATCTATTTTGATCAAATCGTAGATAAACTGTGCATGCAACATCGCGATTAGAAACAAATTGTGTGAAACAATCTTGCGAACGACAGGAACGATTTTTGTTCTTTCGCAACAAACGGTACTCCGATCAGATAAAAATAAATGTACTTTTTAATGCGCATAATTATTTTAGTCGGACGCAAAAATAACAGAAAAATCTTTTTCAAGACGTTCTTAAATTCTGCTAATACTTTTATCGTTTTAAATTACAGCTACTTGTTTTTGTGATAAAATCATCAAATCCGCTGTCCAGCTAATTTAGCTAATATTGTTTAACTATTCAATTAGGTTCCAGCTAATATATTTTTCCTGTTTTAAATTACAGGAAAGGAACACAACCATAACAAGACGGGCTAAACCATTCAGTTACGCCTGTGTTCAGACAACCCGTCATACAGCGACGTAAGACGTGTTGAGTTACTATCGCAACACAAGGAACATAAATAAGAAACATGTTGCAAAAGGTACAGTAAGTTTCGCCTAATGCAACCCTATTTTTGCTCATGATACTTTTCACATAAAAGATACTTTTCATCATCCCTTGGAAAAATTTTCTTTCTCGCGAAAAATTTCAATGATTTTAAAAGAATTTTTATTGTGTCTACCAAACTGAGCGAAAAAAATTTTTTAACTGCATTTCCTTTTGAGAAATATCCTTGCAAGGCCATCTTCGTGACAAGGAAGATTTCCCAGCATTCATTCCGCGTGTTCAGTCGACCGAAAAAGTTCGTTGCACAATGCAGCAATCTTAATTACAGTCTAATGGAAACTACCAGTCGAACAACGATCCCTTCTATCGGTTTACATTGTAAATGTTATCTTGCGACATCGACTCCGCTTTTTAAACGCTGCTTGAATCCTTGATAATTCAATGTTGGTTTTCTTGTCCCGCCATTGTTCTTTATTATACGTTCATACGTGATTAACGTGTCGAACACCATTACGTTCGTTAAATACACGCTGGATCCTTTCAGAAAGCTAGTCCTTCGTTATAAAAGCGCGCAACCTTTGCTCGAGAACCTTTCCTCGGCGAACCTGTGCGAAATGGCACGCACGAAAGATTGCTGTTCCAGCTGAATACGAAAATGCGAGGTATTTAGAATCTTCAATCAATTTAATCGCAAAAATGCGATGACAAAGACATGCTTGAAAAAGAATGTACCAGCATTTTGCGATTTAAAACAAGATTAAGTAATAACTGGACTGCGTCACTTCATGCAAAATAAAAATTCTCTGCACCAACTGCAACAAACAAGGGCCAAGTAAAAATTCCTTTCATTCTTTAATAATGTTCATAAGCTGCAAGTAATAACTAGACAGCGGATCTTTATGCAAAATAAAAATATTCTACCTGAAATGCAACAAACTGGAGTGAATGTTTTCACTGTTCCATGTTACATCTAATCATTCTTGTCATAAATGTATAAAATCCGCTGTCTAGAAAAAGCAAATGCGTAATAATCGGTGCGTTTTTTCCAGGGCAGAAATAGATGAAAAGTCGATACGGAGACCTCGGACAGAAATATATTTTTTCCTGCTGAACGAGGTGGAAGGCGGAGACAGGTGCAGCCTTGCCAGTTCGACATCGGCTGCTGGGAGGATTGGAAAAGATCGAAGAGTATCTAGGGTACTTTCGACGGTCTAACATGGCCTAAGACACTCGTCTGTCGTCGTAGACGAAGAAGGCGCAGGTGCACGTTGCAAGCAGTGAAAGTATCCCGAGTGCAGTTACGATCTAGCATCTGTCAATGCCCTCTTGCATAGTCAGTCTTGCAGTAGCGGTGCCGTTTCGCCGAGGAACCGAGATTTGAAGTACGCTTGTCGAAGGTGTCGACAGTTCGGGTGGATCTGCCGGACAAGAAGCCGAGGATCGAAGTCGAGAAATCATTCGAGATCGTTTATCACTTGGTGGTGTATCATCCCCGAAGAAACTCAGTGGTCACGATGATAGGACCAATGGTGTTCCTCGTTCTCCTGTTGGTCGCCAGTGGTTCGACTACTCTCTCCGTCGATTCAAATCGTGAGTAGAATCGATTTTTCGATTGTAAACACCGCTTCCGCGATCCGTCCACTTCCTGTTCGACGTGCCCACTTTCAGAGTCAAGTTTGCTGATAACGTTCCAGTGAAAGCGGCTTCGATTGAAAATTTATCGACGCCAACGGAACAGGAAGGGACTCGTTTCTTTCTACTCGAAGATGACTGTAAAAGTTCGTACCCTATTTGCAAATAAAATTCTCCGAACATTTTACAACCTGATTTTCTTTCTCGCAGAAGTTACGTGTTTGTTTCCAAAAAAATTGGGTACGAACTTTTGCGATCATCCAATATTTTAACAGGAAAACTAAACATATCTTCTAGCCTACAATATTTCCATAATTTTGCTTGTTTTATGCGTATTAAAGTGATGCAATTTACTCGTTCAATACTCAAAAATGTTTAATAATTTATTTGATATAAAATTATTTTGTATTACTATTATTGAGTGACGGACCGTTATTATATAATTGACAATTTTGTACAATTTATTTCTGAAGGAACTTCTTGCAAACGCGTTAATCATCCTATTGTGTTTAATGTATAAATTGTATTTTGATACGCCGGGTCAAAGTAGACCCGGACTCCGTCTTAGAGGGCTAGGCTGGTCGGCGCCGTAATAGGTGAACTTTTCAATCGCGGTTACAGTAATGTTGTGCATTGACAATTACGGCAGTGTTACATAACGAGATCACTCGTAAGGAATTTCGCTCGAATTTCACAATATGTTCGAAAAGCTGCTTGGCAACTACCTTTTCATGCAATCGAAGCGGTTTCACTATAGGGTGTCTCAAAAATCTACTTCCTGAAGTCATCCGAAGGAACTTTTTCCTTAACGAAAATGTCGTTCGCGGCTTCCTTTAGGAGTTATCAGCGAAAAACGCGGGCCGATCAGAGGATTACAGCGGACATTAGCCAGGCCTCTAATTGCTCCGCGTTTTTCGCTAATAACTCCTCAACAAAGCCGCGGAAAAGATTTTCGAAACAGAAAAACTTGCTTAAAATCATTTAGTGAGTCGCCTCTGTCAAGCACAATAGTTTTCTAATTTCTATATTATATTATTGCAGCCGAATACGTGAAACAATGTTCAAGGAGCGATCCGAAGCTGAAAGCGTGTCTGATCGACGCCCTCCATCACCTAAGACCGTATTTGGCGGGTGGGATACCAGAAATTGAGCTGCCGTCCGTTGAACCCTTTCGCGTAAGCTCTAACTACTCTCTCTACATGAAAAAGTTCGTATTTACCGTCCTAATTACGTGAACAATGCTCCGTAAGTACAGCACCTTCTTAATCTTTCTTTGATGGCTAGTATTAACTTGAACTAAGATTGTAGAAGCCTGTCGCAAAATTTGAATAGTGCTCTTGTACACCGAGATCGTTTGAAATTTGAATGTCGATCAGTTTAACATCCGTTATAAGAAATATCCTCGACTCTGGCCCGTTTCGACAGATGGACGAGCTGACTCTGTCCCTGACAGGTGGTACGAACGGTTACAAGGTACAGCTACGCGAACTGTTCGTGAGGGGAGCGAGCAACTACACCGTTCAGGATATTAAACTCGGCTCACCCTTCGAGGCTATTGTACGAATGCCAGCCCTTATCTTGGACGCGCATTATTCCAGGTTCGTTTCTTCCATCAAAGTACTTGTGCTCTACTTACACGAGCCGTAGCTACCTCGAAAGAGACGCCACCTTTTCAGATACGCTCCACCAAATGTGAACAGATATGTGTCCACCGTATAATGCATGTACACTACATAGCTATCCCAAGATCGGATCCTCTCAAAAGTAATTATTTCTATGCTAAATAGAAATCGTCCGTATCAATTATTAAATAGATTTCAGAATGCAAATTTCAATCGAGAAATGCTCTTACAGTGGGCGCACAAAGTATTCGTACATCTTTTAAAAATTAATCACTTTTTCAAAATTCGATCCAATAGCTTGAGTTTTTTTAAGACGTTAGTAGGATTAGTTGCGACATATCATGTGTGAAGAATTTTTTTTTTAAAAAGTGAAGTACACAATTTTTTAATATTTTATCTGGACCCGTAATGCAAATTTCAAACATGTATTTTGTAAATCCAACCATGTGCAAAGTTTCATTGAAATCGGTTGAAGCATTAAAAAGCTGTGGGCATTCTAACAAATAAAAATCTTTGAATTTAGGGTTTGCGATTCATTTAAATCGCAGATTCTTACAATTTTTGCTATTTTTTTTCAAGCAGCTGGGTCCAATTTTGCAAAAGTTATTCGTTCTTAAAAGATGTACGAATTGTTCATACACCCACTGTATAATCTACATGATTACACTAATGTTTCACTGATTTGATGGACCAGTTCAGGGGTGCTGATCATCCTACCAGCCAGTGGCAACGGGACGTTCCACGCCCGATTCGATGATGTCAAAGCTCTAGTGAAGGGCACGGTGTCGACGAAAATCCGCGACGAGAAGACGTACCTTAACGTGGAGAACCTTGACGTCGTCTTGGATGTCAAGAACGTGCACATGAGGGTTCGCAAGATCTTTAACAATAATCGAATACTCAGTAAGTACTCTACACGCGAGTTCTCCGAACCAATTTCGAACATACAGCAAAGTATTGATCTAACTGTGATCTAAAAGATAGTAGCCCTGTAGGATCTAAGAAACAGCACGGACCCTCCGGTTTTCCGTAGATCAAGACTTCGCTGTATTGCATGCATTGTACAGTTTATAGATATGCGAAACTCGAAAATTGCGATGAGAATTCAATGAGAGACGATTGCTTTTCCAGCGGAAGCAACAAATCTGTTCCTCCGAGAAAATGGGCAGGAAGTGTTGAAAGCGATGGAGCCGCAACTGAAGAGGAAACTGTCCGTACTTTTCGCTGGCATCGTCAATCAATTGTTGCGTCACGTGCCGGTCGAAGTATTCCTTCTACCTTGAACAGCTTGTTTGTTCTCCTTGTTGCTACTGCGAACACTGATATTCCGATTGTATTGGGTTGGTGGGAAATAAATGGCCGTTACAGCGCATTAAAGCGTATCGTTGCTGTAACTGCGTACGTACACATTATATCTGGGGTTAAAATAAAGAGGGCAGCACTTTCATCCATGGAATTACATATAGAATTCCGTCTACTCATACAGACGATTATCGGCCATTCGTTTTTCCCATGAACCCTGCTATTGTTTCAGACAAACACTAGGTTTACGGTTCTAACATTATCAATTCATTATTATTCAGATTCTAACGTTGCGTTCTGGAGGAAGCAACAAATTTTTATAAAATAGTTTCAGTGCTCCGTAATCCTAGTGGTAACCCTTAGCACTCGAGTGGCGTCTCTGCGTCACCACTAGATATCGCTAATTATTTTATATCAAATAAATTGCGTCAGTTTAAGGGGGTAGACTCTCGATAATGCAAAGATGGGGATTTCAGCATTCAAAAGCGCTAGGTAAAAGATCAATCTAGGCTGCGGTCGCCCCCAAATTTCCTATTTTTATGTTTACGGGGCGTAATTTGCATTATTAAATAGCTACCAATTTTATTACACTTCCGAATAATGCAATTTACGCCTCGTAAACGTAAAAATAGGAAATTTGGGGGGCGACTGCGGCCTAGATTGATCTCTAGCGCTTTTGACTGCTGAAAACCATCTTTGCAACTCTGGAAACGAGTCTACCCCCCTAACCCTTAGCACTCAGCACTTAGCACTTAAATGATTTCATATCAAATAAATTACTAAACGTTCGAGTATTGCACGAGCAAATTGCATCAGTTTAATATGCTTAAAACGAAAAGAAATGTTTAGTTCTCCTGTGAAAGTAGTTCCGAGTGTGCGAAGGGTTAAGCAAACATAAACAGCGTTAAACAAACTAACGATTTATTATGTGGGGTGTATCAGATAGATATCAAATCGAACAACAGGGTAGTTATACAGAGGTTAGCTTTAGTTCGAACGTAATTCGGAGTTTTCGTAGACATATAAACTGTATGTACATATATATATATATATTTTTAATATACGTTCTCTTGTTCTTCTAAATCATTGAGACATTGTCCAAAGGAAAACTTTGGACGAATTGGTATTTAGCATTAGTTTATTTACACCTCATTCGATAACAATGATAATTTTAACAAATCCGTTTTAACAAACCATCTTACAGTTATTCGTTAGAAGACGCCGGAGGAGTCTAAGTGCATTGTTGTTCTCAACGCACGACAATTACCGTGTCTCTTCTTCGTTCGCATCCAACTCCTTCACACCCGTTTCTACCGCCATCTTACACCGATATCGATACGCTTTTAATTGTTTACTATGGATCGAGCATGGCTCAAGGGAACAACGTCGAGAACGGCACCTTCGAGAAGAAGTGATTCACCATCTCTGTGAGAAGAGTGTCCCACGAGTCCCTCAACTTCGGCAACATTCCACGGTAGATCAGAGGCCAGTACTCATTGGCGAAGTACATGGCTGCGCGGTCTGCAAGAAAGATTTCTTTGTTAATTATCGTCGAAGGAAACTCTGGTCGCAGATATCGGACGTTCGATCGATAACGCTATCTCGTGATAACGGCGTGGAAAAATGGCGCGCGGTCAAGCAAACGATACCGCAACAGTGAGCACAGTGGTCGAAACGGGCTGGACAAAACCCGAAAAATGGTAATGCTCACAGAAAATTCTTCGCTGCGGCATATGAGAGGTAGGTAGTACTGAACTCATTTTCTAACTTCGTATCTAGTGGAAATATTTGTGGAATTTTTCTTAAATGCATTGTTTATGTGCTTGGAAATAGGTATAGTATATTTATACACATTTTTTAAACAAATTATTCTTTTTTAAATCAGTTTACACTGAAAGATTCGTCGTTCAAAGACGCACAAATTGGATTTTGAAATTTTCGTCTAGGCCTGATAGTTTCGGAGATAATAAAATTTTCATCCCGTTAACACGAATGTCGGCAGCTATAAAAAAATACGTGTCAAATATATTTTTGAGTTCTATATCATACCAAAATCTCATCAAAATCGGCTGAAGAAAACTGCAAGACATTCTTCTTTCTACTAAAAAATGGTGGTCACCTTAATTATTTAAATGCCACCAAGTATTTCTTATTACATATTGTTGTAGCTGATGTCAATACGAATGCAATGACCTGCTTCACCATGTCTTCAGGTCTTAAAATAATGCTAGAATAGTTTTGTCGGCGAGGAAAAATGGCGCGTGCGGTCAGGCGAATGATAACGTAATAGCGATCACGGCGCAGCCGTCTTAGGTAAGGGGCGACGTAATAGGCTGACAGCGTTACACGAGAAGAAATGAATGATACGAAGGCGAAGTAGAATTGCAACCAGCAACTAACAGGAGAGAATGTAGCAAATGCATGTTAATTAAGCGCCTCCTGCGAGTCTCCCGACATACTGCAGTACCCCATGCATTTCCAACGATGTGACATTACGTAATGATAAGACACCGAAATCATATGGTACGGCTAATGAAAGTTTACGCCAATTCAGAGTGCCTGCAAATAGCCGCTCGATAGCGCACGATGTTTACATTACGTCATACCACCTTTTACAATGTTTCTAGGAAACGATCAGCAACTTTGTTCTCGAGTGAATTTGTTATGGTAGTTATTAAACAGGACACTCACTCATGCCTTCGTCTCCGTTGAAGAGATCGCTGAACCAGAGCCTCAGACTGCCAATCTCGGGTGTCACCCGGAAGTGTTCGACAACCCATCTGTCGTCCACCACGCGTCCCGTGATGTCCCAGTTCACCTTCACATCCCCTATGCTGATGTTGAAGACTCCTACAAACATTCGTAAGATTTAATACCAATTGGATTCTTCCACGGTTTGATTTTTCATTCTCATAATCAGACTGCGGATGTTTATGCAATTTTCAATTTTTGTGCACAAATTTGAAAAGACTGGTATCAAATAACATCCTATTTTAATTGGTAATAAGTAGACTGCGGATCTTTATGTGTTTATAAAAAAATTGGTTGGATGAAATATAAAACAGTAAAACATTTTAAAAATTCAGAAATGTTGTTATGTTGCTTTTAATGTATCAAAGTCGTTAAAACACATATATGATAACATAAAGATCCGCAGTCTAGTAATAACATTTATACTTCCGAAATAAATAAAAATCATAATAAAATCTGTTGATAAAGGAGGTATTTTTCGCTGTTGAATTTCTGTTGAATTTCATACTCCAGCATTTAAAAAAAATTTTATAAATTATAAATGCATAAGGATCCGCAGTCTATTCACATAATATTGAAAAATACACTGAGCTACTTATCGAAGCCATTAATTGAATATGCAATTAATACCTCAGTGGAATATTAAAATATTTCGGCAATAAAAATAAAACTTGTCGATCTTCATCTCAAAATGTGATTTGATGATTGAACGTAAACTTACCGCTTCCTCCAAGTTGGTAACTGCCCAGAGACCCATCGGCCTTGTATTCGCCCTCGATCAATATCTTCGGCACATCGACTTCCATTTCCAGTCGCAATACATCGTTTTCGTATTCCGGTTTCACGGAGAGGAAACGAGCTTTAGCGAAACCATAAGTTTTGCAGTTGCTGGCGCTCAGAGTACCGCGCAGTTGACCGCTATCGTAACTCGTGACATGAGTTTCCACGAAGTACGGGTCCAAAATTGGTATCTCGAAATCTGGCAGTCCTGTTCTCGAAGAATGATTTCGAACGGATCATTACAACTGACGGTTCTCTCTAAAAATGCACGTCCTTTAAATAAATAACAATGTTTAGAACACTGTACCTGCCATGAACACGGGCCATGACTCTTGCATAGCGAGTCTCAGGCATGATGAAAAGTCATCCGCATCCTTCTTGCAAGTATTCACGCCAGCAGCTGCGGAATGATGAAATATATCAAACTAGGTCGATCGAATTAATAATTTAATTCCCGCGAAAAACCCGGTGAATGGCAGTTTACCGATTTCGCTAAAATTCGCGCGTCCCACGCTAACTTTCTAACTCGCTGGTTTCGCGGAATCGATCAATCGAAGTGGCCCGCCGACCAAATGCGAAATTATCGCGGGACAAAGAAAATTAATTCAATTATCTGGATTGAAACATTGTATCTTCAGGATGAAACCACCGATACGGAGGTTTTCATCCCATCCCCCTCACCCCGCGTCTCCGAAAGTTTCTCGAGAGATCAACCGGTGCTTCTACATTTTCAAAATATCAGTCAGCTTGAAATTGTTCGGTACTCGTCCCGTACCATTAACAGACTCCAAAGATTAGCAGGATGACACCCCCGCTATGAAACTCACCCCGTCCCCAGGAGTTTCTCGAAATATTAACCGGTGCTTCTACATTCTAAAAATATCGGTTAGCTTGAAATTGTTCTATATTCGTCCCGTTTCCAAAGATTAGCATGAGGACACCCCCGCTATGAAGCTCACCCCACATCTCCGAAAGTTTCTCTAGAGATCAACCGGTGCTTCTACATTTTCAAAATATCAGTTAGCTTGAAATTGTTCGGTACTCGTCCCGTATCATTAACAGACTCCAAAGATTAGCAGGATGACACCCCCGCTATGAAACTCACCCCGTCCCCAGGAGTTTCTCGAAATATTAACCGGTGCTTCTACATTCTAAAAATATCGGTTAGCTTGAAATTGTTCTATACTCGTCCCGTTCCCAAAGATTAGCATGATGACACCCCCGCTATGAAGCTCACCCCATCTCCGAAAGTTTCTCTAGAGATCAACCGGTGCTTCTACATTTTCAAAATATCTTTTAGCTTGAAATTGTTCGAAACTCGTCCCGTGAACAATCTCTAAAGATTATCCGGATGACACCCCCGTCCGCGGTGACTCTTTATCCCTCGAATAGAGCGCAATTAGGGTTCCCGACGTGCGAAGATGGGGCCCGTACTAGAAGAACTTACGAAGCTGATAATCGCCGACGACTAGAGCAACACAGCAAAGCGCAACACAGATCGCAGTGACGGCTCGGTACGACATTCTGCTCGGTTAAAAATCTTCCAGCTAGCCTCGCCAATTATAAGCGGTCCGTTTATATAGTTTCCAGCGCCAAGGACTCTGGGCAAAGCCACGTTGCAAAATTGCATGTCATTAAAGCGCGCCAACACGTGAGAGGCAAGAAGCGGCATGGCGCGGTGTGCACCAGGTGCCAGCCACCACGGCGCAGCCTGCAGAAAACGGGGCTGGAACTCGGCCGGGAGAGAATTCCGGGGAATGCGTTACGCGCTCTTCTTTTGTTAGGTTTTACCTTTGCCGACTAGTCACCGAGGAGGCTGATCTTGCCTCGGCTTTTCTGTCACTGCATCGGCATCCCGGGCTTGGTGCCGACATCGCCACGCTTTTCCTCCCTCTGTACCCCCGCCTCCACGTCTTCCCAGAACCGCTATCGGAATAATTTCCACGCTTGTTTACCTTCTAACACTCCTCTAATGTTATTTTTGTTGCAACCATATCGAGTCTCCAGCAATCGCTCCGATTTACCACTGGCCAGGGGAGTTGCAAAGACGCCGATGGCCTAATCTGATGCGGATGGACATTATAGCAATCGGGGACCAATTTGGTGACAATGACTTTTCGTCATATTTTAACCCTTTGGACTCGAAGCAATTCTAACCCCTTGCCGTATTTTAACGAGTCGTGCTGAAAATTTTAAACAAAGAATAATAAATATGAATGTTGCGCCTTCCTGTTTAAATGAAATCAAATTTGATTCGTTTGCAATTAATGTATTTAAGCATTAAATAAATGTAGCCATACAAAGATATAAATTTTCTTTTGTCTTCTACATTTTTGGGGTATTTATTATTATTATTGGGGATAAATGCGGCAAGGGGTTAATTCGAAAATTAATTCGAACATTTTTTAGCTTTCTTTTGGCTGCCACTTTGCTACGGCGCGGCGTTAGTCTTGTCACTGTCAACACAACCCTTTCACGCAAGGATTGTGTCACGTTTCCGAGTAAGGTAAACAAAGGTGACTTTGAATTCTCAGCGACGCGGCGGGCTGCCATAATACAAAGTTGCATAGCGCAACTTTTGCAAAATTATTGCGCCTATTTATTCTCGCGGAGGTTGATACCTAGCTTGGTCCTCTGATTACCGGCTTGCGGAATTGTGGTAGCATAGAGCGTGTGGTAAACAATATTTAATAGCCAGCTTTCGGTTCCCACATATGCAAACGTCCGAACGTGGCCGCTTGCACGACATTACGTCCCGTTAATTGGTTACAAAATTGATAGTAACGACATTGGGTAACACTTCTGCCCGTGTATCAAAGACTTCCGGGAAACAGAATGTTTCCTGCGCAGAGCGGTATCAAAATTGGTTTATGAGAAGTTCGTCTGTGCAAATAACGCAAACCATTTATTTGGCAAACAGTATGCACGAGGATACTCGACTTTTGTAAAATTTTCGAGTAAATAAATTCCGTGTGAAGATTCTATGAACTCCAGGTTCTCCCATTAATATTCGAACGGTTTAAAAAAAAAACGATAACTATTTTAATATTGGACTATAGCACTTGCAATTTTTTGGGAATCTAGAGCAATCAGTTTACTGCATGGTGTGAAAAGAAATTTTCTCAAAAATCGTAATTGGTCGGAAAGTTGCAAAACACAACTTTTAGTATTTTCAACTTCTTTTAGTATTGACAACTTGAAATTCTTTCAAACAATTTTATTCGCGTTGTGTAGCAAACCAATTGTTCTAACTTCTCAAGAAAGTTCAACTCGTATGGTCCACTATTTAAAAAGTTATCGTCTTTTTAACAGTGTTCGAATGTTAGTGGGAGTCGTTGTAGCTTGCACCTGCCTGTGGGATGAAGAAGGTATCCGTGACCTTGTGACCTTGCGAGTGTCAACGACGACTCGTTACAGTTGAAAACGATATTGTAAACAGATGACAGAGGTCTCGCGTCTCTAAGAGATCTCGTACGGCACCGTCTACGCAGTTTTATGTAACAGGGATTACAGGCGTTCGAAGTGGACGCCCTTGGATCACATCGCAACGATATGAGAAACTAGTTTTGATCAAGACGCGGCTGACAAAGAATAAAAGGGACAACGAAACTGTACTACATGCATGCTTGATCAGTCTGACTCTCACTCGTACTCGATCGACCGACACAGTTAATCGTCCGCACAAAGGACGCAGCTCGGCCATCGTTGCTGTGAAACGTTCGTTAAACCAATCCTTAATTAAACCGCATTCACACATTTGCGTCTCTCTCTTTTTTGTCTTGCAACAACAAGGTGGTTAAAGTTTGGTGAAACGAACCTGTGACCTGCATCGAGCGTGACGTAAATAGTCTAGAAAGGAAGTCTGGTAAAACGCAGTGTAAAGATAACGAATTGCTACTGTCCGCTTTTCGCAAATATACGTCAATTGTATGCATTCTGAGAATTTCATCTAAATCACAATTATTTCTTCAATCATCAATTATTTGCAACTTCATTTTCAGTTCGTCCGTATTTCATATTTATTTATTAATCGCAACAAATATATAGAAATATTCATATAATAGTAACAAGAAATATATTTGAGATGTTTCTCCCGAAAGAAATAGTGTGAAACTGCGACCCGATTCCGAAATTGTTTTAATCGCTGAGAATGTCCCCTTAATACAATTACATAAATATTGATATATAACCTTGGTTCGAATAAATCGGTCGATTTGTATAAAAACTTGCAGACCAGTGATAATAATTAATTCGCCGAGAATGTCCTCTTAATACAATTACATAAATATTGATAATATAACTTCGGTTCGAATAAATCGGTCGATTTGCATAAAGATTTGTAGTCCAGTGACAATAATTTATGTAAACGATGCCGATTCCGTTCAGCGTTCTATCCCCAAGTCCCCCTTCCTTTGTGCGACATTCTGATTTTTGAAAAATCAGTATAGCTTGCACGCTTGCATCTCACGCTCGTTCAGAAGAAAAATATGTAGGTCTGTTGGTTAGCATTTGCAGGCTGCTCGCACGGTTCACCGTTCACTGGCCGGTGATTGTTGATATCATGGAAACTAATGCGCCGCAAAATCGTACAAACTCGAAATCAACGTTCGTATTCCTGCATAGCGATTTGTAAACACTCGAATGACCCGCATTCTGCAGCCAGCCGAGCAAGAGCAATGACTGCGGTGCCTAAACGTAGCTGCAGACAGAACGCCTAAAATAAACTAGGCTTGAAACTTCGAACATACACGCCTCATTGTCGAAAACAGTATACAAGATTTTATTAATTTCAATCGACAATCGAAAAGCTGAAAAAATGTCTTGAATTCCAAAATTCATTAAAATGGATTTAACGGTGACTAAAAATTCATTTATTTCTAATTTTATTTGCCTTTCGTATTTTTTTAGTAATAAACAGCTTGACGTTAATTACAATTAATATTTTTTCACTTTTATGCACAGGGTGAAACACGAATCGTGATCAGTAGGGATTACTCTGTTATTCGCAGTCCAATTTGAAATGTTTTTATCAGATATAGCATAGTTTCGAGAGAGCTTTCACGCGATTATAGCAAAGTTTTTGTCGACCCTTATTTTGCAAGCTCACCTTCAATTTTTTGCAAATATACCTATAATTCTTTTAGGCCTATCTGTTAAAGAATTTCAAGACAATAAGGAAATTTTTTAAAAATTGTTTTTCTTATTTTTTTCTAGAAAACATTTGCTATAATTATTAATTATTAATTAATTTACTATAAGATAAAGGTACCAGTTACCGTGCCCCATCCGTTTGCCAGACACAAACCAAACTTTCTAGAAATTAATAAAAATACCATGAAGTACCTGGTATTACTTTACTTTTAAAAATAAAATTGATGTTTCCCCTGCGTATATAAATCAAAAGTATTACAATAACTTTTGTTTAATTATTTAAAATTAATTAAAATTAGCGTGGTTCACCCTGTAAAAAACTTCGCACGTACCGACGGTGCTCGGTCGGTACTCAAGTTAAAAGGCATCCTTCTACGTAGCGCCATCTACGTAGTAAAAGTTGGCGCACGTGAAGCCGTACACCGCCATTGATTAAACCTGTCAGAGAATCAGCTGATCGGCTATTCACGTACGTGAGATCAGCTGAGCAGAATCATGGACGCGCTGAAGGGAGAAGATTTTGAGATACCTCCAGTGAAATACGAATGTAAGTAATTACATGGTACCGCGAAGTAAAATGTTGCATCGTGATTGGAAAAAGGAGGCTAGTATTATGTTAGATTATAATAATCGGCAGCCGGCGCGCCACTGTACCGGCCTCCATTTTGCTACACGTGTGACTGTATTTAGCATCCAAACCCCTTGAGCATTGCATTTATAATCAATTCTACCAACAAATGACAAATCTATACGAACACGAATATTTCATTTTTAGATCTGGACCACACCGCAGATGTACAGTAAGTACGAGGCTCGAAATAATCATGGAGTGAACAGGTGACCGCCGGTAGCTTTTGGAGGTTACTCGCATCGATAACCTAAAATATAAGACGCGAAATGAGCGTCGTCCTAATAAATTAATGCTTCTCGGTAAATCGCGTCGGTATAATTAATTACAAATTCATAATGATCGTACTGCACCGTAGGTTGCACGCGTGGGGCGATACACTGCAAGAGGCTTTCGAGCAATGCGCGGTGGCCATGTTTGGGTACATGACGGATTTAGAGCGGGTTCAAATGACCCAGCTGCATCACATCGAGGCGGAAGGACACGATCTGGAGAGCCTTCTTTTCCATTTTCTCGACGAGCTGTTGTTCATGTTCAGCGCGGAACCATTTATCGTAGCGAAGGTACATTTAATTTCACGAGCGTTGAGTAACACCATCTCTCAGATGTTACACCTCTTGAGAGACACGTGTTTCGCACACGTGTTGATCTGTCTAGTTCACAAGCAGTCGTGTTTCCCGTTGCATCCGATCGTCTTTAACACGGCGAACGTCTCGTAAGAATAGCGATGGTTTATGTCGGCAGAAAGTCAAGATCACGAGTTACGACCGAGAAAATTTCAAGATCACCGCGACGGCTTTGGGGGAGGAATTCACCATCGGTAAGCACTCACAGAACGCCGAGGTCAAAGCCATAACTTACTCTGCGATGCAGATACTCGACCGGCCCGAAACGGAACAGCCCCAAGTTTTCGTTATCGTGGATATATAATCGTGCGGGCCCAAATGGCGTCCCGTTTAATCCCTAACCGCGCCCTTAGACTTTGACTCGGACCGAGCAGAGGTGGGGATGACCGCGTGGATGCAAGCGTAAGAAAGTGGAGAGTGGAGAGGGTATGCTTCCCTTGCGTGCTCGGGGCACGGTTCTTTTGTAGTTGCATAGGGTTCAAATAAATACGTTACGAAGAAAACACCGGGCTCCCTTCTTGGCGACCTATTTCAGGTTCGTGCCACGGAGCCCGGGAGCCTTGCAACTATCGAAATTCTCTTTTAAATCACAGACCTATGCGACAGCAATTTATCAACGTACCTTGTATTAACATTGTACTTTTATTTAGACTCTGAATTCATATACTATAAACCTGTATATATGTACCTGACATGTACGTGCATATTGTATATTTTTGTAACTGTACAATAAAAGATTGCGATTTTTTACATTTTCGTTAATAAAAACAACGGTGAACCAGCTATCAGCTTGTTCCAATGAAAATTTCAACGCTGGTAATCATTAATGTATAAATTGTATCAATTGATGTGGAAAACGCTCGCGCGCGCTTCGGAATGAAAAGAAAAATTAGGCCACAACGTGAACACGTGCGAAGTGTACGGCCCTGCATCGAGCACCCCTCCATCGTGAAGGAAGCGACGACCGCCCGCTCAGTTTCGGGCAAGAAACGACAGGCATCGGGATCCTCCCAATCTTCGGAAGTGTGCGTGATCGAGGAAAAACAGAATCGAACGGTTACGAGAATTACATAATCCGAGAGTGTGCATTTGTAATCGGTTTACAATTCGCCCCCTTTCTTACGTCGATAAGGCCCACGTTAAAGGGACTCACTGGCAACATCAGGCTCGGACGTTGATTCAGAAAAGCTTACACCCCTGGCCACGCAGTGGACCGACACGGTATCAATTCCTCGAGCATAACATCCGAAAAACATCGCGGGATGTCGTGAAACGTGATAACTGGACCGCCGAATGCGATCGCGTCGCGTGAAAGTCGTCGCATAGGGATTTTTCACCTATACGTCTCGGAGCTTGCGTGGCAGTTTCGTGGAAAGCTACAAGAACATTTTTTGGCGGAAAACATCGTCGAACGTCTTCGTGAAACGGTCGATGGAGACGTTGTTCATCTCGCAGCCGTACAATTCGTAAAAATTCGGGAAAAGTAACATCTAACCCTAAGGCGTGCGTAAACAAACGTGCGTCGTGAAAGTAGAGAAAAGAGTTCCGTGGATAAGCGGAGAAAGTGTTTAAAATACAAAAGTTCGAGGAATCTCGGGTGGTGAGAACGATTGAAAGGTGAGACAGATCTGGTCTAGGAACATTTCGGATATATCGGTGATAGCTGGCGGCGCGGTGGTTACAGAGAAAAGCGAAGTGACGGTTTTGGCGCGCGTACACGACTCTTGCCAGCGACCGGCAGATGGCCGGTGCCGCGCCGGTACGTTATACGCGCGCGTCCACGAACACACCTACACAGAAACGTTCGCCTAAGCACGTACTACCACCGACGTATTCTTGAACGTGAAAAGAGTCGGTGGTGGAAGGCCACTACCACCGTGAAAACCGTTGTGTGGCTGTTTGTGAGCGCAGTAGAGCGCACGGACACGCGGTTCGGTGTTACTACTACCGGCACAAGCGGGTCTATCTGCCTCGTAGCCCGAGCCAGTTGCCAGCGCGCCAGCCAGAGCCCCGTCCATCCAATCGCCCAGCTCACGAGCCGGCCTCGTGTGCGCGCGCGACACCCCGGACAGAAAAGGTTCGTTTTCCTCGCCGGTGACTCGACCGATCATGTCAAGGCGGGGCTTATCGTGAACACTAGAACCTCTACATTCCCTGGAACCAGAAAACACATCGATCGGTTCAACGGCTTGGCCCCTGTACACGATTATTTCGGGCCCCGAGTTCTGCCTTTCGGCTCTGTCGTTCCTATTGTCGAGATCTCTCGGCCCCGCAGAAAATGGACACCGCACCAGTGCGGTAGAAAGACAAAGTGAAACAGAGAGATATCTATAGGAAAGAAAGAGACTCGCCGCACACTTGCACACCAGGGGAAAGGGGGAGAGAGAAAGAAATAAAGGCCACGACGAACCACGGCGGGTATAATCCCAAGAAGGAAAAACGTGACAGGGCGAGGGAGTAAATCGTATGTAACAGTGTGTATGATATATCCAGGTGAATAAAACCAAGAGAAACATTTGGTGTAACATTGGCCTCGGAAGGACCGGGTCGACTCTACTCGTACAAGCCACGTTTTATCCTGTCATCGACAAAGCTCAGTGAAAATCGAATCTAGAAGCATCGACGACCGGTCACGGCCGCAACAGCGACGTATTCGATATCGAGGAGGCAAGGATATGCCTCGCTCGTCGGTGCTGTGACACGCGCCGCACCGTGTGCTGGCTGAACCTCCCGGAAGAGAGCGTTGAGCCTCCGTCTCAAAATACTGTGCGGTTTTGTATCGCACGCTCGAGCAGCCAAGTAAGTGAATCGAAACACACACGGTCTCTCCCGTTACTTTCTTACAAAATTGTATATCCGTGAAGATTTTTCGATAATGCTGTAACCGGGTAGGTCCCCTTATTCGAATCTGTGTGTGTACTGGGCCCCCGAGCGTTTCTTCGCAGCGGTTGGTATACGCGCGCGCGGGGCCGTGTACTTTTTCACGATCGTGGAAAAGTTGTATGGTTATTGGAGCGCGCCTAGAATAGAGAGAAAAAAAGGGGAACCGTTATTTCGAGCGCATGTTCGGCGATCAATCGCGAAAACGTTGAGATTCTACGTTTCCTCATGACCGTGCCGGTAGCACGCCTAACTAGGGATACTCTAGTCTCGGCTTGGCTCTTTAAACGGCTCTGCGCATCGCGTGCGAATCCTACGGTTGATTCGTGTGTGAGTGTCTTGCTGCGGAGACTGGTCGCGTTGTATATGTATGTGTGTGCGACGAGCATAATCGCGCTCCCTCGTTTGTCCGTTCGCTAGCTCGCTCGCTCGTTCGTTCGTTCGTCCGTTCTCGTATGCATGGCCGCTTCAGTGCGTACCGTGTGGATTTCGCGAGTACGCATAACCGCGCTCGGTGGTACGGTCACCTATACAGTTTGTTATTTATCCGCGACCGGGAACGACGCTCGTTTGCACGACATTCGCCAACAGACAGGAATAAAAAAAAAGAAAACGAACAACGCCGACCCATGAGCCTGCGATCGACGTTAACAGCTGATCGCGGTCACTATGTATGTGTGAGAGTCCACGGTATATCTTGATGTACCCGCTGTTTTACACACTTCGCTTCTCTATGATAAGAGAAAGGGGCCGATCTGGGTCTCGTCGATAGAGACCTCGCGCCGCGACCTGTGTGCGGTTTCTACGAGCGGAAAAAGAAAAAGGGGGACAGTAAAGGTTCGTCGGGTAACATCTGGGGCCTGAAGCCCCGTGCACAACAGAGTTTACTCGTATGAAATTCACCCGAGACGTTCCGCTCACTTTTCAGATCTCGATCAACTGGAAAAAGCTGCGTGTTTGTTGAAATTTTCTGCCGAGATTTCGCGTTTTAAAGAGCACGACTGCCAGCAATCAATGCCACCGCTAGTTTTCCCCGTTCAACGCCTGCCTACTCGCCGAGAGTTACCACTAGTCGAGTTTTATCTTCCAGATAACATCCTACCAATCAATGCCTCCGCATCGTGCATTGCTCCCAACCTTCGAATGCGCTTTACCGTGCTATTGGCCCCTACGAACACGTCGAATACGTTGACCGTGTGTACCCGACCAAACACGCGAAAAACCAGACAACCACGCAGCTCCACCGGGAGTACCTACATAGTTCGCTTCTAAAACTGCTTACAACGCAAGGCTGCTGCTCGCCGTAACACGACGATCCTGCAGCGTGCCTCTTTAAACCACACCCGGAACGCTGCCTCGTGCTCCCGAGACGCTTGCTCTTTTTTTCGAAAAATTCTCCACCGCACCGTGGGTCCGCTCAGGCGCGTAACCAGTCTTCCGAAAACGGGGCCCCGAGGATAACGCGTTCCCTCACTTTTTTTTCACGCGGACACTCTTCGCAGGCACTAGGAAATCCTTCCAGAAATTAGAAATTGCCATGTCTTTGAACTCTCTTTCCCATGAACCGTATCTTTCGCTTATATTACCGGCTTGCTCGTGCTTGTCCATTATCTGTTAAGTCTAAGCCTTTACTACCTTTGCTTAACGAGCAGCACAATTGACACAACTTTCACCAACTTTATATATTCAGAAGTTAATATAATTCGAATGATTTTTTTAGAATTATGTAATACAGCCGGCTGTGCTTTTCATTCAATATTTTTATTACGTACAGTTGCAAGTACGCGTATCCGAGGACCGTGGAAAAATTATACCGCAATTTTCACCAGATGTTCGTTTCTTGCGGCGTCGTCACTTTGCCGCTTGTTCTACAACTTCCGGCTCGTTCTTACGGGAACCCATTATTCTTGTATGCCATGAGCTTTCGACTGGTCTTTGTATTTTATTGTTTATCGGTAGACAAAAATAAGCATGGTGAAAATCATTAGAAGAATTTAAAAATACATATTCAGAAGGAAAATCAATTTCTATTTCACTCCAGTTTGTCGCAAGTCCAGTTAATTACTAAATTAGCAAATCGCAATGTATGCATACAGAAAGACGAGTTTTGTGTTATTCGAACTTTATTCGTTTAATGCGTGCGTATCGCGTCGATCGCGTAACGATTACGTACACGTTTTCCCATCGTTCATTTGAATATTAAAGTTTGTCACACTCCTTCCTGGAGACACACGTGAAGTTCTTTGGAATTCAAGTTCTATTATTAGGTTCCACCAATGTTATTTGATTCGAGAACAGAAAGGTTCTTCCCAGTGCTGTCTGTTCTTTTGATATGCATCGAAAAAGTCGCTTCTCCTTAAATGTGCCATCACGATCGAATAAAATTCACTCGCGAATGGCTAGCGTTCAGAAAAAGCCAAGAATGAAGGGACGAGGATTGATAGAAACTTTATTCTGATCTGCACGCCTGTCTGTCAATATTTCTTATGTATTTATAAATGGTGTTTTTGATAGATCGTATTGTTGACAAGGTTATCAAGGTACTAGTTTATTGGTAAATGTTATTTACTTGAATTTTCTGCTTTGCGTCGTTGGAATTTCGTTAAACAAATCACTTGCGGCGTTCTGTGGAAAACTATGAAACACCTATTGCCGGTGTTACGAAGTGAAATCAAAATCTGTGGCTGGAGGAACGCTGCACATTCGTTAACCTTTTTCGGGCGATACGGCAATGTGCACGTTTTCGGGAAACGTTTGACAATTGATTAAAAGCGAAGACTGTTACTGTTATTTCTTCATTAGTTCAATTAGTATTTATTTTACGATGCTTTGGATAAATAATTAGATAATTATTCGATGAAGAATTACTTTACTATAAATGAAATTATAGCGTAAGATTATTTTTCCATAATCTTACCTCTACATGTGTTCTCATAATTGTTATAGATTCTTGTAAACTACAAAAATGCCTCGAGTAAGGAGACAAGTGGTCTTGGAAGATCCTGCCAGACCTGTTACACCAGATATGGTAGAAACCAAATTAAGTACGTGCAAATTATAAGGTAGTTCATATTTATGTTCCAGCGTGCTTAAATATCTAAATGCGTAACTGTTGCTTTCAGTAAAAACAGAATTTTTGGACGATGGCACATTGGATGAAGTGCAAGCACAAAAGGTGGCTGAAGAGACGCCGAGCCCTCATCTTCAAGACCATCAATATGGACAAACACCTTGTTATCAAGTAACGAGGAAACCTACACAACCGCCACCTCGAACTGAGGTAGATAACACTGCATTTTTAACAAGAAAATATTTCTGCGTACAAGAACTCTACTATTGAGACTATAACCGATATCTAGACTGCGGATTTTCATGCAAAATAAAAATTATGCTTTATGCAATTTTGCTATAAATGCATAAAGATCCGTAATCTATTGATATCCAATGGATTGTTTTTAGTACGTTAAAACTTTTAGATACTGCAAGATTTTCTAATTATCCGTGACTTTGCAGCAAATTTCAGTTCAGGCAGTGAAACGAAGACTGAATTTGGAAATGGGAACAACAGGTCCCAGCCAATCTGCTTTTAAAACTCCTAGAGGTAAACGTAGGAGATCTGGATCGAGTTCTATAGCTGGCCACACACCTACCAAAAGTAAGTATTATTTCTCCTGCATCGTGATACATTGTTGTTTGTTTCTCTCAGTGAAAAGAAATGCTGATTTTCTTTTTTACAGGTAAAACAGTAGAAAGGACACGATACGATACATCTTTGAGCTTACTTACAAAAAAATTCATACACTTAGTAGAGAGCAGTCAGGACGGTGTTGTAGATTTGAACGTAGCATCTGAAAAATTGGAAGTACAGAAACGTCGTATATACGACATTACAAACGTGCTGGAAGGCATTGGAATTCTGGAGAAAAAAAGTAAAAACAATATACAATGGAAGTACGTTGTAACTTTTACACTTTAAAATAATTATACATGAAACACAATCGAGATATGTACAATCGAGAATCAAACGTAATCGATACGTGTTACAGAGGCGGTCAGTTGCCAAATGATAGGAACGATATTGCTGATCTCAGACGAGAAGTGGCGGATTTAGAAGCTAAGGAAAATACTTTGGATCGACTGATTCATGGTGCAGACAAAAATCTTAGGGAGCTCTGCGCGGACAGACAATACGCTTATGTAACGTATCATGATTTACGTTCTGTTCCAATGTACAAAGACCAGGCTATCATGGCGGTGAAGGCGCCGCCAGAAGCTACTCTTCATGTTCCACAACCTATCAATAATCTTGGTCAGCAAAAGGTAAATTGTCTGTTTCATTTGTTATGCAAGAGTTAATCATTGTATCGATCATACCCTTTACGTATTCTTACAGCTTCAAATGCACATGAGGTCATCTCATGGCGAAATAGAGGTGTTCCTCTGTCCTGATGACCCTTCAATGAAATCGTCACCCAATCCGGGATACACGACGACGCAATCTGTGCCTTCGTCAAAAGAATCCGACATACCTTATCTGCCTCCCGAACTGTTGGCCAATGGAGGGAGTGGTGTCCGGGTAGAACCAGTACCTTCTGTCGAAAGTTCGTTGAATACTCGTTTGTGCACTCCGACTGCATCTACGAGGGACGCACTGTTATGTGAATCCGATGATTATGGACCAATGGGAGGAGGCAAGTTCCAATTGCAAACAGAGGATCAAATTAGCACTTCAGGTAGGACCGCGTGGATTTTTTTAAATTATAACTAATCCGGATTTTGAACTATTTCTCTGTTCTACTTTATTCTTTTAATTGAAGTTGAAAGAAAGTTTGAGAAAATATCGCATCTTCGTAGCATATCAATTTTAATTTTTTTTTTTTCTTTTCGATTATATATCAAGAGTATTATTTATTATTTGTTTAGATTCTAATAGTTTAAGCTAGTATGTATGCTATTTTTCTTTGCATGTACGCTTTTGTACATACCGCTGCGCGCTTTGTTGCAAATGCCGGGCACAATGTTATTAATTCGCAATAAGGTGAACACAAATCTTTCAGTTATAATTGTAAGCATAAACAAAATCTCATAGAGTTGTGTATTTCGGTTACAAGAGCTTACGAGTTTGTTTTCACCTTCTCGTTTTTGTTTAACATTTTTATTGTTACTAATTTATAGTATGCCGATAATTTTAACAGCGCTTGAAATTTTATGTTTTCCCTTATTTTCACAATACCTTTCCAAGCTTCAGCTTCAACTGCAACTTTTACAACGCTTTCCGTTAACCTGCTTGTATTTCTACACTTTTTTTTCTCTTTGTTGTCTTTTTTTATTTTTTAATAAATCATGTGTGCACTGTAACATATCTCCTAGTACTTCCAAAATATCTTCAAAACGCAAAAGATAAAACGTTTCTTTCTTGCACAAGTGAAATAGAAATATTTTCACAAGCTTGAGAGAGTCGTGCCTGCTGCATGCCAACAAGATAAAACAATCTTTTCGAAAGAAAGATAGTAAGAGTCAATTTCCACCGCTGTTTCACGATATTATTGACTCGAACTACCTTTCTCTGAATGTCCTCTGCCTTTACAACAATGGAGGATAGCCGTACCCTGATGGAGCTCTGACTGTGACTTGTGTGTTACATCAATTAAAATCACATCACAGGCAAAGTTCTAGTTAGGTGACGGTTTCAAACAACAAAGCTCGTATAGCGTGAAGGTACGTTTTCAGGACAAAACGATTAAAGGACTGTTTAGTTTGCCACAGCCTCCGGCCGGCACCAATGCTTAAGGATAGGGCGCCCGGGATCTCCGGCGCCGGGCGCCCTATCCTTAAGCATTGGTGCCGGCCGGAGGCTGTGGCAAACTAACTAGACCCTAATTGGTTTCTACTCTTTTCTTTTACCGATACTATAGCAAGAAAAGTTGCAGATGATGTGGTCTTTTGTAGTCCTGGTCTGAGTTAGGTCTTGGTTAGGTTCTTCAGTTGTTCAGAACGATGACCTTGACTTATCTAAAGCTCATTAAAATCGGAAAGGGGGAGGAAGGCGACCCTATAGATTTACAAGTAAAGTTTTCCGTGATTACCTCGTAAACTAAAGCCGACCGCCAAAAACTTTAAAGGGGAATGTTGTTCAGAATGACCTTGACAACATACATAAAACTGAGAGGACCCACATCATCGGCAACTTTACCCAACAGGCGCATTGCATCTTCTGTAGATTACCATACTCTTTACCTTCCGCGCAAGACTACATCTTGGATTTTGATTTTCAACATCACAAGAATGCTTCCCTAACAAAATAACCTAGCAATCTAATCAGCTGGTAGATATCTATTCACCTGTACAATTTAAACGATGACACATCGTTTATACATTGATATACACGTTGTACAGTCCACGCGTATGATTATTCTAAGATCGTGCTAGTTGAAATATTCGAGATTTTCATCGTATTTTCTTATACTCTTGATTAACTTGGAGTACAAGACGTAGACGGAGTCTGAGAGCAAGGGTGAATGTAAATTGGACAAGCCCCATTTTCTTTCTGTCTTTTGTTACAGATTTAAATCTTCTCGATTTCGGAGAACACCTGCTGTCCCTGGAACCACCTCTTTCAGAAAACGACTATTCATTCTCGTTAGGCACGGAGGAAGGGCTTTCGGATCTTTTTGATTTCAAGTTTTAGAGATATCATCCTCACTATCGTCACCGTTGACAGTACATTCGCCTATTTAGGCTACCACTCTGAGTTAACCTGTCTAGTATTCAAGTGGCTAGAAATAATTTCGATGATTCGTGTAATTGGCGCTTTCACGAATCGTAATTGGCGATTTTCAGTTGCTCGTTATTCATTCTATATTTTTTCTTTTTCTTTTGGTTTCTAATAACGAGAATCGTGTCGAACATTGCGTAGACGTGGTCTTGGACTTGTTGTTCGTTAGCATGATAAAGAGAAAAAGGAGGTTCATATCGATCTCGTATATGAACAGAACAAACACATACAAATCAAATCAGCAACAAATGAAAAATCGCTACGAGCCGGCTTAGTGAAATGATTCTGCGTGTTATGTTCTGTTTCGGAAAGACGCGAATGTGTAAATACGGAGTATAGATAGGACTTTATGATTTCGAACGATTCGCGTAACGATGTAATACCGAATAGTATTTTGTCGAGGATGTCTCGCGTCGAGGCGTTTTTAATCGCGGATTCGTTGAGCGAACGGATACGGTTGAGAAGAAAAAGGGGTCATCCACAGCCCGCGAGGTATCGTGTCAGTCGCTTTCCCTTTGTATTTTATTTTATTTTCTTTTTTCCTTTTCGTCGAAGAGTTTGACCACTGTGGTCAGGTGGAAAGGTACGGTACCGCGAGAAGCAGAGGATAAAACATATCACACGGAACTGTGGACGCGGTACTCTCGAGTACTTCCTGCTTGATATGGTCGTGGCCGATATTGAGTTCTCTTGGATAATTTGTAAAACTGTCTGGCGAAGCGAAGCCGTTTTTCTGTGCAATGTGTAATAATATTGTAAATGAAGTAAGAGATAAAAGCAAAAGAGAGAGAGAGAGAGAAAGAGCAAGTGAGAAAGTGAGAGAGAAAGAATGAGAGAGAGAGAGAAAAAAAGAGAGAGAAAGAGAGACCACATATTCGGAATTTCAAAGAGAAGAGAGACTGGACTCGTGTGTCGAGGGGAAAACTGCGAACGGTTTTCTTTCGTCGTTAATATCGAATTGTAAAAAAGAGGACGATGAAGAAGAAAAAGAGAAAACAGGAAACGAAGAAATTCATTCAACCAGTAGTACACACGGAAAAATCATTCATCAAAAAAAGTCCCTCCTAGTGTAATGTTTCTATCGACGTGATAATTATGACGAAGAACGCATGAGAATAGGGAGAGTCTTAGTTTCTGGACGGATCGGTCCTCTGTCTTATCACCGGGACTGAATTCTTTTTTCTAAATCGTGTTTAAGACGCGAGACCGACGTCCGGAAAGCAAAATACGCATTAATAAATTTATTAAACAGCGGCCGATGCATAGTAGGCTTATCGATTCCTTGTTTATAACGAAGGAAGGAGGAAAAAGAGGAGGTGGGAGAGAGAGGGAGTGCACGTGGAGGAAAATGCAAAAAAGTAACGGCAAGATGGCGTAGTTTTTATTCTGTATACTTTTGTAATTTGTCGAGTTTTCCGGTAGGGAGGGATTTGCGCGGCTCGACAATATGCACGGCGTAATGATTGATAAATTCATCCGGGTGGACGCGGATGACGAGGTTAATCAATATTTTGGCAGGACATCGTCTTACACCGATCCTATTGTGACAGTTTCACTGCACATCGCGTTGATGAAACATTTTTGGTGTCGTCGCGAAACACGGGAACGAACTCGATCGTTCGAGACAATGAACGAAACGAAAGGGAGAAAGAAACGATCTTAGACTGTATGGTCGCATGTAAACGCATATTTAATTCTAATTGTAACGATCAACGTCTAAGATTCATTCAGGATACAGTACTATTCTGGACCTGACTTAAGAGGCTTCCCAACAGAGAATTTCCACGTCGGTGCAGCTTCATTCCAATTGCATGAGAAACGGCCCGAATGATTGATTGTCTTGATTAGCGGAGGCGAATTAAATATTGTTCAGTGTTCCTGGAAGGGATCGAGGTTGCACTGGGTGGAAATTGTCTTGACTGGAAGTCTCTTAAAGGATGTACCCTAACGTACAACTTAGTGTACGTCCAAAGCCATAGTGCCTACACAATAATGATCACACCCTTCTGCAACTGTAAATAATACAAATATATATATATATAATGTGCATATATATATATATATATAGTTCTATATATATATATATATGTATACAAGTAAGGACGTGACGACCCCTATGAGAAAGAGAGAGAGAGTGAGAGAAATTGAGCGCGAGAGAGAGAGAGAGAGAGAGAAAGGAAAACCAGAGATGCTGCAGACACCTCATTAACGGTTATCACAAGATATCAATTAGTTAGTTTTAATTATAATTAATATTATTATTGAAGCATTACACGAGAAGAATGTTAGTTTATAAATTCACTTATTATGTATGTATGTATATGTAATAAGTACGTACATTTTATAATATCCTGTGAACGTTGTGCAGAATAACGTAGATGCAAATTACTCGTGGCTATCGCACGTGTACCGAGTTAGGAACAATTTTCATTCGCATGAATCATGTGACATGTATATATATATATATATATATATACAACACGTTCGAAGAAGAATGGCGTGCAATTTTCAATAACTGTTCAACTTATTTAACATAGATCTCAACGTGGTTTCTAGATTGTTTTTTTTCTCAAAATTGTGTGTGATTATACTGCACAGTGTTCACATAACGTCTACCTGCAAATGTGAGAGGATTGTGTACTAGTTTCATTTTCGTTTTCAATTACTGGTGGCATCGCACTTTTTTCATACGCATCGTGCAACGAGAGAGGAGAGAGAACAGAATGCGTGGACTATGTGTGTGCATGTAGATGCTTGTGTGCATGTATGTATGTATGTCGATATGTGTGAAGAGAAAGAGAGAAAGAGCGAGCGGTAATGAACGATATTAACGATTGTCGAGTGTTAATGGTCGGTGATACCGGACGCCGGCACACCAGTGAGAAGTTACAATATTTTCTACCTGAATATTTGCAAGGACCTCGCAAAGCCTGATGCGTTAGGGTTTTTAATTATAAATAGTTAATATTCGCACTATGTTGGTGGAGCGAAGCAACACATCAAGCGATGACCATGCAAAGAAAATGAAGTGAAAAAAGGGAAAGCTACGTTTCCCGCCGTATTCAGGCTTCGTGAGATCTTTTTATAATAACTTATCATGATGATGGCAGTCCATCGTTTCGTTTTTAATCCGATATTCGTGAAACCTTCTACCCGCTTCTGGCAGTCTGTCGAATAGCGGTGCTTCTCGTATTTTACACGAAACACACCTGGCGCGTACGAATTTCCTTTTTCGTTCCACGGGGACTTTTATAAAACATTACTTCGAACACGATCGCGCGACAAACAAACAAAAACATCGAACAGTTAAAATTTATTATTTCAGACAGGATAAAAACACGAAGAGCAAACGCGGCGTGTCTTGCGGCGTGCATAATTCCTTGACGAAGAAAAAGTTTAGTTCTGCCGGCGAACACCGCCGTCGAACAACAAACAATTGTTCGCGCGTGTACACACACTTTTCTACGAATATATATATATATATATTTGAGAGACTGTTCAGAACAAATGGTAAAGAGAAAAGGAAAAACTGATTCTGATCGATTGTCTTTAACAAAAGAAACAAATTGAGTGATGTATGTACCAATACGACGAACGAGAATTTTGTCACACTTTACGGGCACAACCCGCCGAATCAGCATCGTAAAAAAGGATGAGAAAGTTACAAAATATAACCTTGTGTAACGTCATAGGGAGATGTGCTGTTTTCAATTTTCCTCGCACCTTTTTTCGTCGACTAGTTTTTTGCGAAATTTGTCGGCGAGCTTCGTCCTCTGCGATTTCGACTGTTTTCGCCCTCGTCCGCCGCTCATTTCACGAACTGAATTTGTCCCACCGTGTCGAATTCACACGGTGATAAGAAATCGATAAAATAACAAGTAAACAGTAACTTTATTTAAATTGATGAGTTAACATTTACATCTTAGGTTATTTTGATATGCATTCTGCATTAAAAAAATGAAAGTCACGGAGTTCCGGACAAATTTACCAACAAATAACTATTTTGCGGATATTCCTGCAATTTGCAATTTTTGTAGACGAATTTTAAGAGAATGGAATCGAATAAAATTTTATTTTCAGTAGCAGTAGCCTTCGCAGGTCGGGAGTAAATAAACATCGTTTTAAATTCTGTCGAATTTGAGACTAGCATTTTTTGAACATTTTCAGAAGCCTACAAATAACAGAACTGAATAATAGAATTGACACGAGGGACGAATGAGGATTAAATCATTCTAGTATACGTATTTAAAAAGTGATTTAAAAATGAGGAAGCTCGTCGACAAGTTCAGCCCGTTTTTTCAATTGCAATGATTCGAAAATTGCTTTAGGTTTAATCAAGTATCGTTCATTTGATTTTAAATTGTTCTTTTGTACCGTTGTCGTTAATGTGGAAAGAGTTTCTAAATATATCAGAACATTTTCATACTTTGTTTCAAAAGAGAAGAGTTTTCCCGCTTGTACGGAAATCTCGATTTGAACGAACGCACATTCGTTGAACAGACTGCGCATGCGCGAGATTTACTCGCGGTCGTTTATATTCGCGCTACCGTCAAGTTTCTGCCTGTCATTTTTAGTTGCAATGATTTGAGAATTGCTTTAGGTTTAATCAGGTTTGTTTCATTTGATTTTAAATCGTTCTTTTGTACTTACCATCGTCGTTAATGGAAAGAATTTGTAAATATATCCTAACATTTTCGTATTTTGTTTCAAAATATATCTCGATTTGAACGAGCGCACACTCATCGAACAGACTACGCATGCGTGAGATTTATTCGCGGCCATTTGTATTCGCGCTATCGTCAAGTTTCTGCCTGACATTTTAGTTGTGACGATTCGAGAATTACTTTAGGTTTAATCAGGTTCGTTTCATTTGATTTTAAATCGTTCTTTTGTACTTACCATCGTCGTTAATGGAAAGAATTTTTAAATGTACCAGAACATTTTCGTATTTTGTTTCAAAATATATCTCGATTTGAACGAGCGCACACTCATCGAACAGATTGCGCATGCGCGAGATTTACTCGCGGCCATTTATATTCGCGCTATCGTCGACCGCCTGCCATTCGCGCGTCAGCAGTAGAGTGCAGAACGTCGTTTGCTTTAACAATTTATTGTTTGATATATTGCATCGCTATTCTACATCTAAATTAGTAAGAACCGTATGAATCTTACTCATCAGTGCAATTATAAACCACAAGTTAAGATCAATTCAGAACTGTGAGAAATGTATTAAACTTTGATAAAATGCGATATAATGATATTAGAACTTCAAACATGTTTAGTAATTTCGATATTTATGTAACACTTGAAAGTGTGTGCGTTTAGTTTTTAAACTAAATTCAAATCGAATTGAATTTTTGTCCGTACAAGCTAGGTAATATCGTGAACTGAAAATCTCTAGGTAGACCATTATATTTATTACTAGCATGCAGTGTCGATAAGCGTGGATCAGCCTTTACTCCGAACATATAGGACGGAGCCAGAGACGCCACTTTTAAAGTTGTTCAGTGGAAATCAATTGTTTTCGCGTTGGCGCGAATTATTAAGTAATTTTCCGAAATTTCGACCGTATTTAAAACTGACGACTGAAAGAGCATCAGTCAAAATAAGCAGTTCAAAGGACACGGCCATGCCACCGAAGTGTAAATTTCAAGAAGGTACGCATTTCTTTTTGAATTTTTCGTATTTCATAATTCACAACGTTACGTCCAATTTAATTAATTGCTAATCATTATTTTCGTTCTATTCGTGTTCATTGCGTAATCCGATTTGTAACGATTGTGTGTGATTATTCTTAGGCGAGAAAGTTCTATGTTTTCATGGGCCATTAATTTATGAAGCAAAATGTCTAAAGTCCTCCATTACTAAGGAAAAACAGATCAAATATTTCATTCATTATGCTGGCTGGAATAAGAAGTGAGTAATCGTTTTATTTCAATGGTTTATCATGGAAATGGAATTGTAAATATTAAATGTTGCACAAATAGTTGGGACGAATGGGTTCCGGAAAGTAGAGTACTCAAGTACAACGACACGAATGTGCAAAGGCAGAAAGAGGTTCAGAGAGCGCATTCGAATCAGCAGTCTATACAGAAAAACAAGAAGGGTAGTACATCTTCTAAAACCCAAGGCCGTAGAAGTGAGGGAGGTCGCGAGAAAGACACCGATAGCAGAGCTAGCACTCCCGTAGCAACAGTTGACAAAGCGGTTAGCAGATTGACTAAAAGCACTACCAGTGCAGTAACACCATCGTCTTCTCACGATTCCACTTCGGATGCTCCACGCAAAAAACGCAGGTGTGTTCTATATTATCGATGCACATGTCTTCTACATTATTAATATACAAAGCTGTGTTCTCTCGAATGGATAATATAAAGCTAATGTGATTTCTTACAGCCGGATGGAGGCATGTGGCGACACCGAAGAATATCTTACCAAGGTAGAAGTTAAAATTAAGATTCCAGAGGAACTGAAGTTTGTACTTATAGACGAATCAGAAGTAATATTGAAACATCATAAATTACCTGCATTACCTGTAAAGAATACAGTCGATAAGGTTTTAGACGATTACGTAGAATCAAAGTCTGCGGGAAAGAATGATTCTGCTAGGTAGATATACATATAATAATTGAATGGTACAGATATTATTGGAACTGAAGTAATTTATCATTTCCAGGGAAAGCATACTAGAAATAACTAAAGGTATTCGCGAGTACTTCAATATATCCTTAGGTTTGCAATTACTATACAAATGGGAACGTCCACAGTTTATTCAAATAATGAACGACAATCCTGAAACACTGCCCAGCCAATTATACGGCGCCTTCCATTTATTAAGGCTATTCGGTATTATATTCTTTATTCAATATGAAAAGTACAATATTTGTTTAAGGTAGTGAAAGATTTTATGCAATCGTTTATCATTATTTTTACAGTAAGGTTGGGAGGAATGTTATCATATACCACATTGGACGAAAGAAGCATACAACTGTTGTTATCCCATTTTCACGATTTTTTACAATATTTACAGAAAAATAATACCGAGCTATTTAATCTCCAACAAGATTACGCAGATTCACCGCCAGATTATCACAGAAAATATGCTTAAGTTAGTATCAATTAATGTACAAATTTCATTCAAACGACACTATTACTTTTTGTCTCGTCTATTACGCATGGCAGCTAGTTTTCTCTTCTACTAAGATACCTGCATAGACACTGTCATGCCAATTAACTCGTTATAAAAAATAATTATATGTTTCATATATTTTTTCGAATTGTAAACTAACTTTTTCAGTTTATCATCTGTACAGACAAAAAATATTAAACTAACTAGTACATATTCTATCTTCGATTAATATGTATCACTAGCATCTCTCTCTTTTATTTATTGTACATACTATGTATTACAATATCGTTACTTAATTACAATTTTATACATACTCGAAGAGATCGATTGAGACAAAAATATACGGTTTCTTTTAATTATTACCATTCTCCACGTATTTTTATTTGAACAACATTTTTCAAATAGATCGAAGTACGTCATTGTTAATAAAAATGAGACAAAATGGGTTGTGAATAAAAATTGTATATACTATAAAATAGAAGAATTCGGAAAACCTTTATATTATATTAAATTATCAGTGGACTCGATGTTAAATAAAACGGTATACAGTGCGTTAGGTTGTATTTATATTATTTTATGATGCAATTATAAAAAATATATATTTCTTTTCTTAAAAATTATTTTCTCGGAAGTACTGTTTCGATCTTTGTGCATTTACGAAAATTTTCAAAAACTGCTAGAATATTTTTATTCATTTCTAGAAATCTCTTTTCGAAAATACGTCTAGAAAAATTGCATAAATATCCGCAGTCTTGTCCGAAATAAATTGTTCGAAATTTTGATAATCCTTTTATTTACATAGGACCGGCAGTCGATAACAGCACACGTATAGAGTGACACGAGCCTAGAAGATGTATGTATATACATATGTATATACAGTTAACTGCGTACACAAACGTATCGTCTAGTCTACAAACATCGGGTCAGTCAGTCAGTGGCAAGAAAAAATGGCGGATGTCGAGTTGAACGTCGACAACCTGATACAAAGATTGTTGGAAGGTACGTGATAAAAAATGGGAGGCTCGGTGGGACGAAAGTGTAAAATTGTTCCCGAGATTCCCGTCTTCGATTTGGTGTACAGTTAATGGAAAGGTTTTCCAAAGTATCCGGCGAAAATTGGCTCGATCCGATGTCGCGCCGCGTACATCGAGCATATACGTTTCTTTTCTAACCGAACGAAGATTAAAATCAATCTATTTGTTTCGCGACATTCGATATCGGTAATTTTTTTTACAAAGTCCGTAAATGGTTTCTCTTGATTGCCCGTCGGAACGCTTAATTTGCCCGCGGTCCTGTAGATCGACGGAAAGAGAAGAAACAAAGAAAAAAAGAAAGATATCGATCTCCTAATGTTACAGTCTTCGTTAACTCCTTGTATTTCCAGACATCCGCGCGGATTCTACTCCTCCTGTACTTATTCTTTATTTTCTGAAAGCCAAAACTGTTTCTTTCTGTTCTATCTCTGTTACTCATGCTACGTGTCGGAACTCTGCGCGGTAAAGTTTACAACACGCAGAAAGACCAGGTTCAGAAGAAAGCCAAGCTAAAAGATATTTTCTCGTCGGATTTCGTTGGTACGCAACAAGGAAACAAACATCACGTAGCTCTGTTCAACGTTCTTTAGTTGCGTCTCTTTATCTGCCTCTCGACGTCATGCGTGATCGCTCATCATATGCTTATGATTTACAACGCAAAGTCAGAGTAGAAGCTAGCTATAGTATTGTGGCATCCGCAATGTCAGTTCCACACCAAGATATCATCTTGTTAGCTTGTTCTTCACGTTCTCACACGTTTTCCTTAGATTGTTCTTTGTATCATCGGCATCTTCGACACACTGCCATCTCGGTTCTCTTCAGATACTACGTATCGCCAGGCTCTGCAAAACAACGTCTGCAATGTCAATGTTTAGCACCGTACTTACATGGAACCAACACTTTAAGCAATAGATTATATTTGTACAGTGGTCGTTTAGAGCGATCCGATTCACACAGAAATAATGGCTTGAATGCAAACAACGTTGCACGTTAATATTCATTTATTGCTCAGTTAGCTTTGTCCACCAGGATGTTAATTGATAATGAACAATGCTTTCTCTTTCATGTTTCATAACGTCGTAATGTCTACTAAGATTGTGTATAGCGTCTTTCGAATAAATCCACCATTTTTATATATGGAGGACACATTATAATTAAATGTGACACGCATAGTGTCTAATAATAACATAACAGGATTTCGAGGAGCAGGCAATCTTCTAAGAGATTATTTTGTTTCCTAGAAGTAGGATGAACAAAAAATTGCTTACTTCTATATTGTTTATCTGTAATGCAACCTTATCAGTTATTCTGGACGTGTTCCCGAATAAAACTGTCTCGCGTTTGATCAAATATAACCATGACGATTTTCTATTTTCTTTCTTTTTATCGTTCGCCCCGTTTCTTTAAATAACTGTAATATTAATAGACAACGTTTCTGATAATGTGCTTGCTTCAGATCTTCCATAGTTTTCGTCGTTCTAGAAACATTCTTTTTTTACCGATAGCATTTAGATTGTTGCGGTATGACCTTGCTGATATGCAGTTTTCCAATAACCATCATATCGACTCGTTTTAAGCGACACCATGAATTCCTCCATAGCTATAAATACTCCTACGACAGTGCAAGGGTTCGACGTGTTATCCCGTACTTATGCGAAATTTATTCGCTTTCTCGTTCGTTGGTTTTTTCGGGTTTCTACGAATCCTAACCGTTGCGCCACATGAGCTTTCTATTCGTAATTAATTACGATTTGGTGATCACGCATCACTAAATGGCTTTCAGCTTTTCTTTTAGACTTTGTTTTCCTGCAAGTTTATGCTCGTCGTATTATTCGAGACTCATATAGCCACTTAATCCCTTTGAAGCATTATAACTACAGTGTGCGACAACCTTTCGTATCCCCGATTATTGCATCAAGAGAAAACCTATACTACGTAGCTCGACGATTTTATAATCGAACCTCCAACCTACTCGGTTCTTCAAACAATTGCATCATACGGGAATAAATCTTTCACGAAAATGCGATTCTGACGAAAGAAAACCTCGTAGCCGTGACGTATTTATTTTCCGTTTGTTTTCGAAATCGATCTCCCCTCCTGAATCTTGAAGAAACTCGTATGAGACGTCGTTCTTTTCTAAATTGAAAGTCAAGATCACCTGTTACGCTATTCTATTATCTTTTTATTTTAGCATTATGATATTTAATCTTTTCGTTGCTAACGGTATACCGGTGACTTCAGTTACCCGCCAGAATTTTGCATTTATTAATAACTCCGGTTAAATTGGCCATTAAAGTTTGATTATTCCAACGCGTGATTCATTAGAATTCGCCATATACAGCGACTCCTATTAATATTCGGTCGCTCTCAGAAAAACGATAACTTTTTAAATGTTGGACTATACGATTTGAACTTTTTCAGGAATACACAGATCTACAAAACGTATTTTTTAAATTTTCAATATAGGATCACATAAAAAAATTGTATTTTGCAACTTTTAGTATTTCCTCTACAATTCCGACCAATTGCAATTTTCGAAAAACTATCCCTTCACATCATGTAGTTAACTAATTGCTCGAACTTCCCAAAACAGTTCAAGTCGTACGGTCCAATATTTAAAAAGTTATCGTCCTTTTAAGAGTGTCCGAATATCAGTGGGAATCGTTGTATTAGGTCGAAATAGTTTGATTAAGAATCCAACGATTCGTACGACACGAAAAAGTAATATCGCAATGGTCTCACGGCAAAATATAGATTCGTGGAAGGCTGTTCCGTCACGGAAGGGTTAATCAGATGCAGATAATTATAGAATAGTTATTTTTAAATATTTCGCCGGTATGACGTTTCGTGTTTAAATATTACCGCTCGAATTGACCGGAAGCGAACTGCAGTCAGGGTAAGCTTTCTAGTCGGCCAAGGTCGCTTCCCTTATTAATATTTATGTTCGCGGTTATAAAAAAATCCTGCCGCTCGATTGAAATATTATCGATTTCACTGTACTACTTATGCATCGTATTAGTATCAACGTAGGTACCCTAACTGAGAAATGGAGACTGATCTCACAGTGGCCATGAACAGGAAAGATTCATCCCTGACTATTAGTGGTGGTGAACCGTCGATAGTTGTCGATAATTATCGATAGTGATGGTGTGCAATACATTTTATGGTGTGTATTATTAGGAATAAAACAGATTTGTAATTTTACAAGAATCTAATAACCATGAGTTCTCGTTGAGAAAATTAAAATTTAATTATCTTCTCTAATGAATTTTGATATTGTCGGTTAGTCTAGCATAAAAAACAATCTTTCAAGTTTGATCATTTATTAGTTTCATCGGATTTCAGCAATATTTGTCGAGTAAAACGATGTACGAATACCAACCCCCAAATTTTAAATAATTATCCATAGTGTGTAAAAAAAAAAGTACCTCAATAGTTCTCCACCACTACTCTAACTAATCCTTCAACCCGCCACTGTAGTACTACGCGATAGGGCTCTACGAGAATTCGTGGCAGCCGAGTACATAATCGTATTTATCCATGCCCCCTCTAAGAATCGGTTCTTGGCAGTCAGAACATCTTCATGCTCCAGCGTAGAAACTTATGCTCGGCGTACTTAATCTGTGAAACAAAACACTGACCAGGAGAGGACACGATCCTCCGGTCTGCGATTTAGTTAACACTTTACACATTTATTCAGGTCGACCTACTGTTTACACGGATGCGCCATTACAGGGTCAATGTTAACGTACAAAAATGATTAACGAGGAAAATAAATTTTTACTCATTGTCAGATCGCAATCGATGTGTAACAATGCTATTTTACATAAAGACGATTTCTAAACATTTTTATGAGAATATTTTTCTTCGTTGTGAATGTTTTCAATACAAAAATGGTACTCATTGCGTACAAAATTATTACGCTACATTGTGTGTTCATAAAAATTGGTACAGGGGACTATATCACCTCGACAAATATTTCAAAATGTATTTCCAATCGAATTTACAAAACATTGAAAAAGAAAAATGAGATTTGAACTTGCGACCTGCGCGGTGACAACTTCAGCGTCAGAGCACGTGCCGCAACAGTGTTTTGAGCGACGATGGAAACTTGAATTGTTGATACTCCGAAAGGTATTAATCCTATAACGGTACATGTTAGTAAACAGAAGAACGAGCTGTATAAGTGTGTAATGCCCGATGTAAATCGGCGATGCAAAGGTCGTGCGCTTTCCTTGCGAGTTCGCGAAGCCTGACGTCACGCGGCGCCGCGTCGGTCGAAATGCATTTAAACGTGCGAATTTTTGGACGCAGTCAGAGGATGCCGGCCAGGAAAGACCGTTCTAATGACGGAGGGTGAAGTGCGGGGCCTTTGCCTGAAGTCACGGGAGATTTTCCTTCAGCAGCCGATCCTGCTCGAGTTGGAGGCGCCACTAAAGATCTGCGGCGATATACACGGCCAGTACACCGATCTGTTGCGACTGTTCGAATACGGCGGTTTCCCGCCGGAAGCGAACTATTTATTCCTCGGAGATTACGTAGACCGAGGTAAACAATCGCTGGAAACGATATGCCTGCTGCTCGCGTACAAGATCAAATATCCGGAGAATTTTTTCTTGTTGCGTGGAAATCACGAGTGTGCCAGTATAAACAGGATATACGGGTTCTACGATGAGTGCAAGAAACGGTATAACGTTAAACTATGGAAAACATTCACGGATTGCTTTAACTGTTTACCGATCGCTGCCATCATCGACGAAAAAATCTTCTGCTGTCATGGCGGCCTTAGCCCGGATCTTCAGGTGACTATATTCGCTAGTCATATAATTATGAAAGCGGTCTAAGTCGTATAAAATTGTACAGGGTGAGATTCTGGAAACTGGGACTCCTTTTTAAGTTGAAATAGAGGAAGAATCACATGTCTATGACCTCGTTTGTTAGGTGGAGGCACCAATGCACTCGCCGGGTGTGCAATCACTCTGTATTTCTTGTTTTGAAATAACAAGCACTAAACATTACATTGCATTAAAATAATGTGACGTGAAATAACTGATAAACTCGTTGTTGTTTAATTTTCACTTAGACCACTTTCATAATTATGGGCAGACGTATTGGGCCCGTTCTATTTAGTCGACCCAGAGTCGTCAGATCAGGGGAGGGAGCACGAAATGAGGGGAAAGAATTACCCCCTCTCTGCCTGCACGAAGAAACGTGTCACGTGACCGGTAGAAGGGAAAGGTACATATATAGAGTGGGAACACAAGTCTTAATCTGGCGACTCTGACTTCCTCGACAATGTTTACGTCGACACCAGGGTTGGGCACATTTCGAAAAATGATTGGAATGGTCTGATAGTATTATCAAACACGATATGTAAATCATTTTATTAAGTTTTATTAGCAGAAAATTTCATAACGATGCGTAGCAACAAAGAAAGTAAGAGTTCAATGGTTAATAGAAGAGTAAACATGTGTAAAGATCGAAATGTTGGCTTTTTATTATCTACCTCGTTGATATTAATTATTATGAATGAAGGGACCTTTATTAGAGTTGATTGAGTCAGAGTATTGTGTATCGCGTGGCTGCTTATTAATAGCTTGAGACACAGAAAAATGTCTCTAACTTTGACCTTTTTCTATTACAGAACATGGAGCAAATCAGAAGAATTATGCGTCCAACTGATGTACCTGACACTGGCCTTCTTTGCGACTTATTATGGTCAGATCCTGATAAGGAAGTTCAGGTACTGTATTTCGTTATCAATCGATTTATTTACGGAATAATTACGACACAAACGTGCTACAGATATTTCTATTCTATGTTACAGGGATGGGGTGAAAATGACAGAGGTGTTTCCTTTACATTTGGTCCGGATATAGTGTCCAAATTCTTGAACCGTCATGATATGGATCTGATATGTAGAGCGCATCAAGTGGTCGAGGACGGTTACGAATTCTTTGCGAAACGACAGTTGGTTACGCTGTTCTCGGCGCCAAATTATTGCGGAGAATACGATAACGCCGGTGGAATGATGAGCGTCGACGAAACCTTAATGTGCAGTTTTCAGGTTGCATTTAAGATCATGAATTTCGTACTGTTAATTACATTATACGTTTATAAATTCGGTATCGTAATATATCCCATTATATTTTCAAAGATATTGAAACCATCCGAGAAGAAAGCTAAATACCAATATATAGGAATGAATACTGGGCAGGGCGCGAGACCAGCTACACCACAAAGGAATCCAGCCAAAAAGAAATGACAGCCTCGTCAGCATTTCTTATCACTAACACTATTAGTGAATGCTCATGCTAAAGGGACCCGAACCAGGCAGAAAAATATTCTATTACAGATCAATGTTAATACCATAACGTTGTAAAATACGCTGCACCACTACCGGCTGAGTTGCACCAGAGTTATGAGTAACAATAAGCGCGGGTGAGAAACTCTAGATAGTGGTGTTTTATCGTCAGAAGTTGTTTGTGATCGTTGAAGACTTTTAAAACCGCTGTTTTAACTTTCTCCTTTTTGCGTATGATTTTACGTGTAGATATATATTTTTTAAGTATATCATTATGTTGACTGATTAGTGATTAAAACAAAAAAAAAAAAGGAAAACAATCAAACAAGTAACCACCGTACAGTCGTAGAACCTGCCCAAGTGCTTGTTATGGTTTCTTTTTTCTTTTTACATAAAATGTTACGTTTCAAGAAGGAAAACAAAACAACCCGTCGAAAGAGAAACTAAACTTCGCCACTACTTTTTCATGAGTATTACTTTTCGTGTTCCATTGCAAAGACGTCGAGAGAAGGGAATACGATTTATCCTTTTCTCAATCGCATTTTGATAAGATAAGTAATGTTAATTCAATGTGACGTTTTCTTTTTAATTAATTTAATCCGGGATCACTTCTGTGCCGTTCGGATGTTATTAATTTATCCTCATCTCACGGATACCAGCCGGTCCTTGGTATCGTTATAGCGTTTACGTAACGAACGCAGACATTCTCATTTTGGACTATTTATTGCTTTCATGTAAAATGTTCTATGTAATTAGTAGACACTCCGTTGATTGTTCTTAACATTTCTCTGTTACTGTTATTGTCATTGCTTTCGCAGATAACTTAATTATCGTTTAATAAGAAGGCGACCACGACGATATGTATATAGATACTTCTTAACTTCGCTTCGTTCCTTATACATCCTTCTTCTTTTCTTCTTCTATTTCGAGTGGTTTCATAAACTTCGCAGTATTTTGAGATACCGAGAGAGAGCACCTTCCAAGGTACGTTGTAGCAATGTTAGATATCGTTTATTTTCGAATGAACAATTGTGAAGGAAATGAATGATCGGAGAGAAAAATATAAAGAGAGGTAGAAGCGTGAAGGATTATAAGCGGTTGACGAAGGAGGATTAAAAGGAAATAATAATGATAAAAAAAAAGAAAACAACTAATTCTCTAAGATACAAAAATGTATGTACTAATAATTAAGGAGTTGTCATTAAGAAGAACAGTCTCAGTTGCTGAGAGATTTTAATGTTGCGATAGAGATAAGCGAAATATATGGAATCGTTGAATGAAATATTAATTATTCTTTTTATTCCACAGCATAAAGTTCGAATAATTCTTATTCCTACGTACGATTTCACTTTCAGATGTTTCGGTTCCATTTCTCTGCGCGTAATTTTCGTTCTTTCCATTTTGCATTTTGTTGAAACAATACAAAGGAAAAGTGAAACACTTCCAGCACTGAACACTAACTTATCCTCCCATGCTACGGTGTGCAGTATACAAAAGTAGTTTGCGTCGTTGCGAACACGACGCTCGTAGAAAGTATTCGAGCTAGACGCTGCTCGAACACGTGTATAGAGAATAAGTATTTAAGAAGATTTATCGACAACGTGCAAGGAGTTCGTACACTATTTAAGAAATCGAGAAACAGAGAGAATTATATATATTAATCGGAACTCTCTCGAACAAGACGATACAACTTCGTTCCAGGAAAGAGAGAGGGGAATAGTAATACAAATATATCGAGAAAACATCAACATATTATCTGAAAGTGAAACGTAGATCGACTTTGAATGAACTGTTAGACAGTAAAGCGAGTAGCAAAGCGTTTGTTTATATAAATATACAATTGTAATTTATGTTTGTTAAGAAAGGGATAGAGAGAAAAAGAAAAAACTGAAAAATGTTGTTTAAACGGCGAAAGACGAATCAATGCGGACCTTTCTATTTACGAGACTTTTATGAATTTATTACTGTTATGACACAGCTCACACGATCCGGGATTTGCTTGATCGATCCCCTAATCGCAATACGCCAATGCTCTCGTTGGTGAGTGAGTATCGCGGGGCTAGTTGGAGACATATAGGCGTGATGCAACGAGTAACGTAGACACACATCAGTGACACAGTTCAACTATAAAATAATAAGTAACAGATCCGATGTCTGTGTGCTACAAGTATTTTGTGTGTGTATGTGTGTGTGGACGTTAACTCTCCGATGGCTACTTGCATTCTGTACGATTGTGCGTATGATTTGCATGAGGCAACGTTAGTATTTCTATATCAGTATACGTTACTGGTGGTGGAGGTTTGTAACAGCTGTAGCATAGTTTCCCACGTACTACTGGATTAGGGATTCCTGGATACGTAATCAGTTATCTAAAGAATCTGCAGCTATCCAAGAACCCCAGTGTTATGACTAAACAGCGGATTTTGTGCATTTATGAGAAAAATTAAAAAATACTCATTATACCATTTTCAACCTATTAAACACATTAACAAAGAAAATCAATTTCTAGGTCACTTCAGTTTGTTGCAATTCAGGTAGAACATTTTTGTTTCGCATAAAAATCCGCTGTTTAGGTATGACTTCCTGAGGATATGTTAGCGGAGCTGAGGTGTGCTGCGACATTGCCACTACTCTTGAAACATTCAGTTCAACAATCGCGGTGTACACGGTGTGTGAATATAATGACGTTGTTTTCAATTCTAACATTGATATATCGTAACTAAACTGCGGATCTTTATGCAAAATAAAAATTGTCTTCATCGATTGCAAGAAATAGAAACTAAATGGAAAGTTATTTCTCTATTAATAATTTTAATGGACATCTTCAATTTTCTAAATTTTTCAACAAGTTTGTACTTCATCTACTCAATTTTGCTATAAATGCATAAAGTCCGCTGTCTTGTGTTGCAATCACGCGTGCATGGTATTGCATGTTAACGAACTTGTATCGTTTCAAGTATATATGTACTCCTTTTGAGTACTTAGACGATTCGCAAATGAAAAGAAGTTACATTTCAGGTGAACCCAGGCGGCCATCATCTTCCCTTCATGCTCTCTCCAGCTTTATACTACATCCTGCTACGATATATAAGTTTAATTGTAAAAGAAGCGGTTGTGATCCCTCGATATGCGTTTTTTGTCTGAGACACATACATTGTATACATAGATATTATATTTGTAAAAGGCTGATCGCTTGTGATTCGACGATATGAATCGTGCGCGATGTTAGGATGACAGTAGGCGTACCCCCTGTTCATTGCATCGATCGAATCCCGTCGATGAACGCCTATACAATGACATCCTAAAGATGTAAAACTTTCAGATAATAAACATGCATATTGTTGTACAAACCTCATCATGAAATTGCTCGATCTCTTCGCTCCACGTTATTCTGAGAGAGAGGAAGAAGATAAACATATATAGCAAATCCTCTATCGACGCAAAAAGGTGCTACACGATGGACGCAAAAAGAATATCCCCTCCATATCGGTGTGACGCGAGAGTCGCAGTCGCCGGCACAGTTCGAAGGTCCCTTGCGATTAATTGACGATGAACGTTTCGGGCGCAAGGAAGGACAGCGTATGGCGTATGGGAAAGAAAGGGACGCGGAGAGTCGCAGTCGCTCGGCCGCGCGCGATCTCTCTTTACACGCGCTGAACTTCTCTAGAAAGCCCAAAAAAAGAATAGTGTCCCTCTACGATCGATGCAAACGAACCTCCCCGAGGCTTTTTGCGTCGATAGAGGATTTACCGTAGTTACACGAAAGTATTCGAGCGACGGTATATTTGTGGAACAAACGATTGTTTAACATAACAAACGTGATATAGTATACGCTACATATATTTTATAAATAGACAGCGGATCTTATTCATGCAAAATAGAAATGTTCCACCTGAACATTATTTTCTTTCATAATACATATGTTTAAAATAGATTGAAAGTAGTATAGCGGTTTTAACGCAAATGCATAAAATCCGCTGTCTATGAACTATATAAATTATAATTTGTAAATATTAGGGATGTTCATACACGTATTATTTGAAAGTTAAACACACGTACGAATTCAATCGTTTTTATTATTTTATAATGAATTACATATTCGCCATCATTATCCGCGACCTTTCGTCATTCCAACAGAATTATAGTTATTTCGGTATGAAGAGAAAAAAGAGGGTATTCATGAAATAATAATCGAATAATTAATGAATTAATATACACTGTCATAAGAATAATTTCAAGTGCCCGCGCGAGGAACGTGTAGTGAAGTTTGTAGTCTTGTAATAAAATTTGGGCAGTGTTTTATTTTATTCGTAGACAGCACGAACGAAGAGTACAATAAACCATGGTGGCAGATAATGTTAATAAATAAAACATCATGGACGACGGTACGCACTGCGAGAAAGAAATGATAGTGTCAGGCAACAGGTGTCGTACAGTTCTTCGGGATACGATGTACATGTATACTCTTTCATATCATTTTTTTGCATTCTTTTTTCGTTATTTTATTCGGCTTTTTTTCATCAGATTCTGACGTATCGCGCGTTCCATGCGGGGCGACACGGCCATCAGTAGACGTGAGCTGTAAAAGAGATCGATCGATGGATCAGCAAGAAAGGATCACAGTTGACGGGCAAAGTGGATCACAGAACGAGGAAGCTTTGTGAGTTTCAATCTTTATCAAATTCATTTGAAACTTGTTTTACTTTAAATCAGACTTGCTCCAAAATTTAAGATGCAGAAACTCTCGAAACTTCGGGGACGCATTGGATGAAATAACAAATTAAAATATGTTGGGGGTGGGGGTGTCTTATCACAGGGAAGCATAAGTAGTCAACACAGTTCGGTGTTGTCGATGTAAGGAGATTTCTCGACTGTAGTTGTTGATTGTGGCCCGCGTCATTTTGTCACTTAGCTCACAGGACAAGGGTTTGTAGGGGTTGACTCACCCTTGATATGTACACGTGTATATATACATATTAGTTAAGTGAACATATACATAGAAGAACACGTCTCAAATAAAAGACCTATTAGAAGACATGGTGGACAGGCTGGCGACAGAAAGTTTGAAAACAACCCTTAGCACTAAAATATGTTGGTATCTAATCAATTGGAAACTTCGGGAAAACGAAGTCGCAGAGATTGAAAGGTGATCAAAAATTTCATTATAATCGAAACTTTCTGTCTTCAGCGTAAGTCAGTCACGTACAAAATGCAGACAGGCGTGCTGCGCTGTTTGAGTGTAATGTCCATTCTTCAGAGTGAATGATTTTATGATGATTCCATATTTTCATGTATAAGTGCATGTTAATCATAAGTACACCTCGTTGCAGCCAGAAATATGTACATCAATTAACGTTGTCGGCTTGTTTCACGATTATTATTCCACAGAATTAACGAGTGAAGAGGATCGGGGAACAAAACACTTGGCCACATTTTAATCTTATCGCTCACTTTGTTTCTTAATATGTGGTACGTTTATTGTACCACGGGCGAGTAAAGTGAAATACTGGAACTGGCTGCGAATAATAGTAGTAATTCGATCCTGTAATACCTACAACAGATACATTCGTGTACCATAACAATTTGTCTTTGTCCATGAATTTATACAGGCTGTCCAAAAAATATCGTAATTAATAGGGGTGATTCCTGAGGTAATTTACAGTAACTTTGTCCTTTGCGAAAATCTTTTCCGTAGCTTCGTTCAGGAGTTATCAACGAAAAACTCAGACCAATGCCGACGCCAATGTCAACGCCACGCCCAGCGCTCCTGATTGGCCCGGTGTTTTTCGTTGATAACTCCTGAACGAAATCGCGCAGAAGATTTTTGCAAAGGAAAAAGTTTCTTCAAATCATCTCGGGAATCTATTCAAGGAGGTACAACGTTTTTCGGACACCCTGTGTACTCGTTTTATCCCACTAGTTTGCACTATTCTAGTTGCTTTCCAAATGAGCAAAAAACATGCTAGTCGATCAACTCGTGGCCGCAGAGTTATACATCGTTGAAAGAGTAATCTGGCTGGTATCGAAATGGCTTCTTATCAATGGGAAGCCCGCGAAGAAAAGAAAGCTGCTAAGTCAGCAATATTGTTGTCGAGGCTTACGGACTCGCCATGTTGAATGGAAGACGTCAAATGCGGTTAAATTTTCCGTGAAACTCGAATAATAATTTTCAGATATTCCAAATGATTTCAAAGTTAATTGGAAAGTAATGGCTCTGAGATCAGGCCACTTAATGTCAACGCAAATTGCCAGAAACAAGGAATCATAGTTGGCACGATCACGCCTGGCATCGACGGTTTATAATTTTCCGGTTTGTTGAAGAGTACTACAATATCTGCGCCCGAGCCAAACATTAAGCAAATATTTAGATAATGCCAAATGTATTTTTTTGTTGTTCAAGTTTCACAATCAGCTGTTTCGCGGAAGAACAGGTTTCGCCAGATCTCAAAATAATCTCAGAAACCGGGAATCTGAGAACAACGGTAATCTGATAGCTCGATGTCTCATCGTTATGTCTTCCGTTACAACGTCAGAGAATTTTTGATTCCTACACGTCATTGTCTATTTAGATACAGTAGATTTCGTAACTAGCATTCGGTTTGCGGATCTTGTATGTTCGTCCGTGTGGTGCAATTTATTGTGCTAAATTGATTGGTATATTTTAGACTATCGTGGCGCAACCCTGCATAGTTCATTGGGGAATCAACTTCTCGGAACTGTTTTCCAGGAAGTCGTGCTCTTGGAGAAGCAGTAAAATTGGTGGAGGTTTTCACCGAGCTGGGAAAGTCTCTTGAAAAAGTCGCTCTAAAAATTTAACCGAGCATTTCGAGTTTTCTCGTTTCGCTCCTCGTCTGAAAAAATATCTCGTCTAGTTCCGCGAAGCTACGGTGTTTCGTTGGGAATAACAAATTGAAAATTTTAAGATTAAGACCTAAAATTTTAGGATTAAAATTTGAAATTTTTATATCTAAAATTTTAATTTCTTTTCGTAACTTGCTCAAATATGTATACACAATATTTGTGTGCTCTAACTGCAGCTAGCTCTGCATTCGTACATTACAATAAGTCGAATCAATAAATTGCGTTTTCTCTAGAAATTCGAGCAAAGCTATTTTTTCAGATAGAGAGTGACCGTATTATCCGAATTGCAGTGACAGAAAGATTACATACCGAGAGGCCTGATTGGATGTCGGCTCCATAGGTAGCTACGCTTCACAGGACTGAGGTAACTGTCCCTCAGATAGAAAGGAGTGCTCCTCTGAGCGTAGCCGGGGATATAAGGAGCGTAGCTCGGGTACCACCATGGGTCTCTGGTAAACGCACTGATAGGCGCCATTGGTGATGGATCGAGGAGATCGAACAACGGCTTCTTGCGAAGCAATAGAGACGGTAATAAAGATGGTATTAAACTGGTGTCGTCTAGTAGGTTACCTGAAATTAAATATTGTATTCAAAATTATAATGATCTGTCCCCGTTCAATTGTTCAGACTATCTCTAATAGCAAACACTTCGACAACAACGAAACAAATCACTTCGGATACTAGAGTTCCAGATCCAAGTCCAATTTCTTAGCCGCGAAGCCGAAATAAATAAAAAATAAATACTGGAGCCCCAGATTATAAAGCTTTCTGAAGAAATATTAATACAACGTAATTGAATTTCAATTTAACTTTGGAAGATCACTTTTGAAATAATCTCGATTCACAGGAGCAGAATTCGCAACAACTGTTCAATAAATCAAATTCCACACGATCAAGTTTCCTGATTTCACTGTCTTATTCTCCACTGCAACGATCAACACTAATTCATCTATCTGATACTAACGTGGTTCGTCTTTTTCAGACTGTTCGAGTGTCAAGATTCTACGGACTGGTTCTAACAACTGAGGAAGACTTCTCTCGTACTCACCGTAGATGTCGAACAATCGTTTCGTACTGAGCGGCGGGCTTATATGCCGCTTGAGCAAAGGCGTTTTGCTCGGATACATTCTGTCGATGTCTGCCAAGCGGTTCAGGTGATCGGTCCAAGCTTTCTCAGGGTCGAATGGTTTCGCTGTATCGTGATATTTATGGCAATGAAAGAAAAATTCGTGGCAATGAAACGAGCATTCCTACCGGCGAGTGCATCGCGAACGTGTTGACACAATGCATCACATAATAATTGTATAACGCGATACTCGCGGCCAGGTGTTCGACGTTCGGCGAACAGATAAGTGTGTCTACTATTCCATAATTGATATTCAAAATCTCGAATATTTGCTAGCCATTTTCATTAACAATTTTTGCTAGCTATTTTCCAGAGTGATAAAAGGTTACGATGCTTTTCTGTTTCACAATAGTACATAACCGATTCAAGAGATCGATTAATGCTACTATTCGTTTCAACGAGTTCGCGCTTGAGCTCAGCCCACGTAGGAATGCGATCGATCGACTTATGCAACGCCTGGAAGTCCACACTGATCGTTGCACGGATTATTGTTCCTTCCCGCACTATTATATACTTTTAATATCATATGAAACATTTACATAAAACCGACAACAACGCGTAGATATCTGGGCGTTGCATTTTTACAACGAAGCGCGTCTCGTATCGTTTTTAATATAATTCAGAAATATTTAAGCATTCCAAAAAATGGTTTTCTTCATTTACCAATGAAACGTTACGAAACACGCTTTGAAAATCTTGATTCGATATGTAAGGAAGAGTCGCGTCGATTTTTCTCGAATCCACGCGATTCCTCGTTACGAACCGACACGTTACAAAAAGAATAGACACCTTCGAGCGAAAAAGGACAGAAATATTAATAACAAATCTCTACAAAAATGAGTAGCTGTAAATTCAAACAGTGAAAACAGTAGAATTTTAACATATTCAACGTATTCAGAAAGAAAATAAATGTCTAGTTCTCTCCAGTTTGTCGTAATTCAGGTAGAAAATTTCTGTTTTGCATAAAAATCCGCTCTCTATTAATTCCAGTCCTTTTTCCAGGTCGAAGAGACTACAGAAACTAGAAAGTCCACATAACAACATGTTCACTAGTGTATGGAGAAGCACGAGCTTGTGCTCGTTCGTATCACCACCCAATGGATCATTCTATGTATATCAACCACGATCTACAATCTACAAACGACACCTGACGTCAAAACCGTGCGTATCCATCGGTTTGATTCATTCGCGGCATGGCCGGAATCTGCCGAATTAGGTTTCTGCGCTCCATTTTCTCTGATTTAGTGTTTTAGCTGGAAGCTGTGGCCCCGAATGGGTAAAACAAATCATCAGCGTTAATCGACAGCACACGTTAACTACGGATTGCCCTTAGGCAAAAGAAAGTTAGTATGCTGCATCGGGTCACAGATCGGAGTCGTCAGATCAGGGGAAATTTGCTCGAATCGAGGGGAAGAAGTTACCCCCTCTTTGTCGGTACTTGATTAGTCACGTGACATTGTGACGTATGTGCGTCAGGGTAGAGTGGGGGACAAGTATTAATCTGGCGACTCTGACCTTGACAAAGGTGTAATAGGAGTTGATTAATTGACAAAACCGAGTTTTGTAAATAGAGGAAATGGTCAAGAAGACTTTCCTCGTTAAGAAAATTTGGTTCCTTTTATTTGAAAAATGTGCACTATAAATGTAGAACGATCCGCAACTTTTACAGTCTACAGGCTTGTTCTATTTTGATGTGCAAAGGCCCTATCTTCAATTTTAATTGAGCTAGATTATTTTAATTTTACATAGATTGTGTTTCAACGTCAATCGATGAAATTTTTGTAGCACTATGTAATGTTTGGCCAAAGTTTGGTGATTAATAGACAGCGAAATAGAGATTTATTTCCTTTCTTAAGATACAGTGTGAACCTCGTACGTGACCATCTCAAATAACTCGTAAATTATTCATTATATGTTCTCTCTCTCTCTCTACTCATTTTTGTCATAAATGCATAAAATCCGCTGTCTATGAACACACTGTTCCGCGATACTGAAGAAAACTACAGAATGACAAAATATAACATTGGTTTTGGACGAAATTCAAGCATTGTTGAAACGGCGGACTCGGTTTGTCAATTACACAGCTCAGACGTTAATCAGGATGCAGAGTGTTAGGGAATGGAGGGTTCTGTCCCTGTTTCGTGTTTTCGTAAGCCGTGCGTGTTCCTTCTAGTTCGTGACTAATGAGAAAATGAACTGGTACAGTTGTAAAAGCTTCAAAAGCTGGCGTTCCATATCCAAAACTATTTGATTTCTCTCTGTGAACAACGAGAAAAAGTGCCGACGCTCTCGCCAAAGAAACAAAACCAAAAATGTAGTAGAAACTGTGTGTGTAACACGACGTCACGTTGTAACTGTTGGAAAAAGCATACTGACCTGATTCGACAAAAATTTCTCCTTCAAAAAATCGTCCTCGAAAAATCAGAGCTCCGACACACCGGGCCTACTCGGATATATTTTCCAAAAAAGCATTGATTACGCTCGTTTAGCTGCTACTCCAGATTACTTACGAGTTACTCGGACGAAATATTGTTATCTCTGTTAATTACTAGAAGAAAAGCTCGGTCGCTACACCTACGGTGATATAGTCATCGTCAAAACTAAAATATGTTCGATCCATCTTCCGTTTCGTATTGTCTCTCTGTTTTTCCTTAGACTCTGTTGTCTTGTGGGTGCTAATCAGTGTTCGTAGGCTTGGCTCAACGAGGTAATTATACCGGGTGGCTCGTAAAATATGCATACTATGCGTAAACTACAAATATTGATAATCATTTTTACGGAAACTTTAATTGTATAAGTACTATATGCAATATACAATTATTTTCTTTCATCTGGCGAGCATAGATTGCATTTCACGAAACACCCGGTACAGTTAGACTTTTTAGATTACTTAAGCTAGGGGCGGGGTTGGTGGGGTGGGGGGTCGAAAGGGAAGGGTAGGGTTTTAAAAAGAATGACATGCCATCTCCTGAAAAAGACAGAAATTTTTGGGTCTGGTTGCAATTAATCGTCAGTTACTGCCTTGTTAGTTGTAACAATACTTAAATACGCCTGAGCATTATTACATATTACAGCATGTATTAATCAAAGTGTGCTACTTTTTATTCATTTACATCGTCCTCGCGTCTTCCAGTCTGTTTAAATAGAATCTTGCGATAAGAACAAACTTGGGAATGATTATTTGATTAAACGGGAAGACTTGGTAGCAAGAATTAGAACGCGGAAGCGTCGAGAGAAAATTTCCAGCTTTTTCAAGTTTGGCGGCCATTTTTGGTTCTCGTTTTATTTCCGTTTCTCTTTGCACCGCGGTGCGCTATTTCTCTTTCTGTGGTTTCACTCTCTTACTACACTTCTCTTGGATGTACGTTCACGTACAATGCCATTCAGTTCCCTGCTAATTGGCACGGAAAACTCTTTCCCGATCCATTCCCGAGGTGTTTCTTATTTAAACTGCGACCTCCACCTCAGCTGCAAGAGTTAAGCTTTCAAAAACTTCGTAAAAATCACGCAAAATTGTTCACCGAACAAAATCACCGTAAAAAATAGCGCAAGATCGGTAGCCAAAGTTTTGCGGACGCGCCGAACGAGAGGAGGACACAGTCCCCAGGGAAAAAAGTAGTTGCTCGTTGAAACTGGTTGGTTTTAATTATTCGTGCCATTCAATTTTTATTACACATTTCTTGTACACAGTGTGCAGCAGCTTTCTCGTGCTTGTGAAAAATAGAAACACATCGTGGGTAGTTTGTCCGTGTTCGACCACTGTTTCGAGATGGTTTCGATCGCTAATGATCCATTTCCTCTGGTTTCAGGAACCGTGGAATGTCGTAATAATGTTCTCTCGACGATCGTTCGACGAAAACGGCGGCGCAGAAGCTCTGCGTGGACTCTTTCGTTCATCGATCGGGGGAAAAATCGATTAGTGACATCGGTTAGCGACGTTTTCGGACCGTTAATTCGTTACGATGATTATACGAACGATGCGTAATTATTCTGTACTCGGGACTCGTTGTGTTAGCGACATCGTGTGAAAAGTCTGAAGCCAAAGGGATCAGATGAATTGGGCCATTGTGGAAAAATGAAATCGTTTGTAAAACTATTTTTAGTCGGTTGAATTCACGATTAGTGTCGAGAAGTGCGTACCTACTCAAGCTACGGATATTATTGGAACACCTAGTATATGATAGTTAGTGGATACAGGAGGCTGTCAAACGTGACAATCAACATCTTGAGCGTTGGCAGTCGCAGCTGTTCAAATGTTTCGAGCCGCCCATTAAATTGTAGCAAGACGTATATGTCCACTGCGCGTGAAACGTAACTTGATCGAGATGTTGTATCACGCTGTAAAAAACAGGTTGTCCCAAAATGTTGTTTTTCTTGTACAGGACGATTCGTAAGGTGATTTCAAACAACTTTTTCCTTTACGGAAACGATCTCCACAGCTTCGTTTAGAAGTTATCAACGAAAAACGCGGACCACTCGGCGCGCGGCTACGCCAATGTCAACGCCCCGCCCAGCAGGATAGAGTCGCGCTTCGATAGGTCCGCGTTTTTCGTTAATAACTCGCTAACGAAGCCACGTAGAACATTTTCGCAAAGGAATAAGTGACTTGAAATCTCTTCAAGGATCTATTCAAGGAAGTACAAGATTTTTGGGACATCAACGATATTTCATAACAAAGCGTGGGTGAAAATTATACGTTCGCCAGCTGGCATAGTTCATCCTACGCGCGGGTATTATCAAACTGAAAATTTCTGCCAACAGAAAAGACCATGAAAATAAAATTATTAACCCTTTGCACTCGGAGCTATTTTAACTGGAAAATGAAACATTTCTTCAATGATTCTTTGTGATGATCTTTTAAATTTGGTGGATACGAAATTAATATGATATGTAGCCTTATGTAGCCAACCAAAACGTATAGATTATTCAAAACCTTTCGTATTTAACATATTTGCACAAATTATAATTCTGAGACTATAAATTAATATATTGGCGAGCAAAAAATGGATATTCAGAGAAATTTATAGAATTGTTAGAGCGCTAAGGGTTAATTTTGAGAATGGTCTCCGCGCTCAAGACGTGAATCGGGTTAGTCGAGTGTTAGCGATTGTTGTCAAGGACGATGGATTAGTAATCCTTTCTTCTAATGCAATGACTAAGTCGCACTTTGGTAGTAAGCGCGCTTCGCTCGTTCGTCTGCCAGTGTCGTATAATTTGTTGTCGCCTAACGTCGCTCAAATCGACCATGCGATTGAGATAAAGCCACTTGTTCGGTCTAGTGCCTGGAAAGAAATTAGAATCAGAGCTGCATGCAGTCCGTGTGCTTCCCCATTCATCCGGCGAAACGACGTACAGGACACGTACGATGAAAAGATCACGAAATGAATGATCGATGATGCGGTGATCCATGATGCCTGCGCGTTTCGTCTGTCGTCTGATCGTCGTTGTTTCCATCCGTCGACACTTTCTCGCACACTGACCCGTCGACAATGACACATCCACCGATGTTTCACTTGTTTATTAATCGCATTAACTCGTTTCTTAATCTGGCTATCACCACCAAAATGTTCGGAATAATTCAAAATAATTTGTTAATCCGTTACACGAAATCAAAATAATTTTGATTCAAGAAGAAGGCTGCGGATCTTTATGCAAAATAAAAGTAAAGAGTGTAAATTAATTATTCTCAGCTTATTAAGATTGAAGATTAAGATTGAAGAATTAACTGTCCTTGGAACTCCAAGTTTACAATTTTTATCTTCCATAAACATTCGCAGTCTACTTGTAAATGATTTTCATACCGAAATTCGAGAAACTGTCGTTTGTCCATGAATTAATTGAATGAACAATTACGGAATGAACTACCGCGACCATGTTACGAGAAGAAACCGTGTATTCTCTAACTGTGATTAGACGAATTAGTCATTAGTTGCTCAAAACCAGACATTGCCCATCTCCGGTACAGTGTGCAAGTTCGATTAATAGCGAGGAGCGTCGATCATCAGTGGATGTCAGCTGTTGCTCCGATTGTCGTTAGAGGTGTTCTTTAATCCTGATTCGTTTCTGCGTTTCTTATTTTTTTTTTCGTTTTCATCACATAGGGTTCGTTTGTGTTCGTGGTACCAGTCGTGAAGCAGACAAGTCTTAGTCATATTTAAATATAATTTATATATATATATTATTGTATATATTTTATACGTACGTAATGCATGTTCTCATATAGCGACATATAAGTATGTATAATAACTTAGATACAAATTGTTGTAATAATTAGTGGTACACAGATGTGGTATGGTATGAAGGTAGATAATTATGAGTTCTCGAGTTAACTAAAACAACGGCCCGATTCAAACACGTACGTCCAACAATGCATACGCATTCCACACATCGGAGGGGATGACACAGGTGACATCATAGAATTCCCACTATTTTCGAAATCTCTTCTTTCTTTATGGTTTCTTTTATTCTTTTTTATTTTTTCATTTTTAGTTACGATCGAGTGCAGGCAAAGGTGGAGGGCTTTGGGGGTACGAGACGAATCCTCCTGATGGCGTTTCTGGCTTCTGAAAAGGCCCTTGGAGGGATGATTCATTCATACAGGGTGTTCTAACTTGCTCGTGCTATAACTCTTCCTTTGTCGGCGATATTTCATTGTTCAGAAAAACTATGGCTCGAAACCTATACTCGGAAAGTAGCTATAAAATATTATAGAAGATATTTTATAGGAATACAAAGTGTCAAGGAAGTAGTTCGAAAAAGCTAACCAGCACACCCTGTATAAACTTAGGAAACCGCGGTATTTGTCTTTTCCATTCTTTTGGCGATTCTTGTCGTATCGTTTGTTCTCTCTCGGCGCCCAGAAGCCAAAAGCGCCGGGTTACATTTAACAAAGAACTTAATTAACTAAGGAAACCCCGAGAACGAGCGGTTGTTATAGTATAACAATCATTCGGATTAACAGTACACAGAGTGATTTCGTTGGTTCCCATGCGTTTCGTTCAACTTTTTCCTCATTGATTTGCGCTTTCGTTTCGCGTCATTCGTTATTATAGTCATTCGTTATAGGTAAAGACTCTCTCGTTCAACTGTCGAGATGGTTACGTATTACACACGCCAAGCATCAAACATTTATATTTTTTTTCTCGTTTCGTTTCGCGCATTTCGATTTACTAGATTTTTTACTTGATATTCGTTTGCTGGTTTTCTTTTCTCGCTTTCGCGTATCATTAGATGTTGCTTCTCACACTCTTTTACTCTCTGTTTTGGGACTTTTCGTTTTCTTTTTGCTCAGAGTTCTTTAGTACGTACCGGGGGTGAAGCGTTCTACAGGTTTGTATTGGTGCGGGTAGATCTGCCTCGGTGAGTAACCGTAGATCTCACGGTGGACGGGCAAGTACCTTTAAAAAGAGAACAACATCTCTCAGTTCAACAATAAATATATTACATTACACAGGGTAAGAGCTTTTTCAAATGTGTCTGCAGGAAAAGTAATGCCCTAAAATTAAAAATTTTAACTTTTGAAAACTTCTACGCCTCGATTTCGCTGAAATTTTGAGAACAGATTATTTTCAGGCGAAAAAGAATCCGGAGATAAGGAAATCCACAAGAATTGCTAAATCGTAAATTTAGTAACTTGCAAGGTAAAATTTGAACGTTTGCTCACCTGTATCCAGGAACGTTGATTCGATCGGCCGCGTGAATGGGATTTTCGAAGATAGATTTTCCGAAGGGCCACGAGGTGGACAGCTCAGGGTATTCCGAGCGGAAAATGCCGCGGGGTCTGTGCGTGTGTTCGGGAGCTCTGATATCGTCGGTACCTATTCAGAAAAACAAGTTGTCTCGTAACAATCGAATTTCAAACTTGACTTTCAAGTTTAAATTAATTTATTCATCGTAGACCAGGTTTCGGAATTAATGATTCGGAGGGTCGCCCTACTAAATAGCTCCTATGGTACGCTCCTGAGGAGCTTCGAGCACTATGGCCGCCACGGTGAGCAAGACGCAAGACGGGCGGAAAATCGGTCGCCGCGAGTCATTAATTCCGAGGCCTTTCGCAGACTTATGGTAACATCAATTTATTTATTTAGAACATTTATTGATAAAACAACATGAACGTTATAATCACCTTTCAAGGCTCGAACATAACTTTGCCAGAATTTGGCTTTCCTTGTGATGGGCTCGTTGCGCCCAATCATGTCGAGATTGCTTCTAAAGCGCGCGTCCATTTTGCCGCTCTACTGAACTGTTAACCACACTCGTTCGCTGAAACGAATCACAAATATTCCATTAAACATTCAACCATCAATAAAAAATCCGATTTCTGGGTGTTATCCTTTATGTTTATCAACAGGGTGCTCCAAAAATGTTGTACTCCCTTGAATAGATTCGCGGGGTAATTTTGAAAATCTTTTTTCTTTACGAAAATGTTCTCCGCGGCTTCGTTCAGGAGTTATTAACGAAAAACGCGGACCAATCAGAGCACGACTGCAGCAGGTACGAATTCCGTCTCGGCCAATGGCAAAGCTACGCTCAGCGAGTCCGCGGTTTTCGCTCATAACTCTTGAACGTAGCCCTGAGAACATTTTCGTAAAGGTTGTTTCAAATCTTTTGACAAAACAACATTTTAGGAACACATTGTTTAATTGTAAGACTAGACTGCGGATTCTGTGATTAGATGAATTCAATATTACTGGCTCGGTATGCATAACTTATTGAAATTATTAACAGAACAAATCAATTTTGATCTAACTCCCCTTCGTTGTAATTGAGACTGACAATTTTTATTTTGCATAGAGATCCGCAGTTCAATCATCACTTCGTACGGAAGATGAAAGAAGATCGACGACGACCATAATTCAGAGGAATTGCTCTTCCATAAAGGTAACGATGCAACGTTCTTTATTTATTTCTACTTGTGTATTTTTTAAATATGATAGTAGCTTCCGCTAATAATTTGTGTATTTGTGTACGTTGAACGTTGAATGCTTTAGTAGAGTTGACAACAATGGATTAGTACAATTGTGCCCATAGTTATGAAAGTGGTCTAATTGTAAGTCATGTATTTCTTGTTTCGAGATATCTAAATGAAAAGGATATTAACAATAAATGTATTCCATATAATGTTGAAATAACAAGCACTATCTAACGGTTAATTTTTGACGATATCGTAAAGATTACATTGAATTAATTTAACTCATTTTTTGATATATTCGCACACAATGAATCGTATTTTACAAAGATGTATAAAATCTCATTTTAGTTCTGCATCTCGAAATACTCAATTACAGAGGCCATTGCGTAAGTGTTTCTTTAACCTTGCTTCCGTAAACCGGAGCCGATTTCCGCGTGAAATTCAACATAACCTTTCTCTGCGAGCCACAAATGGCTCGTCGAGCATCGATATGCTCGAATTACGTCAAAATTTCTTGATTCTATATCCGGGATTGTTCTTCTCCTACCACTCCCGAAGCCAATTCATTTTTCGAAATTGTTCATTGACACTTCCCTCTCTAAATGACAGCATGGCCAAGCCACGAGTACGATGCCACTGCGAAATTCGACAATTTCAGCGTTTGTAACGCTAGTAGGCTGTCATCGGGGCTAAAAATACTAAAAATTATCGACGATAATTCCAAACGCGTTTGTTGGCATCGTATCCTTTTCTAATTATAGAGGACGCTTTTTTCACGGTCGATTTCTTCATCGCTCTCGATCATTTCCCAACTACGTTTTATTTTACATTCCCGGAAACCGCGCGCGCTTCGTTCCCGCCATTCATTAATCACCAGAGTTTATTATCTACGTATTTTGAAAATGTAAAATATATCGGGACTATTTCAATCAGGGTTCCCCAACTTTTTTTCTACATCGACCCCTTCTAAAAGAATGATTTTCTGAGCCCCTTACATTTTTCTGTATAATATACAGCATACAACATAATCATAATATGTACTAATAATTGCACATAAAGTAACTGAAAGATAACAATTTGACTATGAATGTGAACAGAAAATTAGATAGAACAGGTTTATCAGTTTTATGTCTTATTATTTTCGAACTATTTTCATTTTTCATTTCGACCCCTTCTAAAAGAATGATTTTCTTAGCCCCTTATATTTTTCTGTATAATATATAGATTTCCTATTTTCATTTTTCATTAAAAAATTCATAAGTAAGATTTCAGAAGGACAGATTGTATGCAAATCTATATTATATTTGTGCATATTAAAACTTGAAGTTAAACATATTAAAAATTGAATAAAATTTTGAAACAGACCCCTGGAATACTATAGACCCTTCTGAAACTTCCATCGACCCCGTGAGGGGAATCCTTGATTTAAATGAATTGTTAAGATTATGGACGAATTATAATAGATAGAATTCTACGTAAAATTTGTATATAAGTGTGGGAGGGAGGAAGCAAATGATCAATGAGTAGCACGGTTGAATGGATGAAAGCCTGAATTTGGACCAACGATTCGAAAACCACTATTGTTCCTGTTGTCGAATACCGTGCCGTATTACGGGTATTACGATTGGCCACGGCATTCCTCGAATCAGCCAATCGAGGAGTGCGACAGAAACACGAGCATCGTCTTTTCTTTTTGTTGACGCAACGGGCCGCGCCGCGCCGCTAATTTTAGCGAGGCGCGCACTTCATACTCGGCCTGGATCATCCGAACGCTTTCGCGCGTATTCCTATTTCATTCTCAGCAAGAGCGATCGAAGGTCATCCGAGTAAATTTGGAATACGTAATAGAATTTAATCGCCGCCCGCTAAACATTTATTTCCGACGGTTAGATTAATTTTCTGGCCGTTACGATCGGCACAGCGCGTCTCTAATCGCTCATCCTGTTCACGAGCTTTCTAGTCATTGATCACTGGAAACCATTTAGCAATAACTGTAGAATAATGATTTTATTTTTTGACGGAATTGTTCAAAGGAAAGTTTAAAAAATCACTGCAAAATTATAGATAAAATTATTTCTTATTTTATTTAGGGAAAATTTGTGCCCTAACGCGCGCTGGGAACCATTTACTAATAAGCGTGGAATAAACATTTTATTCTTGGCAGAATTGTTCAAACGGAAGAAATTAAAAAAATTATTCTGAAACAATAGATGAAATTATTTCTTATTTTATTTAGAGAAAATTTGTGCCATAACGCACACTGGGAACCATTTACTAATAAGCGTGGAATAAACATTTTATTCTTGGCAGAATTGTTCAAACGGAAGAAATGAAAAAAATTATTCTGAAACAATAGATAAAATTATTTCTTATTTTATTTCGAGAAAATTTGTGCCAGAACGCATCATTGGAAGCCATTTACCAATAAGCGTAGAATAAACATTTTATTGTTGGCAGAATTGTTCAAACGGAAGAAATGAAAAAAAATAATTCTGAAACAATAGATAAAATTATTTCTAATTTTATTTAGAGAAAATTTTTGCAACGACCCAATACATTAACTAATCCCATAACGCTATCGTCAATATATTTTTCTAAAACCGAACATTCGCAACAACCTAATTTCCCAAAAGGGTTTACCTCGAGATTTCCCAATTAATTAGTTTGGACATGTCGAAACCGGATATCCGAGCGTAATCATTAAGATCGCGCAAACGATTTGCCCTTGACGAATCTATTAGTCAGCGCGACTAAAAAGGGGAAAATAAGAAAGTGGTCGTGTGGTAGCGAACGATGCGCCGCGTGACGTAAGAGTCCCGGATTCGCGGTCGCTATATTTAGGCTGCCCGGGCCCCGGTCCGTTTTTAGTTGGAAACAGGTGGACATCGAAGCTGTGCGAAGGCAGCATAGCCGACGAGTCTCCGCCTGACTTTGACCGATTTTCACGAACTCCCATCGGAATGGACTCCATTATGCTCGCGGCGCGGTGTCGCGACGATAATGACCCATTAAGAGTGTCTACGCGTCTTCCCCTGAATCCCCATATTCTAGCGAGGAATCATTGGACCGGAGTCAAGAAACAGTCAATGATCAATGTATTGGGTCATTACAAAAGTTTCCAACAGATGGTGTTACCCATGCAACAATAGCATTAAACAAATCGTATGTTGCAAAATTGTTGCAATTGACAGGGATGCTTTTGGGGTGATTTGAAACAATTTTTGTCGTTGCGAAAATCTTTTCCGCTGCTTCGTTCAGGAGTTACTAGCGACAAACGGATTCCGGCCAATGCCGACGCCAATGCGCGCTGTAGCCGCGCGCTGTAGCCGCGCTCTGATTGGTCCGTGTTTTTCGTTGATTACAATTGCAACAATTTTGAGACATTCTGTATATGTATAATACTGTTGGAAAGACCACACCTTCGGTTGCTTTTTGACAGCAGGTTTAGAAATGTTTTTAACAAGAAATGCATTGTCGTAGAGCGATGTTCCGAAAAGGTTCTACTATTCGGTGAGAAGAACATCGACATCTAGGTGGATATGTATCCTGATCGGGACGCGTGTGCGATCTAGATGGCCTCTAAAAATACACGCGGCGCGGTCAAGCAAATCATCTGGGGCGTAGGTCCAAAAACTGAAATACGCCCCGACCGGCATAGCTTATCGTAGATGCATAGATGCATAGTTTCCTAGCGCGTTCCACTTTGCCGCGTCACCGTGGCATTCACCAAATGGCAATTCGAGCAAAAGAATTGGAAAATCGAGACGTTCGCCAGACTCCCGGCCGCCAGACACGTGGATCAGTCTGACGACGGCTGGTTGCCATTGTTGCTCATCCACCTGTCTACTCGGACGTCTGCGGTCGGTTATAGTGATCAAGCTTCATTGTAACCCGACCATAGTTGTACTACTTTCGTAGTAGCTAATTCTAATTCGTTTTCATTCACCTTTAAATCAAGCAAATTATGTATTGATTCCGGAAACACTGTTCGAATGGAATATGAAGTTTACGATTTGTTATTTTGTATTTCGCGAATAACGCAGAAAATTAATTTTCATTTGATGTTTGGACCGAATATTATTATTTTTCTCAATTACATTGCTCATAATGAAGTACATATCGAGTAATTTTATTTCGACGGGATTGTCATTGAGAAGCAACTAAATTAATTATTGTTCCCCCTTTCTCCAGTGAATGTTGAACCAGTTTCGCCGTCGAAACGAACCGTACGAGGTGTGAAACAATAGAAGCTTGTCCGCCGTAATTGTTTTGGACTTTCGGCAACGAAATTTCGGCTCGAGCAGAAAGTAGCCTTTTCGCGACGTTATATTTAGCCGGATGCGGCTGAAAGTAGTGACGCCTTAATTCGGTCAGACGCGCAGTTTAACTTGTCAAGCGGCGCGAGGCGCCTCTTGGCACTTGTGACGTACTCTGTCATATTAAGAGAATGAGCAATCTGGAGCGTGTCTCTTAAGGTATTTGTAATTTTATACGTTTTTTCTTTTCTATCACGTACCAACAATTATCGGATTTTATACAGATTAATTCAGTAATGTATGTTCCATTCTGTTGTACAACTTTCTGCCGCTTTTCAGGTAGCTAATCGTGTCGTTGAACGTTGCTATGAATATCTTTTAATTGTATCATTGAATTTTAATTTATACGAATTTTCGTTCAAACCCAAAATAGAAAATCACGTTTCACCGGTTTGCAACGAAGAGCGAAAGTAATGTAATACGGACAGGCAAGGTCGTCCCCATAAGAATAGGTGCAGGTGCTACAAGAAATGCTAAAGATAAAACTGAGGGGTACAAGAAAACACGTATAACGTTACAAGCATAACAAGCAGTCGTTATTTCGAGTAGACTGTTGATAGAAATAAGATCCCTCCCTACTTTACTTTCAACCAATTTCCAACGCTAATGTTGAACAGTCAAGCTGCTCAGGGTCTAGATTAAGCGGGTCAAAAATGCCCTTGGATAGTTTACCTAGAAAGGAACCCTTTCCACCAAGTTTCAACCCAACCTAAAATCCAGTTTTACCCCATTTCCCCCTTTAATCGCATCTAGAAAAATCCCCAAAAAATCTGACACATTCAGCATATCGAACCACATATTCGACAATTTTATCCGATTCTTTAGTTGCAAACTCTTGCTGTAAAAAATGTAAAGAATTGGTTTTCATAAACATATGAAAAAAATTGGAGATAGTACCGATGACAATATTATATTATAATCATTCAATTTACTACCAGGATGGTTTGTATTCTTTCTGGTTTTTTATTTTTTACGCACAGAGTCTGCGACGAAAAAATCGGAAAAAATTCTCGAATGTGTGGCTCGGCGTGCTGAACGTGTCGGATTTTTTTTAGAATTTTTAGACACGATTAAGCTTGGTAGAAAGGGTTCTTAGATTACCAGACGAGGAGAGGCCCAGCAAAGTCTCGAGCTGTGGTGGAAAGGGAGCGGCTATAACAGACACAACGGACTTGGCGGTGCTCGACTCCCAACTATTTTTACCCGGCCGACAGTATAAAGTACACCGCGGCGAGGTTACATAACTGCCAAACAAATCGCTGCCAATTATTATAAACAATCCCGGCCGGTTGTGATTGGCAAGGCACGTCGACCGCTGTGTCGGCGAAGCTTATGCGAACGGGGTGCACGGTGCGGCCATCTGCCTTGAATTGGTATGCGAAACCGAGACGCGCGTTGCGCCAACTATTGCGAACCCAGCCTTCCACGAAATTAGAACCATCTCGTTACGGTCATAAGTCGATCATCGGAACTATGACCGGTCACTGTTCGACAGTCATAATTCAATTATCAGAACCATGACCGCTGTTCGAGCCGCGCGACGGTCATAAGTTGATCATCGGAACCGTGACCGCTGTTCGAGCCGTTCGACGATCATAAGTCGATCATTAGAATCATGACCGCTCGTCGATGTTTAATAATAAACTAGTAGGCCGGTGATGCAACCGCGATCGAGTCTCACTGTTTATTTTTAAAGTCGATTCCCTCGCTGCCCACGCGTCGCGTGTCTATGGTGGCCACGGGTTCTCGCCGTCAACGTCGAACAATAGTTTCGTTGTTTATAATTATCAGACAGCGGATCTTTATACAAAATAAAAATGTTCCACCTGAATTGCAGCAAGCTGGAGTGAAATAGAAATTTATTTTCTGTCTCAATATGTTTAACAGATTGAAAACAGCATATCAGTGTTTTCAAATTCTTCTTCTTAAACTACACCTACTGATTCGCGTCAGAAATGCATGAAATCCGCTGTCTAATCGTTTGAGTAGAACAATAACGACGAACCGATCCACGCGTTGCAATTTTCACACGATCACTATGTTAACCATCGACACGAGTCACACAACTCGGCTCCCTCCAGTGTTGGATTAACCATAAGGGAACTGAGCACGTGCTTGGGGCACCATAGAAATTTTCAGTAGTCTACGTCTTTCATACAGTCACTCCGAGCGTTTATGTGCAACTGTGCAAAAGCAGTACTTTGGCCAGGAACACTTCGAATCATCGAAAGGGTCTAACTTCAAAATTGATCCCTCGCGAGGGTGCCTCAAAATCTTTCAAGTCCACAGAGCCTTTGAGGGTCTCAATCCGGCACTGGCTCCCCATTACTTTCTACTACAGAATGACAAATCTTCTCACAGGGTGATGGGGGTAGATTGCGGATTTTATGCATTCAAGAACTCGGTGCAACGATTTCTCAGACGAATTTGATCTCGCATAAAGATCCGCTGTCTGGGACACATGTTACGATAGAGGATAGTTAGCGATCGATGGTAAGTTCATGCTGATCGACGCGAGGGGTAGATCGGGGTGGGGAAAAGCTGTGGCGCTCCTCGGTCGACCATTTCGTTCGATAATCATCTGTTCTCGATGAACGTTCTATTTTTTGATCATGCATCGAAAACACATTCCGATCGTACCCGTCTCATCAGGCACCGGATGTGCCAGCTCGAGTGGTTAGTTAGCAGCATCAATCAGCCCTAAAAATACCCGCAAGGGTGTCAGCGATCGAAACGTTGTAAAACGATCTGGTCTGCGTGGGCGTGTATGATATCTGTACGCGTATGTGTCAGTGTGTGAGTATGAGTGAGCGAAAACAGCAATCTGTCTAGGTTAATGGAAGAGCGAATTCCTACTAAATATACGCAGAAGGACAAGCCAGCGGACGATCGTGTCCAATCAGCGGTCTCCTCCGTATCACTTAGTCGCACAGTGACGATCCTCGATCTTCCTTCCTGCCGAAGAACGCGAACCCTTTTGATGGTTGTCTCTTCTGTGGTCTCGACCTTGAGCACTATCGGTACCCTTTTTATCGGTTCGGTTCTTCAGATACCGCACAGCCCGTCGATCGATCGATCGATCGATTCTCCGTTTCTTTTTCTCTGATTTTATTGATTCTTTTATTCTTATTGAACAAAAAAGAGAGATTCTCGTTCCGAGGGAGAGAGAAAGAGAATAAATATGAACGGCAAAAGCAAAACTCGATAGATTTGACCGGTGGTCGGATGGAAGTATAGCCCTTTTACCTAAGTATTTCGGACGACCGTTCGGTTCGGGGTTTGGACCTTAGACTGGGCGGCTGCCGCCAAAAATGTGGACTAGTATACCGGACGTCGGTACAGTGGCGCCGACCTGACGGCGGGTTTCCACGGCCCGACACGCGACATTTATGGCACAACCCCCGCCAACGGATCGCGATTGGTCGATCGGCTGCTCTGCTACCGTGAGGAAACCTTCCTCCTTTTCTCCCTGACCACGCGATCCGCATCCACTTGTTTCCACCTCGGAGTCGTCCTCACGGTCGCCACGCTCTCTCGACGCCCACGCGGCTATTTTTCTTTTTACCCGCGATTCCCCCTTCGCGGCTTTCCGTTTTATCGGAGACACGGGAATCATCCCGGTGACCGTCAGGCGCGACCTGACATTCGCTGAATATTTACGGGACCCGTTAAACTGATGGATTCTATGTTTTTTCGTTCACGATCACTGGCGGTGCAGGAATGCTTTCGCGAAGAATTATGAAAATCGCTGGGAATCTGAATAAATACGTTTTTGTTATTTTTATGAACAATGTAAGGTAGTCAGTTTCAGTTCAAGAAGTGTATATACGCGACAAGTAGAATTGGTAGGTCATGATCAGACGCATCAGCCGATTCCTGTCGGATAGCACGCGTGTTCGCTGAATTTTCAAACTCGTCCATTTCAGATCTAGGATATACTGGAATATATTAAAATATACCATAATATATCATAATATAGTAGAATATACTAAAATATACCACAATATACTACACAATATATTAAAATATACTAGAATAAACTACAATATACATATAGTAGAATATACCACCATACAGTAGAACAGGCATGTCAAACACGCGGCCCGTCGACAAGTAGTTTGCGGCCTGACCAAAAACTTTGAAACGGTTGATGACAATTTATAGATTTTACACTTCAAATTCACCCTTTTGCACACACAAGTCAATTTCACCTTTCTGTAAATCAATTTTACCCATTAAGAATATTTAAAAATAATTATTTATTTATTTCGATTAAATTATATATTTATTTAGACACACGTGAACGGTGATATTACTGCGAGGGAAGACTCAATACTCAATACGCTTCAATAGATATGTATTTTCATTCCTAAAATTTATTAATCAGAAAATGGCTACACTACATATCTACATATCTACACTATTCTGCACAGAATTTCGGCACATTACAAAGTTAATGAATTGGTAATTACTTTTAAATAAGTAGTTGATATACATCTTTGCAATAAATAAATTTGATTACATTTGATCTCATTTTTATTACAATGACTTACTTAAAAATACTTTATTTGTGAAAGGTTGAATTTGATTTACAAAACGGTGAAATTAATTTGCAGAAGGGTGAAATTGATTTACAAAAAATAAAAAGTAATCATAGTTCAATAAATTCAACCAAATTTTGAAAATTTCGTTACCGAAAGACAGTAAAAGTTTCTTCGAAACAAAAATGAAATAGTTTTATCCAAATGAAGTAAACTTGAAAAAAAACAACTTTTGTACGTATGTTATTTTGCATGTGTAACAGTAACGTTGATAAAAAAAATGTGTTTCCTTTTTATTTCGAGTCTGCTTTTTTCTATTGCTGCCCTCGAATTAATTTATAATACATAATGAGGCTCTTGGTGATGGAAGGGTTTGACATGCCTGCAGTAGAATATACTAGAATATATTTGGGGACCAATTAAAATATACTAAAATATACTAGAATATACTCGAATATACTACAATGTACCAAAATATAGTAGAATATAGATGTATATAGTCAAGATTGATTATCGTATCGTTCGTTACTCTGTTACTTTGTTTAAAATGCATTGTTTTCCAATATTGGAAAAACATTGAACATTGGGTCTGCCAGGTCTGTGGATACATTCTTAGTGGATACTGTGGATACTCAACCTGTCTACCAGTTTGAACGTTTTGCCATGGATGGCGCCAACAGTCACAGGCAAATTGATTTTACGTAATAAATAATTATCCCCACAATTAGCATGGTGCATTTATGCACTAACTAAAATTATTTCCGAACTTCATCTATAGCAGGAAAACGAAGGAGGAATGACACGTGGAGGTAACCGTCCATGAAAGTTTGTTGGCATTTCTTCAGTGAATTCAAAATAATTTTGTATGACATAATGAGTTAAGCAATTGCATGTATTTTCCTGTTTCCACGCATGATGTATAATATTATATAAATCCTCGTCTATTAAGAATCACCAGTTTAATGTTCACATTAATAATATTTGACAGTTCTCCAAACGTTTACAAGTATAAATTGTGTGATAAGTGCGTGTAGTCACATGTAGATTATTAGGCAGCCAGTCTCGGCCAATAAATATTTATACTCTAGCAATAGAAAAGATTCTTTAGGCTTGTAAACAAGTCGACATTATACTCGCGGTGATCGATCACGAGACGGTGATTCAATCGTAAACAATTGTCGGAGCATTTGACTCTGACTCATTAGCTAATTAAATTCTCTTCATTTCTGGTTGCTATGTTTAATTTTAAATATAATATAGCTGTGGTGACATTTCTAATTGAATAGTACAGCTATTAGTTAATATTAATTCTCGAATTCAATTTATATTTATTTTTCAAAATGACAAGATCAATACCAAACACGTTGTTGAAGGTCACGAGGACGTAGAGCGTGTTTATTTCGATGCTATCAGCACGATTTTTCTATTTAAGGAACTAGAGAGTGTGTGTGTGTGTGTTTTGTAGTTTTTTTCTTTTGCTGTGATCGATGTTAAAACCCCGTTGCTGAAGACTCGTGTCTAAATTGTGACGAGGCAGAAGCCAAATTGACATTGGCAATATCATCTGATGTTTCAAACCTTGAGGAGAGACCTTCTCCAAGGTGATTTCTGTGTATATCTGTCACGAAAATGTCATTGCTCGTACGAGGTTGCAGAAAATAATATTACGTTCACGGTATATTGTCGGATGTACAGTGTGTACATCATAAAAATGAAGGTGACTTTAATTTTTTACGAACAAATTTCTTCTTTTTACATTTTCTTACCTGGCTACCGGAAGACTCTCTGTATATGTACAGGTTGCTTAAAAAAGTGGATCGATCTCGTATCTTCTTTTTGTGTTGCATATGGTCCACTTGAGCTGACATGAGCGAGAATAAATGATTCGGTGCTATTGAAGGATTTATCAAATCGCTCGAGATTTGAATCTGACTAATGGTCATGAGCTCAACTCCAGCGCAAATACATCTGTTTAAATACACGCGCACTGACGTCAAGTGATCTTTAAATCCCTACGTCACCGAACACGAAAATACGGCAGTATGATTGAGACCATGACGCCATCGGAATACTGAAATACCGAAAGCTCTTTCGACAATATACTACGATTCACGCATTCCTCCGCCTTATTTCGATATTTTGCAACCGTCTATTTAAGGCAACATTAAAAAAAGATCAGAATTTCCTGGTAGGACAGTCAGACGTTTATTTCGTCTTCAAGAAATGCCCTTGCAATTAATTATCTTTTTCCTGGCAAGTATTTTCTTGTAATGCTACTCCAACGTAAATAAATTTGTATTTAATGGAGCAACTACTTCAATGTAAAATAAATATTAGCTAATGATGTCGACACCTTCGTTTTTATGCTTGAAACACTAAATTCAAAGGTTTGTGCGGGTAATTGAAAGTTAAACAGGGAAAAGTACAGTAACAAAGTCGAGCATGGTAAGAGCGAACTGGTAAAAAGGAGGGAAGAAAGGTGATCCTCTTGATTTGGCACTCCTCGGTCATTCGCAGCGACCTCCTAGCACGCATATACCGGGTGCTCCGAATGCAACTCTATTTTGGTTGCCGCGAACCGTTCGACCCGGCGATACAGGTGTAGAGATGAGGTGTATTTATTTTCAATTCGGCCACGGCCAAAGCAGCGTGCTCGACGTTGATAGACCCCCATGACGTTCTCACGCGTGACTACACTGTCACCGTAAAATCTGTAGAAAGAACACATTAAAACACTTCACCATCATTTTCCAAGAAAACTATTGCGTTTCGTCCGGTGGCTCCTATTGCAATTTGCATCATCGCGATGAATATGACACGATGCAATAACTAAATTTGTTGACCTTGACTGCTGTACCTCGGTGTGACTAATCATTTCAAATAAATGTTCATACACTCTAATGAATTTTTTCCCACCAGTCAAAGTATTATCGTACAAGGTAATTATACCTGTTCATCACACCAACACGAGATCCCGTTTAATTAACTCGGGGATTCAGTTTTCATCGCGTGACTGAAAATCCTCTTGAACTGCGGGGGTGGCAACCTTGAAATGAAAATTTCGAATTTACGGTTTCTGGGGTCGACTCGCTTTCGGCATTTGCTTCTTCGGTGGATTTAGAAGACTCTGGTTCGGCTAGATTAATATCGACGTTGTTCCTAACAATTCTATCGCAGTTTGTAACGTATTTTATCGCAGTTTGCCGAATCGCGACCGATGGAACTGCACGGACACACGTGAACGTTCGAACATCCTAATTCTCGGCGCTTGACCCAATTCCCAGCTCTTCGTTTCAGGCCCGTTTCAAATTTAGACGTCTTCGTTTCGCACCACCCACACCTTCGCCATTGCTCACAGGGTGGAGCTTTTTTCCCGACCGTAGGTTCGTGCGAAAATAATTACAGGTCTCATCCGTTTATAAAAATGCTAGAATATAAAATTTGGCAGAGCCAAAATATTGTTTAGATTATTAAATATATCGGTATCTAATCAATTACTAAACAATTAGGTATTTTACGAGGTGTTTATACCAATTTCATATACATAAAATTTAAAAAAGATCATAGGGAATGGAAATATTCTAAATCGAAAGATATGTTTAATTTTCGAGTTAAGATAGCTTCGAGTGCAAAGGGCTAATAAATAATTGTTTAATGGTTTAATGCCAACGGTATTGCGAGAGACAGAGGACGTGTTGCTTGTGAAGTAACCACAACGCAACGTATTGCTACGACGCGACGTGTTGCTCCAACGTCTTGTCGAAGATCAAGGCACGACCGAGATAAAAATCGCTGTTGTAGGGTGGCGACGACGCGTGGGTGCTTCTGGCTTGCGAAACAGGATGAATGAGACAGTTAGTTAAAACTGTACCGATGACGAAGAAGCTCGCACCGCGGACCACGGAGTCGCGTCGCGGCTGCAGCAAAACAAACAGCGTCGTCGCGTTGCGGACACTGGGTCTAATTTTGAGATTTTAATCCTGGAAATCATTTCGTTCGACCACGGAATCCCGATCGAGTGCTCTGATGATGAAAATTAAAATCACTGGACGACAGACTAGGGGCAATTAGTGGATAGTAGGATTGTTAGGTCAGCCGGGTCTCGCTAATCGCGATGTCCAGGTTCGATCCGGATGATGTTCGTTCTGGGAGAAATAGAAACGTTCCGGGGATCGTTGAAATGTGTGAAAATCAATATAAGGCGGACCGTTTGCCTCGTAAAGCTCGTCGGAGGACGCTGATCCCTAGGTAAATTGAAACTTATGAGTTTTCCAACCGGGCGAGCCCTCTGGTTCCTCTTCTTACTTTGGTCCGCCATTCTTCTTCGCCGTTAAGGAGAACCTCGTCTCCTTGGTAACTGATACGCCTTATTAGCTGCTCTCCTCACCTTACGAGCCTCAGGAGGATCATGCGCTCACCGGTCCCTGCTCACCGGTCCTCAGTCCTTTGCGCAGTAACACGCCACCGTCTTTCTTATCTCTGTGTCCCTGCGAGACTTCTGCTTCCGCAGCTCTTCTACCCTGGAAACACGCAACGTTTCTTAGTTAACAACTGGCGAACTTGTTGTTGGACGTTCTAGCAGCATTTGCCGAGGTCTCTGGGATTTTCTCAGCAACCAGGGAGACATTTGCGGAGAGATATTCATTTTTTTTAAAAGAGACACTGGGTCGGCTCGATTTTTAAACAAAGTTGTTAGAATTTGTCCCCGACTGTGAACCAAAACTGACACGTTCAAAGGCGTCGCATTTGAAGATATTTAAGCAATTTGGGTGGGCTACTGTAGGGACGCAGCAGTCATTCATGAAAATTTCATGACCACAGGCCATTCTGCGGTCCTGTCGGGCATCCCACGGGCCCATGGCCGCCGACAATGCTCCGTGTGAATGGACAATGCACGGAAAATACAAATATTTTGGGTAGACACGATTTCACGCGACAACGCGCCCCCTTCTCCTTTACGAAACACGAAGATCGAGTTTCTGTGTGTGTGGGGCTCTGCAGCTGAAAAAATTTATTTTCTGAGAGATCTCGTGCCTCTCTGTTAATCGAAGGATTACACGATTCACGCTATTTTCGGTTCGGAATTGCATGCTCGAAAGTGGAGTTATTTTTGTAATGCTAGATTAGGCATCTCGAGGAATAGCATGACGTTAGATGACGTAGATTGTGGAAGACTCATCATTTCCGCACGAGGTGCAAAGTATTACACAATGTACCCAGAATTTGTACCTCTTAATAATTACATATTTTTGATTGAATGATCAGGAAGCTTTCAATCTATTTTTACATTATGAATAACTAAACAGTGATGCTTTACACCTCGTACGAATGGAGGAAAAGAGAAGAGCGACCGCAAACTATACAAATTTCGTTCAGCGGTGAGCGTAGTTCCTCTGGGAGGCGCGATCCTGAACCAGCTGGTCTTCACACAGCCATAAAACAGAATTTGTCAGCGCTCCCTTGGTCGTGCATCTTTCCAGCAGCGTCGTTGACTTTAGGACCAACTGAGATTTCCGAAATTTCACGCCCATTACCATTGTGAATGGGCAGATGCTCCGTAACAATACACCGCGAGTCACTCGCACCTTTCGCGACATTTTTCCAAGTCGACCTTAATGTGTCTGACATTTCGGAAGAACGTGTCGCCTCTCCAAGACAACTCCCCTATTTTATTTATAGGATTTTTCGGAATTCGAACAGTTCGCAGCAGCTTCGTCGCTTCTTTCACAATTTCAAGTTTGCTACAGGGCGATTCAGGTAAGCGTCTCACCTAAATTAATTATTTGCTGCATTTCAAACATAGTTGAAACCTCGAGGTAAATTTTAAAAAATTATTTTTTTACACGTCCGAGTAAATTCAACTTTTGTTCAAACTGCGAATTGTGGATTTGGCCCACAGGGTTGAAAAGTAGTTTTTCGGATTACGAGGCTCCCCATTTTCAAGATCCTCTAATTGAGATTTACGTATCGCTCGCTGAAGCTTTAAACATCACGGCGTAGTCACGATTCGTAATCGACAGCGGTCGATTTAAAAAGCCTCGTTAACCGCCTATTGTCCTGGAGGGGGAAGCTTTTCGCCGGCGGAACGACCGCGCGCCGTTTTTATCGAGCATTTAATTAAACGTCATCAATCTTTATTAGGCGTCGAGGCTTCATATCGACAGCAGTGATTCCAGGCGGCGTTAACCAGAACCCCATGGAGCCCCCTGCTCGCAGCCATGAATACATTTATGGGCCCAGAGGGTGAACCCCTGCCAAGCTTACGAAACTTGCTAAGACAATATCCGTTCTCCTCGTTGGTAGCACGCGCCCGCTATACATGTCCCCCGAGGATTATCCTGTCCACCGTCGTTGTCTACATTATTTGATGACATGATTTCAACCCGGAATGTAACTGGAAACGATCCACTAGCTTAACTCTTCGCATTCTGTCTTTATGCATACTCATGGGGAAAATGACGTTTCGTGGAAATGTCTTTTGAGCATTGGCTCGTTTCATAAGTCTCGATACGTCCCTAATTCCTGTAGCAGTGAAATTCAACAAATCGTGTGTCCCAGAATTGTACTAATTGATAGGAGCAATTCCCCAGGTGATTTAAAGCAACTTTCTCCTTTGTGAAAATCTTCTTCACAGCTTCGTTCACGAGTTATTAGCGAAAAACACCGGGCCAATCAGGAGCGGTGGGCGTGGCATTAACATTGGCATCGACCGGTCTGTGTTTTTCGTTGATAACTCCTGAACGAAGACGCGCAGAACATTTTCGCAAAGGAAAAAGCTACTTTGAATCACCTCAGGAATCATTCCTGTCAAGTACAACAATTTTCATAGCGTTTGTAAAAATAATTTCTGCTGCTCCCGCTGACGTCAGCGACATGCAACAAGTATACGGAGATCTTACAGGATGCACAGTCCAATCCTGTCAATTAACGGAGATATAGTCATCGTAGATGTACATTGTCATTCGAAATAATAGGGAGCGAGGGAGATACTACAATTAAGGATAGCTGTAAATGAGACGTGAAAAGAGGGTTGAAGGGTATTAAGGAAAATATACTATTCACGGTCGGATTCTTTGCACGAGAATGTTTACTAATCATTTTCAATACGCGGCTGGTAAATATTTCAGCAAAAATAATGTTTCAAATAATGTTATTACGGAGGTGCTCAGGCCTGACCGATCCCCTAACCTTATGTCTGCGTTTGAGTAAGATTTGTTGTCTGATACATTGCGCACGTTATTCGAGCAAACGTTAAGGACCCAGACGCGTGAACAGGGCGGGACACGGAAACCGACGCTACGCGTTAGCCAATAAAGATTTCAATCCCGTGTACACGCTGCGAATTACGTTGGTGCGTAGCCGCACAGCCGTAGTCCTTGTATTCATATGCTAATGGCGATCGTCCGACATCAGACCGCCGAGTCTAATATCGACTAACGTAATCCAGCCTGAACGCTTCTAAGCCCCGACATGTATAGTTGGTCTTTCTCCCTTCTGGGTGGTAGCTGCGCGCTTGGGTTTCGCTTATATGACAAGTATATTACTCCCCGCGTTTATATCAATTAGCCTCTGACGTTTCGGGGGTGTGCTCGCACGGTGAGCACGACGCTGAAAGGGTAGCCGAAGAGGGTGCACCGGCGAACACACCTATGGGGGCCTACCCCCTCGTATCTTGAACGGCGGTGAACAAAAACGAAACAATTCCGCAAGAAACTCCGACGGCTCACCGTAAACGCTTCAGATTTTTTCAAAATTTTCTCCAGGTCGTCAAAGTTTGTAGATAGAACTACATATTTTCATTAGAACAGTATTACAGGGTCGTACAAAAACGAATTCAACGATGTGCGATATGTTGACCGTTGCGTGACCTTCAATAATAATTATACAGGGTGTCCCACGATAAGCGCAGAGGGACTTTTGTCCTCGTTTTCTCTGTAGAATGTCACTGCGACAAGGACAAATTTTTATCTCTATTTTCTCAAGGTCATCGAAGTGTTTTTAAACAGGACTACATATTTTTATTACAACAGTCTTATAGATCATAAAAAAACGAATTCAACGATGTGCGATATGTTGACCTTCGCGTGACCTTCAATTATACAGGGTGTCCCACGGTCAGCGTCGATAGAGCGAAGATGCAGAGCGACTTTTGTCATCGTTTTCTCTGTAGAATGTCACTGCGACGTGGAAAAATGTTTATCTTTATTTTCTCAATGTTGCTTCAAGGTTGTTTTGATATTATGAAAGTACCTTTTATTCACGGAGAAAATAGTTCAACTTCTGCTATGATGCGATGAAACAATTTATCCATGTCCAGTAGCTCGTCAGCGAAAGTTAGAAGAGCATTCGAGGAATCGAAATGAAAGGAAGAGCAATCGCTTCGGGAAGGAATCGGAACTGTGTGCTTAGGACAACTCTCTATCCGTCCTCTGCATCCCCCTGATCGGCGCGGCGGCGTTTCGAATGCGACGGGGCAAAAGTCAGACGGACGATAAATCAAAAAATTGTTCGCCAGCTGGTGAGTACCGCTGGCTCGGTTGCGTGTCGCCAGCATTGTTGCTAGCGCGGTCGTTTAAATCCATTTAAGGGCTGCGTAATGGTGACACTAGTCGGGGGTACAAAGGGGATGGTCCTCGCCACTGATTTTTCAGTCTCGACGGGAGAAAACTGGCAAACCCCCCTTGTGCCCGACAAGGCGTGTCCCGTGTTTCCGTCACCTCTGTCGATCTCGTTCGTTCTGTTCCTGCTTTTTCGACACCCCATCCTACTCCGTCTACCACTTCTTTGCAAAAGGAGATCGATGGTCGACCATTCATGAAATTTGTCCGCTGCCACAGTCACGTGTGCCGGACACCTATCCCAGCCTACTTAGACCTCTGGAGGACCTCTCCTTCGAGAAGCACTCGTTCCGTTTAAATATTAAGCGGGCTCCACCGTCGCCCACAGAAATTATTTGAAAAATTATTACTGGACTGCGGATCTTTATGCATTTACAGCAAAATTATGTAGATGAAATTCAATATTGTTGGAAAATTTTTAAAATTGCAGGTGTCAATTTAGTTTCTATTTCTTGCAATCGATGCAGACTATTTTTATTTTGCAGATCCGCAGTCTAGTTATTACATAATAATCTCAGTCATCTTCCATTTCAATCTTCCATTTCCAGATCAAATCATTTTCCATACCGTCGAACGATTCGACGAATAATTTTGATCGCATCATACGAATGCACCGCGAGTTGTTTCAACAAATTGTGTTATTTCCCAACATCGAATGGTCGGTTCCCAGTCGATTTATTCGCTCAATTCGGGAGAAGTGAAAATCGATAAAGAGCAATACGTTCGTAGGGGGTGAACCGTGCACTTTCCCAAATGAAAACATAAAATCTGTTGTCGTCGATTTGTCACTCGATCGACTACGTGATTCGTACATCTTTATGTGCTCGAAAAATTAAGATCGAATCGCACGAGAATCACGGTGAACCGCGGACAAACTTGACTTTAAAATCTCTGTTTAAAGTCTGATGGGAAGGGTGGCTCTCTGAGGGGTGTACACCCTCTTATTTCGATCGCGATCGTCGATTATTCATTTTCCAGCTCTCCATTGTATTAGGTTGTTGCATGGGAAATGTCCGATTTTATTAATGCCCTTAAACATTGGTGAACAAACTCATGACATTGGAAAAAATTCTTGAAATTTATACATTTCCTTCTAACTGTATGTTCTCTAAATATCAGAGAAAATTACAAAAAAATATTTCTCACTCCCCAGTCTTGCTGTAGTTTCTCTTCCCGTGTTCTTTGGGTCACTGTGAGGATCTATGGTGCCTCGATCTTCTTCTTCCCCTTTGATCGGCGATGCCCCGATATCGCATTCTACTTAGCGGAATTTGCTCCGTCGACAACAATGTCAATCGATGCGCGCAACCGACAATGCCGAAATTTTCCACGTTTAAATGGTATTTCCTTCGGAATCGCCGCTTTTCAGCTCGCCCCTAAATTCCGGACAATACTGCACGGCGTACCGCTCCTGACAATGGGGAAACATCCGGCCAATTGTCGCGCCCACCATGGACCATCCCCTGAGCGTGTAATTGTGGTCATGTTAGTCTTCGCTTTCTAGCTGCGCGCCAATCACGTTCGCGCTCTTTTTTCCACCTTGGTGAAACGTCGATTTCGATCGTATTTTGCTTATTCATTTTTGTTATAAAATTCCATTAATACCGGCGAATAATTCAGGATCGTTCTAATTAGTCCAGGACGTCAGAAAAAAGTCAAACTTCCCTGAAGATAGGAAATGATGGTTTGCACTACCTCCACCGATTTCGAGACAATGGATGGATATAGGACGCACTTCCATGTTGGCTATTACGTCGCATCCGGTTACACAAACTAGCACTTTACTGGCATAACGCTGACACGGTATGTTTAGATCCGATCTTCCTCTAGGTATGGAAGAACCCACCCCTAGTGCGTTCATGATCCAAATATAATTAGCGTGATATTGTTTCGTTAAACATTATCTGGAATCATTCACTCGGAGGAGTGAATCTATATTTGTTAAAATTTACCAGTTAAATATACGGGGTGGCTCTAGGCGAACAATTTTTTCAGTGCTACGTCTTTTGCGATTTCAAGTTTGTCGCGGTTTCTGTTTTTAAAATATCTTGGGACAGCAAATTTTTAATAGTTAGGCACTGAAACGCGATTGAAAGACCAATGAAAACAAAATTACTTTATTGTAATAATTACTGTATTGTTCTCACTCTCTTACAATTTCCGATTAGGGTAGATATCTATAAAATCCTCTATGACCTTGGAATAAACTTGAGTGAAGAGAATTTTAGGTACAACAAATTTTTAATAGTTAGGCACTGAAACTGGTGAACTTGTAGCTGCGATCGAAAGATCAATGAAAGCAAAATTATTTTATTGTAATAATTACTGTATTGTTCTCACTTTCATATAATTTCCGGTAGATATTAAAGTGCAACAGGCACATCTTGTCGAGTGAATGCAACCTCCTGTTGCGGCTAATTAGTCGTTAAGGAGCAGCTTTAATCGAGTCTTACACCGTTCAAGATCTTATTCGGAAGCCGACGGTGAAAGCTTCCGACGAACGTGGGAAACAGACTCGGTGAGGCCGGTTCCGAGAGAAAAATATGAAAAATAAAGAAATATATTGCTCGTATCGTTACATGATTGTATGTACGATACCAATTCTTGTTATGAAGATAGTTGTCGATGAGAAATCACTGGAGAAAATGGGGAAATGGCGGTATCAGGCGCGGTAACGAGTAAATTCGAGCTGCGACAGCAAAGCTGTTAACGATATCGCAGTTGGATCGAAGCCAGCCGATGTGGCCATCATAAAAATATATCACGACGGAGTTTAGTGGATTTCTTATCGTTCCTTCTCTTTATCGTTGTTCCTTTCCGTTTCTTGCTCGTTTCAATTTTCGACGTGATCATGCCGCGTGACTCGCTCCATTTTCGCGGACTGTCGCTCTATATTTCGCGTTGTCGCGCAAACAACAACTTGGTTAAACAGTTTACGAACATATTTCACGCACACGAACCAGTCTCGTAACATGTTTCAGGATACTGAACTACGGTGACTCCTATTAAAATTCGGAGACTCGATTATTTCAAAACTTATTAAATCAATATTTGCTACGCTTTTAAAAAGGCGATCACTTTGTTAATATCGAACGAAATTATTCTAACACTAATCGTTGTAACTTTTCATAAAAATTCAAGTGACGTTAATAAACTGTCTTTTTAATTTTTCAATGAATCGACATCCACACCGTCGAACGAGCATAAATTTTCATATTGGGCGATTGGTCCGCGATGTACATCCAAAGCGAAGAAGTGTAAATACTTTTTAGCCAGGCGTCTTCTCAGCTTCTTCCTACCCCCCTCTACCCTTGGTTTCATTTTTTCCTGGCTGCGAACACTATGGAAGGAGGGGGGTGTGCTCTGCCGGGTCGTAGTCGCGATATCGACCACTGTCGCGAAAGCCACGCCTTTGCCCAGGTGAGCAGGGGTTGTTTCCACCCCTTGGACGCACGCGGCGCGCACACATACACACATAAGCGTAGACAGTATACCGTGCACATTAGCGCGTCAACTCGAAGTACGGTAAGGACCTGCAACGAATGCAGCATGATGGGCGATTTCGATGAACTATTTTAGCGGTGCCTGTAATTTTTCTTTATCTGTAGTATTTTCTCTCTTGAAAATGAAGGTGACCAAATGCTGGAGTCTACATTTTTATTATATTTGGTAACACTTCCTTCAAATTTGTCTATTAAAATTGATTAGTGGTAATTAGATTAGATACCAACACACTTAATACTCTAATGCAATTAAAAAGTAAAGAAGGGAGTTGATGCCAAGGAATTTATAACACTCTGGTACTAAAAATTGATTGAAACCGGACATTCCGTATGCAACAACCTAATAATACAACAGATATCTCGCCCCAGCAGATGCGGGCGCGAAATTAGTGTCGAACGATACTATAAACGGTTGTTAATAGCCGTATCAGGATCGCGTGTGATTTAAGGCCCCTTAGCGATCACGATTAAAGGGCCGTGTCGAGGAATACACTGGGCAACCACCGGTCGGAAACACCCTAATTTCGCGGCTATGCATTCACCGACCCTCCCACGCCCTGTCGGGGTTATTTGGCCCCGTGACAATGGGACGAGCACGCGCTCGGACCATTAACCGATGGTTACGGTGATACGCGCGTGCACGAATGACGAAACTGTTCGGGATTCATCGGGAACAACACACCGCGTGTCAACCGTATTTCCTCGCGATCTTATCGCTCTCTTGTGACTACCGTTACCTCCTTCCCTCCTACACCCCCCTCTTCTTCTTTTAAAGCTATTAGACACTTGAGATTCCGATGATGCCCCCGTTATTGCTTAACACTCGTAAGCGTGAGAATTTCACGCGATCCAATAACCACGGCTCACACTCTGCCATCGATAAGAAGTTTCAGAGCTAAAGAATTTAGGTAAGGATTAATTTCAAGGTCCAAAGGGCAAAGGTTCGTTTTCATCGAAACTGAACCGTTTTCTTAAAAAATTATGATATGGTGGTCGAAGAAATTTGTACTATTTCCGACCTGCAAATGCTGCTAATTAAGTCTAATAATTATGAGTAATTATTTCACAATATCTGAATAAAGTTCCGGGAAAAGTTTGGTTCACATTTGACCGACCTCCGTGAATTCTTTGCCATGCAACGTTATTGGTAGACTCGCCAACTTGCCGAGATTAGCATGCGGACATCATTCGCGTTTAGGCGAACGATTCGACAGATTTCGAGGGAAGAATCGCGCGGTGGGGCTTTAAAGGGGGTGATCGCAGCAGAGACGAGAGATTATCCCGACGGATTTCGACGGCGAGCTTCTGGAAATTCGTGAAAACACGGCATTCAACCGGGGCGTTAGCGCGTGCATTGATTTCCCGCTCAATTTCGTCCGAATATTCGTTCACGGGAATCCAGCGGCGTCGGTAAACACTGTCCCCGTCGTCGTAAGCCGACGTTTACTCGAATTGAGTTACAATGGGTCGCTCGGTGTTCCGTGAATAAGCCTGTTAAACGCGGACGACGCGACTACGGAAACTGCCTGCTGAAATACCGCTTATTTCTGCAATAAAAAATTGTCTACTCGGTTGATCGTATTCTTTAGACTTACATTCTGCTCGTACCATCATTTATCAGTAGACCGCGGATCTTTATGCGAAATAAAAATGTTCTTCGTCACTTTACAAGATGAAGGAACGACGTACAAATTGTTTTAATGTTTTGTCATAAATGCATAGATTCCGCAGTTTATTTATCAGTAAGGAACGAAGAAAATATTTAACAATTTCCACTAATTTTTCTATGAATTTTCATGCAGGACCATTTTTCTCAAGGTCGAGAGGTCAACAATATGTTTTTTTATTTCATCATATTAAAAAATTACGGTGAAGTTTTTTCATTATTATTTCGCAGCTGTTGCAAGTTTCGACTGCAATTGTTGATGTTACATTTTTTCGAAGAAGTTTCAATAATATCACTGTAACCGTAGCACAAAGGGTTGAAAAACGGAACTAACCTTCAGATAGGAAGCAACGAAGGAGAACATTCGGGAAGATCACACGATTCAATGGCATCTGCGACTATATCCCTTGTAGAAAAATAAATCGACGCGACGGAAAAATATATCGATGCCTCCGCACCGTGATCACGACTCGAGCGACACAATAGACAGCTTTTCACTTCGGATCGAGAGAAGTTGTATTGGCCAGGGCGGAGGAGATGTTTCTTTTTTTGTCCCCTAATCGCGACTACTTTGCACCGAGCTCCCTTGCAAGGGTGTTCACCCTCTTAAACGTTTCCTGGCCTCGCGGCTAAATCTGCTTAAACGAGCTGCTGGCCAGAAAAGAAACGCTACAATATTTCCCCCACTACTCACCTTCCCCCACTTCTTCTGTCGCCGGGGATGTTGATTTACGCGAGTTTGCATCCTCTGCTTATGCTAGAGTCCTCGCTCAAGCACAACTCAAAAGATGAGGACATGCAAGACCCACTTAAAATCATCAAGGCAACCAATTTGATAAAAGAACACTTTTTAGCCATTCCTTTTTGAACCCATAGAAGAAGATAAACATGCAATTTAAGTTTTAATTGAGAAGCTTGCATTTTTGCAACAATTTATATGAAATTTTTCATAGAAACTATTAGGTTGGCAACTAAGTTCGCGACCTCCACATTTTCTCAAACAAAGTAATTTATATGTATTTTATTACATAATTTATTATATATATTTTTTAAGCACGAGTATTTTATAACAAATTAATCGCAAAATTCAGAGCTTTCCAATGATATACAGTTCAAATCAAAAGGAACGGTCACTGAGTGAGGTTATAATGATACAAAAGAATTACGGAACAAAAGGTCGCGAATTTAGTTGCCAACCTAATACAATCGGACGAGCAATTAATTGTTCTCCCAGAAATGGTTGCTGCGTGAAGCAACATGGGATATTGCGACTATAATAACAATTCGTATTTACGTTCACAGCCCCGACGCATAGTTTTCTTTGAACAGCGAGTCGCGTCGATGGTGTTTGCACCGAGCGAGACACCAGTATCCTCTGGGAAACGAAAAGTCGAGCAACTTGTTTACACGCGCGCGCGGGACGCGTGCACGAAATGGTTAAACACGTGTTAAATACACAGCGACTCGTTTAGACACCAGTTAGCGGATCGTTAGTCACACTTAAGTGACCAAACATTGCGACCCGATATATCTGCGATCGCCGTCGCAGTTAGTGTCGAATTCGAATAGCAGTTTGTGCAATTCGATCGAGGGAACTTGCTAAAAACAATTCAACTCAAAATTCAATCCAACATTCAATCACAAGTATGTAATCCACCAGAATTTGTGTTCACAAATCGCACTCTGAATTGTCTTTTAATTTTGTTCCCAGCAACCGACTGTTATTTTCAGCGCTTCACAGTTTCTTGATAGACTAGATTGACAATAATATGCAGGGTGTCTCTGAAGAAGGCCACCTAAATATCTTCTTTATTTTTAATGGCACAAAAATGTATTTATGACATCATTTATCGAAGGAGGAATATCATAGAAGAACAATTTTTTTGTCCGGTTATTTTTTCATAGTTTTTTAAAGGTTATCGTTATTTTTTATCGTGGAGAACTTTTTTTATATTCCATCTTGTTAATGACTTAAGCATATTCAAATGTATTTTTTCAGCCGCTATAAGATGGAATAAAAAAAAGTTTTACCGATATAAAAATTACGATGACCTTGGAAAAACTATGATAAAATAACGAGACAAAAGAAATTGGTCTTCTATGATATTCCTCCTTCGATACCATTTAAATTATGCCATAAACATTTTTTGTGCTGTTAAAAATAAAGGAGATATTTAGGTGGCCTCCTTCAGCTGAGACACCCTGTATATATTATATATTCTATATTTATAAATATACTTATGAATTATATAAAAAATAGCGGAATGCGCACTTCTTTAAGCAAAGAAATCAGAATATTATAATATTGTCTCGACATCAATAGCATTTGGTAGTAACAATAAAACGCTATTGAATTCGGTTTCTTCAGCTCGAGTATTCTCGACGAACGAATAAAAAAGTTGAACAGTTGGCAACCCTGCCAGAGGGATAATTGCGTAGAGAGGAGCGCGGTGGTTCCCGGTGAAAAACGAATTAGTTTTCCGTACAGGGATTTATTGATTAAGTAATCTTAATACATCGCTGGGCCGCAATGTACCATAAAGAGAGCGGAACCGGAAACGATCCATTCTTAGTGGGGAATATGCTTTGTCGGTGGTCGCTCGCCGTTCGGGAATTTCTGCTTTGATTAATCTACCTAGACTTTTTCCACCCGCAAAGACTTATCATCTCGAGCGATGCAAGCTATCTGGCAACAATCCAATTGATGCTATGCACTCAGCTTCGCCTTTCGAGATTCTCTGGACAACGTCATCTTCTTCTGATCTCGAATTCTGAGACATATTAGACGCTAACGAAATCGAACCACAATTTTTGTAATATCAAAACGTGCCATATTATTCCTTTCTTTGGGAATTTATTTCCACGATCAATCGGAAAAAGCGACAGTTACGGAACAGCAGTTGGAATTTCGATTGAAGTTGGGATCGGTTGACGCAGACAGTAATTACCAGTGTCAGGAACTTCATCTACTCACACAGAAGGCTCTCGACCAAGTCTTACATCGGTTGTTCGACCGTTCAACGTCCATAGACTCCTTTCAAACTGCTCGCCAGCACAGTAGACTGCCGGCCAGAAAGTTTTCGAGATTGAAAAACTTTCGGCGCGTTTCTTCCTTTCCCCTTCCCGTGTCGATGGCAGACGGACATTCAGATTTCCGTCGGGCTCGTCGAAAGAATCCTGATCGAACAAACACTAAACGCGCCTTGAAAGGCAATTCTAGCACGAGAAAAACTTTTCCTTCCCGTTTTTCGGGAACGAACAGCACATTCCAATGAATTATCATTTGGTACTTACATCATTATAATTATTAGACAGCGGATCTTTATGCAAAATAAAAATGTTACACCTGAATTGCAACAAACTGGAATAAAATAGAAATGGATTTTCTTTCTTGATATTTTTGTTGGGTTGAAAATAATGTAACAATAATTACACCTACTCATTTTTGTAACAAATGCATGAAATCCGTTGTCAAATTATTATCTACAATATTTTTGATTTGACTGATAATATTCCGCGGCAATTATAACGGATGTCGATGGTTTCGTCGGGAGAAGGCATTCCATAAAATAAGGGTTGCGCTCCACTTCTGATAACCCTTCGGGTCGTGTGATCCAGTTCAAAGCTAGAGTAGGTACTATTGTTCGTGGATTGGCATCGGAACCGGAAACGACGCTCCCTCTTTATCAACGTTTTTTAAAAGTCACAGTAGGACACGTGGCGATAACGTACGAGGGTGCAAGGACACGTGACCGGAAGAAGCATCCTAATTGATATCGATTGTACGTTTGCGACGCTCTTTTTCAGCCGATGCCTTCGACGACAACTTTACACGTTATTCTCACTAGCGTTTAATCGAATCCCACCTCTGAACAAAGTTCTACCACCTGCCTTTTCGAGACACCTGAAAGGAAATAATAATAATTAGACTGCGAATCTTTATTCAAGACACAGGAGCCAAATAAAAATTTCATTCTTCTTTTGATTATCTTGTTAAGGTGAAACTGATATACTGGTGGCCTTACATCTTTTTAATACCTCCACTGTTTTAAATTGTACGTACCCATTTTTGTCATAAATGCATCAAATCCGTAGTCTAAATAAAATTAAATAATATTGTAGTACTTGCAATTAAGCAAAATTCCTATTTGTAACCACACTTGATGGTATTTGGGTAAAAATCGATTTTTCAAATGAATAAATGGAAATAAGTGTTTTCATTATTTCTAGATCTTCATGAATAGAAATTTTAAAATAATATGCAACAGTATTTTTAAATTATTCTAATATCCTTACTACTTCAAGTTACTTATCAATCAAATTTATATAACGCGACATATGATATCAGCAAAAATCAATTAATAAAATACGTAAAAAACAATTCGAAAATTAGTAAGACATATTCGCAAATTCGTTTTGACTGGTTCGGAGAGGGGTGAACCATCCGAGAACAGTCTCCGGGTAACGTATGCAAGCGGTAGAGGGTTAAAAGAGTCCACGCAAACATCTCGTACATTACAGAGAATTTCCACCCCACGGAAACCAGCCAATAAAACACCCCCGGAACATGGGTGTCGTCCACTCACCCTCTTCGTCCTGACCCGTAACTGCATTGTCGAACTTTTTTCGTTTTTTTTTCATCCCTTTCTCTGTCTGTTCACTTCAACTATTTTCTCCTTTTTCCTCGGATCGCGAAGTGCCGTGTACACCCCCTCGATTACATTCGGAAATATTAGGGGACGTCCCGCCGTTCGACAAACTATCAATTTGGTTTCTCTCATTGATTGGGACCTCCGTCGCTGGACTCTGCCTTTTTTCGTTTCTACGATCTTCTCTCCCTTGCCCTTGAACCGGCCCTTTGTTATAAGCGCGCTCTCTTTTTAGCTCTTGATTGCTGAATACTGAATACGTGATTCTCGCGCTCTCCGCAGCATCTTGATACACGTAGATCCAGTGTGATCTTCATTTTCCGGGTTCAAGGTCACTCGAAGGTCATACAGTGACTCCCACTAATATTCGGACATTGTTAAAACGACGATAATTTTTTAAATAGTGGACCATACGGTTTGAACTTTTTTAGGAAGTTAGAACAATTAATTTGCTACACAACGTGAACAAATGTTTGCATCCGAATTAATCTTTTTGAGAGAACAAAATTAAAGAGGTCATTCTGCCCGCGTGTAGTATAGAATACACAGTAATCTTTAAGTACAAGATATTTCAATTAGCAGAAGTCTGATTCTGTCGTTATTGTGCAATTCATTTGATGTAGAAGAGAGTTGTCGGTGCCGATGGAGATACGCACGAGTTGATAAGTAGACAATGACGAGTAGATGTCATTTAAAACAGTAAAAACATTCGAAGAATTTCAAACTACTGTTATATTGTTTCCAACCTGTTAAACACACATATTTCGAAAGAAAATAGATTTCTATTTCACTCCGGTTCGTTAGAGAGCAGGTAGAAAATATTTTATCTAAATATCCACTGTCTTCTGATAAGGAGCAAACAGATTAGAATCCATCAGTAGACTGAGCCGGTGGCTCGAAGAACGTTCGTCGACGAAGCGTTTCCTTGGTTAGCTCGGTGCCGGCGAAAGATCGGACGGAAAGTCGTCGGACTATGTCCAAATCTCTATAGATTACGGCTGGTCATATAAATCACGAGCGGCCCGCTAGCCGGTTGAATGTTATCTCGCGCTTCCGGTTCGGCGCACAGACGCGACATTCCGTGCGCGCACACCACCATGGTATATTCCTGGTGGTTCGTGGGGTGGTTTCGTTTTATACAAGGACCCGGCACAAAGCATATGCTGCCCGCTGTCCACTCCATTTACCTCGCTACGTCATCTCTCTCGTTACCCGTCGGCCCCCGGGCAAGATAACTGCCGCGAAAGGGATCGACGGATAGGGACGATCTGGATCCGTCGCGAATCGTTACGCGACAACGTCGAATCTTCTTCGGGGTCAACGTTGTTCTTTCAGTATTCTCTTCGTGTTCGCGAGATATTCACATTTATACTTTGGTCAGAGATTAAGACTTGTATCCCCACTCCTATCTTCCCCTTCTACGACGCTGTTCCCCTCAATTTGTGCTCCCTCCCCTCATCTAGCGAGTCCAACTGGGTCCACACAGGTAGCCCTTTACATCAGAACTTTTTGATTTACCAAATGACGTGCCAGATTTTGAAAAAATGCAATCGATAGGAACTACACTCCCATCCATAAGTCTTCGGACACTTATTCAAAGGATGCAGACGATTCATTTGTTATTAAAGGACGTATATTCTGAAATAAAAATGGTACTTACTAATTCTTTCGAATGTAAAGAACATGTAAAAATCAAATCTGACCAAGATATATCCTATATCTTCTAAATTTTAATTATTATTCTTCTATTTTCTAATTTTGAAAATTGAAGTGGGGTAATTGTTTTTCAATCTCTTTTTGCAACATTTATTCAAATACCATCGTATAATAGTTACATCTAATCAAAATGAAACAATAAAATCAAGCTGGAAGCTTGTATTCTTTAATTACCATTTGAAAAAGGCACTTTTCAAACATCTTCTATTTTCGCCCACAGTGAACATTTAAAATAAACGTCTAAATTATGTTCGGTGTACAGAGCGTCCCAAAAAGTTCGAGTTCCTTGTCGCGGTCACGTTAGTCGATCGCTAAAGCAGCACGTCCACGATTACGTATCACAACAGAAACAAAGAATAGGCACTATTATGTTTTTCTGTGGTAGCAAGGAAACGATTTCTGTGTAATCGAGTACAGCTTGAGTGCTCGGTAGCGGCCGTTGATAATTCGACGACATAATTTAGATACGAGGATTGATTAACGTTTCCCCGACGCGCAAAAATGTCACGAGCACAAATGTCCATCGACGAACCGCCGCGCGGGCTACGTGACGCGCAATCTGATCGATCTGGTTTTGCTGGCCGATAATTGTTGATCGAAAAAGTTTGAGAACCCCTGATCTACGATAACATATACATAGCAAAATTTGTACGACTGTTGTGTTGCACGAACAATTAAACTCGCTCGCTGTCACTGGAAAGTCTTCGACAGAGATGCGCTCTCCCCATCGAGGTTGGATAGGACGCCCTCAGGAAATCTAAACCGGTAACAAGATGGCTGCTCGGAAACGGAAACCGGAAGCTTGTCACTCAAGCTACACCGGCTTCCGGCGTGTCCCGAAAAAGGGAAACGTTACGGAACGGTCGAGGAGAGAAATAAAAAGGAACGAAGGGCTGTGAAAGGGAGGACACTGTCTGCAGCTTATTGTTTGATCGGATTAAGAGCAAAACATTAGGAGAATTTATCGACAGATCAAATCAATTTTTAGTTCATTCCGGTTTGTTATAATTCGAGTAGAAAATTTTGCAAAAATAATAATACGAAGGGCTGTGAAAGGGGGGACACTGTTTGCAGCTTATTGTTTGATCGGATTTAGAGCAAAACAATTAGAAGAGTTTATCGAGAGATAAAATAAATAATAATACTAAGTGGGAGACGAATAAGACACGGATTGTTTAAGATTCAATTTTATTAAATATGTATTTGATATACATATTAGACTACTATGTATTATACACAATGTACATATATACAACCTATCTAATTAAAGGCGATAAACTGGGATCTCTTCTATCAACTGTTCAAGGGTCACATCCATCATTTATCATCTATACAATACCAACAGACTTCCAACTAATGCAGAGACGCGTTCCGTAAAAAATAATCGTTCGTATCGTAAGGAACTTAGACGTAAAACTGGCCATTTCCTGCACAAATGAGTCCTCGAACACAGATGTAGTCGTTCTAACAAATAATCAACCACGGCGATTGGTGATCCTAGAGTCGGTACTGGGGGGTAGACGCTTCTACGTGATCGACTCCCGGAGCACAAATTGCTCGTTCGTGTAATAAACGATCAATAACATTGTGGGTACCAAAACTTCTACTGTACAACAGACTGAAAATTACGTTCAAATCACAGCGGACATAATCGGACGAAAGTTTCCAATGCTGCGAATTCAGAAGCGTTCGGAATTCTAATCGACGTCGAACATTATTTTTCAGAGAAACTGTTTTTCATCGTTTTATCTCGACACCGCGATTAGATTGATAGAAAGCGAGGTGTTCGAGTTACATAAGCACGACGAACAATCATTACGATTATTCTCTCTCTCTCTCTCTCACACACACACACACACACATACATACACTCTTTCTCTCTCCATTCCGCACATGCACACTTTTAATCTCAAGGAAACACTCTTCTATTTTCTTTACTCTCTCTCTCTCTCTCCCTCTCGCAGTTCACCGTGGACGCGAATTATAATTGGAAAAATTACGTCAAGTACGAATGTGACATCGTGACGCACACATACACTACACCAACTAATATCCCCATCTACGGGCGGCCATCTTGTCCAAAGAAAGAGAAGAACAACGAAACGAAATCGGTTCCGAACTCGTAAACAGTGAATTATTTATTTGACTCTACGTATCTCGTTTTACTTATCTATTTATTTGCGCTAGATCACTGCCCCGCGACTCGCCGCGAAACGCCCGGCGATACACGTTCACGACGATCGCGAGTTATCTTTGGTTTCGCGCGAATCCGCGCCATTTGCTCCTCGCGTCGTGATCCGCCATCTTGTGGTCGTCCTCCGATGAAAGTTTCGGCTTCAACAATTGTTTATCCGATGAACGATATCCGAGAGCAACAGTGGTGGACTGCGGATCTTTATGCAGTCGCGATAGAAATGACTAGACGAAATGGAGAAGTGTGAAAACATTGAAGAACCTGACTGTTTCTCACTTCCAGCTCGTTTAAATTACCGGAAACGGAAATAAATGTCTGTGTGATTCCTGTGTATTGCATTTCGTGCGGACAATTTTCATTTTGCATAAAGATCCGCTGATCCGCTGTTTACTCGACACCATTGAAGTAACTAGACGTCCACACGCACAGAGAGGTTCGCATAGGAGCATTCGCTTCCTAATCACATCCAAGTCCCTTGATCTACGACTCTCTAGACGCCCGAACGCCACCGCGCACAGTTCACACAAGTTGGACATGTTGCGTTCACCACCAGTAAGCTTTCTCCATGTACGCGGCTGGTTCCGTCAGCTTGGACTGGCAAGGCTTCGCGACCATGATGAGCATCCGCTTCCTGATCACATAAAGTCCCCTAATCTACGACTCTAGACGCCCGAACGCCACCGACACACACAGTTCACATGAGTTCGACAAGTTGCGTTCACCACCAGTAAGATTTCTGCGTGCAGGGCGGCATGGGCACCTGACCAGTGGTTGCGACCATGATTGGCAAGATCACCGCGACTCTTTTGTGGAGCATCCGCTTCCTAATCACATACAGTCCCCTAATCTACGACTCTAGACGCCCGAACGCCACCGCACACAGTTCACAAGAGTTCGACAAGTTGCGTTTACCACCAGTAAGGTTTCTGCATGTAGGGCGGCATGGGAACTTGGCCAGTGGCAGGGTACGCGGCTGGTTCCATCAACTTGGACTGGCAGGGCTTTCCGTCCTTGATTAACAAGGGTACCGCGACTCTTCTAGGTGAGCATCCGCTTCCTCCAGCTTCCACCCTCTCGGTAGCCGCTCTCTTCGTCTTGTACCTGTGATTCTGGAACCAGATCTTCACCTGGGTCGGCGTCAGTCGGATTATCGACGCCAGATGCTCCCTCTCCGGAGCACTAAGGTATCTCTGCTGACGGAAACGTCTCTCCAACTCGAACGTCTGCGCTTTCGAGAACAACACGCGTCGTTTTCGCTTCTTGTGCTCGGTCTCGTGAGGCTGGCTCTCGTTATTTTGTTGCTCGTCCTCGAAGTCCACGGACTCCTCCTCCTTGCACTCATGGTTCGTCTCCTGTTTCGGCGCGAACGACAGGTCCGAGATCGTCGGGCTGGTGGAGTCCGGTTGCTGCAGCACTGGAACCGTTCAAACACCTTTGTTATTCGCGAGTCTCGCGCTTCCGTTCGCGGAAAAATATAATCTAGAAAGAGATGATCATGTGGCCTAACGATCGCCAAGCGTGGACGTTCTCGGTGATGAACGCGATAGCAAGACTCGAGAAATCAATACCGCCACGCATCTGCCCGCAATCACCGCTAAGAGTCGAAGGGCAGCTCGAAGTACAGCTGCAACTCGCTCGAGTCACTCTCTAATCGCCGGTAGGAACGTTTCGCCACGCTATAATTAAAACACGCTCGAAACTATCTTCCTTCCTTATTCGTTACATTTGCTCGCGATCGTTTTTAAACATTTAAATGAAACGCCTCTTCCGACCTAGAATAATTGATTTCGAGAAACATGTTTTTCCGCTCCGATCCACCGTAGGCGACGCGGATTATCGCGCTGCGCGTAATCCACCAATATTTTGATTAGCTTCTCGCCAGAGTGGCAAATACCACGGTGGCCATGGTAGACACGCTAATTTAATGTACAACGATCAGTTCCCCTGCGCCAGCGAGCACACAATAACGCTTTTGTGAGCGATCCCCGCGGCCGACTCGGGAGGGTGTGAACCAATATAAAGCCTGTTTGATACTGCCCCCGTCTAGCAACCCCATGGGACCCACACTGTATCATTTTCATGGGAGATTAGGCGTCGACTGGCAATCGTGATTTCAATTAGAGACGTCGCGGTGACTTCAACGATTTTGTTCACTGATAAGGTTTCTCCGAAAGTTCTATAGATTAAAGAAATGTAAAGAACAACCCGGTCGGAGATGTTCGTTGCGAGGAATCTATGCAAAAGGATCGATTAGGGTAACCCTGGTAGAGGATCTACGGGAGTTGGAACGAATTTGCTACCTGTGCGATCGAACAACCGCAGTACAATCCACGAGCACCCTTTTCACGCGCGTATAGGGTGAGAGATCGTTCAATCCTTGATTTTTCCGAACATAACCAGAGAAAGTAGAAGGGGAGAAGAAAAGAGAGAAGATAAGGGAAGAAACCGTGAAAAGAGGCGATAGGCTACCGGAGGATTTTTTGGGCGTGACGATACCGATTCATCGAGGTCCTACAGGGCGACACGCATCTGTCCTCGAAAGGACATCTGTCCCCGTGCACGGGCCAATCGGTGAGCAGGAGCCACAAGGACCTTTTATAGGACCATTAGATCCTGCTTAGCTGGCGCGGACCAATTGTAGGGTGTTAAATAAATAAGGGTTACGGGGACGTGCCCCCTTCTATCAACGGATCCATGCGAATCGCGTGCTTGTGTCGCGGTGAGAGGACATTTCTGATTGTTAGAAGATGGGATTCCCGTAACTGAGACCGGATTTGTTACGAACTGTTCGGACGTATAAATTACGGAAATGTTATGGAGCGTCCAAATGAAGTAATATTAATCCCCTGATCAATTTAAGGAACATATAAATCTTACTCCCTCTTTAGTGAGACTCCCTCGCAACGTAGTATCATTCTGGAGGAGTTCATTATTTGCGAAATTTACGAAAATGTTAAAAAGTTAAATTCGCTCTGAAGAGTGAACGTGGATTTTTGCAATGTCTCAATTACGGAAGAGGAATGGTTTCATCCTACTTCCTCGTAATGTGCTACCGTTCTGGAGAAATTCATTATTTGCGAAAATTTAGAGAATGTAACAAATTTGCTCTGAAGGGTGAACGTGGAATTTTACAATGTCTCAATTACGGAAGAGGAATGTCTTTCACCCTACTCCCTCTTTAATGAAGTGGTATGGAAGTGAATTTGTTACTCACCATTCACCTCTTCCAAAGGCTGAGGCAAGGTAGTAGGTAGCGTTGGTCCAGCCGGCCATCCGAGAAGACCAGGTGGCGGCGGAGGTAGCGTACCCCTGTTCAAATTCGCGTACAACGCGGGTTGCAACATGGCCGTCGTATGCTCGAAAAATTGCTGATAGGCTGATGGAACATCGTTCGCGTTAGGTAGAACAGTGGTGCTACCTGTAACAGAAGACGACGGAAATTATGGAAAACGATCCTTAAACTATTGAACGAAACAAAGTTCTATTGTGTATAAAGAATGATTTCAATTACCTTGAACTTCTGTTTCCTCCTGGGACGGTTTTGAGTCGAGCTGAAGAATATCATGTATGTGAAAGCTCGTGCGGGGCATTTTTATGCTTTCCAATATTCTACAACAGAAAGTGAACGATCCTGTTAAAGAATGTTAGATAAACTATCGCCGGCAAACTAACATTTATCGAGCAATCTACTAGACAATAAGTTGGAGGGAAAGTTCTGTCGTATTTTAAAAATATATGTTTAATATTATTCAATGATATAATTCCCGCGAACCCGTCGATTCCTGTTTATTTCAAATACGACAGAACTTTCCCTCCAGCCTATTAAAAATCGTCATTGAATTACTCTGTTACATCAGAACTAACAGAAAGACTGTCTACAAGAGATACTACGAAAAATATCTTGATAAAACAAAAATGATAAAGCAGTCCTAAACAGGATCGATTATAAAATTGTAAGAAAGGTCCGTCGACGAACAATTTAGCCAGCTTTCCAACTCCACAAATAATATTGTTATCTAGATCGTGCTCTTATTTTATCGTTAATTATCATACGATAAAAGAAGTTGCTCCATGCAGCAAAAGTCGAGTCGGATAATAAGAAATAGTGATTCTAGATTCCATCGTGCAGAAACGCTCTAATTCCGTGTGCTAGGCAGATGAGGGGAGGGAGCAACGAATTCAGGGAAAAGAGTTACGCTCTGTGTTTACGCGTCGTAGCGGTCTACATTTTCGGAAGTGAAAAGGAAAACGAGAGCTTCGGGTCCGACGGTCATCGTCGCGTGCTAAAAGTAAGGTGTCCAAGGGTAGAGACACCACGAGTCGAGAAGTCGGGCACAAAGGTTGGTTTCCGTGCGAATCAATCCAATTCCCAAAGTTGTCCCGTCGCTTGTAAAAACGGCGCGGCGCGGCGCGGCGTGACGAGCGTCAAGAAGCTAACCGGCCCGTTAAGACCCGATTAGACGCGTCTTTTCCGTCGAGGGACTAGCTGGTCCGCGGATACCTGCAGTTTTCCTGCCAAACAACCTGTCCCCAACACAGAAGCAAACTCCCGGCATCCCAGTTTAAGCCAAACGACCTATTATCGCGGCACGTTCGGCCACGCTCCTGCGTTTCAATGAATGGCCGTCCCAAAATCTTGACAGAAAAATCGAACCCGTACCACCACCATCGCGTCTCCTCAATACGTCGGCCCGTGGAAATTTTCTGTAGCCGGATGCTATCGTGACCACGACCGCGGAACTTTATTATCCCCGTTGGAACTTTCTCCTCGTCGACGAAGAAAAGTAGTTTTCCAGGTTTTTTAGGACGCCGCGCTTAATGAAAGAAGTTTCGTGGAGTACGGAAGATTTTAATGAAACAACTTCTCGAAAATTGTCTAACCCCGTCCCTGGAACGGAACACCTGTGCTAGAAATCTTTAACGAAAGCCCGATGCAGATATACAGCGACTCCCGTTAATACTCGCACACTATTTTCAACCCTCCGAAATTCTATTCTCTGGAGAATCGAGATTCTTTCTTTTAGAATAAATGTGCTTGGTAATCATGCTTCTCCGTCCTACGTAGAAACCATGGTCGATTTTGACCCACGGTAAGATTAGATTAGTTGCACACATTCTAAAAATTATTATCAAATAATTGCTTCAGCTATATCTTCGTCCGATAGCGTTATGCAAAACTTATCGCGCGATTGAATAATGAAAGCGATCAGATAAGAAATCGTATCATTTGTTTGTTTATTAGCAGCGTAAAGCGTCGACGGCAAGGTTACTAGCGACGTTGAATCAGTGGTTGCTAGTTCGTTCGAGTTTGTTCATTGATTTTGTTTGTCCGACGAAGCCAAGTAGAATCGAAGTTTTCTTTGAGGTATCCAAAAGTTATTTTTACTCTTTCGACCGAGAAGTTACAATTTGTTTGTCTCCTTTCTGGGAAGAGACGAACGAATCGACGGACTAACGCGCATAATTTTTGACAACGATATCGGCGCCTAATCGAGCGGAAACAGATTTTGATAAGCGCCGGCACATTTCGGTGAAGCCACGTGCAACAATTCGGGGATCTATCAAAATCACCAAGCTTATCATGCGATTATCACGAAACCCCCCAACAAGATTTAACTCCCAACGTGAAAAAGTATAATTGAATGTTTATTGTAAAGGAAAGTAACAATAGAACGCACTTGAAGTCTCATTTCCAATTATCCGTTTCAAAGGCGTTTAGAAAATAGCGTTGTTAAAAGAAAGATAAACTATTCGATAAGAGTCCATTATTATTTGACCTCAATATTGTTCTCCAGTGGTTGCACTCGATATTTCTGGACCATTATCGCGATATCAAGAACGCGAAGAACTATTGCAATTGTTAACGGAACAAAAGGGGACAGTACCTAGAACGATAACAGAAAAACGAAGCAACGGTGCTGGATCAGAGTTCTAACCAAGCAAAAATAGTCTCAGACGTAATTCTAATAATCTAATACATCTACGAATATGCTAATGTGCTCTAGACCGCGAGAGAGTATACTCCAACTGAAACGCATGCGAGGATACAGCTCCGCGTTCGGGGGTTGGTCGCTAAACGCGGGGGTTGGAAAAAGCTTGGTGTACACGTGGTGTATACGATTTTCTTTTTGTTGATTCGTTTACCTATTATTGAAAGCAAGGTGGCTGTACCAGACGTGATTCAAGAGACTGGTCGGATAGGATAGCAGCGACCAGGGCAGAATCTTATTCTTGTCCGCCATTTTGAAAAGGTTTCGGAGATGTTTAGTGGCGTCAGTACATGTTTAGCGAATGTCCTCAATGCTTCACTCGTTTTGCACACGAACTTTACTCTCTCTCTCTTTCTCTGTTTATTTCTTTTTTTTACTGGTTTCCTATATAGAGTTACTTTCTCTATATCTCTCTCGTACCTTCTTTATTCCCCACTTTCACTCGGCGCGGATTCACAAGTTCACACTCGTCTGCACACTCTGCGTTTAAACGGTCCTGTCGAATTCATCGTCCAGGCACAAACACGCGAACAGTCCCGACGATAAACGTTTCAACACTTTCGAAGATCGAATTTTCTCGACGTTTGTTGTTCCCGTGGACACTTGGTCCTCGCAAGAACAGAAACAGCCGACCGACACGTCGAGAAGTCCTTCCACCAGCGAGTGAAGGGCTCTCCTTGTTGTTTTTGAGTGTCCTCGACGAGCACTTGACGGCTAGTGTTCCCTACCTCCGCGCCGTTTCGCCCGTCAAGCACCCTCGAATCCGAGGGCGGATCTTCGTAAGGGGCGGAGATTCGAGCTCACCCCGCATTGCCAGAGCCGCGCGACAGTCCACCCCTCTCTACTACCCGCAACCTCGCACTCCTCGACAGGAATTTCTCCACCGGCAATTTCCAGCTCCGACTACGACGCCAGTCGATGATCCTTCCGGACGTCGTACACGGAAATCAATTTCTATTGTAACTGCGAGCGACTCGGCTCCGACGCTTCTCTGCGTTCACAATCTAAATTCGTTCTTACCTACCCTCTTCGACCGGCTACGTAAATCTCACATTCCGATTACTGGTTTACTATGAAATTGTTGCATTAACACCCTTGCCCTACGATTCAGTTGACGGTTTCAGTGATTAGAACTTTGGGTGTCTCATAATTAGACTGGTGGTTAACACATAATTGGCACGTAAAGTTTAAAGCAGCGGACATAATTTAAAAATTTAAGAATTTCAACGTATTAGTTTCAGTTCATTAAAGTAATTAAAACAGAAAAGAAATTTTTATTTAGCCGCTGTGTCTTGGAATCGACACGACATTCTTTTATTTTGCATGAAGATCCGCAGTCTACTCATAATTCATGGTACAAATTAGATCAGGTCAATTCTATGGCTGGAAGTAAAACGAAAATCGAGAATAACGCGAAATTTCATGGCGGAGGGGCTTCGTCTTCAAGAAAATTAATTTTAAATATCTGTCGAGTACACGCGTCCTTAATAAATGATCTGTTGCAACCGTGTTTATACATGATAAGTTGTACATGTAAGGACGAATTTCCTTATTTCCAGCCATAGAATCGACCTGACTTAATTTGTACCATGAATTATGAGATACCCACTGTATGTTCTCCAATACCATTATATTAACGAAACCAAAATAGAATTTTATTTCGGTTTAATGGACATTATTAATACAAATTTTTATCAGGATCTGTTCAGAATCTTCATCACGAGTCAGATACGATATTGTACGGCATTGGGTTTAAAGTTCCATTGTCATCATTAACCCTTGCGTCGCTGTTTCAACAATTTTTTAACGTTCCTCTGAAAGTATTATGAAATAAGGATTTATCCGAAAAATGTTGAATACCGAAGTTTTTCAATTATCTATACATTTCTTGGCTGGCTACACAAGGGTTAAACTGCGGAGTTTTTATGGCAAACACAAATTAGACAATTTAAAAACAGTGGGTACATTAAAACCATTTAAGCATGTCGATATACAATTAGGATTAATCGTCAGATTTGGAAATTTAAACGGTTTGTAACTCATTGATATACATATAATTGAATATGTTTAGTTGATACAGATCTGCGAAACGCGTTACTAAACTTTCCATATAAGCCCACATGAAAAAGTAGCAAAATACGGCTTTTAATATTTTCTCTGCAATCCCGACAACTTGCCAATTTGTTCACGTTGTGTAGCAAATCAGTTATTCTAACTTCTCAAAAAAGTTTAGATTGTAAGGTCCAATATTAAAAAAGTTATTATCTTTTTATAAGAGTGTCTGAATATTATTTATTCACTCATAAATAGTGAAAAGTGTGCACTTCACTCTATGAAACAGTAAATTACAGTAGAACCTCGATTAACCGGATCCCGATTATAAACAAATATGCGTTTAAATATGATTATTAGACTGCGGATCTTTATGCATTTATGGCACCTGAAAATTTCCAAAAAATGCTGGAATGTAAAATTCGATAGAATTTGGTACGATTTTTATTTATTCCAGATCTATACAAAAGCTACTCTACCACTGAAAACAAGATTTTATTTAATTTCACTTTCTTAAAATTTATCTACAAAAATGGAAAATTGCATAAACATTCACAGTCTAATGATCATATAATATTATGAAGAGTAATAAATTTTCAAAAATAAAAATTTATTTTGGAATATAATGTACATTTTAATTATGTCCCTCGGGTCCCGATTATCCACCGAGTCTTGATTTATCCGGGCTGTTTGTCTCCCGATCAAGCCCGATAATCTAGGTCCTACTCTATAAAAAGATAAAAGATCGTCAGCCGACCGGAAAGTGTACAATAATCATTAGCCTGTATTTGCTTTCTGGGATCTGCGACATGCATCCGAGCGCATCGACTTAGCAAGAGTTTATGGTCAAATTGGCCATAAAATTCGAAGCCCTAAAATATCAGTTATAGGGAATCGAACAATACGCACCTACACTGTATTGTAATAAAAACATTCGGGTGAGATTTACCCGGCGAAAATAAGAAACAGCACCACGAGAGCAATCTACTTGGATTCAAGAGTGCAGCATAGCAGAACGTTGAATAGGAATTTATTGAAATGAGAAACGCTCGAGGAATATCGTGAATCGAAGCATAGTCCTTGCCCAGCCGAGACCAGGATCTACTGGTACCGAAACGGGGGTGAGTTTCCACGGGGTGGAGCATACGTCCGACCAATCCGGTGCCGTGTACGTCGAGGATCCCACCGGAGAAGTATTTCGGGGGTTGATTTCAACCCTCGCCGTGGCTCGGCCAATCGGGTCGCTCCATCGATCAGAGCTTTTTACACCGAGAGCATACTTTCCGTCGAGTGTTAATGCGAAAGAACATTAGCGGTGGTTTTACTGTGTCATTCCGATTTTTTCCTCGCCTCTTACTCTGTGTCGATTTTAGGGGACACTCTCTATTCCACCCCCCCCCCCCCACTCGCAATCAAGATCTATTGATACTTGAAACTGGGTTAAAAGTATCCTCGGGCGTCGTCGCAATCGTTATTTACCTCGCTCGCCATTATTTCACACGCTTCATAATTGTATACTGACTCGTTCCTACCTTTTAATCATAGTACAGGCTCCATCAAGGAATAACGCGCACTTACTCGAGGACTTGATTTCTTCCGACGGATCGTTAAGCTAGACTGCTTAACACGAAACCTATCACTTTTCGCTTTATTCGCTATTCCTGTTCTGTAATTGTTGAAATTGTCAAAACGACTTCATGGAAAGTCACCGAGTTCACGTCTTCGTTCGAGCTCGTATGACAATGAAAACTTTTTAATTTACAATTATTGTTCAGATGCACCCGCGAGAAATTATTCAACAAATCTATTTACTTATTTATTAGACAAAAATGGAAGAGAATAAGTAATACTGTCTTTTGCAGGCAATGTAATTGCGTGGGCATTTCTTTTTTGTGTTGGCACTATTTTATTAGTGGTGAAGGTTCAATTTTTGAAACAGAAGTATATAGACTGCGGATTTCATGAATTTATGACAAAAATGGATGGATGTAATTAAAAACAGTAAAAACATTAAGACGATTTAAGGATATCCGTATATTTTCAAGTTATTACAATTGTTAAAGACGAGAAGAAATTTTTATACGATTCTTGCATCTTGTAAGTGATGAAGAAAATTTTTATTTCGCATAAAGATCCGCAGTCTAGCTATATGTATATGTATTATACAATGACCCTTCAAGATCAGAAACGATTCCGAATGATTATGAATCTAATTCGATTCGTTTTCTATCATCTCGTTTGTCCTCAGCTTGAAATATCCACCCTACGTATGAATATGAGTCCGAACTCTCTTGGACCTTATTTTCACGCCAACATCCCCTATTTATTACAAGTATTTCAAACTATCGACACATGGAACATATTCGGGTGCACTCGAGCACAATGGTCTCCCACAAATTGTATCAAATCGCGTGGAAAGCAGCCCTTATAAACACACACGCGTGGAGCATAGATGCACGGTCAGTCTGTGGACCGCGGTTTCGAAGAGGAACAGGTAAGGGACAGGGTTTCCGGTTTATTCAAACCGGCCTTTGTTAGCTCGCGTTCGTCCCCGCTTTGCTACGAATGAAAAAGTCAAAAGTACGGAAGAGGGCGGACCTGACCTCCCTGACTTTTTCTCATGACTTCTCACCCTCGGATTTATTACACGCTGAAAAATTTTCTGGGCAAAAAAAAGACCTGTAGAATTTATCTCAACTTCACGACTACCGACCGGCAGAAGCATATCGGGCTGTGTGTTTCGTGTGAAATATTAAACAAACGTAACTACAACAATGTTTGGATCTAATTTAAATTTCATATTTTTAACTTTTTTTCTCGCAATTCCTGTCAATCACAATTTTCTCGAAATTTCCTTTAAGGTCGTCGCAGACTATACCGACACGGCGGCTACCTGCACCGCGTCACGGTGTATTTCAATGGGGATGCGGCGGGTCGTCGCTACGGCCTAGTATGCGCATCCCCATTGAAATACACAGAAGAAACCCAAAACGGATTAGCGGCGCGGTGCAGGTAGCCGCCGTGTCGGTATAATCTGCGACGACCTTTACACGTGACTCACTAAACGACTAAACTATTAGGTTGGAAAGAACGTTCTTGCGGTTTTTATTGTAAAATCAAAATAAGAAAAACCGTGAGAACTTTCTTTCCAACCTAATAATTCTGAATTCTTGGGAAAAAATCGAATCGTGTTTTGAAAAAGTTAGATAATTCCAAAATGTTTTACCTTATAAAAATAACAAGCCTCTATTTTAAGACATTTTAAGGCTTACAAAAGTCTAGTCGAAAAATTCTATGACATACAATTCGGTAGAATTTAGTACAATTTTTATTTATTCCGGATCTACAAAAGCTATTCCCACTAAAAATAGGATTTTAAAAGATTCCACTTTCTTCGAATTTGTCTAGAAATATTGGAAATTGTAGCAACTTCGTAATTCCAATAATTATAAAATGAAAAATATAAAACCGGTCATTTGACCGGCAGTGGTAGGTTCAGTGGACTTTTTTGCTGCTGCTCATATTTAGTTAATTTTGCAGTTAGCTTAAAATAAATAAATTTGTAGGTACCGAAGATTGAAAGTTCTCGGTAAGACCGGGAGAAGAAACGAAAATAGGAAGAAGGACACGAAGAGAGTCGAGGCGTCCTCGTCTGCACGTTGCACCGTTTTAACTCGGTTAGAATCGAATTCAACGAGACGCTCTCGTCAGTTTTCCTCCTTTCTTCGTTCCGACTGGAAACTCCAAGCGTCGGACGGCGGCGAAAAGCAAAAAGAACAGGGCGAAGTTCGAGCTCCCGGGCAATCGAGCAACATTTGCCAGGATCCCACGACTGTTTGGCGATAGCTGTGCCAACTTGTTTCGAGCACGCAACCCAATTTGTCTACGTCTCATTGTTTTACTCCGCGATCGTTGCTTCGCGGTGCCTTCCCGCTGACTGGGTAATGTCGAGGGGATCGTGCCACCAACCATTATGGCCCTCCAATCATCGAGTGCTGCCCTCTTAGACCCTTTCCTCCGAGGAAATTCGGAAAAGTGTTGTCTGTACAAAACATTTAATAACCTTCAAAGAATTTCCAATAATGTCCTTATTAACAGACAGCGGATTTTATGCTTTTGTTACAAAAATGGGTAACTGTAGGTCTATCTATTCCCTGTGATTTACAATTTCTCCACTTTGTTGTTTGAGACGTTGCCAGTCATAAATATCCCTTAGAACTTTAAGACCGATCAAAAAGTCATTCAATGTAAATTACTCGCAATAATACAATTTGGAGCAAGAATTTTTAATATAGATTATTTTTCACCTTATTTCGGTGTTGACAGGAAAAAGGAACTTTTTAAAAACCATGCCTATATTAAAATGCGCTAAAAGGATAAAATAATCTTTTTCCTAGTTCTTCATGAAATACCGAATCCAGTTAAATGATTGATAATTAATATTTCTCCCCAAAATTTTAAGCAATTAGTTCAAAATTTTTTCTGATATAAAATTAGTGTCGGAATAGATAGAAAAAGTTAATACAAATTTAAATAAAAACATGATATTAGTGACTATAAAAATAAAAGCGTGGAGCGCCCATGAAGATTACGTCAATATAGTTTAGCGCTCCACAAAATTTCTATCTATTATGACTCTAATTTTATAACTCAAGAAATTTTGAACCAATTGCTTATAATTTTGGGGAAAAATATTATTAATCATTTAACTGGATTCGGTATTTTATGGAGAACCAGGAAAAAAATTATTTTCTCGTTTTTAGTGCATTTTAATATAAGCGTGGTTTTTAAAAATTGTTTTTATATATTTTATTTTCTACTTTTATTGTCATCGGAAGCAAGTGTGTATACAAAATTTCAGCAAGACTAGACTATGGGAAGAGGTTTAAAATTCGTTTACAAGATTTAACGCACAGAACGACAACACGGCAAGTTAATATAAGCGTGGTAATATAAAAGTATTATTCTTGTCCTTTGTTTAAGAAAAGGTTGAAGTGTCCAGCACTGGAGGAACTGGCCTAATGGCCACTTGAATCGCCACTCGAGCATGACCGTTTCGATAGCCGAAGTCTAGTGGTGCTCGAAGAAGCTCATTGAAAATTCAGATTCGCATATAAACGCAGCCGTGTTATTGACGATCAGGTGACAGAAAGCAAGTTGCAACGAAGGACACGACATTTTTGGGGAAATTTTGCGCCGGCACGTACTGGCAATAAATAAGAACCGCCAGGAGCCTCAGGTGTTTGGCAGCAGGTACCCATATTGTGATGGTAATGGGGGGGATAGTCGAAATATCTTGTAAATGGATGAACCTCTATTCACAGCGGCACGTTTTAGCCTCAACACCTGAATCCTCCAGAGTCCACAGTCCGCAGCGAACCGAGCCATCAAGTGGTCATTCTGTGACGAGTACGCGCAAGTATTGTATATCATCTGTCTTCAATGGTTTGTAAACATTTTTATATTTATCAAGCAAACAATCGATTTTACGTTGCGTTGGAAACGTTCGTAGCATTTTCAACCCCTTAACACCGAGTCAGTGACGAAGTTTCTGAACAGAGTCTAACACAGTGAGTGTACAAACATTAGTGTAATATATGTATTAAACATAAGTGTGATCGAAAAGGGTAAGTGAAACATTAGTATAATATAGTCGACGGTTTTGGAAATTAAATTGACGTCTTGCTTTTGCAATGTAGTTTATTCGACTATTAGTTGATGAACAAACGAAACGATGATGAACAAAACACTACGTGTTACTTACTCGGTGGCCACTGTTTAAAGAATCGCCTACAATAATTATGTGGATTATACAGTGGGTGTACAAAGTATTCGTACATTTGAAAACGAGTAACTTCTTAACTGTGCCCGTAATGAACATTTAAACATGCATTTTGTAAATCTAAGTAGGTTGAAATCTTTAAAATTAATTTAGGGTTTCCGCGATTCGTTTAAATTGCAGATTCTTACAATTTTCGCTATTTTCAATCAATCGTATTTCATAACAATCTTGATCGATTTCCATGAAATTTTGTAAATGTATATAACTTGCTTAGATTTACGAAATACGTGTTTGAAATTTTCATTACAGGCATGGACTTTTTCCGCTGAAATTGCGATCGACAGGGGATTAGATCAACTTAACGTACGCGTTTATAATTGGCGATTTATCTGTTAATTAGCGTTCATACAAAATCAGCGCCCTCTTAAAAATCTCCAATTGAAAAGCCCGCGAAGCGAGGGAGATGATTTGCGGATTAGATTTGAGCATTTCGATTCTGATAATCTCGAGCCAAGCTGATTAACTCGAGCAGCGCGTTGATCGTCGCGTATAAGAGGATGATCATGCCGTTTCGGAGTAGAGGTTCGGATAAGTGGCGAGTTAATCCACTGTGGAACAACCGTATTTTCTAGTTAATCCGGTCGCTTTAGCTACATCAGATTTCGTTTTCCAATGCCGACGCCTTTGGGTTTCTTCTGACAATAAGATTTTTGCTGGTGGGACGACTGTGAATAGAAAAAGAGGAAGAGAGAGTGAGAGAGAGGAGGGTGGGTCCCTTACCTGGCCTCCTGGTAGAGCAATTAGACCCTAACACTGGTAGCAATAAAACCCTCCGTACCGCAACAGTGTGCAATAAATTGTCGACGTCATTCTCGTACGACCGTGTTTACGTCTGCAAACAAATTTTTTTTGGTTCCCATATTTTCCGACCGGTGGTGTTATAATAATTCCCAGTCACGAACTCGGCCAGAGAAAATTAAAAACGCAATTTCTTCTCAGTTTGCCTACACTACACGTGTTGCAATAAATTTCAGTTTTTCCGTTTCGACCCTCGTTTACCGAGTGTTGTTCTTAAAGTTTATTTGTACAGTTACAAAAATAATGTTCTATAGCGAGTGAATTTTGCAATAACAACGGATTTTATGCATTTATAACAAAGATGTGTAGGTGTGTAATTTAAAGCAGCAAACACGTTAGAAAAATTTAAACGTCTGTTACATTATTTTCAATCCATTAAACATATTAAGAAAGAAAAATTTCCGCTTCACTCCAGTCTGTTGGAATTCGGGTACGACATTTTTATTTTGCATAAAGGTCCGCTGTCTAATAATTATTAGGTTGTACAGAAAGAAATGCAAGACTTTTGTTTTTTTATTAAATATCAAAAGCATAATTAAATAGAGCGTAGAACAAGCTTTAAAATTACATATAACTCGTTAAATTAAGGTAAATATTAATATAAATTGCAATTAAAACAAAGGAACAAAAATCCTGTATTTCTTTCTTTACAACCTAATAATAATCCTTACGGAAGAAATATAAGTTAATAATTTAAAATATCATGTTCTGTGTGTGTGTGTGGTGGTAGAAAGAATTTCTAGTTGAACAATTGAAATTGTTAAACAATTTTTTCTTCACAATTCTGACCAATTGCAATTTGTTCGAAAATTGCTTCCACATCGTGTAGTAAAGTAATTGTTCTAAAAAGGAACCTAAGTTGTATACAGTCCAACATTTAAAAAGTTATCGTCATTTTCTCTGCAGTTCCAAGCGATTGCTTTTCGAAACTTTTTCCACATCACGTAGTAAACTTGAAGAGAAAACAATGTTGAATATCGTTGAATATTTAAAAAGTTATCGTCCCTTTAAAAATGTCCGAAGATGACTGTGATTCATTGCAAGTAACACGCGGTGAGCGACCAATCCGAGTTACGATTAATCCGAAATTTATGGTGGAAACCAACAGGTGTTGGTACTTCGGCCCTTTCGGTTCTCGCGTGTGTCCGGCACCATGTAACAAGGCGTACCACTCTATACCGAAGAATTCGCCTAACCGATATGCGTGACTGCTCTTAAACGTTCGCTTCCGGTTTCCGGTGCTATCCGCCTAATCAGATATGCTAATCGCTCGAACATTCGCGCCGTCCACGATATCACTGATCATTCTACTGCAGGTTCTTTCTTTCCAAAACAAAACCGATCAATTATCGATTTTATTCCGCGAAGGAATTAAACTTCGTTCGAACGTCGAGGATTAGATAACACGCGAGAAAGGGAAGACATTTTTCCTCGCGTTCTCTTTTCTTCGGTTTTAATCTTCCTAGATTACGGCGAAACTGTTAGGAAATATTGCGTTTTTTCCCGCGCGTTATCGTTGCTCGGTGGAAAAGTTGTTACTTCTGCAGAATTGTTCTGCGCAATGGCGGATCTGGGGCGAAAATAAAATACTGTGAGGTCTTGATCTAAGAAAATCTCTCGGGTCCGTGCTGTTTCTTAGATCCTGTAGTTCTACAATTTCTTCGTCGCCTCGATTAAAAGTCAATGAAACCACTAAATACAATGGTCCGATTTTTTACAATTTTTTACAATTTTACTAACCACTTCGATCGGATCTTCAGAAGTAAAAAATAGCGCAAAATTTAAACTGACACCTCTCAATGGAGGACTCTATAAAACTATGAAACTTTGTCATTATAAAAATATAACTTTGGCACGCAATGTCTGTGCTAATGCGACTTTTCTCCATATTGGGAGCACCCGTCTCTATTAATTGCGAGATTAATGAAAATATTAGATATATATTAGGTTCACCGCGATTTGATTCACGATAACAACGAAATTGCTCTGAATCTCGATTCTAGATCCACACGCGACCTATATCCCGCTGCTATTACTCGATGCAGGTCGATCGATACGTGCACAATCGTGCGGACAGTCCCCATTTTTTCCTTCATTTTCCGACTCGTGTGCTTAACGATTAGATACACATGATAATAAAAAAATAAATGTGTTTAACCGTCCATCAACGACGCGGTGACACCCTTCCGGAATAAAATCCTGTTTAATAGCACATTCCAGAAAATGGTCAAAAATGGGATAGTTCGTTTGATTTATCAAATAGACACGAAGCAGTACTTTGAAATATATTTGTCATTCACACGTCTCGTAATCTTCTAGCAAGTATCGGTAGATTTACAATTGAGTGACAAGTCAATGAAATTTCTGGGTTCTCAAAACTGCTGATCCGAATCTCTTGTGCTCGAAATAGGTGGATATGGAAACGGCATTACGATAAAAGAACATTTTAGATAACTAAAAAAGTAGTGTGACGTGATTCCTTTTCGGTTTGGTACACACAAATTAATGGATATATTTTAATATTTATATATCAACACTGAAAAATTAAGAGTTGGGAGATAGTAATCATTACTCTTCCCACTCTTTCGCCAAATTCTAAATGACCTTTTGATACAGTGCGATAAAAGTTCTCGAAGGAATTGTGCAAATCATATTCGACTTTTCCAACCTCTTTTGCTCCTCTCTTCTGTATTCTGTGCATAGGTCGAAGACGTCCATTATAAATTTCGAGTATTATATTCCCAAGGTAGCATAGCGACCGGGTATAAGGGTTATACACTCCCGATTGCAAGGAGAATCAGCTGTGCGCGAAATTCGGGGTCTCGAGGGCCGAAAAAAGTCATTCGAGAGCCGTGGTCCTCGAGCATAGGATTCAAGAATACTTTCTACGACCTTAACATTTCTGAATTGAAGGGAATACACATAGAATAGGCCGGGGACATGAATGGTGCTACCTTGTGCTTCGTATAACTTCTTAAATGATTCTTAAACGACGCCGGTGGCTAGGCTTTAACTAGGCGTGCAGACTTTGGGTCACGTTTGGCCCCGTGGCTTCCACGCTGTCGAAGAAGGGCCCTTCACAGGAAAGCTTCTCTGAAAGGAGCTTCCCCGAAAGCCCACCCGTCGAGCCACCTACTACGAAACCTACTACGTTCATTCATGACTCCGGGATCCGCTCCTGCATTGTGTCCAGTTCATGAATGAACGTAAAACTCCATTTTCTCCCCGTACACTTCGCCTCTCTTCACTTCGGTGTGAAGTGACTGACCCTGAACACTTTCCATTTGCTTATGAAAGACATCTTACTCCGCGTTGCCCGGTGTATACATATTTGTTTTGCATAAGGATCCGCAGTCCTTAATCAACAATTTTTGCATGATCCCAGTCGTAGTTCTAGCAAACATAAAGGTGTACCAAGTTACCGTGCCTCACCCGGCTATCGGACACAAAAGAAATATTTTTATTTTGAAAAACAAGATTCATGTTTCCTCTTCGTATATAAATCGATAGTATCGCAATCATATTTTTCTTTAAGATATAGAAAACATTGGTTAATCCTTTGCACTCGGAGCTACTTTGTCTCGAAAATTAAACACTTCTTCCGACCTAGAATATTTCCATTCTCAATGATTTTTGGGTGGATACGAAATTGATATTTATAATTGATTAGTAGACAGCGGATGTTTATGCAAATTAAAATCTTTATACATCAATTGCAATCTACAGGAGCTAAGAAAAAATTTATTTTGCTCATTATAAATTTTGATATGGTCAAAATAATATTTCGACACTGTTAAACTCTTTTAATCTTTTCATTGTTTTGAATTACACCTACTCATTTTTGTCATAAATGCATAAAATCCGCAGTCTATTGATTAGATACCAACGTATCTAATATTGCAAACAATATTTTAATGGCAGAGCAATTTTTAGCGGCGCCTTATGACAAATTTCCCGTCTTCGGTAAATGGAACAAAAACTTCTGATTAGAAGTTCGTGAATATTTCTTTTGCTTTTGAACAAAATCGTCCAGGAAAAGGCGATACAGAAGAAAGGTCGATAATCGATCGCCTGTCACACCCAGTGCAAAATAAATTACAGTATTCCCTCGAATTAATAAAGAACTTCCAAGTTATCGCTAACTACTATCAGTGAAGCCTACCTGTACTCGTCTTCAGCATAGTCCGGTGGAAAGAGATGCCAGGTCGCGTCGTAGCACTCGTCGTATCCGTTTGCCATTTTCCTCGAACGGGTGTGCGTGTCTCTCGTCGAAATCCGGCGTCGTTCGAACCAGAAAATCAAAATTGAACGAGAGAATCCTAGCCGCTGCTCTGTGTTCCCGGTCAAATTCGAAAGCGGCTGATTTTCGGTGACGAGTTCATTCGAAATGATATTGTCTCCAACGACTTGACGAGAACTGAAACTTTCACCTGCGCGTTCGAAATTGAAGCGGTCGGGTCCCGTCGATTCGTTAACGATTATTTAGGAAATGTATTGTTTCGAATTATTCGGGAAATGAAAATGTCTCGAGGAGAGTGCACGCGACAGGCAACGCGAGCGTACGGATTTTTCGGGTCATCCAAACCGTGATAGAGACTCTCACTTACTGAGAACTATATGTGGATATATCGATCACCTATATATTGTATCAAAAATATGGCTACCAGATAGGAGCTCCGGCAACGTTATCTGTTTGATAACACCCTATATAGATTAGTTTGACTACTGTAACGTCAGAGAGGCCCAAATGATAGCGGCTTTCCAAAGATTCGATACGGAATACCTGCTTCGAACGAAACGGAAAAAGACCATAGCTGACCGCGTCGGCCCTTGGAACAATGATCAAGAATGACTAGTCAAATGTTAAGCTATATCCACACCGAACCGACAACTAGCTCATTTTAGTTGATGTTTCGTCTATCTCGGGAAAAGTATTGCTTCGGTGTGGACGTGGCTTTATGACGAGGTTCTGCAGCGGCTGCATTTTTCTTCTGACCTGCCACAGTTATAAATGGGCTTAGTGAATTTTTATAATAATATAAATAATAATATGAATCGTAATGATATCGTAAAAATTACATTGAATTCGTTTAGTTTAACATTATGGACACGTGTACGATAACTTTCAGAGAGTCTTACAGAAATTAGAAGGAAGGATTCTCGAGAACAAAGAAGTTAAGTTAGAGAAACGGAGAAGTTATAAATCGTCGTATCTCTCGCAGGTGTGACGACTTCACGATATCTTAGGCCAATGGCGGCAAATCTGTGTTACTGGCTCTGTGCCGGGCAGTCACCGGGAGATCTCAATAGATACGCGCGTTCAAGTACAATTCAAGTACAATGCGGACCCTTCCAGTAATTTCTTTCTAGTTAATAATAGACAAGAAGAAGAAATATCCGAAGAGATTGATTGGAACGTTGTCGGTCGGCTTTGTTAATAAACAGTGCTGTAATACTGGAGCTACTTTAGGTGTCAAGGGTTTCGCTTAGTTCACAGCAGATAACCAGCTAATTGTTGTACTCGGCAATCGGTAGAACCTTACAATTTGTTAATGACAAGAGACCCTCGAGGTGAAGTATCCAGGCTTAGCCGACAAGTGCTACCGAACAGTGCCTGTTACGAGTGCACTGATAAAGTGAAACATTTCCTTCCGTATCTGTATTTATATATGCAACGATCCCGATAAGTAGCCATCGATTTTGCAGGCTCCTGCATCCGCGAAATCGTCCGCGAAATTCGAAAGACAGCCTAACAAAGATAAACTTAAAGCGCGAATGAAACTGCACCGAAGAAAGTCAACTATGAAGATACTATGGTACTGCCTCCTTAACTAGAAGAAGGAGTTCTAGAAGAAGAGCAATATTTGCAATGCGTCGAACGTCAAATATCAAAGAACTCATGCTAGCCTTCTAAATGATAGAAATCTAAATTCCCTATTCTTAGTTTCTCGTCAATGAAACTCTTAGCATCGTATTCTTCCAGTTTTTCTGATTAAAATGACTCCAAACACGATATCATTGCAACCATAAATACCTGTGCAACAAGAATTCACATTTACGGTAGAGGTAAACGAATTCTGAACTTCGCTTGTTACACGAGTAATTATGATCGTAATAATATCGTGTTTGGAGTCGTTTTAATCGGTAAAACGAGACGAATACGATGCTGTAGCGTCGATCGAGCATAATGCAAATATAATTATTTACACCTATGTGCGCGAATGCCTGTGAATGTTCCACATACAGAAATGTAGACGAAAACACGCAAAATGTAACTTTAGCACGAATACCTATTAAGATTAATGACACAGATGACGAAGCGAGAAATGGTAATATTCTTTAACAAATCCAACGACGTGTTTTTCTTTACTGTTGCACACGACAACGTTCTTCTGCCCTTTTTTTTCAAGAGGAAAATTCTTAATGGCCCACAAACACGATCGATGGTGCGTTCGATTTTCTAGGACAGTGTAACGCACTTATCTGTCCATCAAGCACATGTACGGCATATGGGCAGTAATCTCTACTTATCGTGAGTCACGATAAAAGATATTTTTTCGCAAGAATAACACGGCGCCGTATCATTATTATTAACACATTATTGTACGTGGGCTATTTCTCGTTCTTCAAATCATACTAACCACTGTATATACATAGAACGCGTCAGTATCTCTCAGAATTAATGACAATCGGTAAGATCCTCAATCAGTAAGAAAACGTTTCCATAGAGAAAAGATCTGACAAAAATCAGAAGCTGTCGCGATAAATTGCATAATCTTGGTCAGATTGCAGTGTACAGGGTGTCCCAGAACGAACGTTGAAACTTAGAATATTTGAGTTGACTGACATATACATATGTTGAATTAATCAAGTAGTCCATCGATTCTAATCAAAATTGTAATTTTTAGAAACTGGTTGTGGAGCCCGACCAATCTGGCGGCCCTCCCCATTAGCCTAAGGTCGATCACGTGGTGGAGTAATGAAGTAACAAAACATGGTGAAACAATGAAGCGGATAAAATGATCTGCGTCGAAACGACAGTGAGTATTTTTCAACGATTCGTGGCTCAGTTTTTTCATTCAACGATTCTAGAGGAAATCGTACACGTGCAAAATAATTCTTACATACTGATTATTAGACTGCGGCTGTTTATGCAACTTACAGTTTTTGTAGACGAAGTTTTAGAAAGTGGAATAAAATAGAATCTTATTTCCGGTGGTAGTAGTCTTTGCAGATCTGAAGTAAATGAAAATTGTTTTGCAGAAAGATCCGCAGTCTACTTATACATCGTAACATTGTTTTCTCGAAAATATATTTCTTCAGCGAACATCGTATACATATACATAATACATGACCTATTTCGTGTTAACATTCTTCACAATAATTTTATTAAAATAGTTACACAGTACCAGCTAAAGAGCATAGTATTTTCGGAAGGAAGTAGCTTGCTACATTATAATGGATAAAACAAATAGAGTGTTAATATCATATCGTAGATATAGTTCGGAATATTGTATACATATCGCAGTACAATCCAGGTTTGCAAAGCAAGAAGATCGTATTCTTCTGTAACGTGCCAGAATAAAATAATTCATTATTTATTGTTACCGAAGATAAAGCTGTGTACGTAAAATGGTAACAATTAAGCAACGATCATAGCTACAATCAAATGCATAGCTACAATAACCAAATCAGAGCAAACATTGACAACAAAAACACAGTTTTCGTTTGCGGTGCTTTAACATATAATGATCAGTACCTTATTTTCGCGTATTCTAGTGGTTTTATAAACATATGGGAGGCAGATGTTGGACAGCAACCAATAGCCACGTATAAAAGTCGTGTGTCGTCTTTGGACATTTACTGGTTACAGGAAGTAGGATATCATATTATCTGTAGCAGTGAAAACCAGTTACTTCACAAGCGGAAACTTCCAGTAGAAGGAATTAGCAAATCAATGAAAAAACCTTTATTCGATGCAGCATTGCAACCACTATACGAATCAGATACTATTGTCACAAAATCATTCTCGAATACTGTTGTTACATTAGTTGATGATAAGATAATAGCAGAATTTGAACCAGTTAATGGAAAAATAAACAACTCAATCCTTTTTCAGCTGATAGATCGAAAATAGTGTTTGTTACAGATGAAGGCATTGTCACCTTATTTGATATTGACCAAAAGGAAGCCATAAATATCTTGAAAATACAGAATTAATAAAAATGATTAATATACAAAACAATAATGTAATAATCTGCAGAGAAAAAGATGATCATTATTTTCGAGTATATGGCAAAACAAAGATAGGATTCGTTATTTCAAATCATGAAATAAATGAAAAATGTAAAGGGCGCGCGCGCAGTGGCTCAGTGGGTGAAGCGCACGCCTGCGGACTCTCCGTGGTCGCAGGTTCAATCCCCGATGCCGGCACCTCTGGAAATATTCCATGTGCCTTTTAAAAACTGTGGTGACCCAAGGTGGTTCGGAACCCACCTTTATAAACTGTAGGTCCCGCTGAAAAGGCGATAGTAGTGAGAGTGGAAAGCCCTGAGCCCTGAAAGCAAATCCTGAGGGCACCAAATAATTAAAAAAAAAAATAAATGAAAAATGTATTGTAACAGAGAGAGTAATATATAAGAAGTGTGGGGTAATCACACTGTGGAATATCAATGGTACAAACTGGTCACGAAGAGACAGAGTAAACATTGGAGGCTCAGACACAATCACTACTTTCAGTTGTTTAAGTCATGGATAAGTTATTTTGGCTGTGTTGAATTAAAATGGAGATGTAGTTTTATATAAACTACAAGAAAATACAATAACGCTACCAGTCTGTATAAAATGACTTGTGTGTGTATGACTGCTTTAGAAGGAAGTATATGCTGAAGTTAACATGTTGTGAAATTTCACAAACAGTATTTGGCTATTGGTTGTGAAAATGGAGATATTTTTGTAAGCTACTATTAAACATTTTGCTTTTACAAGAAGTATATGACAAATTCCATATTTTTAAAAATTATTTGGTCCCCTCAGGGTTTCAAATCCATTTACCACTCCCTATCTTTCCACTCTCACTACTATCGCCTTTTCAGCGGGGCCTACAGTTTATAAAGATGGGTTCCGAACCACCTTGGGTCACCACAGTTTTTAAAAGGCACATGGAATAATATTTCCAGAGGGGTGCCGGCATCGGGGATTGAGAACCTGCGACCACGGAGTCCGCAGGCGCGCGTTTCACCCACTGAGCCACTGCGAGCTCTGACAAATTCCATATTATAGGATCTTATTATTGATTTTCAGGTTATTAATATACCCATTCAACGTTTTCATACAACTCCTACTACTCGATTGTATTGGGCACCTCCTGCGGTTAATCTCCCTGTTTTGCTCTCTGTAAATTCTGATGAACTGGTATGGTGGAACATTACCTTGGACACGCATGGGAATGAGCAAAATAAAAGAAGAGAACAAAAAATGCGTCGTAGTGCTAGTTTTACATTAGACAACAGCTAACTTGTATATGTCTTCTAGTTGAAGTGCAGACTCGAATGTCTACAGTGCACAACGACAGTTAGAAGATTAAACCACGAATGGAGTATCTAATATAAGCAAGTACTTGTCCAGAGCACGAGAGAAAACTAGCAGGAGGGGAACGGGGCAAGAGGAACGCAAAGACAATCTGAATGGTCAGGCTTCTTTCCCCATTCCCTTCCCGCTAGTTTTCTCTCGTGCTCCGCACAATACTGGAAACTTAAAAAAGTAAAGATACAAAACAACCGGCCCTATTAGCCGCAGTAGAATTAGCATCGAATTTTCTTGCAAAAGTGTCTGTATCTCGAGATTTCACAAAGTTCGTAACAGTTGACATATACGGATCAACCAGTAACTTTTCAATACATGGATACATTTAATAATAGCTGTTTCAAATAATAATTCTTATAATTGAATCTTAAATCTCGATAACATTAAGCTAAAATAGAGCTGAAGATATTATTTAGAGTCTAGAGACTAGTCTAGAGTAAACGTACATATTATTACGTAAGGATGTAACACGTTACGTTACGTATAACAACAAAGGTGCGTGTAAAAAAGATGATCGTCAACGGTTATGTTACTTTGGTCAACGTATTCCTCGGACGCGCCAAAAATCGCGATCGATAACGATTGATAAAAGATCGACGTCCGTATCAGCGCAGCCATTTCGATCACGCAACGTTCGATCTTCATCGCTCGATTACAACACTGCAGCCTTACCGATAACGAAGCTCCTTGCGCGCGTGTTTCCAGAAGAAGTATCGTTTCGTAAGAATTATAGCCGACGATCATACTCGCACGATTTCAAGGGAGAGGGTTACTTAAGGGAATTTATTCGCGTTGATTTCGAGCCTCGGATAAAGGGATTCCTGGTAATTGGGTATTTTTCGCATGATTTTTGTTGTAGTACTGCTTCCTGCGCTGATGGTTTTTCTTTTCTTGATTGTTCGGCGCGTTGTCAACCGTGCTCGAGTTTTGAGCTCGCGGCATCGAACTCTGTCTCTGATTCGGTCTCTGGTTCGGTCTCTGATTCGGTCTCTGATTCGGTTTCTCGTTGCGTTTATGGTTGGCCTCGCCGTCGGTGACGTCCTGCGTCGGCGGTGGTGGCGGCGATGGCGATGGCGATGGCGCTGCTTCTGTTTCTGCTCGATAATGAATACATAGCACTCGTATCAGTGTATCGGAGATGATTTGAAATCAGCTTGCTTAATCTAGATCTACTGCCTCTACGCTCGTGTTCCCTATATTTAAACAGAGACAATTTTATTAACTTCGAACGAGAGGAGCTAGAAGTAGTGTTTCCACTTCTAGAAATTATAGTTTATCATTGATTCGCCGTAGTTTCTTTATACGATAGAAGAACATTTGTTTAGGTATCGGTTTCTTGCAAGGGAGGCTACCCGAAATTTTGGTATGCTATAGAACTGAAAGAAATATTTGCCACTTTTTTTTTCATAGCTGCCGACGTTCGTATTAAAGGGGTGAAAATAGCCCTCGAAGTTGGAGCTATACGAAAAAGTTAATTTTTAACATATTTTAAAAAAAAATTATTTTTCTAAAAGTCAGTTTACGCTAAAAGATTCATCGTTCAAAGACGCACAAACTGGAGTTTGAAAATTTCGTCTAAGCCTGATAGTTCCGGAGATATTCAGTAAAATGTATTTTTCCAGCCCCAAATTTGAGGACTATTTTCATCCCCGTGACACGAATGTCGGCAGCTATAAAAAATACGTGTCTAATATATTCTCCTCAGTTCTATATCGTACTAAAATTTCATTAAAATCGACGCATTACCTCCCTTGTTAGTACGGGAACATAGTGGAGCGTCGAGGAGAACGCACCGGTGATTCTTGTTGCTTTTGCTCCACTATGTTTGCACCCTTAGGCGAATTCTTGACGGTAGAAGGCAATTAAGATGAAATAACTGACCAAGAAATGTTTTTTATTCCGTCGACTCTCAAACGTGAACGTTGTTAAGCGAGTACGTTATTAAGATAGTGGCGACGGCCGTAAACTGGGCCAACAACTGAAACATTTATCTTTCCATCGCTGGGAGAGAAGAATCAGATGAGAGTATGGCTTGTGGCGGTCCTGGACTTCCGGTCCCGTATGAATTCTTTAAACAGTTTCTAGGTGAATACCGACTCGATTTCAGTTCACTGTCTTTCAAAAGTGAACATCGTCTTCTAGACGAGTGGCGCGCCAGAGCAAACAGAAACGATTTACTCCGATGAGCCACTTATCCGGCTGACGGCCGAGTAAAATGACGCCTCCTCATCGTCATCGCACTCCCTTGCTGACCAGTAGATGGACTCACCCGAACTGTCGACAAGCGTCTCGTTCATCGCCGTCGGTCCCTCCGTTTTCTTGGCGTTTGTTGTCTGAAATTGTTTAACGTTACGAATAAAACCACTTCTATCAGGTCGTCGTGAAAGTTCCCGCGGTCCTGAGCCGCCCGTTTTCGACACATGAAACTTAGCAGATGATCTCCACTTTGTTACGTCGGCATCAGGCGTTCGCATCACGGTGTTTGTGTTCGATGATCTTCAAAACTCTTTAAACATTCTAATCTGGAAGTTTGAATTCTAACGCGCTACCACGAGAACTCGAAGTGTCTCTCAAAAGTTCGAACAGCTTGGAAGCTTGAAATTGGTTATCGTCATTCCGATATGTTTCATATAAGCAAGTTTAATAAGAAGTCATCGCACTCAACATAAAATATGTGTAATGTAAAAAGGCAACGGCAAGGAACATCGCTTTTACCTTGTCGAAAGGAAGCGCGTTAGACGTTCCTGCGCTATCGTGGGTCTCGCTTTTGACCGAACCTTGAGCGTCGTTTTGAGTATCTTCTGGTTCGATCACAGGTATGCTTTTCTCCTTTTCGTCTAAGTTACTCGACTGTGCCCTGATGAGCGGCTGGAAATTATTTAAAATGTACATTATCTTCTGCTACGTCAAAATAAAAGCCAAAATACGTCGGTGGTTGTACTCACGTTGGATGTAGCCGTCAGAAACTCGTGACGTTCTTTTTCAATATCTTCCAATTCGGTCAAAGATATGTTTTTCTCGTCCTCGTCCCCGCTACTCGACGTACTCGACTGTTCGCTGCATTTTGCCGGCTGAAACAATGAAAATGTTCGTAAACTTGCGCGAAAATGTTGTCGGTGGTCGTGCTTACGTTGAAATCGGAATCGTCCATGCTGTCTTCTGAAGCATAATTCTCGAGCTGCGTTAGCACTGTTTCGCTTTCGGAGTCGGAACTCACTTGAGAGTACTTGCGCTTTGCGTCGCCGAGCGTGGGACTTCCAGCAGACTCTGTAGTCGACTTTTCGTCGGCGCTTGCTGCCTGCAACGGTGCATTTATTAATCATTTCTTATTGAATCCATTATAATTAGACCGCGGATTTGATGCATTTACGATAAAAATGGGTACGCACAATTTAAAACAGTGGAGGTATTAAAAAGAATTAAAAGCCACGAGAAGGCCAAAAGAAGAATGAAATTGTTATTTGGCTCCTGTGTCTTGCAATCAAAGCAAACATTTTCTATTTTGCATAAAGATTCGCAGTCTAATTATAATTTATTATAAATGTATACCAGTCGTAGCTCAGAAAATCAAAACATTAGAAGAATTTCAAAGTACTGGATTTTATGTATTTATAACAAAAATGAACAAGTGCAATTTCAAACAGTGAAAATATTAAAAGATTTTGAAAGTATTAATATATTATTTTCATCGCACTGAAATTATTAAGGAAGAAGAATATAAATTTATATTTAGCTCCTGCATCTTGCAATTGATGCACAAATTTCTTAGTTTGCATAAACATCCGGAGTCTAGTTATGTTAGTTTCAATCTATTGAACATACCAAGACAGAAAAATCCGCTGTCTACTAATTGTTAATCGTATTGTTAATAGACGTGCACAATGATTGTAGGCTCACCGTATCGAAATCCAGACCGGACACAAACATTTTAATCGGCGTTGGGGACGGTGATAATTTGGACGAGCCCAAGCAAAATAACGTCGACAGAGACGATCTTATAGATTTCATCAGGATCTTGTCCTACATCCATCACCGAAACTATTATAGTGCTATGTTTAATCAACCGTCTAAGGATCGACTGTGTCGGACAGGATAGAGTTTACGAAATCTACTGGAATTCATTTAAAGGTAACTGCTAAAAGAAAATGCCACGAATTCATGCGATTGATTCGCAAAACGATCCACGTTTCACTGCTTCTTCGACACTAGGATTACGGACCACCAAACTCGCCATTTTACATTACTCTATAAAAATAACAAAGAAATATATAAAAGAAGTAAATTATAAATAATCGAACCCGTCATTTTCATTGGTCCCGTAAACCTAGTGTCGAAGTAAATGTACAAAGTTGGGGGGGGGCAGCGGCGGACTTAGACATAGCCCCCCTCGTCAAATGAAAACAATTTAAATTAACAACTTGAGAAAACTATATTACACAAATATTTTTCGTATTCGAATTAATTTTCTTTTCGCAAACAGTATCAGCCCGGGGCCACAAAACTAACGGTCCGCCGCTGAGAGGAGGCAAGGTGGAAACAGATAAATACGATGGAAAACGGTAGTAGAAATACAACAACAAAACCTTATTATTGCTTACTCTACGTCTCGATGATTTAGCTGCCCTTAAATGGAACGCTCTCAGCCGTCTGCGACTCTTTTGAAGGAATTTTACCTGCGAAGAACAATTGACTTTTATAGTTAGATAGTTGTGCACTCAAGTGCTGTTTATAACAGATTGCATACCATTACAATCGCTTCTACGCGAGGATAGCCGAAAAGGAAAGCCCCCGCGTTGAGTCCTCCTCTGATAATTCGCAGGATGACCAGTCCTGGTAGAAAGAGGATCCAGGGCAGTGGTCTGACAAGTTCAATTTTGCCAAACATCTTTCCATGTTCCTCTGTTTCAACGCAGAAACATTTATTGTTAACACTAGAACTACCAAGCGCTAAATGCAATTGGCAAACATTGCCTTATGAAAATGACAGAATTGTACTTCAATAGAGAAGTTCGCTAAAGCAGTTTCTCAGAGAAACATACAGTGGGTGTACAAAGTATTCGTACACCTTTTAAAAACTAATAACTTTTTTATAACCGTGCCAAACGACCTGATCTTTTATAATCAATTAGAAGCATTGGTTTACGAAATGATATGCAAGAAAAATTTTCCAAAAATTATAATTTACAAGGTTACATGCAGAAATAGAAAAGGCAATTTTTAAAACTTTTTTATTTGGGCCCTTATATGTATAATGAAAATTTAAAATATGTGTTTTGTGGATCTATGTTAGTTATACACATGCTTTAAATTTCATCGAAATCGATCAACATACATATGAGCTACAAGCGGGTTAAAAATGGTGAAAATCGAAGTTTCACGACTTTTGATCAGTTTCTGCTTAAAATAAACAGAATCGTCCATCTCTCGATGCGTGTCGTTTTTTCCTGCGTCAACCGATTTCGATGAAATTTTCAGTATGTGTATAACTAACATAGATCTGCAAAATATATATTTTAAATTTTTATTAAGGGCCCAAAGAAAAGTTTTAAAAAATGCCTTTTTTATTTTTGCATTTAACCTTGTAAATTACAATTATTTGGAAAATCTTTTTCGCATATCATTTCGTAAACCAATGCTTCTACTTGATTATAAAAAATCAGGTTGTTTGGTACAATTATAGAAAAGTTATTAGTTTTTAAAAGGTGTACGAATACTTTCTACACCCACTGTAGTTATAGTTTTAATATTTCTGAAAGAACAAATCAGATCTAGTGCTAAATGAATTACGTTATTCTCGCGTCTACGCAAACAAGAAACGGTTAAACTATTAATTGATTACCAGTACTGATTTCATGGGAGGGCAGACTCCATTGCGCCGACTTCTCCGCGACGTACAAACAGTAATCGAACAGTTTCAAAAGCGGCAGACCCACGAACGTCTGCGATATCGTGATGAACATTGACTCCATCCATCCTATTACACCCCCGGGCGTCTTGGGTGTCACCTAGAAATGTTTTTACTGCAAGTAAGTCACAATAAAAATAATCAAAGAACGTATATACATGTACAGTAAAGTTTTGAGGGATTTCCTTCGATCAAAACTTTATTGTATTTTAAGATGGCTCCGACGACACTCACGATAGACGCGGATCCTTCATCCTCCATGTTTCCAGTCAATCTGGAAGATGCAAATGATACAATTACAAACAGAAAGAAAACGGTAATGTCTTCAATATTTTCACTGGCTTCCGCTGGTTGTCGGAAATATTATAGTTAAACACAATAATATTTCGTTAAGCTGATAACAGAGAAAACGATTGATCAGCAAAAGAGGGTCAAGCTAGAATCGGTACGTTATCATGTCATCGTGTCTACACTGGAAGGTTAAATGTAATCGGAACTAATAGACGAGATTTTCTTGGATCGTTCGATTTAATACAAAGTCTGTGCATTTACTCGTTTCGTAAACCGACTAAAACAGTTACACTATTTTTTAAGTATTGCGTAACTACACGGTAGACACTATTAGTTGAACTATGATACGACCAACAACAACGTAGTTTGTTAGTACGAGGACAGTTTATTGGCGAGTTCGAATAAAATTCTCTCCTATGAAACCGTAATAAAATCGATAACAAATAAACAATGAGGAATGCAGCGGCGATAATCCGCTATCGAGAAGGCATGACCTCATCCTATCGCTTAGAATGCACGAACTCCCATAGAATGATCTATCTGAATAAAAAGAATTCTTTAAATTCTACGAGTAACACACAAATCTGCCATTTTCTATGCTCCGTCGTTAATGTCTAGCCCAGACCAAGTTAACGCAAAGTAGAACAAGGGAAGGTCAAGAAATTGTATTTTCTACGTAGGGTCTCCAGTTTCGGGTAACCATTTCAAGTCATTTGCGTTCACCTTTCAGTAGCTTTCCAGTTTTTCTCAGTTCAACAATAATTTCTTCACTAATGTCTAACCCAGACCAAGTTAATGCACAAAGAAACAACGGAAGGTCAAGAAATTGTATTTTTTTACATTATTTTCAGTAGCTTTTCAGTTTCTCTCAGTTCAACAATAATTCCTTCACTTGCACAACAGCGTTCCCGTTGGTGTAAACAATATTCTAGACGAATTGAAATGAACGATTTGTCGAATTAATTATTATAGGAAATCTCCTTTTAGATTTTTCACTGCATTCACGACTGTTCGATCACAAATACACAATCCCACTTTCTTTTAAATTACGATGGTTCCCTTGCGAATTATTCTTACTTAACGAGCGGTTTAAATGTACTCAATTATTTCTTCACTGCATAATAAATTCTCGCCTAACAGCCCATGCGAAACCATTCGTTCTTACACTAGCCGATTGACTGAACGAGCTACCAAACAAACCATGAGAACAGCAGTGGCAATAATTTCGATATCAGAAAGACGTGACCCGGCGTTATCCGTTTGGACACAGAAACACTTACAACAAACGCCGGCGAAGACGCGCAATGCGAAATAAAAACTGTTTATTCACACATCATTAAGGAAACAACGAGATTAACGACGAGGTGTAATAATGATACATGATAATCCCGATCACTGTTCGATGAGAATATACGTGAAGCTTATTTTCTAGAATTATTTTTCGATTTAACTTATGGAATATTTTTGTAATTAATGTATGTACTTGGTCGTACACCGTCGCACAATTATGTATTACTTTTTCATACACGTTCGCACCTGGTAACCAGCAACACGAGACTCGCCGAACGTTGATAGTTGAAAGATAGCGTCAATACACACTGCTCGCGATGAACTACGCTCAAGGAAGCCAGTTCTTCCGTTGTTTACATCGACAAGGACAAACGTTTACCTTGAAACAAACTTCCCTGGTATACACCGTCCTATTCGAAACATCCAAGTGTGGACAGGACTTCTGTACTCAGCAGACTGGCCCGAGAAGTATATAAGATTAAACGTCTTCGAATACACTTATACTTAAAGGAACACCAGAAAAATTGATTTTATAAAGGTTCTAAACTAAAATACCTACTCCCTTAACCCCTTGCCGTATTTTAACGAGACAGACTCGTCGTGAAAATTTGAACATAGTCCTACAAACATGAATGTTATGTTTCTTTTTAGATGAAATAAAATTTGATTAGTTTCTAATCAATATTTAAGCATTAAAGTAAATATAGCCATACAAAAAGTATAAATTTTCGTATAGAGACGTTTCGATCACTGTAACTGTAAAGAAAATGGTACGGCAAAGTGGACGTACAAAGTATTCGTACTGCTTTCAAAAACGAATAACTTTTTCAAAATTGGATCCAACAGCTTGAGTTTTTCTGAGATGTTAGAAGGATTAGTTTACTAGTACGAATACTTCGTACACCCACTGTACGTATTCAGGATGGTACAAGAATTCGGAAATAACAAGCACAGTATTTGAATTCTATTAAACGTTTATTACCTGATCGATAGAATTTCCAAATTTCGAAGCACACCTTCGCGATGACCGTTGTTACACACACATACGTAGAGAGCAATGAACGTTACCGTAAGGTGAAACGGGTAGATCGTTTAGTTTTTAAACGTGACACACGACACGATGCACATGCCGATCGAAAACGATAATATAACAATAGAATGGACGCATTTCTTACAAGGTAAATCTGTTCTTAAGAATCTAAAATCGTGACACAATTTTTTGTATTCGTGTGATTGAACCGACGATTTTCTTTGCTTCGTTACGTTTTCTTTTTTTATTATTATTTTTCGAGGCACACAATTAACAGTCATACGACACGCAGAGAAATAATGCGCCGATAGTTCGCCTGCGCGTTGAAACACTTTCGCTCGTTGTTTCTCACACACACTCGCTACACAATTTTACAAATTCGTTTTTCTCTCGTTTCCTTGATTTTTGTTTCTCCAAGTTACTTTAGCGAAGCGATGGTAAGTCGTCGTGATGCTCGGAAATATACACTTTACGTTCGCTCTAATAATTAAAGGGTTCGTTGTTAAAAACGCCTCTTGCCAAAAACTTCGAGAATTTAATTGACTTAAATATAGATATCTCTCGCATCATTCTGTAATAAATAGACTGCGGATCTTCATGCGAAGTAAAAATGTTCTAAAACAAAAATTGATTTATATGTTACATTAAAAAGAGTATTACAATGTTCTTGACTTTTTCTAATTCTTTACTGTTCTATATTTCATTCGACCAATGTTTTCTTAAAACAAAGTGACAAAGAGTTAGAATTTCAATGGAAAAACTTATCTGGAATTTGAAAATGTTACACAGCCAGTAAAAGTTTCATTTCAACTATGTCAGTTTACTAAAAAGAAGCAAGTGAAATGTTATGACCAGACTGCGGATCTTCATGCAAAATAAAAATTGTTCTTTCTTCCCTTAATTTTAAGGGAATAATTTATTAATTATTAATTTTAATTTTTCCCTTTCTTCCCTTTGCACTTGGAGCGATTTTAACTCAAAAATTAAACATTTATTCGACCTAGAATATTTCAATGAGTAGTAATTGATTAGACACCAACATATTTAATAAATGTAAACCAGGCCTGGGCGACGCTGGCTCGCAGAACATATGTGGCTGCTTCTCTCTTTCTCTTGCTGAGAAGGTCTCGCCCTCCCGAAGCAGCAATATCTCTTCCGCGAACCAGCGTCGCCCAGGCCTGATTTAAACAATATTTTGAAAGGTCAAATCATATATCGACATCTTGAATTTTCAAAATTTTCCCACAACTTCGAATTTCATCTACTCAATTTTGCTATAAACGCAGAAAGATCCGCAGTCTAGTCACGACGCTCCGAACGGTTTATCGTAATTTTTTACAAGAGTGGTTTTTCCGGCGAACTTCATATCTCATACTTCTTCTGTAATCGGAAGTTGATTGTTTAAGGCCATTTTTATTCTGAAAGACGGACTATGGAGATGCAAAGATGATCGCCTGTCGCGTGCAACTAATAACATTGCAGAACCAAATGCGCACCGATTAAAACCCAGTTTTCATCGATCTATCATTTGCATCTCCAGAATTCAGTACCGAGAACAAAAATCGATTGTTACATTTCTATATTCTATTTTCAATAAAACAAAATGAAAAGAAGATTGAAATTCTATTGCAAAAGTTTGCAATTATATTCTCTTCGACCGTAAAATGTCTTTTTAATTACAATGAGGATTAAAAATTATAAACGGAGAGATTTAGAAAACTTCTAAATAATTTAGTGCGTTTCTGCTTCGAGCATATACATTTGTAGTTTTTCGTCCGCTACGTAAATAAACGTTTCTAACAGTCGATTACGTACATATTTTTGTTTGACGTTGCACGAACAAGTTGAACAGCGTTATAATTATGCACGGATATAATTCTACACTTTCTGTCGCGGGAACTACTAACAAGATACCAAAAGGATAAACTGACGAGACTGATGTCTTATTTATCGATAAAAACATAGTGCATTTACAAACAATTAGAAAAAAAGAAACACTCACACATCAATGAAAATAATTAACAGAAGAATCACTGTATAACAAACCAGACCCGGACACAGGCGTGTCTCAGAGTCCTTTTTTAATTTCTTTTTAGTATTCTCATACACTTTTAAACCTGTAAGATGTTCAAAACTCTAACTTTATTCGTAATACGACGAAGAACTATGACAATATGTAAATTGCTAATTCTGTTTCTTTTCTCTTAATAATTACTTGTCGTAGAATACAAGTTATTCGAGTGCATTATTCTCGACATAAATCTTTTTCTCTCTCTCTCTCTCTCTCTCTCTCACTCGTTTTCTCTCTTTCACATTCTCTCCCTATCGCTCTATCCTAATTACGTGCGAACCTCCAATGAACTCGGCGAACTCCGTAACAAAATTAAGGCGCAGAAATGCTTAAATAGCTATACAAAGTAGCTTCATTAATTATGCAAAAGGGTACTGATACTGACTCACAAACGTAAGAAACTGAAACGCACATGGACAATTTGCTGTTAACCTTTTTCTTTTATAATGATTGTACAAAAAGTAAAATTAATATTCTTCTTCGTCGTCAGGCGCGAGCCCGTCTCCTTCTAACTCTTCGGGTGGTGCGAATCCTTCCTGTAAAACAAACTACATTTTATTCAACATAATATGTAATTTACAACGGAGTATTTTTAATTATTCAAATTTGCCCGTAACTCTACCTCCGTGGCATAAAGAACTTCTAAGATTTTCTGTACTATAGGTGGGGGATCTCCGTTATCACAATCTTGGCACATAACTTCGATGTCGCGCAGTTTACCAAAATAGAAATCTCTTTCTTTCTCTAGACCCTCCACTGACATTTTCAACTCCACTAGCTACAAAAATAATAAATTATGTTTCTATACATGATCATACGGGATGGCGAATGATATAATGTTTCACTCTTGCAATACCTGAGCACTAAGTTCTTCGACTTTTCCATTATCCCCACGGTTACCGACTACGCCCGTTTTCACTGGCGGACGATGTGGTTGTACTTTGTTAACTAGATTCAAAAGTTTAGCGCATTATAGAATTTTTGTCGTTCGATATACTAGAAATAATTATTATATTCACACGCATATCAAATATGACGATTAGACTGTGGATCTTTATGCGTTTATGAAGAAATTAGTTAGGTGAAATACAAAACAGTAAACGATTAAACAAATTCAAGAATGTTGTACTGTTGCTTTTATCAGATGATTGCACAAGTTCGTGCCCTAATCGTAGAAAATTTTAATTGGTTTAACCATTGAAATTTATTTTCAAATCGGACGAACTTTTATGCGTTGTCGTTGAAGGATGAAATCAATTTTTATGTTACTCCTGCTTCCCGCAATCGATGCAAAACATTTTATATTGCATAAAGATCCGCAGTCTAATGATTATACGAAGGAGTACTCTTAACAAGAGATCTATTCGACAAGCAATATGAACATACTGACTGAAAGCATGACGGTCTATGCAAAAATCGTGAATGAACGAACAAAACAGTGAGGAAGCATGCGTCAATAAGTTTATGCACTATACTCGTAATACTTGAATGCTCAAATTTATGGAATGATAAAAGAGTTACGATAAGAACATATTACTGGGACAGACAACTCCGGTCTTTTCTCATAGATTTGAATAAATTAAGAGAAAGTCAATGTTCAATATATAATTGTTACTTGCACATTGCTTATACTGAAAATCTGTTTGTGTGTACTGGTGTGAGAGATCAAATACAACATAAACGAAAAAACATGTGAAATAATGTACCAGAGATACGTGGTGTTGTTTTAGGTAAAGCTACGTAAGAACGGGGGGGAGGAGCAGTGCGTTTTGCATTAGTGCCGCGCGGTGCATTACTTCCACCACTACCCATGGTTTCTCCTGCTCGCATAGCAAGTGCATCGTACGGCTCTGTTCTGGAGTAATTCGCATCAAAGAACTTCTTGAACCATTGTAAAAACTCGAAGTTGTCTTGAAATCTGCCTTTCACCAGCTTATCAATTGGAACAATCTGCAAATGATTAGCGAAAAACTTGTGGAACAAAAATAACGATAAATCAATAAAACACACAAAGTAAAGAAAGATCAACTAAAATCAAATTTTAAGTAGATGTTCGTAACGTATGTTACTGTGTCGTTGTATAGATGCATTATATAGATTACTATCGTAATAATAGATTTCATAAGAAGATTAAAGAAAATTCAATCTGTTGTGTGTCTCTAAGACAATCTGTTACCCCCTACTTGGTGTATTTATAGCCCGTTAAAAATAACAAACAGTCATCATACTGTTCCGTCTATGTAGTAGATAAGCGGTTTAGATATTTAAATCATGTGTATAATTTTTTTATGCATCGCTAATGATAATGCAACCGATGAAACAGAAAATAAATGTTCTTACACTTAAAATAGATGAACAATAAAGTGATACTGTGCTATTGTACGATCGAGAGACTGCATAACTGTGCATTTACGTGTGACTAAAATTGCAAAAGCCGGTGCTTTCTACTTGACAACAATTGCACCTAAACTGTCTAGATGTAAAGTGCAATACACAGCCAGAATTTATGCAGCACGCAAATGATTCTTCGAACTTTATAACTATTATGATAGCATGCATAAAGTAACATGATTAAATTCACACAATATTGCTATACCCTGCTGTTGGCGAGGGGCAATACGCTGTTGTGTATGCTTTTGCGGCATATTTGACGGTTTCGATTGAGGTGGTAAAAGTACCAACTGAGGATTCGACAAATTATGAGTTCCGTCAACCCCAGAACCCAACGGTATACAACCACGAGCTTCGTACGCTTCGTATTCACGGCCATCATAATTCGCATCAAAGAATTTCTTGAACCATTGCAGAAACTCAAAATTATCTTGAAAGCGGCCTTTTATTAACTTATCCACTGGTATTACCTGAACCATTTCGTGAACAATAAAAGATTATGATTTCCTGTACTTTATAGTTTGTGCAATGAAACTGTCTTATCCGGAGCAATATGATTCCGTATATTGACATGGTATCTGGTTTCATTATTGGAGTTTACCTTGATACCAGTGTCTTGTTTCATTAATGTGTATTTCAATCTATTGTTATTGTTCAACTATATTAAGTTCTAAGTGTAAAGGGTCTTCCTATAGTAGAAAGAATTGAAAAGATTGTATTTTTTTTTTGCTTTTGCTACTGATCCGCTGTTTTAAGCAAAGTAGAAAGACCCCTTGACAATGCTATTACAAATCCTACGATTATCGTTGGATAACATTCTTTGTTCCAAACTTTATATTATCGGAAACTGGAAAGAAGTCTCTTGCTTCTTTAGGACGTCTTTTCAGCTCCGAATAATACTATACTTATCTAAAGCATTTTTTGTAAATGAGATGAATGATTTCTGACTTACCTTATCTACATTCATTTTTTTGAAACCACCCTGCAGAATTTTAAAATTCTGTATGTACTCGTGTTCAAGATTTGTCTTGAACTTGACCCTCTTTAAGGGTACGCTACCTGGGAAGAGCATATCCATAAACTGGCAATAAACTGCACCAGTACATAATTCTTCAATCTTGACGAACGATGCTTGCAAGCAGTCGTTCACCCAAGCCAACATATCGTGTCGGCTCAGGTTTTCCGCTGTTACATTTGTTGCGTAGACATTAACAGCCATATTGGTACTGTTGACTATATCGTCAGAATCTGAAATAGAACAATGAAGGAATTACTTTTCTGTAGTACAGATATTCTAATGCTAATCTTTCCAAGAAAATAATTATGTACAACACATAATCTTGGTAATCTCTATATCAACTTTTTGCTCATGGCATACTCTAATTCAAGTATAGATTACAACTGCGATCTAAGAATTGCATAGTCAAGAACAGAAAGTGAGCAAAACATATCTCGATAATCAAAATTCAAATACACTAGTGTAATGACAATAATTTTTATAGTTCGTGGTCAATCTTTTGTTCGTGGCATGCTAACTCAGAATCATCAACATTTACAGATTACAACTGCGGTCTAAGAATTACATAGTCAGGAACACACAGAAACATTTCTTGATAATTCAAATTCAAATATACTAGCATAACGACATCAATCTTGGTAATCTTTATGGCTATCAACCTTTTGTTCGTGGCATGCTAACTCAAAATCGGCAACATTTACAGATTACAACTGTGGTCTAAAAATTGCATAGTCGAGAACAGAAAGTGAGCGAAACATATCTCGATAATCAAAATTCAAATACACTCTTTTGCACTATAAATGTACATGCATGAACGACTTTGTGTGGTGGGTAAACTATATATAATTGTTAGAAATAATATTTATGTAACGATTGCAATATCACGGGAGAGGGGATATTTATCATTGAAATTAATAGGAACTATAATTAAATCTAACATCGAACCAATTTACAATACTACCAAGTGCTAACAACACTTGCGACGTGTTTTACAAACACATTCTGATACAACGAAAGATATACGTATATTAATTGCAAGATTACAGCGTTCGAAAGTCCGTCTCGGACACAATGAACAAATGTAACACGCAAATATCTTTTATTACGAATCCACGATCTGGCACCGGCGGCGAGTTCGTAAGCGAGATGGTGATCCGTGTCTGTTCTTTTTCGTTTTATTGAAGATAAGTGAGAAGGAGATTGATAAATAGAAATGGTGGAGACGATGGTAACGAGTTCGCAGTGAAACATACAACAACTGTATCAGAAGAATACAATAAATCTTTTCGAGAATAGCGAAACAATCACGCGATGTTCCTTAAATGGTTTAGACTATATCAGACTTAAAAGGAATAACGTTCCATTCACTTTTTTGGTCCGAAACTGTTCATCGACATGCTCGAGGGTTCCTTCAACGTAATACCAAGACGTTGAAACGCGCATATTCTCGTTGCAATGCGAGACCAACCGCTGCTTCATGTAAAAATGCATCGAGGAAGCTTTTTATAATGCCTATAAAAACCTTTAGATGCTCGTAGAATGACTTACCGAGTAACACGGAAACACTGTAACTCCAATCGGGAGTGGTTCCCGCACGCAGATGACAAATGTATACTATGTAGATCGTTCAAATGCGCACACAGGGGGAAAAACTTCTAACGGTTATTTTAAAGATGATTGAATAGTGTACACGTACCGTGCTTAATTTTTCCTGGACAATTTCAACCGGCGTTAGAGAAGTTCGTTGCTCCGAGATACGTTCAAAACTGAAGAATTCGCAATATCCGTTAATGGTGGAGATCAAATGTTTAATCCTGTTTCACAAGGTGTGTCGCGTTTTGCCGCCAGTCGTTACGATTCTCGCCAATCACATCGGACATCTTGGACAAGATCGTCGAACTGTCGCGAAGCTTCTCGTTGCAATTTTTCCCTTGTTCTATGGCTGGTATCCTCAAATTAAAATTATTAATAATAACGATAAATCGATGTCTTGATCGTAGCGTTATTATTTCGTATTTGAATTATTTCAATAGAGCGTAGAATGTGGTAGAATGCATTATCCACTTCTCGATACAGTGGGTTTACAAAGTATTCGTACACCTGCTAAAAACGAATAACTTTTTCAAAATTGAGCCCAACAGTTTGAGTTTTTTAAAAAATTGTTACCTTTACTTTTTCCTTCGCGATTACGACCAATAGCAATTTTAAATAAATATTTACACAGTAGCTAGTAAACTCTAAATCTTTCAACACTTTTTAAAAAGTGTACGAATACTTTGTACACCCACCTTGCTAGTTTTAAATAAGCCAAATGGTCAAACGAAACGTTTAGAGACTTATTAAAACAATAAAACAATGTACTGACCATTAAACAGTCCTAATACGGAATAAAATCACTCTAGCAGGATACAAAAATTAGATTGAGTCAATGCCAAAGCCAAAACACACAGACAGGATTATTCATGGACGTGAAAATGTAATTAAGTATAAGACATGATGAATTTTGAATAAATTATTTATTAAGTTTTCCATTTAGCAGACGGTAAACGCAATGCATTTTCAGCATAAAAGTATTCCTCCGACTGTAATTGCAACTTAGTCTTGTACTCCATCAATGCAGCACGATCTGCTTGCTGTACAAAAATCTATAACAAAAGAAAACAAACTTAATTTATGACTTTTACCATTTTGTAGACGGTTGAATAACGTTGTACGTACATCTATTACCGTCCTAAAGCAATGCATATTTTTAGCTAATTCCAGCCTCCTTTCTACATTATCAACATGTTTTAAATACTTTTCAAGGACGTGAGAAGGCGCCTTATTTTTATATAATATTTTGATTACATCTTCGATTGGCAGGTGTAATTGTAACTTTTTACTTCCCAGCCATCCCTAGGAAAAAATATGTTACATATTATTTCCGTCCACATTATTGTGTTAGACTAAACTGCAGATCTTTATGCATTTATAGCAAAATAGTTGGAATATATGATTTCTCCTCTATTCAAATCATTAAGGGACGCAATAACATTCAATTCAGTTTCTATTTCTCCCAATCAATGCATTTTTACTTTGCATAAAGATCCACAGTCTGCATATTACTTTCGTTAGAAGGAGTCCGTCCACATCGTCCCATTCGCCAGTCGACGCTCTGACTTCTAATGCAACTTTTTGGTATTGTCTGGGAGATATGTTGTGCACCTGAGAGAATATCTCGGGGGACATTAGAGCACCTTCCGGTGAATTCCATTGGCCTTTACTAACATGTCTCAGACAATCAAGAACAGATGTGTTTAACTCTAATTCTTCATTGCCATGTATCCTCCTAACTGTTGTTTGCCATTCTAACAATGAATGAATATAATCTCATTTATCAACTGCATTATTTCATTTCTCCAGAGAGAAATAATTTACCCAGAAACTTAATGTAGGACTGAACGAACGATGCTTCCCTGCAATCGGCTAAGGTTGAAAATTGTGTCTTGTAGCAATTACGAAGTTTGTTTAATAGTCTATCCGGATCACGAGTGTTCTTTATAATAATATGTAATGTTTTCATCTAAAATAAAATATCAACTGTATTGTCTTCATTATGTAATCGGAGTTTGGTGGAAACTTACAGCAGCATCTACTGGTTGTCCTAGCATACTACAAAAAGTGTAAACTGATAAAAACATGAGGATACGTTATCTAGAAAGATATATATTCGTACATACGTTAAAATGTCTGTAATCTCATTTATTTGCAATCTCGTGGATAAATATCGAATATATACATTTACCGCATCCGTCCTTTCCGCTAATATCTTTTGAACCAGAGATCTTTTAAGCGTTTTCGTCAGGAACAGGACAATCTGAAACATTATACATCACTGTATAAAATGTATAAATTGGACGAAGTAGTAGTTAAGAACAAAATAATTACGATTAAAATCGCATTTCCATTTCCATTCGCAATAGCCGCATCTAACAACGCTGTTTTACTAGCCAGCGATTTATACGGTTCCAAGGAGTACGATTCTCCAAGTAAAATCTTTCGAAGCGTAACATCTGGTTTCTGAGTAATTGTTTCAGATTGAAATTTCTGTAATTTATCGGTTGCCAAGACTACGAAATATAAAATATTTTATATGTAGGGTTTCGTATCATAGTTATTACTACACTGCGGATCTTTATGCATTTAAAAACTCGAAATTGTTGCAAAACATTAAAAATCCAAAACGTCCATATATAATTTCTCCTCTATCAACCCTTTGGACTCGAAGCAATTTTAATTAGAAAATCAAAACATTAATCTGTTTTACAATTCGCACATAAAATTGAACCTGTTTTCTCGTACAATGGAGCTTTTTCTCGAAATTGAATATCATTTCTTCCCTTTATAATTTTAATAGATGGGAAATCATATATTGACGTTTTCGATGTTTAAAATTTTCTTACAATTTTCAATTTCATCTACTCAATTTTGCTATAAATGCATAAAGATCCGCAGTCTAGTTAGTACTGTTGCCATTAGTTTTCTAACATACTGCTGCAAAGTGTTTTCTCCGATATCACAGACAACAAAGGTTTTATCGCCTGATAATCGTCCGGCCTTTTCTGTGATCCTTCTGATATTGAGATAGTAGATGTATCAGCCCATAACTTATCTGTATCGGTGTTTGATACCTTGAACAACTGGCCCGTCTGTTTAATTCAGTTCTCGTTATTGAAAACATCAAATAAATGGTAATATTAATATATTTCTCATTTTCACACCTCATTGTTTTCGAAAGAGAACGATATCTTCTCGATACTGTTCCAGTATTCCTCGTTATCTTTAATACTACTCATATTTATATTATTTTTGAATAATGATGTTTTTATTGTAATAGCAAAATCGTGTGTAAATTATGTACTGTGTGACTTTGCAAACGCTATATAGAGTCAAACAGAGTCAAATAAGTGTAAGAAACAGTAAGAAACGACATACGGTTCCGAATTACCGACCGTAACTTTCTAGCACACACCATAGAGTTAAGATCAACATAGGTATTGCATCTTATGGACTTTTTTGTCTAGATCACGGGGGGCTCAAAGAGCCCCTGTACCATTTTGTTGTCGCGTCCCATGTTACCGATAGTTCTAAGTGGCCGCTTCGCTTAGGGCACCGCGGTTTGGTTTTGAGGGCCCCGTGCTTGTAGCAGAAAATGTTTTTGGAAAATTGTGCAACAGCCCTGGCTACCGCCTGAATCGTCGTTGAATTGTACTACCGAATTTCGAATACCTCTTTCGACATCATGTTCTCCTAATACAAAGTTCAATTTTCGAGATTTTCGCCAGTTTTCGACCGTCTGGCTTGTCGTTGACTTATACTACTGAATTTCGAATACCTCCTTCGACACCATGTTCTCCTAATACAAAGTTCAATTTTCGAGATTTTCGCCTATTTTCGACCGTCTGGCTTGTGGTTGACTTATACTACTGAATTTCGAATACCTTCTTCGACATCATGTTCTCCTAATGCAAAGTTCAATTTTCGAGATTTTCGCCAGTTTTCGACCGTCTGGCTTGTCGTTGACTTATACTACTGAATTTCGAATACCTCCTTCGACACCATGTTCTCCTAATGCAAAGTTCAATTTTCGAGATTTTAGCCTATTTTCGACCGTCTGGCTTGTGGTTGACTTATACTACTGAATTTCGAATACCTCCTTCGACACCATGTTCTCCTAATACAAAGTTCAATTTTCGAGATTTTCGCCAGTTTTCGACCGTCTGGCTTGTCGTTGACTTATACTACTGAATTTCGAATACCTCCTTCGACACCATGTTCTCCTAATACAAAGTTCAATTTTCGAGATTTTCGAAAATTTTCATCAATAATGATATAATAATAATATAATAATAAGCCAGACGGTCGAAAACTGGCGAAAATCTCGAAAATTGAACTTTGCATTAGGAGAACATGATGTCGAAGGAGGTATTCGAAATTCAGTAGTATAAGTCAACGACAAGCCAGACGACCGAAAAATTTCGAAAATTTCGAAAATTGATTAGAACATGATGTCGAAGAAGGTATTCGAAATTCAGTAGTATAAGTCAACGACAATATTATGAAAATAATAATTAAATATTATCAATATTTATTATTTTCATCCTTATATCTCGTCGGTGACGAAACGTTGAAGCCTGCCATGGCGCCACTGGTCACAGCAAGTCACAGAGGGCTCTTGATACTAAATACTCTATGCCTCACTTCACATGAGTAATAAAGTATAATAGTTTCCTTCAGTTTCCTTCCTGTATTCCTGTTTGACATCATTTTGGACACCACGAGGTAATCTTTTTGTACATTCATTAAAATCTGAAAATGTGCTAACATATATCATATGTTATAATATATAATTTATCCGTCATATTAACTACATAGATTTTTACGACTGTTCTGCTCATATTTCATTAATGTTTTTTATTTATTGTTAACAGTCAAGATGGGGCGCCGGCCGGCCAGATGGTATGTAATGAAACATTTATGTTTTTCACTAAAAAAATTCGTGAAACATAATAGATTAAAATAGTGTCTAATTTTTTCGTGTGAAACTTCAATATATTTGCTATTTAATAAACGGTAAATTAGGTTAGGAATGGTCATGAGACCCCCGTAGTTTAAAATGTTTATTCTTTTCATTACAGTTACCGGTACTGTAAAAACAAGCCGTATCCGAAGTCAAGATTCTGTCGTGGTGTGCCTGACCCAAAGATTCGTATTTTTGATCTTGGAAAGAAGAAAGCCTCAGTGGAAGATTTTCCATTATGTGTACATCTAGTTTCCGATGAGTACGAACAACTTAGTTCGGAAGCACTTGAAGCAGGACGTATCTGTGCGAACAAATACATGGTCAAAAATGCTGGGAAAGATCAGTTCCATATTCGTATGAGACTTCATCCGTTCCATGTTATTCGCATCAACAAAATGTTATCGTGCGCTGGAGCCGATAGGTACATAATCTTCCTTATAATTGTAAAACAAATATTGGGTTTGAAAGAAAGTTGGTACCATTTTCAAATTAAGAATCGAGGATAAAATTAAGGTATTTATTCATGTTTATTCAATAACATAAGAACTTACCTTGAAAATGGCAAAAAGCAATAGAACAGAATGGAAAATATGTTCTTGAATAAATCTATGAATAAGTATCTGAATTTTAGCTTTCAATTTTAATTTACAAATGCTACAAACTTTCGTTCCAACCCAATATTACAAAACTCAATATTGTGTTGAAACAATTTGGGTTGGTTGAAACAATCTCGATAAATTCGACTCAACATTTTCGGGTTCTCGCACACCTCTAATTGTAACTAATTTTGATTGAATTTCCTATTTTTGTTCACAAGGCTTCAAACTGGAATGAGAGGAGCTTTCGGAAAACCGCAAGGTACAGTAGCCAGGGTACACATTGGACAGCCTATAATGAGCGTACGCTCATCGGACCGGCACAAGGCTGCTGTTATCGAAGCGCTACGTCGTGCTAAATTCAAGTTTCCCGGTCGTCAGAAAATCTACGTCTCCAAGAAGTGGGGATTCACCAAATACGAACGTGCTGAATACGAAGAACTTCAAGCAGCTGGTCGTCTTGCACCGGATGGTTGCAACGTCAAGTATTTGCCGGAGCATGGACCTTTGGATGAATGGAAGAAATTCAGAAAATTACTTGCTGTTTCTTAAAGAATGTGTAAACTTCTGGATTTCAATTTCATTAAAGAAATTACATGTACACATTTATGTGGTGTTCGTTTTGTTCTAAGCTTAACACCCTAATCCTTAGAGTTTATTAATTTCTTTCACACATATATAAGCAGGCAATTTTTAAAAACTTTGGTAATTTTTTCGGAATTAGATCAAAACGACTCGAGTTTTTTAATACGTTGATCTTTAAGAAATGTATCGAATATTAATTAGTACAAAAAATATGTTACAGTTTGTATAAAATGGAATTTATCGTGTAGACTATTATACTAACGTTTAAAGCATACAGTCATAACTTTGATACTATTTTATCAATGTGTAATATTCCATCGATAATACTGATTATGTGGGTCTCATCAACGAATGAAGATTTATCGGAGATATGGAATGCGAGCCACATAATGTCATCATCGGTTTCATTAAAATGAGTCTCTTATCTAATAACTCTCCGTTTCCCTGCAACGTATTGAACTTTATAGTGTTTGCGAGATAACACGTATGTACTTGAATGTTTATGTAATATGATAAAAGAAGCGCAACTGATATTTTCGGGTTTAAATAAGCTCGTGCAAAACATCGCGTACCACTGTACATTAAGCCGCTCGATTAACTTAGTTTGCCAAAATATCGATCGGAAATTTTACAAAGTTACTCTGATATATAGACAACGATGACTGTAATAACAGATGTGGATGTAAAGGATGTAAGGTTTCCGACATCCCTGTTGGCAGATGGTAGCGATGCTATGGTAAGTAAATCATTAAAAATTAATTAATTTTCGAAATTCTGTATTGCCAAATTTTGGCTGTCCTATGTGAGAGACTTATTAACACCATTCGAATTAAAAAGTTTGATCTATGTTGATCTACAGCACACCGATCCCGATTATTCTTGTGCCTACGTGACAATAAAGACAGACAAAGGGATCGAGGGGTATGGTTTGACATTCACTTTGGGCAGGGGAACGGAAATTGGTAATTCAACGAATAGTTTTATTTGTAAATCATACTGTTGGATGATTCTTTCAATATCTACGATCATTCGTATGCATTTTCAGTTGTTCAAGCATGTAAATCGATGGCGTATCTATTGAAAGGTCAGAATACTGCTGACATTTTTGCCGGTTTCGGATCTTTCTGGAGGAAACTAACTAGCGAGTCGCAATTAAGATGGGCAAGTATTACCGAATCCTTTCTGTATCGAATTAACACTGTTCAAACATTCGAGATCAAAGACTTAATAAAAAGAACATATATGAAATATAGTTGGGACCAGAAAAAGGAGTCACTCATCTTGCTACAGCGGCTATAATAAACGCGTTGTGGGACTTGTGGGCCCGATTGAAGAACAAGCCAGTCTGGAAACTGCTGGTTGACCTAACTCCCGAGGAATTAGTTTCAACAATTGATTTCAGATACATGTAAGTTACAATTCGTTCAATTTTAGAAGATTAGAAGAGGAGAGGGGGTGGTAAGCTGGCTGAGAATGATAGAAGCTCAGCAGAGTCAGAAGAGTTGTGTGATTTAGGATAAATGAAATAAAACTGAATATACAGCAGAAATAGGAGTATTGCAGGAGTATTTTATGGAAAGTAGAATGTGGAACCAAGTCCATTTCTGGGCTGCGAAGCTAAAATAAATATATATAAATAATTTTAGAACATAGCTATAGTATTTACTTATATTTCGTTGAACAGCTCGGACGTCGTTACCAAAGAGGAAGCGATAAAAATGCTGAAGACATGTGAAAAGGGGAAGAAGGATCGAGAAGAGTTGTTAAAGAAAAGTGGTTACCCAGCGTACACCACGCAAGTGGGCTGGCTCGGGTACAGCGATGAGAAAGTGAAAATTCTTTGTAAAAAGTTTCTGGATCTAGGTTTCACATCTTTCAAAGTCAAAGTTGGTCAGGATTTAAAGGACGACGTGAGAAGATGTCGACTGGTACGCGAGATGATTGGAGATAAAAATAAGTTGATGATGGATGCGAATCAAGTGTGGGACGTCGATCAATCCATAGCATGGATGAAAGGATTGAAAGAGTTTAAGCCAATGTGGATCGAGGAACCAACATCACCGGACGACATTTTGGGTCACGCGAAAATCGCTGAAGCGTTAAGGCCGTATGGTATCGGTGTCGCTACCGGTGAAATGTGCGCCAACCGCGTTATGTTTAAACAATTGCTGCAAGCCAAAGCGATTGATTATTGTCAAATCGACTCGGCCAGAATTGGCGGAATTAATGAGATATTGTCTGTTTACTTCATGTCCAAAAAACTGGGAGGTGAGTTAGGTGCATTGAGACTAATAAGTAGATTGCGGATCTTGATGCATTTATGGCTTATAAAAATTTTCAAGAAATGCTAGTGTTAAATTTAACAGAATCTGGTACGATTTTTATTTATTTTGGGCCTACAAATGCCAATACCAATGAAAATAGAATTTGGCACCACTTTCTTAAAATTTGTCTACAAAAATTGAAAATTGCATAAACATCCACAGTCTATTAATAAATAAACAGCGGATCTTTATGCAAAATAAACGTTTTCTACCCGAATTATCGTTATAATTCCGCTTCGTTAAGCGGAGTAGAACAGAAATTGATTTTCCTTGTCAATATTTTTAATTCTTTAATGTGTCGTAATCTATATTTAATTTTTGTCGTAAATGCAATAAACTTGCTGTCTACTAATGAACGTCGAAAGATTTACATTCTACGATAAACTTTATTGCAGTTCCCGTGTGTCCACATGCTGGAGGAATAGGTCTCTGTGAAATGGTTCAACATCTTCAAATGTGGGATTTCGTCTCCCTTAGCGGAACTACTGAGAACCGTATGATAGAATACGTCGACCAGCAGCACGAACATTTTGAACAGCCTGTGAAAATTGAGAACGCTTGCTATATGCCACCCACGTGTCCAGGATACTCTACTAAACTAACAGACAACTGTCTCAACAATTATGTTCACCCCGAAGGCGAACAGTGGAAACAAATGTACGCGAAGGGACTTTTTCGCAAAACGTTATAGTTAATACTGTGACGTAGTGATGTACATTATACTACATTTGTTATATTAACATGAATGTATATGTGTATCACAAAAAAGACAAGAAGTATAAAAAAATCTTGAGGGAATTACTGAAATTATCGAAATATTAAAAATTAAGCGTTTCTTACATATGTACGTATAACAATAGTTTTGCCTTTCCTCAAAAGTGAATAAATTAATTATCAAACCAGTATAAACTGTTGTTCATGATTTCCAATTCTATTAACAACTTTAGGTATTAACTGCACGTGTGCAGGGTTCATCTCACATATTCAGTCCCTGCAAAATATAATATAATTAGTATAAGTAATCTGAGTAATAGTAATGCATTTTATGGATTATATACTCACACTGACGAATTGATAGGAGTTTGCTTCGAACATAAACTTTAGGTATTAACTACACATCTGCAGGGTTGATCTCACATATTCGGTCTGCAAAATAAAATATAATTAGTAGACTGCAGATTGCAGAAAATTGAGTAGATGAAATTCAAAATTGTTAGAAAATTTGACGAATTAAAGATGTCAATAGATGATTTCTCCTCTATTAAAATCATTAAGGGAAGAAACAACATTCAATTTAATTTCTGTTCCTTGCAATCGATGTAGAAAATTTTTATTTTGCATAAAGATCCGCAGTCTAATAATTAGTATAAGTAATCTGAATAATAATAACTATTCTGCGGATCATTATGCATTTATTCCAAACTATTTTTACTTATTCCTGATCTACAAAGGCTACTACCGCTGAAAATAAGATGTTATTTAATTCCACTTAGATGCAGTCCAATAATAATGCATTTTCCGTATTATATACTCACACTGACGAACCAATAGGAGTTTGCTTTGAACATAAACTTTCTGAGGAGACTCATGCTATCCACAGGAGAGATAACATGTAAATGAAGATGGTCCACTGTATTGAACGGCGGCCAATGAAACCCAGTACGTGTAGCTGCAGGATCCAGACATTGTTTTTCTATTATTTTGTCTACGGTGGACACCATTTTGTCGTCTAAAATTTTAGTATTGTAAAACAACTTGTAGAAGGTGAACTGAAAATTATAATTCTACAGGACTCACAAAGTTCTACATCTTCGTTCTTCAGTTCCTTCGCGTTACGTATATGCTTTTTTGGCAGAATTAAATAGTGATGCGTTGAAACCGGATTGATGTCTTTGATGCACGTTACGTAATCATCCTGTAAAATATAAAACAATGGTTATTATGGTTTCTTACACTATGACAGATGAGGTTAAGATTGCCATACCTCGTAAATCTTTTCGCTTGGTGCTTTGTTGTGTATAACCTTGCAAAATATACAATTTTCCAAATGAGTCTCCATGTGGTAATGTAGCAGTCACGTTGTCATTCGATGTAGAATTCTGTTAATGTCATTCACTCTGGACTTTGGAATTTTATTTAAACTTGGTCGCTCCACTCATTGACAATTTGACAGGAGTAGGAGTACACCTATTTATATATACATATATACATACAATATACAGGGTCATTCAAAATAATAGGCCCATGTATTTTGCGTCAACTTGTACACGGGAGTCGCACTACACTTTTTACATGGAACTTTATATGACTGCAACGAAAATACATTTTTATTCAATAAAATGATTACTTTAATGCCAGATAAATATTTGTTAGTGTAGACGGCAACTTTGTTTAGTTGCGAATAATTAATGATCGAGTAATAATAACTCATTGTCAGCCTAAAGGGGTAGTCTCGATCGTTTCCAGGATTGCGAGAGAGCGGGATTCGCCTTCTCATTTCTCGATAATGCAAAGATGGGGGTTTTCAGTAGTCAAAAGCGCTAGATAAGAGGTCAATCTAGGCCGCATGCAGTCGCCCCCACATTTTCAATTTTATGTTTACGTGGCGTAATTTGCATTATTCGCATAAATGCTACGCGTGTATAGCTATTTTCATAAAGCTGCAAATTACGCCTCGTAAACGTAAACGGTCTAGATTGATCTCTTATCTAGCGCTTTTGGCTACTGAAAAAATCCATCTTTATTCGCATTATCGAAAAATGAGGAGGCGCGTCCCGCACCCCTGCAATCGTGGAAACGAGACACTCCATTAAAAGTTAAATTAAACTCAGGGATAACATATACAGCCAAGTGTTTTATTCCATTAGAAAAAATACTAAAATGTATTGGAACTTAAAGAATAAGTTAACATATATAAATGTGTAGATGATGAGTGAAGTTTTGTTTTAAAACTAAAAGCCTAGGAAACAGAATTATTGTAGTATTAAACATATATATAAAAGACGGAAATCTATTAAATGGATGATAATGAAATATTTCTATAAATAATAATATTTATTTTCAATCAATAACAATTGTTAAAATTAATAAATCTGATAGATGTGGACATTAACTAATATGCTTGCTTTTTTTTTAATTGCATTACTTTTTAATTTAAAATATATAAACTGTACATATATTTATAAGTGGTATATATATATCTATGTATATATATATATTTTCGTATGTTTTTTTTTATATAATAGTTGTGAGCATGATAAATTAATAATACATTAACATATTTTTACACGTGGCAGTTGAGTTGTATGAGAAATAACTTCTCTGTTTCCAAAGAAACGATAAAATTCGCAAAAGCCTTGCTTTATCTCTATAATTCTCTTGTTCACGTTTTTCAAACGCAGTTTTGTTGTGTTCTCTATATTTAATGTATCCTACTCAGTCCTTCCCGAAAAGAAAAAGATTAAAACACAGAAATGCAATGTTGTACGATTGACTTAAAATACGCAACAAACGACGGCACGAAATTACAAAACAAGAGTATAATATTCACGTTTCAAGGTATTGTTTCTACATTGTCACATCGAACTTGCTCGCAGATTTCTTTCGAACGAGTACGAAGAAGCGTGATTCGATGGAAATTAAATTATCGTTCCAATGGAATTTAAAGAGGAGCCTCGAACCGAAATTCTTCTTCAGAACCTAATTTAGATGATTTTATAATTCCAGTTTTACAAATGATTCTAACATAGGCGTACAATTGACCTCACCGTTTTCGGTAAGGTCTACCGAGTAGGGCTGTTACTTCCCTTCGAAGGTCGAAGACTTTCAAGCTTCGAATTTCGAAGCTTCGATTTCTGAAACTTTGAAGGTGAGGAGTAGACTGCGGATATTTATGCAATTTTCAGTTTTTGTAGGCATATTTTAAGAAAGTGGAGACAAATAAAATCTGATTTGCAGTGGTAGTAGCCTTTGCAGATTTGAAATAAATAAAGCTCGTACTAAATTCTGTGGAATTTTATATTGTAGCAATTTTTGAAAAATTTCAAAAGCCACAAATGCATAAAGATCCGCAGTTTAGTGATGAGAATCGAAATTTCGAAGCTTCTAATTAAAGCTTTACTTTACATTGAAAATTCTGTGAAAATTCTGTCTTCGAAGAGTCGAAGCACCGTAAAAGTAACAGTCCTACCACCGAGCCTCACTTTCACCGATACGTATTTTAATTTGATAAATATACATGCGCGTGTGTAGGTGTGTCGTGTGTATGCACACAAGTATACATGTGCGTGTATAATTCATTTTTTAATCTTACCTAAATGTTTCACGAATGCATGAATTCATTATCGATACACGAAAAACATAGTTCACGTTGCGTCTAGGATACACGGATTACGGTTGCATCGAAACGATGAGAAACGAAGCTGTGGTCGAGAAGAATAAAAACGAACGATAAACAAACAACGTAAAGAAGAAATGGACGAACAGAGATGCGTAATCGATGTGTGTAAGACGAGAGAATTAAGTTAACCGATCCTGTTGCGTTCCGCAAATTAAATTAGTAAAAACATATCCGTTCATAGAATATTTGATATCCTCGCTGATCGGCCCGCAGGCAGACTTACATTCTAGAAGTAGGTTTCACCGGGATTCTCACCCCACTGTACAATTGTTCTTTATAAATAATTCTTATAAATTAGAATTAGTCTACGGTTTTCGATTTGACATTGAAAAACGTACAATTTACATAATATTCTCTTTACGGTAATCCACCATTAATACTGAGTGTCCCCTACCCTTATCATCCCCCCATCCCACCGCGCACGTCTCAAAAACCCCACCCTGTTCTTGCAGTTCCTCAGCCAATCGTTCTGTGACAAGTTTGGTCGGTGGCTTCTTTTCGCGTCTCTGTACGTTTTCTTTCCTTTTCCTTTTCTCTCCGATTGAATCGGATCGAACAGGGGCAGACGAATCGAATGATTAAATTAACTTAATGCTCTAATAAAGGGGTAAGTTTCAGCTGCCTTGGTAGGGCATTTGATCGGGAACGGCGGACGAATGATTCTGATTCGGACTTTGATGAAAATGTGGATTACTCCCGTCTTGCGATAGATCACCGACTGCAGGTTCTTCGTACTTCCCCCTCTTAAACCGACCGTACAGCGACGAATAGGGTAGATTGTAGTGAATGGCTGCTTGATTGATGCTCATGTGTCCCAGTCTGAAACACGGAAACCAAACGCAGTCTCCGTTAGTTTACGAGGCCGCTAGATGCATTGCTTGAGAGTGTCGTATTTTTAATCCGAAACATTCAACCACTTCGTTGCTAGATTTCGATCGAGGTCTTAGACATTCGTTTGTAGAACTTCAATCTCTAAAGATCTGCATTTTCATGTGTATTAGGTAGAGATTGTACAGCTTCGGGAACTACGACAGATTAATTTCGAAGATCATTAAACGTATAGCTATGTTGACTTTTCTTTTTACAGTTGTGCTATTATTTCCGCGTAATCAGTTACACTCTCGTCCATAAGCCACCGGACACTGTCAGGACACTGTAATTAAAGAGCACAAGCTTCCAGCTTGATTTTGTTATATTTTGATTAGATTAAAAAATTGAATCTATGCATATGCTATTTGAATAAATGTTGGAATTAAGACATTGAGATATTGTGGGCATGAATATGGACAGCTCTAGAAGTCAAATTGGAAAACAATTACCCCACTGAAATTTTAAAATCTAGAAAATATAGGATATTTTGGTCAGATTCGATTTACATGTTCTTTACGTTCGAAAAAATTAGTAAGTACCATTTTTATTTCATAATATAAGTCCTTTAACCCTTTGCAATCGAATGGTGACCATTTTAAATGATCAAATTCTTCTTTATTCTTGTAAAAATGTAAAAGAAGATGTAAAAATCTTGAGAGTGAAAGACATGTCTTGATTTCGGAGTTAAAATTGCTTCGAGTGCAAAGGGTTGATAACAAAAAAATCGTCTGCATCGAAATTTGAATAAGTGTCCGGTGACTTATGGACGAGAGTGTATGTCGTCAGTAGACTGCGGGTCTTTATGCGAAATCAAACTTTCCTGCATCGATTACAAGTAGACAGCGGATCTTTCTGCAAAATAAAAATGTTCTACCTGAATCGCAACAAACTGGAGCGAAACAGGAGTTTATTTTCTTTAAATAATAAATAGTATTTTAAAATTCTTCTAATGTTTTAACTGTTTTAAATTACACCTACTCATTTCTGTCACGAATGCATCAAATCCGCTGTCTGATTATAAGAAGCAATTCCAGCTGTTTCTCGTGAACGCATACAATCCGCAGTCCAGTCATCAATTACGCCCGTCGTTAGCTCGATCTGTATAAAAATTTAAGCATCGCCAAGGAGCAATTTTACCTGACGGCTTCGAGTGCTTCTGTCATAGCATCCTCGCTCCATGGCGTAGGATTACTTCTGCTCAATTCGATTCCTTCCCTCTTACATCTACCGTACAAGGTCCCTGTTGGAATACCGAATTCGGTGGAAGCTCTCTGCACAGACGTTTGACCAGACCTTATTGCTTCTAAAGCGCGGTCCAGATCAGCGGGCGACCATGTGGTAGGACTGGCGTTAAACGGCGCAGCCAATCTGATGCCTTCCCTCCTCGCGATTTTGTACAACGTGCTCGAAGGTATTCCAAACGCTTTCGACGCCTTGTTAGCCGAGATCGTGCCTGTTCTCAGCGCTTCGAGGGCGTTGTTCAGACTTTCGTCGCTCCACGATTTCGTTGGTCCATCCTTTTTTGGTGTGTCTATGCCTAACCGGTGCGCTCTTTGCCATAATGTCGTCGATGGTATGCCGAAGGTTGCTGAAATCATTTAGTCAAGAGTCAGGAATAGTAGCGCGAGTATTATCGAAAGATTAACATGTTCACAATTAAGATGAACGAACGAATGTGAACATATCAAAGTCATTTAAGCATCAGGTCATCCTGTTAGGTCATAGTTTCCCAACTTTCTATTATATTATAACCGAAATGAAACAAGTACGAATTCGGCGTCTAAGTTAGAAAATTGTGTAACAGACGAAGCATTCTACAGCACGGAGTGCTTGTAAAATTATGCAAACGTTTGAAAAGATTGTGGATAGTGATAAGAGTTCTTATTTTTCGACTAGCTCTTCAACGCTTCCTTATTGTACCTACGGTACGAGCAACAGAGTGACGCCCACGTCGGGAAACTATGTATTAGGATACACTCCCTTCCATAAGTCACCGGACACTTATAATATTGACCAAAATATCCTATATTTCTTAAATTTTAAAATGTCAGTGGGGTAATTGTCTTCCAATTTGGCTTCTGGAGCTGTCCATGATCATTCCACAATTTCTCAATCTCTCAATTCCAACATTTATTCAAATAGTATATGTATATATTTAATTTTGCATTTAAAATAAAAGAATAAAGTCAAGCTGGGAGCTTGTACTCTTTCATTACCATTTCGTTGAATAATCAAATCAAATATTATCGCGTATAATAGCTACATCTAATCGAAATATAATCAAGCTGGAAGCCTGTACTTTTTGATTACCATTTCGTCGAAGATATATAAGAGAGTGTCCGGTGATTTACGGACGGGAGTGTATGCATTCTTATTTCTCGTGTTGCTTTAAATACATACAGAAACAGAATGTTTCGAAGAAGCTGTCTGGAACTGGGGTGGACAGATTCATAGAGATCAGTTGATGATTAATTACCGGAGGCTTTGGTCAAGCTCATGTCATGGTTCCTTAAAGCTTCTAAAGCGGCGTCCATGTCTTCCTGGGTCCACGATTTCGAACCGTGATGATGAGAGCTCGACTGTCCCGAATGGCCTCTCGAGTTGTTTTCACCGGAATCCGAGTGGACGGAACTTCCAGAGGGCATTAAACCAAGCAGCTCCGGCGTGATCATCATCATGTTGTCGCTGTCTGCTGCGTTCTTCGAACTGACACTCGCCCGGTCCGACATGTGGCTGTCGATGTCGATTGTGTCCGACGAGTCCATCGTGTGCAACGTTTCGAACTTTATCTTCACACTGTCACAATTCTGAATCTCTGTAAGCACACGCGGAGAACGATGACACTGTTGTTCCCATTTGGACCGCGACGATCGAAGATGATTGCGAACAGATATACAAAGGCAGCGGTACTATTTCTCTTTTACCAACCACCTGAATCTCACGAAAGAAGCGGCGACTAAGGCAAAGCTAGATGCGTGCACTAAATGAGGTTGCGTGGGCTGTTACGAACCGAGCAACGCAAATCTAATCGCGACTAGTTAAGCCTGATTAGACCAATTATTTTGATTCTCCTCCCCGTCTAAACGCACGACTGTGCTTTTACTCCCCCTAACGATTCACCACCAGCATCATTGAACGCGTAATACCACCCCCTACGAAGAGTACTTCGATAGAAATTAACATCGCTTTTTACAAATTAATATCTATACACCATTTATCCGTAACCCTATGTGTAAAAAGTACGTGGCAATCTTCAACGAGTAGATTACAGTATTGAATGTAATATTTTCTTGCTTAGGGCAGCACGGAATTGTCGATGGTGATGACACGACTAATAAATCATGTTAAATCCAGAATGAAAGTACACCTGTGGAATGGTGATCCGGGTCCCTCAGGTGGGTAATCGTAGTGCCCACCAATGTGGCGCTAGGTGGGGTGGGCTGGGTCTCTGGGGGTAGATCGACTTCCCCAGGATCCGGATGGTGTCCATAGTGTCCGAGACCTGTATGACAGAACATGTCACCTATTAATTACAAGTGAAAAGAGTCTGTCCCGTTATTTCTTGAAGTGGCGAACCGCCCCACACCTTAGAACCATCACATTCTTCTTCGCCCCCGGACTGTATAGCAGAATTTTCAAAAATCGAATATCTTCGAAGAACACATCCCGTCCAATCCCGTCCGTAAATCACCGGACACTTATCTTCACACACACAACTTCTATATTAATTTTTTTCTTCGTATGAATATAAAATTAATCGTACAATACTTAAATGTTTAGTGCCGCCTCAGAGTTCCACTCAAGTGCTAAGTGTTAAGAATAATTTATTGATTTAACTCATCTAATATTTATTCAATATTATTTGATTTTTTAACTATACTTTTATACTGCATGGACGACATTCAAGATGAGCGATTATATTTACGAGTTAACCCTATGCAATCGGAGCTATTTCAACTAAAAAATTAAACATTTCTTCCGAACTAAAATAATTCCATTCTGTATTAACTTTTTTCTTTGTATGAATATAAAATTGATGTGATACCTCCTACGAACCTTAAATGTTTACTGATATTGATTAGATACCAACATATTTGATAATGTAAACAATATTTTAAATAATTATGAAAAAGGGCCTGGAAAGTATTCCGAATTTAATGAAATTTTGGCACGTCATTTGGGGGTACACTGGGGAGTCGAATCTGAGTTTTCGACCTCGAGGACCCTGTGCTAACTTGGGGAAGGGGAAAAAACCACCAAAAACTTTCAATTTCCTGCTAAATGTCAAATTGTAAGGCTCAAAATGTCATTTTGAGAAACATTTCCTAATTTTGAACGCCTGTCTCTCGGTACCTATTGGGTCAAAAAATACGTCGGAATAGTGAAATTTGAAGGAAATTTAATGCTCTTTTCATTTATGAAAAGAAAAAGTTCGTAGGACCCATAGTTTTTGAGTTATAGGCGAAATACCAAAAACAGGTAACAAAAATCATGGTTTTTTCCCCTTCCCCAAGTTAGTACACGGTCCTCGAGGTCGAAAACTCAGATTCGACTCCCCAGTGTACCCCCCAAATGACGTGCCAAAATTTCATCGAGTTCGGAATACTTTCCAGGTAAAGGTACCTGGCGATTGGGCTATTAGTGGCGACTCTGAGTCACAACCACAAAGGGTTAATAACAAAACACCGTCTATATCCAAATTTGAGTAAGTGTCCAGCGACTTACGGACGGGAGTGTATATAAATAAGAAAGTATACAGAGTGCATTAACACTTCACACCTACTTTACACTATCCCGTAAAGTATCAACTCTTTCAATAACACGAAGGGGTGCAGTTGTCGATAAAGATGTTCATCTTCGTTCAATTAAAGAGACCTTCGAGTTCCGTTTTTGTTGTGGAGTATTCTTCCGACGTGAAACCGGCGTGTAGAACTTTAACCCTATGATTGAAATGCATGCGAGGGTTCAGGTGTGGGGCGTAGACTCCGATTCATCGACTTACCGTTGTTATTGTTGTTTGCACCGTTACCGTTGTTATTATTGTTGTTATTGTTATTGGTCCGTTGGCACGTTTCCAAGACTACTGTTGCTGTTGTGGCCTCCGTGCAATCTTCATCTTCGGTCTGCCAGTCTCTGTGATTCTGTGGAGTATCCGGTACAAATTTAGCGACGACCGTGACGAGATGGTAGTTCGTTGGACGGCTGTCACGTTCTCATGCTTTTCCCTTTGCGTCACGGTTCCCATCCACCCCCAGCTTCCTTTTTTTCCCCTCGTAAACAGCCGTCACAAACGTGTACACTGTAATAAAACTTACTTCTTTGTTCTCCGGATTGTAATTCCCGTTCGATTCCTCCTCTTTGTATCTGTCGTAGTGCCTCGAATCCGTTGCGCGAGGCTCGAACGTGGTCCTCGCTCGTTTGTACCGCCTCTTTAACTTGCTGAAATTTATCCTGGGAGTGCCTGGTTCCCGTGGTGGCGAGCTCAGACTCACCGATGGCGGACCGTCCCTGCTCTCCGGCACCTCGCACAGGCCCTTGATCTTCAGCTGATCTGCCGTTTTCAATAACGACTGCAACAAGATCACAAAACGTCCCGTAAGTTACTTGTTCTAACTTCTAACCGCGCAACTGTCAACGCGTTGTTGACGATGTTGTGTACACCGTGTACCCGACGTTCTCTAGACCAACGCAATAAATGGCAACCGGATAATCAAAATTTTCGCAGAAACTGAAGTTCAGTACAGAACAGGACAGCGGAGCTTGCAGAAATATTTCGGAAGAATGTTGTAGCGGAAAATGTCTTCGGACATCGTCTAACTACGTCGACGGAAGACTTCCTGCTGGGAGATCCGCTTAGAACGAGGGTGGTCTACATTTGTGTTGGAATTCAGGCATATTTTCGGAAATGACAGTGATTCGGACGAGACCAACGAGGTGGATGATGCACAAGGCCGAATAAGGAACAGCGTGAACCGCGTTCCGAGGGGGCTGAAGAAGAAGAGACTAGCCAGACAGAGGCGGAGGCCGACGGATTTGCATATTCCTGGTAAAACCCCGTCGTCCTTACGCTCCGTCCCCGACGGATACAGTTTCATGTTGCAGTTGCCGTCTGCCGTCGTGGCGGCTCGGTCTAAAATCAGTTTCCACGATCCAGTTTCGGTGTGCAGCGATTCATCGGCGTAGTGCGTCGACCCGTGTCGAGCAGCGCGGCGGCGGCGACGTCCTCCCTGCGACTACACATTCATCCCAGCCCTATTCCTCCCCTCCCGTCTTCGGTGATCTTAACCTTGAGACCGGTGCACGAGGGAAACACTGAAGAAGAAGAAGAAGACGAAGAAGAAGAAGAAGAAATAAAGGAGGCAAAGAGGGAACAGCGAAGATCACGCTGAAGAAAGAGGAAAGGAGTAACGAGCTTGCGGTTTACTTGGAGTCGGAAGAGGGTGTGCGGCAGAGATACGAGGGGGAGGAGGAGAAAATAAAAGAACGGTACGAGAGAGCGACTTCCGCATGACGGAACGGAGTCGCGACAAGAATTTTCAGGGCGGCTCGTTCGACCACGTGGCGGCTGAAGGATGATGTTCCGTTTCCGGGAACGATCGAGACAACGGTGTACCGCGTGTACGTCTTAAGAAGAGGAAGAAGAGGAACTCAGTTCACTGAAGTAGTGCAAACAATCTTCGGGTAGAACGAAAACAGAGAAAAAAGGAAAATAGGAAACCGAGAGAAGAGTGGATGGACAGAGTCGGTCAAAAAATAGAAACGATAGAAAAAAGGAATGGGAAAAGAGAAGAGAGACGATGGGAAATGGGAAGGGTGGGAGAGGCGAATGAACGAGAGCGAGGGCCGCGTTGAAGTTGAGGCTCTCTGTTCTTTAATCAAGGCAGGGGTGGTGCGATTAGGCGGGGTCGGTAAGGGGACAGGCGGTATGAGAGCGGCAGTGGTGGCGGTGGCGGCGGCGGCGGCGGCGGCGGCAACGACGCGGCTTGGGGGGAGAGGGTGAGGAAGTAGAGGAAGAGTTAGGCGATGGAAGCAGAGGTTCAGGTGGGGGTTTAGGCAGGCTGCGTCGGGGGTGTCGGTGGCGGCTGGAAAGCGGAGCGTGGGTGGAAAACTGGGTGGCGGTGGGTAGGACTAGGTTCACAGCGGTATGGCTGGAGAAGAAGAGAGTCGGAGCGACGAGAGAGAGAGAGAGAGAGAGAGAGAGAGAGAGAGAGAGAGCGAGAACGAGAGAGAGAGAGAGAGAGCCAGCGAGCGAGGGAGAGAGGGAAGGAATCTGACTGAGCTAGCGATTGAGTGAGCAGCCGCGGGAGTGACGAAGAGAGTCGAGGTGGGAGAGAGATGCAGAGGCAAAAACGCCCGCAGGAAGAATGGGGAGGCCTCCGACGCGGCTGTCGCGGCCCCAGGGCCGTATCGACCACCCCCAACCCCCGATTCTCTCTACGGCACTCGCGACGGCACCGACACCGATGACTTCCAACCGTTTCCACGCACACATCCTACCCTCTCTGTTGCTCCACTCATCTCTCTCCAGCACCCCGTCGTCCCCTCCCCTCTCTCTCTGTCCTTCACACGCCTCCCCGTGCTGCTTGTGAACGGATACGTATAACCGCGTCGAAATGTCCGCGAATCTTCGGGCTCGACAATCCGTGAGTTTCGTAGTATTGGTCGCAGCAGGGTGATCGAACTTCCCTGTCGGACGTGCATGCCACGGCGACAGCGATGGCGCGACGAACCCGGCCTCTCGAGTAATTAGGACTCTCGACGGTGCTTCGACCACGATGCGTTTTTTTAAAGACTGATTTTTCAGATTTATCTCGTAGCCTTCCAGAGAATACATGAATATCGAGAATATAATACCTTGAACTATCTATACCAATCGAACAAGGTTCCTCTAACGTAACGATGTACGAAATGTACATAGTAGATTTTCCGGCGATGAACGACTCGTCATGGTTCGATTAAACGAAATACAGTAGGCGAAGGAAGAAGGAAGAACGGAGACAAGCAGTGGTTTAACGACACACGAACGACGATGGCGATGGGACTTGGAGAACCACGGACGGTAGGCAATGGGTTGGTAGGGTAGTGCGGGTGTCGGTGCAGGGGTTAGGGAGCGGGTGGGTAGTTGGTTGGTTCGGCGGTGGATGCATAGGGGTGGTGCCATCGGTTCGGAGGCAAGAGGGAAAGCCACCGGCAGAATCCAACCTCACCAATCAATACTTAGGGTTCAAGGGCATCGCCCGACCAATTATCCCAGACTAATTGACGCGAGACGAGAGAAAAAAATTCTACCCCTGTTCGGGTACTTCCGATCTGTGCCTTCGCCATGGGCAACGCCGCCTTTCGACGCGACGTGTCTGTCGAACGTCTCGGGAAAAATGTTCGCGAAAAGTCCGTAACCGATCGGACGAAGCTACGGTCAAACTCGATGGGGAACTGTGTCCGTGACGAACGAGGGATCGCCTTCGATTTAGATTTCACTCAGCCCCGCTTCGCCCGAACCACCCCTTGGCCACGTCTAGACGGAGAAGCGTCGCGAGACGAAGGTTCGACGATTTCTCCCGTGGGAATCGAAGATGAGGACAAAGTTTGGTTGGGGGAGAGAAACGCGTGTCCTGAAGGCGGGAAAAAGCGTAAAAGAGCGAACAGGGAAGTCGCGCGGGGGGTTGTTGAATCGTTGAAAGATGTTCGCGTCAGGGCGCGAACGCGACGTGGGGTGGAGAGAGAAAGAGAGAGAGAGAGAGAGTTCTTTCGCAGGAAGAAATAAGGGGACGATAGAACGAGAGAAGTCCAACAGGTGTAAATCCGCAAAAAGATCGACCGTGGAATCGTTTCACGGGAACAGGAAGGACACGATGGGGTGGCTGGGGGTTGCTCGCCGTAAGACCGTACCAAGAGACGGGTATAAAGGTACATTATACAGAGACATACCGGCGTAGGAAGGAAGAGAGACCCAGTGAGCTACAGGAAGAAGAGAGCAAGGGGGAGAGCAGAAAGAATGGGTCAGAGGGAGAAAGGTGGATGTGAAAGAGAGAAACCAGGAGGAAAGCGGAGAGGAGAACGCACAGGGGAATCCCCGAAGATGGTCGTAGGGTCTCCACTATTACGAATACGGCGCCATAACGGAATTGATAATGTAACGGGCGTCACGAGCATAACCTTCCTCTCTTCTTCTCCACGCTACATAACCTCCTTTCTGAATGGAAGCGCGACTCCGGTCACCACGTGCTCCTCGAGCAAACGCAAGAATACGACAGACGCCGAAGATGCGAGTATTTTCGTCGCGTCTTCCGTCCAAATTACCATACGTCCGCGGAGCCTATACTTCTTCCAACCATTTTCCCAATTAATCTCGCGATTCGAAACGGAACAATATGCGTTGTACTCGATTCTAAATACTTCACGCTCGATCTATAATTGAGTAACCGAAATTGATTCCTCAGCTTCTACTACGTCTCGATCTGCGATCATCGGGAGGCTGTTTAACGATCTAACACAGCATGGTCTAACCCGGCGAGATAAGACGTGCGTGTCGGAAATGTTTACGAATGTGAAACGGAGAAGCCTGATAATGTGGATAGCGCAGTTTCGCAGGCGTTCCAAAGGATTCCTGTACACGACCCGGCCTGCCGCACGAGCGTTCTGCACTCTTCGCGAGAGAGAACGATTTTTCGTGAGACGTATGTATGTACGTGTCGAGGAGAAACGATTAACACAATTCACACGGTTGTCGCGCGCTTGGTCAAACAGAGAATTCAACCGGTCCACCAATTCGATCTCGCGATTATACGTAAGTCGCGAAATGTGTTAATCCTGTGGCAGAGGCGCGTTCGCGACGTTTACACGTTGCACGATGATTTATTCAACACCGTGGCGACTGGCGACACACTGCACGCGTTTGATCGACGCCTCATGTATCGGGACCCGCGCGTTCGTTCCTGGAGCGGATTATATTCGAGCGTCGCGGACTTCGTAAACACTTCGCGAACGCGCCCGGCACCTCGTATCGGCGCGCCGCGCCGCGCCGCGTCTGTGTTTCATTCATGAGAAAAAGACACTTCTTCTTCTTTGCATGTAATCACGCCGCGCCGGTTCTCGGATAACAGCGGACGAGCGAATTTCCGTCGGAGCGAATAGCCGTGAAAGTGGGATCCACGTGAAACCGTTCCGGCGCACAAAAATATCTCGGAAACACGATGGCTCACGTGCACGAGACGGTCGTCCGACATTCGGCGGGCACATCCAGTCGTCTATCCATGCGAAAAACTTTTGCCTCTCTTGTTCGTTGATTCGTTTGTACTCCCTCTCTCTCTCTCTCTCGCTCTCTCACACACACACACACTCAGACACACACTCTTTCTCTCGCTCGTACGATCTCCCGCTTGATCGTTCACTCTCGTGCCTATCTCTCTCTCTCGCTCCGCTATTTTCCCTCTCTCTTTCTCGTCTTTCCGTGTCTCGCCGGTTCGCAGACGGTCGAAAGAGAAGTCCGTCGGAGCAATGGCCAGTGTAATAACGCGACGCGGCTCGTAAGCAAGACAACACCACTGTGTTCCATCGTGGCGCGAACGAAGTTGTATCGTTTATCACTCACCTGGCTACGATGGTCCGTGGGCGAACGGTCCCTCGTCGAGAGAGCGGAGACGTACGAGGTAGAAGCAGAAGAAGAAGAAGAAGAAGAAGAAGAAGGGAAAACGCGAAGGGACAGGGTGGAGATGAGGGAGGAAGGGAAGAATAGCGAAGTTACGACGGCGACGACGGCGATGATAAAGTAGGAAGAACGGTAAGAATAGAGGAAAGAGGAAGTAGAGGGTGAAATGCAAAGGCGGGCGAACGAAATGCAGCGGCAAGAAAATGGGGAAGAGGAGCCGGATAAAGAAGAGGATAAAGAGGAGGAAGAGAAGAAGAAGAAGAAGGAGGAGGAGAAGGAAGAGGTGGAGGTGAAGGAAGAGAAAGAAGAAGGAGGAGGAGAAGGAGGAGGAGAAGAAGAAGAAGAAGAAGAGGCACAGAAGTCACGACGAGGAAACGATCTGGTGTCGGCGGCGTTAGTAGAGTCGACGTCGTGAAAAAGCCAGACGAAACCGTGTACGAGGAGGTTACGACCACGTAGAACGAGAGGATAATTCCTGGCAGGGCCCGATCTCCTACGCGGCGAAGCCCAACGAAAGTGAAATGGCATTCGGCGCTCCGTGCTGAGGGCGCACGGCATTCGGAGGAGCGAGGAGATGAAGAGGACGCGGCGGAGAGCAGGAGGAGGCAGTGCCAGAGCCAGAGCTAGAGGAGGAAGAGGAGGAGGAGGAGGAGGAGGAGGTGGAGGTAGCGGCGGAGGAGAAAGAGGTGGAGGTGGAGGACGCCGCGAAATTCGCCGACGCGACGAACAAGGACGGATTCAGGCAGTGTTCGAGCGCGTACGACGAGGAAGAGACTCGCGGGGGATGCGTGCTCGACGGTGGACAGAGAACGATTGAACGTTCGCATGGAGTGAGCGAGCGAGCCAGCGCACCTGACCAGTCCCTGACAGCGGGGTAAGGGGTTGAAAACCGGCGGGTGGCAGGACGGTCGGTCGGTGGGAACGGCATGGTTGGCGGCTTAAGGGGGCGGGAGGGGACGAGAGAGTCCATTCGGTGGAGGGGCGACGGAGAGCACGATGTACAGCACACACAGCGCGCGGCGCGGCTCGGCTCGGCTCGGCTCGGCGCGGTCGCATGGGGGTGGAAAAGGTGGGGAATGGGGGCGAAGGGGGAGGCGCAAGTCTGCGGTGCCCGAGAGAAACGCAAGAGTTCGTCTCCTGTGGGAGTGCGACGAAGACCGAGCGCGTGGTTCCCGCGGGAGGAAGGAAGACTTCCCTGTAGGCCGGACGAAAACAGAAATACGGTCTGCGCGGAAACGAACGAGACGGAACGGAGAAGACGAAGAGCGGGAACGCGTTCGGCCACGGACTGACGAAGACGGATACAAGGTTCGCGGGAGAACGGGAAAGGACAGAGGCGATCTACCGACGGCGCGACAAGGGTAGCGTTATGTACTCGCGTGAACACGCTGATCGAGACTGTACATGTGTATGCAGTTGTGTATACATGTATATATCTATGTCTATGTGTATGTATTTATATATATATTATATATATTTATATACATATGTATATGTGAGAATATATACATATATGTATACGCGTGCATACACGAGACAGAGAAAGATAGAGAGCGAGACGACCGTCGCAGTGGTGTATCCCCAAAGTTAGGACCCTGGTTCCTGTGCGTCGTCGACAAACTGTCAGAGAATTTATCCTTCGACCGTGGACCGCTCTGTAAAATGGACGCGACTGCAACGTAACCGAACGAGAATTTCCAATTTTTCGAAAACTCTCGCGGAGAGATTGATAATCTATCGGACGCTCGACGCGTACATTTACTTTCTCGAAACTCGTTGTACACCGCATGCAAACTTCCGCTCGGTCTGACCACCGGAAGCGTTGGGTACGATGACGATATGAAACAAAGAACAGAAGAGAAGATAGCTGGTCAGAAGCATTCCTGAAATCATGACGCGTTCAATTGTAATTAGAGCGGGAGGATTCGCAATCTGTAGTCGCGAGAATGCGTGTAGCCGTTGGTGAATCTAACACGATAGTTTAATAACCGCCATGTTAAGAAGTGTCGGCGGACACCACGGCGAAGATCGAATTACCCCCACTTCCGTGGACGTTAACGGGCCCCGTAGCACCCGGAGGGTCCGTAAGGGCCGGCCCTGCGTTGATCTGACTCGAGTCCGAGTCGCCTGGACGCTCTGCGACGCGACTTGGACCCGACGCGACGTAATTCGCGAACGGGCGAGACGTCGCGCCACACCGAGCCGAGCCGAGTCGAGCCGAGCCGAGCTGAGCTGAGACGCGTCGCGAGGGAAGAGGGTACACAGTCGGTTTCGGGAGAACGAGCATCGGCGGGGAGGGGCGGATAGAAACCGTCTCAAAAGAGAAAAAGACGGAAAAATGATGGAAGAAGGCGAAAGAGGGAGGCAGGCTCGCTCGCGCGCGCGCGCTCTTACTCGCTCGTTCGGCTGGCTTGCCCGCTCGTCCGCCCGCTCGAGAAAGAAAGAAGAGATTCTGGAGTCGAGTCGCGAAATGCAGAGTTTGCGCGCGCGAGCGCGCTCGTGCTCGCCGGACAAAGGGAATCTGCGGCTCCAGTCGTCTCTCTACGCACGTACACACGTAGCCGCGCCGGCACACGCACATACAGCCGACGTGCAACCGTGCGCACGCATGCACGCCACTGTAGAAACCGCGGGTACAGTCGACGGAGGAAGCGCGAATTCTCTTGTTTCTCCGCGTTCGACTTTGCCGCTCTATTTCTCCTTCTTCTTCCTCCTACTCTTCATCATTGTCTTCTTTTCCTCCGCTCTACGCCGCCGGCTCTCTCCTTCGCATCTATCGAAGGGACTAAAGAGTCCACGGTCACGAATGCTATCGAACGACCTAAAGAACGATGCTTACTTTCGTAGGCTAACACCGGTTCCCCTAACCTGGATCAACTCTAGACGTACCGAGCACTAAAAACAATTTAAATGTTTTAGCTTACAATATATGCTTGTACGAAGAAATTTATCGAATCGGTTTCCACGTAAGCTACTTCGCGATTTCAATAATTGCGAAATGAAAAATACAAAACCGGTCGTATGATCGGCAGTGATAGGTTTAGTGTTAACTGTTACGAAATAGCTGTCCACTGGTATTTCTCAGATTCCGATGTTTATTATTTTATAAAACAGTCGTTTCATCGGACTAAACTTGGTACACGAAATCTTTCAAGTTCAGAAGCAATTTTGCAGACGATAGTTTCTAGAACTAGAATTCTATCTAGCTGAGGATTTTAGCGGTTCCCAATTTTTTCGGTCAGGAAAAGTGTAATAGGAATTGTTGAATTTTACTTAAATATTATCTTGGCTAGACCCGGTATGGAATACATTTGCCAGAAACCGATCGTTGTTTAATCGTTATTTAGAAAGCCATTTGTAGCGGGCATTATTGATTCGATCTCTAGTTAAAACGTACAAGTGAACTGTCTCGCAGCAGTCACAACCACTTGTATCGATTGTCTCTCGCGTTGGCGTGTACTGCCAATATGCGGCAGGTACTACAGGTACGGGGGAATTAAATTGCATTGTAAATCAGCTCTATCGATACTGACGCATCGTTTACGTGTGTTTCTGACGCGGCCGTTCACGTCCGCCGATTTTCCACCGTGCCGGACACGATCGAGTTTCGTGAAAATTACGCGAAATCTCGGATTTCGGTAAGAATGATACCTGTGCATGTATGCACTTTGGTTACGCGTGTGCGTGCGTTTCGTTCGCTCGCTCGTTCTCTCGATTCCTCTATACGCGACGCGTTTCTCTCTCGAACTACTCGATGAAAGGAGATACCGATCGAGAACGAGGTCAGTAGAGAACACTATCCTTATCCCTGCAGTGCTCGGATGCTCCTTACCGCAGGTACAATTGATAAAGAAGAGCATTCTTCTCGTACCCGTCGATCACGATTCACCCGTTAATTAAAATGTACGCGATAACTGTTCGCCAATCAGCCAAGTAGCTAGACTACAAATTTTTATGCAAAATGAAAATTGTCTGCACCAATTGCAGGAGACGCGAGCCAAACGCAAATGAATTCTTTCAATGATTAATTAACTTCTCTCCTGGTTTAGATAGCACCGACCTATTTTATCAATAGCCAGCAGATCTTCAGGCAAAAGAAAAATTGTCTACCTAAATTGCAGGAGACGGGAGCCAGATACAAATGAATTCTTTCAATGATTGATTAATTTCTCTCCCATTTTAAATTGCACCGACCAATTTTATCGATAGGCTTTATGCAAAATAAAAATTGTATGCACCAATTGCAGGAGGTCGGAGCCAGGTACAAGTGAATTCTTTTAATAATAAATTAACTTGCCTCTCCTGGTATAGATTTTACCGACCGATTTTATCAATAGACAGCGGATCTTTTTAGTACCTAAATTGCAGCAAACTGGAGTGAAATAGAAATGGACGTTGAAAACAATATAATTCTTGCTAATACTTTTACCGTCTGAAATCGCATCTATTCGTTCTTGTCGAAAACGCATAAAATGCGCATTTATCAAAAATGCATAAATCTAGCCGCGGACGTCCAGCAACACGTACAATCGGGACTCCGAGTATACGTCTGACCATGTATGTACCGGCAAGTTTGATGCACATGAGCGATATGTGTTTTCTCCGTGCGACGACGTCGTCTTAACTCCTGTGTCAAGGACAGCGAGTCAAAGGACCACGTGTGTCAGGCCGCACGTATCTATAGACATTTTTCTCCGAAAGTGAAACACAAGATGCTCCTTCTAAACGTGATGCGTATCTGCTATGGACGTTTTAGCGCCTTAGAGCATCGATGAGGCGCTGTTGGTCGATCGGAAACGGGTTCGAATTACCACGAGAAAATGGCGAATAGCCGCGGCGCGCGCGGAAATTAGAAAGATTTCTTTCTGAAAGAAATCGCCACGGCAAAAGTTCACTCTCCCGGCCGGCTCTGAATTATGTCCAAGGCGAATGCTGGCAACGAGATACGAAACTCTGAACGAAGAACACCAATCAGGGGCGTGAGCATCGTTGCGTGCCAACACGTTTTGCTTCACGGAGCGGGGCAAAAGGGAGGTAAAAAATGGCAAAATAACGAAACTCGAAGCATCGTTCGCGAGCGGTTCTCGGCGGCATATTTTCGCGCACGAGGGCCGAGGGACGATGACACGAGGCTGGCTGATGAATATTCGATCGATCCGATCGAACGCTTCTTGTATTCCGTTAATTAGTATTTCATTTCTATGATAGAAACGTGTATGTACTTTGGAGAACAGAGAATCTCCCCTGTATAGGAAAAAACGTGTACATATACACAGGGTGTCCCGAAAATGTTCCACTTCCTTGAAAGAGGCGATCCCCAAGGTGATTTGAAGTAACTATTTCCTTTGCGAAAATGTTCTCCGCGGCTTTGTTCAAGAGTTATACTGTACACATGGACCAATTAGAGCGCGGCCACACCGGACGAATTCTGGTTCGGCCGAGCTGGAATCCGTCCATTGTAGCCGCGTTCTGATTGGCCCGCGTTTTTCGTTAACAACTCCTTAAATTTTTACAACGGGAAAAGTTACTCGAAAGGTCCTTGGGAGTCACCTCTTTGAAAATGGAACATTTTCGGGACACCCTGTGTAGGTTCTACCTTGAATGTAAGGGCTGGAATGATAAGGTCAGAGTCAAGGATGGAATCGAGAGTTTGTATAGCATTTTGGGTGAAAAGCAGGAAGCCGGGCATCTATGTCTCTTAAGAATCAGACTAAGATTGAAAATACACCTGGAATTAGTTGCTATAAAATAATATACCGATTTGACGCTGTTGGCTTGCGAGTTATGGTAAGTGTATTGGAATCGATAGCCAAGGCGATAATGGTTGAGTGCCACTGCACGGGTACCGTACATAGTAGTAGTAGCTTGATTGCTGGACAATGGAATCTAACGAGACGGGGTTGAAGACTGTCTTATTGATCTCGCGAAAGTGGAAAGCACAATAATGGCACCGTCCATTCATGATTTAGCGAAACATGTATGGGCTTCAGCTTGAATTCTTTGAAACGAGTTCTGTCGGCGTCGCCATTAAGAGCGACCGAGCCGATGGGCTTCGGCTCGTAATTAATTGAAAGAAACGCGGAGCAGAGGCGACCGACTGAATACTGTCGGGCAGTTAACTGTTCCGAGCTGAATGTTTATTTATGTGGAATGAATGTTTAACGTGGAAATTTGAAGGATAAATTGATCTTCGGAGACGATCTCCGTCTGCCTAAATGCTTCACATAGTTTCGGCCACATTATACGATTTCTCGATACAATTAATAGTAGACTTAAATTTGGCTCGTACTCAAAACACAGTGCACCGTCCGGTTCGTCGTCCGACGTTGTACGATTCAAATAGCCGGCTGAGCGAGGTTGGAAAAGTGCAACGGTGCAGGCACGTGCTAACGTACTCGAACTGTTCGAGAAGAGAACTATAACTTCCGATACCCTTCAGCGATCCCTGAAATTAATCGACGCCTTCACCTTTTTTCAGCTAGACTCGACTAAATATCGTCTGGACACTGGAACGAACTTGGATTTCTGTCGTCCGGATGGGACTTCGAGGAAAAAGGGAACTGCAGTGTGTCTCGCGATTGAAAATTGAAGTGCGTGAAAGGGAAAGTAGACATTTGAAACGCGCACGATTCCTTCGGTCGCGAGTGCACCGTTATTTATAGCGAGTGCCGACGGGGATCGAGAACAAGGAAGGAGAGCATCGAGAGGAAAGGGACAAAGGCGATAGGGAGAGACCGGGCGCGATATCGCGTGTGCGTTGGAGCACGTGACGCCATCTAGAATGTCCTGAGAATCTGTGATACCGGTAGCGGATGCGAGTCGGTAAGACAGAGAGACGGGAGAACGTCGAATGATAAAGCAGGTAACTATAGAAATGGAAGGGCGGAAGGGTTAACTTCTCACGGACGTGTAGAGAAACGCGAACGTATAACCCGGTGAGCGAAACCGCCACTGTCGGTAAACCTGTTCAGCAGAATTGCGATCGATGCAAGCGAGTACAAAATAATGCGCAACCAAGAGAAAGTCTGGATCCGTCTTGTTACTATCGCGGCTATTCGTTTCACTTTGCAAATGCATTTCAAACGAACGCGTTTGTCCGGACAATGTTCTATTCTCGATTATTATTGTGCATCCTCTCCGTAACTGTTGTCGTCGAGCCACAGTTACGGAGGAGGAACCACGTTTTATGGGTGGAGATAAAACTCTGCTTGTTCATAAGGAACGTCGGGTACGAGATTAATGTATATTCTCTCCGTAACTGTTGTCGTCGGGCGACAATTATGGAGGAGGTACCACGTTATACGTGTGGAGATAACATTCTACTTGTTCGCGCGCAGAGGACAACATTTCACAATTTCACATGGAGTTTCTCTTACCTGAAGCTCTGCTTGCGAGACGTCGATCTCGCCCCTATAGACGAACTCTATGATGAATTTGAGATCATTGAAACAGACGTCCTGCGGCATGATGATGGTCGGATGCTTGCAGGGATTCGAGAGCAGAAGCTTCTGAAAATAGGAACTGCACGCCGATAATACTACCTGCGTGAAAGAGATGAAAGTATTAGCAGAGGCGGCTACGTGGTTGTCGAAGGAAAAATGTGGAACATACACAGCATAGGACATTTTGTAAAAAAAAGCACGCGGAATTTCAGTTTGTATGTCTTGCGGTGTATCGATACAATTTTTTGTACGTAGTGAGCAAGTTTGCTCGGTTGTGTCGCCGAGTTCCATCGCGATCTATCAACCGGTGCGTTCACGGTGATTGTTTATGTCGCTCGGCCTCGAGTGTGATCTGCGCTTTTTTACTTAGATTTGTTTCATTTTTTACTTGATCTTGGTCTCAGACCATAGATAGTGTATACGAAATAATGCATAAATATTGTAACGTCGATTGTGGGCACCAGATACTCCGTTATCTTGGAACACTGCGTCCTACACTCCCATCCATAAATCAACGGTCACTTGCTTATCTTCAACAAGATGGTAATTAAAGAATACAAGCTCTCAGCTTGATTTTATTGTTTTATTCTGAGCAGATGTAGCTATTATACGATATATATAATCTTTGAATTCAAAATTAAATATATACACATACTATTTGAATAAATGTTGGAAAAAAGAGATTGAGAAATTGTGGGATGATTGTGGACAGCTCCAGAAGCCGAATTGGAAAACAATTACCCTATATAAATCTTAAAAATAAAACGCTGTAAGAATAATAATGATAATTCAGGAAATATACGATATTTTTCATCCTTTGAATAAAGTCTTGGTACCTACGCGAACTTTTGGCCGGCATCGTGTTCGCGTACTTTTCTCGAAACTGAAATGGCCACCTCGGGGAGGCCGTAAAAGAGAACATGCAGAAGGAGCTGAACTCCTTCTTCAGTGTTTGAAAAATGTTTTGAAAACCGGGAGTCGAGATCAATTTTGACGAACCAACACGTAGCCCGAGTTTCATTTACAAATTCCGGGTGCTCTTTTTACATAATGTATAGTGACTCCCACTGATATTCGGACACTCTTAAAAATTCGATAATTTTGATTAATGAAATTTAAAAAATGATAGAGAATGGAAATATTCTAGGTCGACCAAATGTTTAATTTACCATCCGAATATTAACGGGAGTCGCTGTGTGTCTGGTTAGCTCACCTTGTGTGCTTTTAAAGAGGCTTCGTTACATGCCAGTGTGACGTCGACGAAGGCTTCGGTTTGCAAAAGTTGGTGAAAAACGGACGTCATGTTCGACTGGTAGTTGTTCCAGCGCAGGCAGTAGTGCTGCCCGGCCATGCCGCCACTACAACAAAAACAGATCCATAGAGTTACGTTCAGTCTTTTCCTCTGTCCCTCCCGCTTGTTACATTCGTCGAAAATACATCGAAGAACTTCGTCCTACATCCCACCCGCCCTTTGCACATACACAGACAGACAGACACACACACACACACACAAGAGATACACACACACAGAGAGAATTGCTCGGTGCCCTTCCGCTTTCCGAGATCGATCTGGAAAGCGGGATAGTACCTGTAGTGCACGCCCCAATAATGATCTGTCTCCATTAAATATTCTTCGGTTGTCTTTCCCGTCACGGTCAGTGGAAAATATCGGTGCCGTTCGCACGAGCGAAGCAAGGGAGGTAAGGTATTAAAGGTTAGGTATTGAGATAAGGTATAGCCTACGGTAAAGATAGAGGGAACGTGGTGGAAGACATCGGCAGCGGGTAAGACAACCGGAGGAGTAGAAAATCGAAGATAAACACCGCGGCGGGAAGATAAATGGTGGACGAAAAAAAAAGGCGAGATACGATGGTTCACGGAAAAAAATGGATTTAGTAGCACAATCGGTCTCCGCCGTCGGTGTCTATCGAAATAGAAAAAAGAAGAACACTTTCGCGATTTCGACCGGACAACGTTAACGATGATCGATCACCGACACCAACTTCTCTCCAGTTTGCGATAAGGCGTGCGAGCAATGTTGTAAACCGGGTCGGAAAGAAGAAAACGAGAAGGAGTAGTCGCGAATGATTCGGGCCCGTGCGTATTATTCGTGACCGGATGTCGTTAATTTTTGCCGGTGTGATGTACGGACGGGGACGAGCGACGAGACGTTACGTATCGGCGCGAATCGACGCGACAAAAGTAAACGAAGAAGTTCGGGCGTTGGTCTGTCTCGTAACATTCACCTGTTCTGTGGACCGTGCTTTATCTGCCTCTATCTATGTGGCTCTTTATACGGGCCATTCCGCGTTATCTATCCGTAAGAACACGGACTTTTATCAGTTGCTTAGACGCGCGCCGATAACGTGAAAAACTTTAAGCTCTCGTGTCTCGCCTTGCCTTGCTATCCGTTCCGCTTCCTCGCTACACATCGCGCGTCGATTCTTTTGTATCCGTTCGACGGCTACCGGATTCTTTTCCATCAACGAGCACACATGCTATTTACCAGTACATACTACGTAACTCGCGACGTCGGTCTAACCCTTGTACCACACAAATGGAACAACGACAGAGCCGACAAGACCGATTCCGTATCACCTTGTATTCACACCTATAGATCCGGCGATCGATTAACGATCGTTTACCAATGTAAACGCTAGTTCGTGTTACACACCGGATAATCGTGGACGCGTGCGAGTATCGCTCGTGCATTATCAGGAATTGCTTCGTCCAACGGTTCGAATCTATCACGCAGGTAACACACGGCGATACACGGGTGCACCTGGTGCACTTACCTGTCGGTTTTTACCTGCTATTCGTTAGCCGCGTTTCACAAGCACGCTCGCTCGCTCGCTCTCGCGCGCACGCCCATTCCCGTCTCGTTACGACGCCTATTCGATACAATGTACTCGGGCCGCGGGTACGTGTGCGTATCGATATTGGAGAATTGGGTTAACCAGTTACAACTACAACGTTTCAAGAAGAACTGATAATACGCGATAACGAGCGAAGATTGGCGACGAATCGATGATAATCGATCTACCGACTCTGTTTCCCTCTGTACGAACAAAGAGCATGGTTACCGGCTCTCGGGTTCGGATAATTGAAATTTTCAGGAAGACGAGAAGAAAGCGACAAGTTTCGGGGAGAAAGATACGCACACCTCGAAGTACAATCTAGCGATCTTCGACGCAAATGGAACGCGAGCCAACCAGCGGATCGCGTTGATCGATTCTACTTGCCAGGCTATTGCCAAGCCGATCGAATCGATCGATACGCTTTCTCGACGGTCGATCTTTCGCGCGTACACCGAGTCTCCTTCTACGTGGGTTTCTCCCGAGTTATATAGGCATCCTTTAACGATTTTCTCGGTACTTTCACTGATATCCGCCAGCTGGGCAGCCGGAGGTCCGCGTCGACGAACGGTGCGCGCACAGAAGCTCGCGGATTAACGAGCGAGCCATCCTCGATCGCGGCAGGACCGACACACCGCGCACCAATTCGAAATGCCCGCGCTAACGTCGGAACGCGAAAAATGTAAAACGGTCGGCCGCGGGAGAACGTGACTAGTACGAGAGACAAAGAGAGAGACTTCACAAGATGACGCTCGGCGCGTGACGACGCTAAACGCGTCCATAACGACGGAGTCGCAAAAATACAAACCGGGAGAGAATTACGCGGGGGTAAACGCAGTCCCGGGAATCTTCACTTACATATTCGAAACCGTCCGGTCTTCGAAAGTTGATTATTGCGAAATGGAAAGTAATCGCGTGTAATGGACGAGCGTGTCGGCTAACGATCCTGGTTTATTTCACCGACGAAAAATCAGCGAGAAATATCGTATCGACGTGTACGTACGCGCTCATCCCTCGAAAGCGCGTTCGCGCTTTCTTTCGCGGCCTCGAAGAAGGACACTGCGTTGGTCTCTCCCTTTCAGAGAATCCTCCCTTCCCCCATCTTCCCTTCCACGATTCATCTCAATTTTTCTTCGAGCTTTTTGTGTCCAATTTCACCTCGCCTCCCTCGGATCCCATCCTCTTTCTTTTTCCCGTCTGTCTCTCTGCCATTCGTGGAGTAGACGAGCAAGCGGCTCCGCGCGCCGCGCCGCGCGGCTGCCTCCCCTCTTTCTTCTTCTACCCCCGTATCGTTCTCGCTCCATCTCCTTCTTTTCTTTTCCCTCTCGCCCTCTCTCACTCCTTGTCCCTCGGTCGTTTCATCGTTTCTTTCTCGACCCTCCGCCGCCTCTCTCGTTCCCTCTTTCTCCGCGCGTTGGCTCCATTTACTCGTTCCCTCGTTCCCTCCCCACGGCGAAGACGCTATTTTCTCGTGGCCCCTTTTCTTCCACGGTCTCCGCCACCCTTCTCTCTTTTTCTCCTCTCCTCTCTCCTCCACTCTCCTCCGGTCTCCTCTCTCTTTCTACGTCTCGCTCTCTCCTACACACTCCTGTCTTCTCCGGGCACACCGTTCGCTCGCTCGACGGGAAGCTGCTCTCACCCTCTCTCTTTTCTCCTCTCTTCCTCTCCCTGTACTACGCGGCGTTTCCTTCTCTTCCTGGACGGCGCGCATTTTACGTTTTTCCAACGTTATCGACGTTCTTCCTCGGCTCTTCCCGGACTTTTTCCTTTCGTCGTACCGTCCTCGAGACGACCAACCAGCTCTTTCTCCGGGAAAACGTAAGCGGAAACGACTCCCTCCATCCCCCTTCTCCTCGTCTCTCTCTCTCTCCCGCCGCCCGCGCCCGACAGCGGCTTCCATCCAGAACCCCGTTTCCAGGGAACACTCTGAAATCTTCCAGAACAGTTTTCTCCGCTTCGCTACCATGTTCGTTTTTCTTTTCTTCTCTCTTGTCGCACGTAGATGCGGATGATAAAACGCAGGACTAATAAAATTTGCATCGCTACTGGTGAACTTTGCATAAACCATGCCGCGACCCTTGCCTTCGTATCGCCGTGACGCCGATCATTCGCCTCCTCGCCACGAGAAACTCCGTAATCTACGCGGCCGTGGCCGAATCGCTCTCGGACTCGTGCCGATTACGCTGTCCAACATAAATTTCCTGGTCACCGTCGATCCTTCATCCCCCTAGCGCCGCGTCAAACGTACATTCAGCTATCTCGTGTAAACAAAGCATCGCCGACTCGATTTTCACCGAGTTATCGACTCCTCGACAGCTTCGATTCATCCGGACGATCCACGAGCAAGAAACGATGAAAATTTTATTCACGCCGCGCCGTTTCGTTGGCTCGACGTTATTCTTCATATTCCTGTACAGCAACTCCGCGACTTACGCGGATTCTTAGAAGCGAACCAGAAAACCAATTCTGAACTGCGAAACTCATGTTTTGATCGCCAGAACGGGAGAGAATTTCAGGAGTTTAATACGATTTTATTTATATCAGATCAATAAAGGCTACGACCAACGAAAATAAAATTTTAAATATCCCCATTTTCTGAAAATTTGCCTACAAAAATTACAAATTGCATCCGCAGTCTAGTGGTCAATTCTCCAATTCTTGAATTTTCAAAGCAGATCGTATATTAATAACTTTTGAGCGATGGCGCTCGGGCACAATTCGAGTTGCACGGTTTTCCGACTTACGCGGAGAACGCTGGAACGAATTAACCGCGTGAGTCGAGGACTTGGTGCACACTTCATACTATTTTCATGGTGCATGCGTAAAATCCGGAGTCTACCGACAACGTTCGAACATTTGAGATCGAGTTGCTTGAAACGCTACCGGTGTGTCAGTCTCCCGATCGCGGGCCTTTTTACGAGTTTCCAAAGAGCGATCAATAACAGGACTATCGAAAGCAGCATCTACTCCGATATAGACCGTGTCTTTCCTTTCTCCTTTCTTGCGTCTCCACGTGTCGATTCCGCCACTCTCCTCGCTGGATCCAGTGAAATTGGCGTTTCCGGGTCCGTCTCCTCCCTCCATGTCGGTGCTCGTTTCTTTCTCCTCTCCTTTCTTTCCCTTCGAAAACGACCGGACGGTGTCCGATGGAAATGGCGGGAGGTACAAGAGTGGTAGGAAGAACGGAGGCCCAGGACTTCGACTATACATGAGACTACTCTTCGAAGTGGTAGGGCGAAGGGGAACAGGTGAGAGGCCGAGAGAGCCCGGTTCTCTCGGAAAGGTGAACGGAGAGAAACGAAGAAACGAAGGGCATTTGGAATGCGGTACTGTTATGCCTTACGGTACAGACAGGACGGAAATTAGGACTGCTCCGACTTGTTGACCACCGCTCGTTACTCTGTTCGTTCGTAAGTCGACTTTCCTCTCTCTCTCTCTCTCTCTCTCTCACTCTTCTCGTTGATACGTACCTCCCCGTCGTTTCCTTGCATCTGTATTTCTCTCGACAACTGAAAGAATTCCCGGTGCAACGCTTTCCTCGCAGCGTCGAACCGAACCCCGCTACAATTCAAAATCTTAACCTTCCGGGCGGTACACACTCTGTTCGTTCGTAAGTCGATTTTTCTCTCTCTCTCTCTCTCTCTCTCTCTCTCTTTCTCTTCTCGTTGATACGTTCATCTGTATTTCTCTCGAGAACGAAAAGAATTTCCACAATTCAAAATTTGATCCTTTCGGGGCGGTACACGCTCCCTCGTTCTCCGCTGATCTTCCCAACCATTTTCGCTCGTAAAACGACCCTCTTCGATCTCCTCAGGCTTGTCGCTCTCGACGGCGTTCATCGATTTGCTCGCATTCTTGCGGAATACGAAAAACGCGGCTGCACCGGCGTAGATTGATGCGGACACTGTTTTCATGAAGAAACAGTAGCGGCGACCGATGCGAGAGCATCATCGAACCGTTCGCCGAAAGACCAGACTGCAGATGCGAAATCAATTCTCTTATCCTTTGTATTCCTACGGTATTCAAATGTTTCTTCCATTTCTGACCTTGCACGACCTTGAGGGTCATTGTGTCGTACGAGAACGAGTTATTCTCGATACTCGCTTCCGCAGGATATTAAATGGAAGATCGCTTTCATTCTTCTCGAACATTGACAGCACGGATCTTTATGCGAAATAAAAATGTTCTACTTGAATTGCGACAAGCCGGAGCGAAATAAATCAGAGCAACAGCAGAGAAAATCGCACCTATTCATTTTTGTCATAAACACACAAAAACCCCGCTGTCTAATTATTATAAATATCTGATTATTGTGTCATTACCGGACGGAATTGAACGTTCGCTAGAAACTCGTGACGCGTTAGGTCGTATGCCATCCTGGCAACCAGCGCTACACCGCTCCGTGCTCTATTCTTATGGAGCAAAGATAAACGAGGGTTGAAAACCACCCCCGAGATCCACGTGATCGGGGTTGCGTCCCTTCGGAGGGTGCAACGTAAGAGGGTGACGTGGACTTGCCCAAGGTCGCACGTGGCATCGCCTAGAGGGATATTTTTTCTCTATGTAGTGTCGAGGGTGTAGAATTTTTGTTGTTCCCATTAGGATCGTCGATGAAACTGCCTCGCAACGTCTTCTTCGCCGTGCGTTTTCCGCGCGATGCGATTTGTCCGCGGTGGGATGAGTTCAGGGTAACGAGGTATTCTCTCGTCGGGATCTCCGAATTTGAATCGCGTTTCCGGTTATCCTTGCTCGTAATAGTCGGCGTAATGGTGTAGTCTGCTGTCTGGATGCAGCCGAGGAGGAACCCCGGCGAACTTTCCGAGGAAGGAGAAAGGAGCAACGGAACGAGAGGAGGATGCGCAAGAGTGGTCCGAGCGAACGGAAGTCACGGCGAAGAAGGGAGCTGGAGAAAGAGGGTGGAGAGAGGGTGGCGAACGACGGATAAGAGAGGCTCTTTGTGTGTTCGTGTACAACGGAGGGATGAAAGCGGAGGATGAAAAAGTCAGGGGACAGATGGCCCTTTCAGACAATGAGAAACTCCGGAGATAAGGGGAATACGAGCGAGAACTTAAAGGGGGAGAGAGAGAGAGAGAGAGAGAAAGAGAGCAACGGGGAAAAGGTTGACAGGAGAAAGAAAAGGAGACGAAACTGCTGCTTTTTTCAGGCAGCCGCGTCGGAGAGGGATGCCGTGAACGATGAGGCGACGAAGACCAAGAACGACAAAGGTAGAATGGAGAGAAAAAAAGGGACGGAGAGAGAGACGAGAAGGAGAGAAAAGACGGGAAATCGGATGAGTCAGACACGTCGCTCTTCGAACGCGATTAACAATGATCGAACCGCGTGTCGCGAATGATACGTCCCAATTCGATCGTCGATTTCAAAACTGATCGGGGTCGTTGATCGGGAACCAAGAGAAAAACAAATCTCGAAGGATAATAATATACTGTCGCGATGTTAATTAAACATTCGGAATTTAATGTTCGTGCACGCGAGACATGCTGCTTAATCACCTTTTTCCTCGTTTATCGCGTAGGAAATACCTTTCTCCTTTTACCGGTGTCGGAGCTCTCCGGAGCTTCGAAAAATTCCTCCCCGATGTCACGGGGACGGAGGGGAAAAACAGGAAAAAGAAGAATATTACTTTCGGCGTAGATGTTGGTCCTCTCTCTCTCTCTCTCTCTCTTTCTCGGGAGCGAGCGCAAAAGCATGATCCGCGGGAATTACAATCGATTCAAATGTGGAAGGTTTTTACGCGAACAAGCCGAACCGAGAGAAAAAAGTAGGAGAAAATCGACCGACCCAGTGTTCTGGCTCTCCTTCTCCATCCGCTTCGCTGGGCACCGTCTGTCTCTCTCTTTCCCTGTGTCCCCTCTCTTCTTGGTCGTATTAAAGAAACAGGATGTGCGGAGCGGGAAGAGGAACGAGGAAGAGAGTAGGGAGAGAAAGGCGAGAGGGTTGCCAGCGGAAAAGAGCGGCGCGAGGGAGGAAGTGGGGAGGGGGGAGAAGAAGGGAGGGAACGAAGGCGAAGCAGGAGACGCCGACGACGGCGACGACGACGACGACGACGACGCCGCCGCCGCCGACGATGAACAAGCGAGCGGAGGAGGTGGTGGAGAAGAAGGAAGGCAAAGACGCAGATAGAGGAGGAGGAGGAGGAGAATGAGAAGGAGGAAGCGGGGGCGGGGGTGGAGGTGGAGGTGACGAAGGAGAGGGTCGAGGAAGGGGAGCATGGGAAGAAGGAGACAGAAAGAAGAAGGAAAAGGTGGGCAGAGGCAGATCGAAACACAAGAAAGAAAGAACCGAGGTTAGGGTGGTAGACAGGATGCTACGGGGGAAGTCAGAGGGTGAAGGGAGGAACAAGCCGGGACGAGGAGAGGTCGAGGAGGTGCGGAGCAAGAAATTTTTCTTGCCTTGTCTCCTTCCACTCTTCTTCCGTCGTATTTCTCGTCTATACGTCTGTCCGTTCGTTCTTTCTTTCTTTTTCTTTCTCTCTTCAATCTTTTACTTTTCACGTGTGCACGAAACATGTTCGCGGACGGTCGCGGAAGGCGAAGGGGAAGGGACAAGGAACGGGGGAAACGAAGGAGAATGGGCAAGGAAAGAGGAGAAGGCTGTTACGGTTGTTTCTGTGTGAGTGTCGGAGAGATCGCGGGGCCATGGAGAGAAGATAGAAACCGAGAAAGAGCATAAGGGGAAGGGACGGAAGAAAAAGAGTGATTGGAGGAAAAAGAGAGGAGGAAAAAAATGGAGAGAGAGAGAGAACTCTCCGAGAGAACGGCAAGCCCGAAACGGGGACAAAGAGAAAATGACAAAGGCGAGAGGGGCGTTCGATTCGATTGGAAAGGCAGGCAGAGAGGCCTCTTTCCTTTTACCAGCGTTTTCTCCGTATTATGCTCCGTACTTTCCGTTGTTCCTATGCGCGCGTGTTCCGAGTTACATACACGTACACAGCCGCGCGAGGACATTCGCGCTCGCGCACGCTCATACAGTCTCTCTTTCTCTCTCGATCTCTACCATTTTCTCCCTCTCTTGTACACATGTATACACGAGGCGGTATGGTATAGCCTATCTAGAGAAATATACATTCACCCGCGTTCTCTTTCTTTTCTGTCTTCCTTTGCGTCCATTACCTTTCATTCCCTCTGTCTCCGTCTCTGTTCTTAGCACTTGTACGCGACTTTTTCTATTTCTCTGTCTCTCTCTAGTCTTCTCTTCCTCTCCTCCTCCCGACTCCCCCCGTCCGCCCAACCCATCCTTCTACCATCCTCTCTTCTGCCACCTCAATTACTATACGAGGTTTCACGTTATGTGGCTCTATGCTTTTGCGGCGAGAGGGCAGCTTTATACGTGGGTGAACGGGAAAATGTCTTTTGAAACCTTTCTAGGTCGCTCTCGATCGCCCCACTGTCAGTCATACACACGCGATTCCGCTCGCGGCTCGCAAGAAAATCGCCGATCGCATCGCTGTGTTTTCCTTTAAGGATACCGGCCGCGTAGAATCACAATTAAAACCCTCACCCTGTCCTCCGCGAATCCCTTACAGGTGGAGTGTCGTGATCGAGGCATTGCCCGCCAATGAAATTTCCGTTTGCCGCCATTTATCATTCCGTCCGACGATCCTCGGCGTTTTTTCGGCATATATATACAACCGATCTCGAAGATTACGTTTTATCAACGTACAAGCAGTAAGAATGTACACACGCGTTCGATAACGTTATCGATAGCTAAGGATGATTCAAACGTTTTTATCTTTCTCGCAGCCGGTCGTCCTCCGGAACACGATCCTTGAGTCATTCTAAGTTGAAGAAAGATGCAAAGAAAGAGAGGGGGAGAAAGAGAAACGAAGAGACGATGGAAGGGATAGAGAGGGCACGGCTAAAGAGAGGGAGAACTAGAGAAGAGAAGAGAAGAGAAGAGAAAAGGTGCAGTTCTACCTTCTACCGATGGTTACGAACGCGGCAAGGCCGAGAGAACGAACAGTAAAATTGTGGAGAATGTGTACGCGCCATCAGGGTGGCCTAGATTCAGTCAAGACCTGCTTTCTAGGCAGCATTTCTCTTTATCATCGGCACTGCGAGCACAATGTATAGGTAAACGTTGCTCGCTGCCACGAATCCCGGAGAAAATCTCAGGTGCACGAGAGACATGCACGTCAGTCCTCTAATAATACTGGTATATCGATGATTTATTAAATAACATGCATTCACAGCTGATAATTGTACGCCGTTCGTAAACAGCGTCATAAACTTTCGTCCTTTCCGTTTGTATTGGGACGACGGGCTCGCTCGACCTTCTTCTTCCTTTCCCCCTACCTTTCTACGACCCTCGCGCGCGCGACTACAGGGAAAAATATTTCAAATAATAATCGGCTAAACCTCGCCTGCCGCTGTATACCTGCCTATTATGTTCATACTAATTTTTATTACTCCAGGTATAGACGTATATACCGTTTTAATTGTTTCGAAAATTCCGAAATACATTTATTGCCGATGTCAATATACGTGGTTCGTCGGGGTAATCCGAGTCGAGAGATACCGGTCATGTTTTCCTTTGTGTTTAGCTGTATAATACGCGGCGCAAACATTAAATAAGTGTTTCCTGCGCATACGTAATCGTTGATTATTGGACAGTTATCGTGCACGTGACCTACCGTAATCGGCGACACAGCGTTTCGAACGTGCACGCGGCGGCAAGTGCTCCAAATCCTCATGGTGGTGCCACGAGGCGCGCGTGGAGGAACGTTGTTTTAATCCGTCGGCACCGTGCGACGACAGGTCGTTAAACGTCGTAGATCATTGTCACGCACACCTACGCGGAGTACGCACACGCGAAACTGACCAGCTGTGCCGAGGGACACACGGCGGAACAGTCGAAAGTCAAAACAATACGTGCGAGCACGCGACGCGGAACGTGATTCCGCGAAGTCGTCGGATTAACGAGATTTCTATTATCCCGCCGAGGAGACGAATTGTCACGAAAAATGTTTCACTCGAAAAAGAAAATTGATTTTGCTCGACCCCGAAAACCGTGTACGGAACCTTCTTTCTGCGTTGTCACGATGATGGAGAATAAAAGGGGATTAATAAAAACAAAGTAGAGCTGTCGTTTTTCACTTACCTTACCATGACAACCTGACGCTCGAATGAAATCACTGCTGGAGCGAAACTCCGGCCGATTCTTGGCAACTTCGTGCCAAGGCTCGCGGTAGACACTCACTTTTGCTGCAGTTTTATGACACTCGGTGTGTATGGAGAATGAGATACGTGGAATACGAGCACACGCACGGTTAGAAACGACAAGACGCCTACTCGCGCGAACGATACTCGCACGGAACACGCGTACTCGCGGCGATGACACACGGGGACAATTGTCAGTCGTCGCGTAAACCACGTACCGCGCTGACGACTGGCAGCTGTCACTCTCTCGGTTCGCCCGTGAAAACGTCGCGGCACGAAGTGGCGTAGCGAATCACGGGTAGAGAGACAGAGACAAGGACAAGGGGAAGGAGAAGGAGAAAGAGAAAGACATAAATGCACACTAGGGGGCACCGTGATGGCGGCGGCGGCGGCGGACGGCCGTGTTCCGTTGCGGACGGTGGCGCAAAGCGATTAAGCGATTTTGTTGTGGACCCCGATTCTTCCCTTCGTCGGCTCTCTCTTCCCGGCTTTCCACTTCTCCCGCGCCGCCTTTCGCCTCTCCCGCCTCTGTCGCTAGTCGCTACGGCTGCGCTACGCGGTAAACGCGCCCCTCAACGGAAATCTGCCTTTCTCCCCACCACTCTCGCAGGGGGAACCCCTACCCCTCGCTTGCTGCGATGTTAGACCGGCAAAAATCAGGATTGTATCAACTTTTCTCAGCCCACAGCTTGCCAACCTTTCCCCGTGAAAATCGCCTAACCTCAAATCAAACACTTCAACACTTCGCTTGTCAACAAGAGACATTGTTATCTTGTTGAATCTCGAATTGTTCGATTTCATACGACAACAGATTCTATTCATTTTCCATACACGTGGACGATTAATTTTTTTCCGAAAGATTGTTTTAGGATATTATTGTATGAGAAACGACGATGTGCGTGGCTCGTAACCTACGTTTGTACGTGCGTGAGAATGCCGCGCAAAAATAGTCACCAGGTTCCGAAAGTCTGTCGACGACCCTGCGCTAGACAGCCGTTCTCTTCGCCCCACTATTCGCACAGCGATGCGCAGACGATCGATTTTCATTTTCTGCGCCGCGTCTCCCCTCAAGGGGTACACTGTTTCCGTGCATCCCGGTTATCCCCTCGCAGAGCGGGTCGATCGTTAACGCGTAGCACCACACGGCCATTGTGTAAAAAGAAGCCACGACGCTCGGATAGTGCACGCTGAGGACGGGACGGTGTAGTTTTTCCAAGTTTTCCTCTCTTGTGATATTAGATTGTGCCAATAAGGGTGAGTACCACACGTTCACGTACGTTAAGCTTCCGTTCCGTGGTGTTATGGTTTTTACGATAGTCGATTCGCCGTCGCGAAAATTCGGTGGAAAATCAGGTCGCCTCGCTCTGTGCCAACAGCGATGCTGTTTTGTCACTCTAGTTCTCTGATCTCACGCGAGATCTTCTCTTATACGGAATAACCCGCGAAATTTTATCGGAATCACGCGATTCGAACGTATCCGGCGGAATTCTTCATGAAATAGTTTACATTTTTCCGAGCTTTTTCGAAAGTTTTCGCCATTTTGCCTTTGCCAAGTCCGCAGAGTCGGCCATTACGTACGCGTGCCAGGTTGCGGTCCAGGGCCGGTTAATGACGTCGAAGACGCTTGTATATTTTCACGATGTTTCTTCGTGATATATATAAATAAACCTTAATCACATATTTTTTCTTCGAAATGGGAGTATTATCTCTCGATGATTTATGTTATACATTCTATATAATTACCAGTGCTATATATCGATCAATAAATTTTACCGCGATTTTGCTCCGAATTTCTGGCTAGGTTATGATGTTAATAAACAAGGTAGGCGTACTTGCGTTTTATATCGATTTGTTCGTGATTGTAGTATTTAAATGTAGTATATATATTTTTAATCTTTAACTATAGTGTTGTGTGTAATAATATTTACGCAAATTATCATAATTATTATATTCGCGTAACGGTAACAGTCTCGGTAAAATCTCGATGATAGCATGCCTACCGGGTCCGATGAAAATTGCAAAGTTCGCATTTTCTCTGTTAGCGTCCTCTAGTTGCAATTTCCAATCACGGCGAGATGATCCTAGCTTTCGGGAGTAGAGCGCATGCTCGATAGTTTCCTTCGTTTTTTCTTCTCTCGTGCCCTCTTCCGGGGAAGCCTGCGCTCTCTGACGGTCGGCGTTCGGGCAAGCCAGCAGGCGTTGCGCTACGCCATTGTTGAAAAGGGCAGCGCTCGAGGCGCACGCCGAGCTTGGACGCTTACGCAGTTTTTCACTTTTCATCGATCCCGTTGCTGTGATATTAGATTGTTTTATACCCCATATTAGGTGAGTGTTACAACACGTAGACTAGTTAACTTGTAGAATTAACGATCTCGCGTCGAAACCGTTCAGAAAATTCCGGAAAATCATAAAGGTGGGGTGACATGGCGCGGGCGGGCGGATCCTCCTCTCTCTCTCTCTCTCTACATATATTTCCGAGCAAACATTTAATCTTTTGCTTTTAAATGGCTCTGTCCGTATTTTCCCGATGAAGTAAGGCGTTTGCGATTTTTCGTGCGTTTGTCCAGACGACACTTTAACGGGAAATTATAATATTGGCGAATAACACATTTCTCGATCGATATACTTTTCCTTGCGAGCTTTTCTTCTATCGCCATTTTGTCCGGGCGCGACCTCGTAGACGGCCATATTGCGATCCACGTCTCCTCTCCTCTCTCGTGGTTTCCGGGGGCGGTGCGAGGAAAGTGCATCGTTCTTTTTCGCCGGTCGCGGTTGTAGATGCGATTGGAAAAATTATCTGTCGCTAACTTGTTTTTGTTTCGCGCACACGTTGCTCGGCGCCATCTGACGTAACATCCAATACAAGATAACAATATAAATAGATTACGCAATCGCGCGTAAGCAATGAACGCTTCTTCGTTTTATTTCGTATTAATCTTTTTACCACACTTATAAATGTATTATCGTCTCTCCCCCCCACCATCCACCCACCCACCCTCGTTTGGTACTTTACGCGTTGCGCATGTGAGCCGAGTAATCGATTTTCCATTTTATTGCGCGTCAATGATGTAAACTCCGGTGACGTAAACTATATTATACTTGGCCCTGTCCGTGTTGAACTTAATACAATTTTCTATATGTTCTTTTACATCAGAGACTGTTCTAAATATTTATATTCCCTCGTACAATACAATACGCTGCGTCATAGTTGAAGAATACATTCCCACGTCGGGGAGTTAATGAATTTGCGATTGCATTTCAACTACATATCTCGAATTAATTGACTCAAATTCATTAAATCAATACTGTTCTTCCAGAGTATCCGTTAGTCGGATCAACAATTTTTTCCTAAAATTGTACGCGTTCGATTTCCCACGAAAAAAATTTCTTCTCGGGACATCCTCGGTAGTGTTAGGGTACCGGAGAATCCAGCAGACGCCCCTGAATTCCAGGGCCTCGAGCTAGTGCGCAAGTCAAGCGCGCAGCTCGGGCGCAGCTGCGCATGCGTGGTGCTTGCGCGTCCTCCTGCATCATCCCCACCAAGTCGCCCATTACCGTTATGAGGACACGCACAAAGGAAAAGGCCAGAAGACCGATTCGACCGACGCGCTTGCATCGTACGGCCATTTTGGAAGCTTCGGTGCTTCCTTGCGGAGCTTTCGCCGCGGCTACGTATCGATCCGCGAAACTAGAGGAGAAATTTTCGTTTTACGCGGTGCAATCTCGTATCATCCGTCTCGATGTACGCATTAGTAGATCGCGGGATAATTAGATAGCATTAGGCACGGTCGATATCGAACGACAGCCCCGGGGTCTTGTGCTACAACTCTCCGCTCATCGTCACGGGTTCTTTTCTGATTGTCCAGAAACTGACGAGGAAAACGAACATAATGGAAGACGACCAGCAGTTCTGTTTGAGGTGGAACAACCACCAAAGCACACTAATTCAAAATTTTGACACTCTTCTCGAAAGCGGGACGCTGGTCGACTGCACCCTGGCGGCGGAGGGGAAATACTTAAAGGCCCATAAGGTTGTTCTCTCCGCTTGCAGTCCCTATTTTGAGGTAAGTGCATTTTTTTCTTTCTATCATGATTTTTCGATTATTCGATGAAATTGTAATTGATAGTACACGAACTTCTGACAGCACGTTCACAAAGTTAACACGACGGTTTTGGCATTATTTAATCGTGTAAAGATTTTTTTTTCAACGAGAAATTTTCCTCGATGTAGTAGAGTATTCCAGATAAAAAGTCAAAAGAAAAATGAATTGATAAAAGATCTGAATAGTTTGTACGAAAGGGTTCTTCGTTTTCGAAAATTCGATGGGTTAAGCGTAGTCAGAAATTGATTAAAATACTGGAATTGAGGAAAAGGGGAACCTGGAATTGAAACAAGATGGCTGCCTTTGTTGGACGTTGCCTGGGTTGGAGCCTGAGAGGGGCAAGGGGGAATGAAAGCCCAAACCCCCTCCTGGTTCCTCGTGATCAATACAGAGAAAGCAAGATGGCTGATTTCCAGGGCACTTGCCCTGGGATTTTACCCTGTTGTGGGTGGGGGTGTTCGAGGAGGCAGCCACTGCTTCATCAATTTCATGATTGAATTAAATTCATTAATATTATTTTGCGTTGAACAATTAACTCAGTCGAATGGAAATATACTTCGTTTGCTGAATTTCTTTCTTTTTTTTTTTGGTTTTTAATCGTAATTCTATTAATCCTTATTAACAATTATTCAATGTCTTGTATGAAGTGTTATACCAATTTCGTATCCATACAATTTAATTAACTAATCGGGTGACTTGTTTCTGATGTACTGTCACTTAGAAAGATTTTATCGACTATTGAAATCAAAACTTGTAACGTTACTGTTTGACAAAATATTTTGAAACTTACGATCCGTATACCGTTATAGTTACACGCATTCGTTTTCATTGTAGGGCCTCCTCAGCGAACACTACGACAAGCATCCAGTCTTTATATTAAAGGATGTAAAGTTTAAAGAGTTAAAAGCGATGATGGACTATATGTACAGGGGAGAAGTAAATATCTCCCAAGACCAATTGGCAGCGCTTTTAAAAGCTGCAGAGTCTCTACAAATAAAAGGTTTATCGGAGAGTAAAACGAGTGGTAGCAGTAAGACGGACTCTAGGCAACAAAAGGTCGTTCCACAAGCAGCGGCAGCATCCGTAGACATTCCACACAATACGTCTTCCGGGCTTACAATAGAACGCAATAAAGTTCCTAGGCAGGGTATGTCACAAGGTTCCGTAGGGGACCTGCCTGAAGACTCGGCCAGTCCCCAAGTACCTAAGGGTCTCTCCTCGAGGTAAGAAAACGTCCACGCTTCGAAGAATTTGTATGCTGTCGTCGTGAACCGGTGTCAGTATTAATTTCCGTACTTTGTTACAGAGAGGGCTCCCAAAGTCCAACATCGAGGAAAAGAAAAAGATTGAGAAGAAGAAGCGTCTGTGAAGACAATTCGTTCGAAAATCATGAGTCGAACTCCAGCGACACGCCACAAACAATGGGTGTTCCTGCGCTTGGTATCGCTCCGGTCGCAGATGAGAAAACCCATGCAGACCCTACAGATTCGATTGGCAGGTCAGCCTTAATGACGCAGCTGACGAAACCCGCGGACGAAATGCTACAGGTAATTCATGCAGAATCTCAACCGTTCTTTGCACCAACGTATAATGGAGACTGCTTTTTCTTACTGAACTGTTTCTTTCGCTCGTTGGCAGAACAAGGATTGTCGTACTTTATCCTTCTATTTGTTCTAAATCTCTTTGATCTTATAGAGTGGAAACAGTGCGATACACTATATCTTCTTCTTGGTTGCGTTTCATTTCCGATACATTTACCGATCAGCCAACAATCCTTAGATCACCTGTTAATTATTCAATTTTTTCGCAGCTGCCACTCGAAAAGCCCGAGCCAAATGATAGTCTCATTGAGCCAAAGTCTGAGTATTTGGAAGACCCGGAGGAGAGCGTCGAAGACCTGACGCTCGATGATGACATGAATGACCTCAGTGAAATGGATGGCGATAATAACAGAGCCGGACCGTCTCACGACCCCTCCCAACATCCTGGTAAGTTTGAACATGTTTGTATACTTGAACGATAATCAATTGTTTCGTAAAGTAGCGGAATACAGGGTATATTCGCGAAACAAAGCGACCGGAACGTGTGATAAATTCAAGTTTGCCCATGCATATGTATATATATCTATATGAGAATTCGTACATAAAAAGTACACTGTACCTGTAAACAAATTGTGTGACGGATATGATGACGCGTTAGCAACACTTCCATCCAAAAGAATCCTTTGGATCGAAGCAGAGCTTCTCTATCCTGGCATTTTCAACAATGAGGACATTCGCGCCTTTCGCGTCGGTTAAAAATTTTCATGTTTGTTCACGATACGTAGGAAAGTGCAATATGAAGTAAAAAAAAAGAGTCGAACCAAAAAAGAAAATAGAAAGTGGGGGGGACACTCGTTCGTTTGTGTTAACCAAGTAGCTTGATCGTGCGACCGTTTATTTGTTTGTTAAGTGTTTAAAACGGGTCGTGCGATGATCGGCCGACACTAGTTTGGGTTTCCTCGTTGCAGGTGGGGGGGCGGGAGCGCGGTCTCGGTCGAGAGGGAATTGGGGTGGTGGTGGTGGTGCCGTCTGGGCGTCCCATTTCCTCGAATGTAAAAAAGGGCCGAATACGAGGCGGCCACGCCCAGACGCTGACGTAGGCGCGTTGCTTAAATCGCTGGAGAACAAACATGGCAGAAAGTATAGTTTAGACTCGGTTAAAATGTCCCTGGAAGCAATATTGCAGCAGGGGGTTAGCACCACACAGGCATCAGAGATGTACGGCATTAATCGCTCGACCCTGCAGTTCTATTTGAAAAAGTTGAACGTCAGCAGGAGGAGATGGAGACAACAGCCTAGTAACCTGATCCAGCCTAGGCAGGCTTAGTGTGTGCACGCCCTGCTGAAAGTAGTTTGCGTAACCGATGTTCAATGTTTCGAGATTCGCCGGCAAGAAAATGCCCATTAATCAATTTAAAAAGAGAGGAAAGCAACAAAAAAAGAAAGAAAGAAAGAATATATCGAAACAAAAAGGCTTGTTCAGCTATAACCTTTCATTTTCGACACGTGTACTTATTTCTCTCGTTTTCCTCCACAAGGAGAAGAGAACATTTCCTTTTGATACGATTGCGATCAACGTAAACCGACAGTATTATTCCTTTCTCGTCTCATAATCGCTTCGCTCCAATTGTCTGAAATTGGTAAGCAACTTTGGCGCGGAGTGTATCGTGGTGCCCGTGTATATCACCCATAGGTTTTTGCGAACAAGTCCAACAAATTGCTCAGTATACTTTACGTATTTCCTTTTTCTTTTTTACTTAATTTTAAATGGGCGCTTCTTTGTACTGCGTGCTCCGACGTATACAGGGTTTTGAAGAGTTCAGTTTCGAAGCTTAGAGCCGTAACGGCGAAAAGTATATATATTTATAAGTTTAATTCTTGTTGGATACATGGAGTCTATATGTGCTTACATTATTCTATGTATGACTAAGAGTAATATATTTTATCGGTCGTATTTCCTTGTGCTCCGGATGAGCCGTGTTTAACATATTCGCATCGAACGATCCACGTTCGGCGAGTTTTTAAACGTGTACGATCCCCCAGTGGTGTACAAAAAATGAAAACTAATCAGTATTATCTCTCTGTTCTAAGTGTTAAACAGTAGGATCAATCGAATTTAGGAAAAAAAAAGCATCATTCGAAGCATGTAAAGTGTTCGACGTATGTTTGTATGCGTGTAGACGACGGTGGTGTATGTACGGCTGCGAAATGATAGGAATGTGAAAGATATTCCAGTGTTTATCTGCCAAATATTATTCTCCTGCGAATAATAGCCATCAGGGATAATTGAAGGATATGTACCTTGTATAACAATGTCGGGATTATTGCCGTTTCTGTAAGCAAAAAACAAAAAAAAATGATAAAAAAACGTAATTGATAATGTGTAACACTTCCGATCACGACGATATACCCTGTATTTCACTACTTCTCTCGAATTGTCCAAGGATCCGAAGGTATTTTTGTTCTCGTCTCGCGACGAGGCTAAATTGCGAATAAAGTATTATCAACCCCTTATTCCAAACGACGTTTTAAAGACTTTCTTCGGCTCACTTATTTTCCATTATTATTTGGTTCTTCTTCTTCTATACCTTAGCACAAAATGGTGTGACGAGTACGGTTGTTTTTTTGTTTCATTAGCAGGTATAGGCGCGTGGCATGTAACTGGAGATCGGAGTAATGCGGGAGGAGTCGTGGGCTCGGTGGCAGGAGCTCCAGGAACGACAGACGAAGTCTTTCTTGCAGCCCAGGAGGCCGCACAGGCCCACCGCGACTCGCAAGGTAGGCCTACCCGCACCATGTTTCATCAGCTCCTGCTCGCCGTAACAATAGGCACTCCACGTTGGCACAACATTGTCGTCGATAACTTCTCCGGGATTCTGAATATTGCAAAAGAAAACCGACCAATCGAATCCGAAAAAACTTGAACAAAATCGCACGGGAATGTGTTCGTTCTAAGGAGCAAGATACAGATTTCGAATTTTTGAGAACGAGAGAAATGATATATACGCGTAAAAGGAAACAAAAAAAAAAGGATGAAGTGGCTTCTTACTGACAACGACACATTACCAGGACCACAGAAGTATATCTTCGCCAGCCGCGAAGTGAGAAGTGCCCATTGCGCAGGCGTGCCAGGACTTATTTTTTTTTGTTTTTTCACTGTCGAATAACGTGGTTCAACCTAGATGCCGATACGTTCAAGAGTAGCACGGTCTCTGAAAGAGCTTTTCATATTCTATGAATTAGGGCATGTAGCTTTCCGTTCACTTCTAAGTTCCTTATTATCTTTTCGTCTATTCCTCTATTTTTAGTTTTCGTTTACTGTTTTTTATTCGCGATGCCGGGCCGCGAGGTTGACGAAGGAAAGACTTGGCCACGTAAAACCTTGCAAATTTCTTCCTCTCTAGATTACTGCGGGTTTTTATTTTAAACATCGTTTGTCCTTCGGTATTTTGTTATCGTAAGTTGTCCCGAGATATGTCAATCGTGCCCGCAATTTTCCACCCGTTTTTCATCGTGGCCGGTCTTTATCGTTTGGCCTCGGGACGCGATATTGCGACCTCTCTCTCCTCTGCAAGGAAAAAGTCGACCGCGCGGACGGATGAGCTGCTCCGCCGCCGACCACTGACCAAAGGAGAAACACGAGACGCATCTTTTTCTCTTCATTTATCGTGTCCGCGTATCTTGCGACAAACATTTTTAGCTATCGCAGATCGGTAAATATCTAGCAATAACGAAGTCAGATGGAGAGAGAGAGATTGAGAAAAATAAATGATAAGAGAAGAGAAAAGAGAGAGAGAGAGAGAGCGAGAGAGCTACGAATCAGTTCAGAATAGTCGTGAAGAAGATTGTCGTGAAGAATAACGGTTTACGGTTTAACAAACGAGATTATTTCACATCCTCCGGGGCGGGTGACACACGATTATCGATTGTACGGTAGGCAGGTCTCTCGATGGTGTCCTCTCCTTCCTGAAGAACTCGCTTTTATTTCAAACACACTCGAACGATTAACCCTTTGCACTTTGAACGAAATCTCGCGAGTCTCACTTGATCGAAAAGAAAACGTATCAATGACGAAAGTATTTTACTACGAAGTAGAAGCAAATGATCCTTGAACAATTAGGTGTTAGAAGATTCGAGCCACGTCAGGATCCGCCGCAACGACTGTCCATGAACATGATGCAGCATCGTCTTCAAAAAATTCAGAATTCTGGACGAAAAAAGTTTCCGCAAAGATCGTGCTGGGTCTGTAGGCTTCACGGGAAACGTAAGGATACATGCTTCATGTGCGAGTATTGTAGAGTTCCTCTCTGCAGGATTCAATGTTTCGAGCGTTACCACACGTACGAGAACTACTAACTTTTATACATACATTATACTCGATCTGGTAATAACGTTCATTCCAATTTTTACGGTTTTGTAATGCTTTAATAAAAACATATATATTTCGTTTGTTATCGGAGTGCAAAGGGTTAAGCGAGTTCGGAGGAAGTATAGCGAGCTCTGAGAGCGGTAGGAAGGTGTCTATGCGGTTGTCGGATACGGGATCGCGTTGTTGCCATGAGAGAAACTCAAGCCGGAGTAACACGAGAGCTCGAGAAAAGGATCTAACGGGCGAGACCTAGTCAGTGTCGGCCGACCGATCGGCTGCCGCCGTGTCCCAGTTTTCCTTTCCACTTTGGAAGCCGTTCTTTCGAGAAATCGGATCGCGAATGCGCGCGCACGGTCGCGCGATATCGAGCGGGTGAAACTGCGCGTTGTACGCTAATCCACTGGCGACTACGTAGAAAAAGCGAAGATGCAACGCGTGCGTGCCGTATGCATAATTCATATCGCGACACAGTTAGGCGGCACGAGAGCAACGCAGAAAACATGGTCGAAACGCATATTAGAATTTCCGAAGCAGATTATTTGCATCGTGATGCAACACGAAAGGTTATCGGTGAACAACAGCGATTTCGTGTTTCGTACGTGTTCGTTTCTCGCGCGGGTGTCTAGTTTGGCGCGAGAGCTCGGCGCAGAAACGATTCGTAACCGCGAGTCCGTTCCCACGGAAACCCGTCGGCCTTGAGCTCGATGGAGCCTCTAAGAGAGGAGTTTAATCGCGACGGATAGAGATGTGCTCGGCAGAGACGATTTATCGATTCGCGCGGAAGATCGGTTGCCGCTTCCTCACCGCTCGTAGGTGAAGCCGCTCGTATTCCGAAGTGGTCGACCCAGATTCGCGGATGCCTATAATCGCGGGTCGTCGAACCCCGTCGATACGAAGTTCAACTATTCCGCGACGATGCCGACGCGGACAGATCGCGTTCCGATTCTATCGGGCGGTTCGTTAAGAGTGTAGCCTCGGAAACTCGGTTCGGCAAACAAAGACCTCTGCGATCGAGGAGCGCGGGGAAAAGGACGGCGAAACGAGAGAAAAGAACGGCGGGCAAACAGCTGTCGCTTCTTCCACTCCGGCGCATCTGCCAGCGCAACCGCGCGCAGCTGTCGTTAGCAGATGCAGCGCGAGTCGAGAAATTTCGATGGAAACAGCCTCGGATAGGTCGACGTATCTTTTAAAAAAAAATTGAAGTCGAGGGACGGAACGGGACGCCTAGAGAGACCTTTCGTTTTAGGGATCCAAATGGGGAGGAAGGGTGTTGAACGCGTCGCGGTGTTTCGTTTTTTAAGAGGATAGAGTTTTAGGACCTACGGTCGCCATGAACACAGGTGATCCAACGCGGGAGACAAGGTAATATCGGAGAGAGAGGAGCGACCTCTCTGTCAATGCTAGTTCTACCTGACGATTTCGTAATCTCGTCTATCGCGTACTTGTTACGGCAATATCGTGTTGCGTTACGTTTCCGGCGCTCCTTTTTGTTCGAACACTGTTTTCTATTGTTCTCGTGTACACACGATAAAGAGAAGAGTTTCTAGTGAGATAAAATTTCGGAAGAGAGAGAGAGAGAGAGAGAGAGAGAAATTCAAGCGCTTGCATTGATGGGGATGGTCGTTGTTTTCACCGTCAGAGACTTGTTACCTTGAATCGATTTGTTCGTGCGGTTTCTTATCGACGTCCACGAAGGAGCCTTTCCGAGCGAAACGTAAATTCCACGTTCCACTGTCTGTCTGAACACGTTCCGTGCCGCCGCGTCCGTCGATCAAAAAGTTATTCGGAATACAGTCTGAAAAACTTGCAATCAGTTCTTTCACTGTTAGTCATTGAATTCCAGCGGCACGAAACGCGTCGACAAGTCTCCATTTTCGAAAAAAAATCGACCTCTTGACGTTCCGAAGCTAAAGTCGTTGGAACAGCAGGCAGACCTACAAATGAATATGCAAATTTATTGTCTTGTCGAGTGGTGTACGCGCTCTCTCGTGACACACACACGTGTACGTGAACACACTATATTATCCGCTTCGTTCCGAGTTTTGACTGGTCGAGTCGCGTGATTTCCACGGATTTGAAAAACGTGTACACACGGAGAAATCGTCGTTGAACCAAAGAAATCTGTTCCGGTGGTAACTAGAGCCGGTGTTGCGCCACGTTATTTGCAGTACGTAGAGGATTCTCCTATAATTGTCGTTGTGTAAACAAATATACGAGCCGGTGGGTGAAGGTAGAGGCGGTTGCTCCGACGTTGGTTGTGTCCGAGGGTTTCCGTCTTCGAGATCCCGGATATATCGAGGATCCCTCGGGCGTCCTCGGCGTTTCGCGATCGCCTCTGCCTCGATAACCGGAGGGCAACCTTCGTATCCTAATGGCAAAGAACAGAAAGACACACAAAAAAAGGAAGGAACCACCCATTGTAGTCGTTTACGTGTTTTTTTTGTCGAGCGAGGAACGGGTAATGGAGGAAAACCCTCTGGGGAATCTAAAGCAAAACAGTTGAGTGTCGCAACGAGAGGAGAAGAGAGACGCGGACGAGACGTAAAGCCAACCCTTGCGCTCTCGCCGCTAGAGATACTTTCTATTTTTTTATATTTTTTTTTTCTTCTTTAAATATACATACATATAATAAGGTCATCAGGGTATGTCGCGATCTATCGTTGCACGGCGGAAACGCTCCCGGAATATACTCATATTCTGTATGCCTGTACCTAATGTTTCCTCTCGCCTCTCACACCCGCCATACTCTCCGAACGGACGCTTCTTTTCGTGCCTAACGGGGCGAGCACGGTGGCTGGTCATACGTCTGTCGATCATCTAATGAAAGACATTTGTCTGGGAAAGATCGCTTTTCAAATCGAGAACATGTCTCTCTCGCTTCCAATTATTTCCACGAGCGCGTTCTCTTTCTCCTCCCGAAAAAGAACCGATCAGGATCTCGCGTCCACCTTTACCTGTCCAGACAAAAAAAGCACGTGGTCATTTTTTGGTAATCGCGGCACGCGTGACACGCGCGCTTGCACGCACATTCACCGTCCGCGTTATCGCACGCGACGCTCCCGTGCGCTCGCGTGTCACATGGGCTCTTTGAAACGCGTACCAAAACAGAGAAAAAACAATTTCTACATATATATAATATATACGCATATACACATATATATATGTATATATATAATTACAAGAGATATATATATATATATACATATATATACATGTATATGATATACGATGTGTGATATATCAACATACTTTTTCTTTGTCCATCCGTGTATGCGTACACTCGATAGTTTTTAATCCATTGCGTTGTGCCATTTTTTGCGTAATTCGTCTTGCATGCCACGCTTCCTTCGGTAGTGTAATTTACGACTCTTTAACTCTGCGGAGGTGAGCGAGCGCGGTGCGTTCTCGTCACGGTAACTCGCGAAGAAGGTACCCATCTTTTTGCGTGTTCTGCCTGAAAAAGTCAACGTGTTTTCATTATCTAGGGTAGTCCTCATATTCACACGCACATCTCCTCAGATACACAGCCATTATTCATTACCCTACATACATACACAGACACACATATATATATGGTGGTGGTGCTCGTTCTGCGAAAACACACACACGCATACACCTTCTACTACCTCTTCTATCTTTTCTCTCCATATAGAAAATTTCATTCGGTTTTAATACCCCCCACTACGATATATACGAGGCGTACGCGCTTGCACACATTCCAATATTTATATATATATTTTTTTTAACTAACCCATGTGTACATAACTCGCTTCTTTGTTCGTAACGCATATAAACATTAAATATTTGATTAACCCGATTTATATATACATGTATACAACGCTGTTTTACACGTATCCTTTATGTATACCCGTATTACGCGTGTGTATAGCGCACACTCGCGAGTGTGCGCACATACACGTTTCGCGTACGGTGATACGTATGTCGATGAAATTCCGCGGAACGAGTGCGTGTTTTTTAACGAGGTGTATTTATACATGCTATATGCACATGTGTATGTATAAATGGACATATGTCCATGTATGTATATATGCATTTTCTATACATATATACAGAGATTAACACACGCACATATTTTTATACACATTCTCTACATCGAGATGTATATATATATATATATATATTTAAACATATTTAAACATATATATATATATATATATATATATATACACACACGAACACGCATATGTACTATGATCGTCTATATTTATCATTGCGTATGAAGAACATAATAGTATTGTCAATACTCTGCTCATGGTATTGTACTATTCCGCATTTCGAATCTCGTTGTTGTACCATACCATGTTCATTTCTCATATTTTCTGTAAGTTCTCTCTCTTGTCACATCGTTTTACCTCCCAAGTGTTTAGCCGAATTATCACGAAGAGTCACAGAAGAAACTAAAGTCCAGACGACGAACTGGAGAATCACGATCGAGCGATTTCTTGATCGTCGATACGCTCCCAGTTCGACGAGTTCCCCACGCAGCAAGAAGAGAGAAGAAACGCCGAGCAGTGTGCAATCGGCGCATTGTTCGGCCCCGCGGTGATATCGATTTCATATGCTTGTCAGCCATTTTGCTGCGAGGATATATTACGCGCCACGAATTTTCGGATCGCGTCGTTCCCGCTTTTTCGGGATCGACTCGGCCCTCGCGGTTCACGGTGAATTTTTGTCCGGACGAAAATCGGCCATTTTTGCTCGGTTCGTCTTTGGGCGGTTTGTTGTCGAAAGACAACGAGATGGAAGAAGATCTGATGGAAGAAGAGGCTGGCACCGCGTCAGGTAATCTCCGGATGAAGAACTGGTAAGAAGGTAAAAATGGTAAAATTGTAACAATCTGGTAAGAACTGTAAAAATGGTAAGAAGGTAATATTGAAGGCCTTACGTGAACACATGTTCCGTAATTTTCTTATTTCTTTCTCATATTGTATACAATTAACCTGTTTACATTTGAATGTTCAATTTGTCCATGGTATTGCAAACGAAGTTCGGCTCGAGTCAAGTGGACAGTCTAGTTTATGGTAAGATGACTAGCTGTTCCTTGAGTCGAGAGCAAAAGGCTCCCCTTTGCAATTCATTTGTTGAGTGTTGAGCGAATGAGAGAATTTTTTCAAAAGAATGACTTCACCCATTTCGATGGTCGGGTTTACAAATGATTTTGTTTAACATTGTCCAATTGTCCAAGGTATATTTTCTTTGAACTACTTCCGAAGAGAACGCGGCACATTCGTGCAATTCCAAAATGTGATTCTTGTTGCTACGTCTATGTGTTTTAAGATTCACATTTCGGGAATTGTGTGAATGTTCGACGTAGCTCGATCGCGAATCGTTGTCGAATACTTGTCGATACTTCCGGAAGAAGCTTCGCGCGATTTGTGACGCGGGTTTCGTTGTCCTCGACAGCATTTTGGACCTGCGCCACTGTGCCATTCTTCGTTCCGCTGGTATCGATCGGTTGTCGATCGAGTGTGACCATTTTTGATGGCCGTCGAAGAAGAGAGAAGAGTCGGGGTCCACGAAGAAAGAAGATGGAAGATTTGTATGGGTAAGGTTCTTGGGAAATCCCGAGGAAAGTCGCACGAAACTTCGTCCTTTTTCGAGTTTCGATATGTGCAACTTTGCCTTTGGATTTCCAAGGTTTTGGTAAGACATATTTGGTAGCGATGAACAAGGTTTCAATGATTTCCACTTGTCGAGAAGTACCGAATTTTTGGTACTTCTCAGTGGTACATGAAAGTGTTCGAAATTCTGAAGTCCTTTCTGGACTTCAGGTATCGAGTTCAACGAGAAGAAGTTCGAAGGACTCGTCGCGGGATTCATCTTTAACAATAATGGTAAAATGGTACAGTATTGGTAAATATATTCCACTACTAGGCTAAGGTTTAGGTTAAGATTCATTTGACTGATTGGTACCATTTTGAAAATGTTCTGTGGATATCCATATTTTGATACTTGTGTTTGATACTTTCAGCTTTCGACTTCGACATTATATCCTATTTAGCATTTTGATGTTAACAATTTGATTATTGATTGTGTTCGATCGTGTCAGTGTCGTTTTCAGACGCGAGTCTGTGCAGACACTGACGCGTGAATTGTTTAATTAAATTTCTGTGCAATGTATTCTGTAACCACTGATTTCATTTTCAGGAATTAATTTTCTGCAATCTCAGCATTCTTCGTTTATCGATTGTCCAACGATCAAGAACAATTTCTCACACGTTTATTGTTTCCGTTAACAATTGCACGCGGTACGCTTCGTCGGCGTAAAGTTTTCGATCTTTTCGAGGAGAATTGACTCGGTAGAAAAGAGTTCGCGCGAGTGATGTTCCCGAGAGCTACGATTTTAGTTTTCGAGAACTTGTTCGGAGTGCGGAGAGAAGAAAATATAGTGGTGTTTGTTTCGAGTGCGATCCGTACAAAAATGGTAAAAGGTAAAAAAGGTAATATGCGTAAGTATATTATCTTGCGTGTTGTATCGGCACGCGAGATGCCTTTCATTTGATAATATTCGATATACAAAGCATGAAAATGATTGTTCTCGGATTCACATTGAACTACATCGAGGCTAGAAGAGTCCTCTTAATCATTGAGACCTCGGAGGCAAGAGACAATCATTTTTATCTTACTACAAAGTATTCTCTAGATATAAGATTTTTCCTGGTACACTATTTAAAAACATGTATTTTTCGTTTCTCTGTGATAACTATCCAAGGATTCGCTTTACTTATTAAGATACTCCACACGCCTTTTTCAATCCTGATCAAAGTAGGACGTTCGTTTCTCTCAGTTTCTCTATTTCATTTTGTCCCTCCTCGTTTCTTTTTCTGATAACTGATTCCCGTTGTCACCTGGTGCATTGATTTCTCATTCACGATGCGTGTTTCAACGAACACTGCAATTATTTTGCGAGAAAACGGTATTCTCGAGCACCTCAAGCAATTCCACCCCGACGGGTAATGTATCCCCCTCAGCAATGGCGGCCCGACGAAAATTCTCGTTCGTTTCTCTTCGAGTGTCTCGGCAACTGTGAATGTGTGAGTAAATGTTAAACAATCGTTGGTTGAGAACGGTGTTGTATCAAGGAGATTTCTCTCAGGGAAGTCGCGAGATGTTTGTACAATCTACGTCTTTCATGCTCCATGGCGCCGGGTGATGAAAGATCTTGGGATTGCTCTTTCATCGATCGTGATTTCTCGCGTGAATACCGTGGAGATACTTCAACTATAAATTACGATATTCACCATGGGGGTTACAGAGAATCTCGCGGTAGTGGTTCCCAATGGATCATCCAGTCGTTGATCCATCGCGAATTTTCTACGCGTATTCGCCAAGTCAATCGTTTAATGTGACACGACCTATCGTTGCGGGTTTCGCAGAAACGTCGCGGTCATCTTGAACATTGACCTTTGTTACTTTTCCATGAAGATTAACGTAAGAACATGTTAAAATCGTGTACGAATGAGAAGCTCTTTCAGAGGTTGCGCAGAGTGTGCTTGGATTGTTGGATAAGCTTTGAACCTGGTCTGGAGACGTTGTAGACAAAAGATAACGGATTTTTCTTGCCGGTTATCAGCTGGCAAGGGAAAGTGACCTCTTTCCTCTCTACTACGATCTGCCAACGAACGATTAACCTTCACACCTGGCCCGATCGTTGTCGCCTCGGTAATGTTTGCTGCGCAGCACTCATAACCGGTGCGGCAGCGTTGACGGCTCTTCCGAAATGTCCGTCGACACTGACGAAGCTCTTACCAGACGCGGGGAGACTGGACGATAAATGGGGACTGGACAGATTTTCCTTCCTGAGAAAACCAGACGAAGCCTGCTTCCCCTTGCTCCTCGCCCAGTACGAGTGTTAGCGTGATTGTGGTGAGGGCCACGGTGTTTCAGAATCGATTCTCGGCTATTGTTGCTCGCGATGCGGCCGGCGTTACGCCGTCCAGTACTCGTTGGAGAGACACCGGAGGTATGAGTGCGGAGTAGAGAAGCAGTTCGTCTGCAGGACTTGCTGCCAGCGTTTCACACGGCTGGACATCATGAGGCGACACCAGAAGCGGACCGGGCATCACGTGGCGCCTTACTCCAGAGAAAGGTTTCCCAGGTCGCAGCTCCAGCACTCCGGGATTCTCGAGAGAGAAGCGAAGCACGCCGGAGTAATCGATACTACTCCGTAGCACGTATTTCTCTCGCTCGCTTTCTCTCTCGCTTCCTCTCTGTCTTTCTTTCATTTAGTAGTTCACGCGGATCCCCTCGCAAAAGCGACTAACTGGAAAAAGGAGAGAAAATCGCACGCCAAGTATGTCGTCGTTCCATTCTTCTGTCTATTTTCAAGTAATAGAAATCGATTGTTCCGTCTGTGGACCTTCACTCGTCCATCGCGCCACCAGTCTTCCACGGGTCAATATATCTGGGGAGTTACGTGCCTTTTATTACAGTTATTTTTTCGGAGCCTTGTAAGGCGTCGGGACCAACAGTGCGCAAGGTCAAGTGAAGGTCAGACATATCTTGGCTTGCGACGTCGTTTCACAGCTCGCGTACCGTTGCCATTTTCTGTTCGTAGTATGCCAAATCGATTGGACATTTAACTATGCGAGTTTTTGTAGCTTCGAGCGATTGTCAGTAATCAGATTTCCGAGACTGTTTCAAAATTATTGTTTCTCCCCCCCTCATTGTTTTGTATTCGATCTGGAAATTACGCGAGAGAATTATGTTTGTAACGGTCCAAATTCAAAATTGTACACGCTACGCGTTATTATTCCGCTCTCGGGAACAATCGGCGCAAATCGTTAACTATTTGTAAAACAATCCTACCAGAGAGTTACCGTTCGAAATATTGTTATAAAATAAACGATCGTTTGTTGCAAAAAAGACAGCCAGTCGCATGTGTTGCAGTAATGTTTTTCCGGTCAGTCTTGTCTGTAAGAAAACTCTGAAAAACTCGACCGGTTCGCGGGTAACATTCTAAAGATATTTTCAGTTCGATACACATTTCGAAGATTGTACTTCCGGTTTACCCGCGAGCCGCGCTCATCTAGCAAATCTTCCATCGGAGCACATCCGGAACGGATGGATGTTCGAATTTCGTCGAACAGCTGCGTTTTCTCGCGTGCAAACTTAAGCTTCCTCACTTGCGCGTAAAGATTCGATCCGGCTTGATTTTTCTATCTCTCGAACGTGATTGGCTCGTCGACCGGAAGTTGTCGTCCGAGGTTCCAGCTATCGGCCGATGGAGTGGAGCTTAAGAAGAACAATAAATGGAATTTTATGAAAAACCTTGTCTCTTATCATTCTGCGAGCACACCCCTCCACCATCCCACGTTTCAGGAACCCATTTTCAGAAGGATCTGTTTAAACAATCGACAATGATGTCTTACAAAAAAAAAAAGAAAAATCTCTACAGACTCTGAGAACCACTACTTCGATATATTTAGTGTTCCTTGCAAAATGGCCGGCGCCATTATAATTGTTCCGTTGCAAAACGATTGTGTTTTCGAATAGAAAAGCTTCCAAGAAATTTGTACCATAAAGTCTCTTCGAAGAAAAAATCGTTGTCGCTGCACGTATATACGCGGTCATTTTTCTAATTTGTCGTTGTCGGGTCGCGCTAGATCGATCATCGCTGACTATTCAATTAATCGACCAAGCTGATTATCACGGTATATTATCTTGCCGAAGTGTAGTCGCAAATATCGAAGCGGTTTTCTTGGACCACGTCGCTTCTGAAGGGTTGAGAAAGCTGCGGAGTTGCTTCTTAGAGTCGACATCCGATAGCTACGACATCGGATCGCAGCGACAGGACCACACCGTGGATCATCTAGGAGCCACCTGGACGCCGTAAATCATAATTTTCCAGGCACGTTTGTTTTTATCCATTATCAAGAACAAACTCTCGCGATATATTATTTTTCGTTCCCTCACCTTCTATCGTTCGCACCGCAACAGACGGTGTGCTCTTTTGTACGCCGAAACATCTCTCGGTTTCATTTCATTAATTTTTCAAAATTCTAACAAGTTCATAATTATTTATGATCGAAGGTAATTTCGCTTTTATTTCTTGTAATTATTACATATATATATATATGTATATATATATGAAATAACAGATCATCGTTGTATATAATTGTATAGTTTGTCCTTTTTAATTTTCATACTTGTTCAGTCCATGGAGAGAGTACCTTTGGAATTTCAATTTGATCTCTATTGTATTCCGCGGTACCGGCTTCAATTTCCTGTGTACTAATTCTCATTTACGAACCATGACGCTCGTATATGCAACAATGTCTTAACGAATCGAGTGAGAGAGAAAGAGAGAGAGAGAGAGAGAAAAAGAGAATGAGAGAGAGTGAGAAAGTTCCCGTTGCTTTTGAATCGATCAGAAATAAATGATTCCGTTGGTGTACCAACAACCATCGACACGCAAATACCGTCTGACCTTGTACTGCATGCTGGCTCATGGTTTGCCACGAATTTAAGCTTGAATCATTAATTGTAATGCGTAGCAATATTCGTTTCGAGTTGAGATCCAATGAAATAATAATCGAACGTGTCCCCGAGTGCTTTTCCCGTGATTTTCACGTGTCGAGAGTTCGTTTCGGAACTCCCGGTTTGTAACTTTTCGTATTACGAGATCTCTTACTTTCTATTTTATTTTTTTTTTTTTTTCGTCCACATTCATGTTTCATGGACGTGTGTGCTGGGTGAAACAATATACAAGGAGGCATTTTTTACGTTGGGTTGAATTAATGAAGTATCACACAGGTGTAAAAATTGGAGAGACTAATAAAAAGCAATTCATTTTTGGAGCAGCATGTAAATAACAATGGCTCGGAATGAAGAAGACTGCGCGCGCGAGTGCCTCGCTGACACGAATCGATACTGGTCTAACAAGTGTTGTACTGTTCTATATTTGTCTCGCGGTTCTAAAACCACGGAATTCCATTCGCAACTTTCAAAATCATTCTTCGAACGTTTTCCCATACACAAGTCGAAACTCACTCTCCCGGAATCCTTTCCGTCGTCGGAGAACGCTAACCGTGCACAATATGGTGCACGTTTTTTTTTCAATAAAAATCACGATATACTGACTTTCTCGCAATATTTACTTAAACGAAGATAATTAGCATAATTAAGGGATGAGAGAAAAACGTGACACCAGTTGTGGCGCGGTTAGCGTTGTATGTTCGTCCTTACCGCAGTCTTCTTTTCGAGCGAGCTTAAGCCTTGACCGTATATCGTCCACATGCTTGGCTCGAGCTTTCCCCTCTTCGTCGTTGTCAAGAGATCGAGTACCCGCTTCGAGATTCTACTGTCGTGTATCTTTGATGCATTGTCGTGCGAGTGAGAGTGGTGATCGAAATAGAAAGAGGGGAGGGGGGAGGGGGTTGGAGTGGCGGCGGCGGCGGTGGAAGTAAGGGTTGGGGGATGGGCGATAGAGAAATCATTGTGGACGTTTTCGACCCGGACACGCGAGAACGTGAGAATTGTTGATTGTTCACGCGGCGATTTCGGGTGAACAGAAGAACCCATATGTAAAAAGCCTCCCTGTATGCTTACAGCGAGCCCCATGACGGAGGCTGTCTGTGCCGGCGAGCTGAGATTTCGGTGTGTCATGTGCGGACGCGGATATAGGTCACGGTCCTCTCTGACGCGACACTCCAGGTACGAGTGCGGGGAACTCGGGTCCAGGTACACGTTCGCCTGCACCCTCTGCGGAAAGTGCTTCTGCCGACCGGATCATCTAAAGCAGCACATCCTGAATATTCACGGCGGCTCGGTCGCTAAATAGCTTCCGCCGTTCGAAAATTTACCTATACACGCGTTCGTTTTCATACGTCGCAACACGAATCTTCCCGCGGAAATTTTTCGCTCTCGGATCACGTCGTTAGCCTCTTCAGCTCTAACCACCTGTCGAGTGGAACAGTTTCCCCTCTCTGTCAGTCACGTGACGGCGGATGCGTGGGGGAATAGCGCCGTGGAAGGGGACGCTAGAGCGGGGACACAACGTGGCGACTCTGAGCAGGCTGCTCTCGGACGGAGAGACAGTATTTTCGACGGGAAATGCAATGATCACTTTTCTTCCAACTATTTCAACTGGAAAATTGAACGCTTCTTCCTAGCTAGAATATTTCCATTCCCTATGATTTTTAAAATTTTATGGGTACGAAATTGGTATAATGCATAATTGTTTAGTAACTTATTAGATACTGATATATTTAATAATTTGACCGCGGGTCTTTGTGCTTTTATGAGGAAATTGGTTGGGCGAAATATGAAACATTAGAAGATTTTAAAAATTTAAGAATGTTGCAATGTTGTCGTTAATGTAACAAAGTCGTTAAGGGATGAAATTAATTTTTATGTTATTACTTTTATGTTATTTTGCATAAAGATCCGCAGTCCATTAATAATGTGAACAACTTTCAGTGGCGCCTCAGAGGCACTACTCGAGTGCTAATGGTTAAATTGTTTTAATCAGTCTAATTATCACGCAATAGCAGTCGTAGTAGATAGAACGTCTTATTATTAATATATACGTAAAATATTCTGTCGAGAGAAAATTGCTGTTTTACCTTTTAGAACATCTATAAATTTTTCTCCGGAATTGCATTTCCTGTTTAGTCGCAAGCTAATGTACTCTACGACCTTGTTTATTGATTTTCAACTATTGGCAAACGTTCGTCGATACTGTTAGAGCTGAGAACGCGCAAACTTTCAAGACGCGAGCTTCGTTTCGCGTAGGAGAGGCGATTCTCTTAATTTATTTGTATCGTATCCGCGTGGGCCCTCGAAAAGTAATCACGCATAACTGGAAAACTAAAGACGCGGCTCACAAGGTAAATATTCGCTTACTATTCGTACATCTTTATTAGACGGTTTCCCGATTGCGAAGATTTATTGTTTCCTCTCCGGCTGTTCTATGTAATACTCTCCGTCACTATTTTCTTCCTACCTGTTGTTATCCAAAGGAATGCCAAAGGGATTTATAAGATAGGATTTAAATCGTACGTACAAACGCGTCAATTGTTTACTATATTTTATATTGTAAATCGAGTTTTTCTGTATTGAGCGAACGCGAACCGTGGAGTTTGTATAATTCGTGTGATACTTTTTACATAAGAAATCTATCGTTCTCGATTGATCGTTGTATATATACGTATACAGGGCGTCTCGATAATGTCGGAAAACCTCGAATGGGTTCCTGAGGTAATCTCAAGTCATTTTTTCCTCTACGAAAATCTTCTACGCGGCTGTGTTCAGGAGACATCAAGGAAAAAAAGGGGACCAATCGGAGCGCGGCTACAGCTGGACTGTTCGCTATAGCCGCGCTCTGATTGGTCTCCCTTTTTCCTTAATATCTCCTAAACAAAGCCGCAGAGAACATTTTCGCAAAGAAAAAAGTTATTTCAAATAACCTCGGGAACTAGCCGCTTCAGCCTTCCGACATTTCTGGGACACCCGGTACATATATGTATGTATATAAATTTATATAAATGCAAAGAGGTGCCAAAGCGTTTTTCTCTTGTTACGAGTGGTTTCAGCAACGTTGACCGATAAATTCGAATATTGGCAATCCTCAACACGGCGACGATTGTTCCTAACGTATATTTGCATTGCATTTAAGAAGATTCGGGTCCGATTCGCGAAATTGATACCCGGAGCTGCACAAGAGAATAGCGAGAGAGTCTGTTCGTGCTGACGATTAAGGAATTGGTGTATGTGTACATACGAACTGCCAAATAATTTGATGACGAATGCCAAATGAATAATATTCCTATTTTTGTAGCTTAGCGCGGTAATACATATAAATATACATATATTTGTAAGTTATTCTGTACAATAAAACGATCGTGTACGTGTGCGCGCAATGGCGGTGTGTGCGTGTGACGCTGTATATATATATATATACATATATATATATATATATATATATATATATATATATACGTATATATATATACGTATCGAACGTCTCGCAAGCTGTGATCCATTTACCAGGTGGCCAAAGCTCTTCGTCAAACGAGCAACGAAACACCGAGAGACCAAAAAAAAAGAACAAATAATTTTTTTATTTCTTGAGTCTAGGTACGGACTGCGGGACGCCTTTCTCTATATTCACCTAATCGCGTAAACGCGGAATTAATTGTTAACTCAACCGGAGGTGGCGAACCCTTCGAATAGATTTTTATTCATTAAGATATATGTACGAGATCGATCGACATTGTTACAGTTACAAAGTGTTATTTTTTTAGTCGCGATACGATGTGCATAAAAGAGATATATTTCTATGTAAGAGAGAGAGAGAGTGAGAGAGAGGCCGATTTGAGATGTCGATTTACACAGTGAGGAGACTAAAAGGTATATCGTTGTCGTTGAGCAATAGATCGTGTAACAGTTGTTGCTCATCGGATACTGCAAATTTTTATCGATTGTAAATAAAGAGAACCTTTGAACGAAACCTTTCTCGTCTACACGTCTCTCTCCTCCATCTTCGTTTCTACTTGTAGACGCTCGAAGCCGAACGATTGGACAGATATCGTACAGCCTCACCGAAATCTTTCTAAAAGAAACGAAGCAGACGACTCGTTTCTCGTTCAGGTAAGATTACAAGCAGGATCGAATTCAGCAGGAAATTACGTTTGAAATTGATCCGGTATCCTTTCACAGCAGCTTCTCAAATTTCAAAATTATTCTTCGTTCGACACGGGAGATCGTAGGCGGTTCTCACGACGAAATCGTTTGTATCGAGAGAGATGATTTTCTCTGGTGACACTGGAAGAAATCGAAAATATGTATTATACGGTCGGAGTATCGGACAACGGGGACGAGGTAAAAAGGACACTGGTCAATTCTTTCTTCGCAGGGTGAAGTCTCTTTCGTCAAAAGTGGTCCAGTTTTATAGAGAATTTCGACCAGTTCGAAGAGCAAGCTATCAGCTCGTACATCAAGTGTCGCTTGTGTGTTACAGCATTGCCCCGAGATCAGCAGACCGGGGAGTTTCGATGCAACTTCTGCAACGGTCCTTACTCGACGCAGAGCCACTTGAAGCGGCACCTGACCCTCGGATGTTTCATGGATCCCGCGTTCCGGATCGAGGAGAGGCACACGATGAATAAGATCGAATCTAGAAATCACGTTTGCCCGAGGTGTTCGCAGGGCTATAAGAACAAACGAACGCTGGACACGCACCTGCGAACCGCGTGCGGCCGCGAGCCTAAGTTCCAATGCCCTTACTGCGGTCTGAGGAGCAAACACGCGCCCAACATTTACACGCACATCAGACGGAGGCACAAGGGCGAGGATCTGTTTCTGATCGTCGACCAGAAGGAACGCTAATCGATTCTCTGCCACAGTCGTCTCTCTGTAACTGTTGTCTCTCCGTAACTGTTGCACTCAACGTGCCTCGCAAGTTGTGTCCTTTTATTTATTATTTGTTTTACGTCGCATCAACTGCTACGGTCATTAGTACATTGCGGATCATATGCATTTATGATAGAAGTGAGTAGGTGTAATTTAAACCAGCAAGAACATTAGAATAAATTAAATGTATCATTATATTACTTTTAATCTATTCAATATACTAAGAAAGGTGGATTTCCCAACCACTTCTTTTTCCAATCATTGGAAATCTTTTTCCAAGTCGCCAGATTAAAATCTCTGTCCTCATTCTACCTTCTCCACCTCTCTGTCGTGCTTACGTCACGTGACCAATCGTGTACTGACAGAGAAAGGGTATGTTCTCCCCTCGCTTCGGACTTCACAATTACGGTAGAGGTACACGAATTCCTGACTTCCCCTGATGCACAAGTAGTTACGACCGTAACTACATCGTGTTTGGTGTCGTTTCAATTAGAAAAACGAGACGAATACGACGGTAAACATTTTAACAGTTACGGTAGAGATCTTCGCGACACTTACGGAGTGAACACTGTACAGTGATTCGCTGTGTATAGCTTTTTTTTATACAATTTTGTACTTATTCGATACTCATATTTTGAACGACCTACGTTAACCGCACCCTGTGAAATACAGATACTTCCTGTATCGACGATACGATATATTTTCTAAGCGATCGTTGCGTATGTGAATTAATAAATTTATAGTTATTTAATAGAACACCTGAATCTTTCATTTTTCCTGAAACGGAGATGTCTCCTTTTGTGAACATTTTCACAGGTCGTCCGCCAAGGGAATACTGTTCCGGCTGAGCAAGTCACTAGCATTGCTAGTGACTAACTGTAATAGTAAACATTTAAGGGATACCGAGCAGAGTAACAGAGCGACGTGTTTCCTGCGATTTAGTTACGATGAACACCGGTTAGGATTGTTGGTTTCGGTGGACCAGCCAGGTGGTTATCAAGTTGTTTGGTTAATTTCACGCTGGCACTTTCGCTTAATTAGTAGGAAATGAATTGAAATTGTTGTCAGTAGATCGTGGTTGAACGCAAGTATTCTTCTCTATGCTAATTTATGTGTTATATCGATAGATGCTAGAACTATACATATACGCTGATATGGTAGTGTCGTGGAATACAATGGATCGACGTGGAAGAGAAAGTCTCCGAAAGTCTGATCTGATTCCTCGTTGTTCTCATATTTGGTTATTTACAAAGCATGTCTCGTGATACACGTATGCGATTCACCTCGTTAGAAATTGTGAACAAGTGAACATTCGTATTTTGTCAACGACCAGTTGGTCGTGCGTATGTTTCGGCCCTAAACAGTTATGTAGATTTATCTAGGGTAGCTTTGTTCGTTTATCTAGGACGGTTCCTGCCAGAGATGATATCGAACAACTGTTCGTCATCCGTAACAGAAATATCTCGCCGATTTTATAAACAATCCCTGAAGGAGTTTCTGAAACGCGAGTCCTACAACTATTACAAACATTTAACAACCAGCACTTTTCTTACCGGATGAATGCTTTTGTAGAATTAGAATTTAGAATAAAATATAAATAGATTTCACTGCCTGTTTCCAGAGTCGCCAGATTGAGACTTGTCTCCCAGCTCTAGCTTCCCCCTCTACGGCCACGTGACGCGTTGGTCACGTGACTAATCCTGATGCGAGACAATTCTGATCTGGCGACTCTGCCTGTTTGCTGAAGTTGTGATTTTTACGGTTGTATCGCGCCGCACAGTAATGATAGTAACAATTGAGTATGGAAATTTTATGAACCAGGTAAAAATGGCAACTGTTCCCAGTACATTAACGAAATGTATCTTCGTGTACCATATATACGTTGTATTTTGCAACTAGAACTCTCTTTTTCACGGGAATCGAATGGCTCGTGCGATGCAGACGTAACCTAAACGAACGTATGTTTTGCTTTTGTTTCAGAGTCGTCACTTGAGGAACATGAGATTTTGCCAAGCTTATTGGTTAGACATGTCCTTTACTGTTGCCCGTCGTGTAACAGAGGATTTCGCTGTCAACGGACCCTCAAGTCGCACAGAGCTAACGACTGCGGGAAAGTTAACGTGTGCCCAACGTGCGGGAAACAATTTTATTATTTAGCGAGCTGTTACCGCCATAGAAAAAGATGTCTCGAAAAAATTAATAATATAACTACATAGTCTTATTTTTTCTATTCAACGCTTTAATCAAATGGAATAATTCGAAAACAATTTCTAATTATGTGTTTACTTTATGAAAAGTCTGTGTAGCTTTTTATCAAAGTAATCACAGTACGAGAATTATTCGTCGCAATTCGTTCAAAAGCTATACATTATATATTTTCATTCAATGAGCATCATTGTCATTTATGTATTAATTTGATAAGAAATCTGTGTCGATTTATTCGTTTCAAAGAATACATTAATTTCATTGACAATTTGTTACCAACAAGTGCAATAAAAATATTCCAATCACGTCTCATGTCTTCTGCTTCAGTGTTCCATTTATCGATGCGATTCAATGGCGAGAAATCCTCGGAAGTTGACCAGAATTGAATTGCTCGCCGTTGTAGCTACGAGTCGCGCGGGTGCCGTGTTTTTAGAAAAATTGCTCAAAATCGTTGAATTGGTTAAACTGCGGATCATTATGCATTTATGAAGAAATTAAAAAAAAATCTAAGAATATTATGTTGTTTTCAACGTGAAAAAAATTTCTATTTAACTACTGCTTCCCACGATCTATGCAGAATATGTTTATTTTGCATGAAGATCCGCAGTCTAGTAATTACGTTTAAATAAGTGTTCGATGTACATCTCTTTGATTCGATCTCTGCTCTACAAAAAATACTTGAAAATACTTGAAAGGGTGAAATTGATTTGCAGAAGTGAGTGATACAGCAAAAAAATCACTCAAACTGTGGGGGACTGTAGGATACCGGGCCGCGAGAGCCTGAAATCTCTGAGATCGAGTAACGGCAAGGGTCCATCACGATGCGGCTCTGATAGACGGTTTGATCATGTTGCAGAGATCGGGCAACGAGACTCGGCTGCACTCGAATCCCAGGATGAAACGCGTAGCTACATCTGCAAGTGTTGCGGGAAGAGTTTCACCAGTGCCAGCTTTTTGCAGACCCACTGGAACTACCGGTGCTATTTGAACCCCGACTCGCAGCTGTACAAAACCGGAAAAGTCGGTCGGTTCGCGTGCACCGTTTGCGGCGCGAATTACTCGCGGCAGAACGACCTGACGTGGCACGTGCGCCACGAGTGCGGCAAGCTGCAGAGATGCACGCACTGCGGCAAAACTTTCCTGCACCGGACCAGTCTCTACAACCACAAGACCCGTTACTGTCCGTTCCGACGAATAGTCGACAAGCTGGCAGTCAAGGGGAACAACGATCTAGCGTCCTCGCTGAAGATCGTTGCTTCCATGAAGAACGAAATTGTTTTGGACCCTATCGACTTCTAATTTTTACACCCCCTCCCGCCCCCGGCATTTGTGATCGTTGCTTTTTTGTTTCGCGGACCAAAGATTGTTGCTTGGCGCATTGGCGCACCCAGGATGCAATCTTGGGGGGAGCCGAGTTGAACGCAGCCCTCGGTTTTGCGTGATGACCTTTTCTTTTTTTTAGCCAACGTATGTGTCGATAGCTATTCCGCGATTTTATTTTTAGAAGCTAAACATTTTTTCTTGGTGGGGGACTTGGCCTCCTGGCCCCCCCTGGGTGCGCCACTGGCTTGGCGATGTAGAGACTTCGTTGAAATTTCCTTTCGTGGCCAGAGAATGTCACGCGCGAGTCTTATGTTGTTTTGTATAGATACGAAATTTCCCCGTGTTAAAGGTATAATACGTTCGACATTCTAAATATTGAAGTTTACGAGGTTCTAAGAGTATGTTATACATGTACAGGGTGGGGCATTTGAAACAGCTCGCCCAAACAGCTCGCTTGGTTTCGAAGATGGAGGAAAATGCATTAGATCGAACTAACTTGGTACCGAGGGGCACGTCATGCTAATCTTTCTACGGATGGAGGCGTCAAGGAGATACGTAGGTCAACATTGTTTCTTTTTCTAAATGGAACGACATGGATTTTTATTTACATTCTGACAGCGTTTTTTCATGTAACACTCTATCAGAATGTAAACAAATCTTACCGTCCTTGAAGTTTGATCCGATTCACTCTCTTCCAAAAGCAAGCGAGTCGTTCAAGTAACCTGTTTAAAACGACCCACCTTGTATGTACATATTATATATATATAATAATAATAATTATGAGAACTGTTATCAATACCAATAGCAATACCAACGCACAGACCTGAAAGTGACGTATTCTCAGTTAGCATTCAGCCCTCTCCGCTACTTCTTACCAATCTAATCGATAATATTCGCATACGATACATAATCTGCACAACCAATAATCTTGTAGCTTTTGTACACATTGAATAAACATTTTCTTACAATGTCAGCATTCAGCGGCAGAGATCGAAAACCTAGTCCGAATGTAAAACTGTTCCTTCATGGTTAGTATGGGTCGCAACAGGTTAAGGGTGTGGATCTGGCTCGAGCGAGAGTGGTGACACACTCACACACCGCTTCTGTCGAATCACGTCTCCCTAATGCACATTTGGGGCCCCTACGTAGTCACAATTGCTAGATAAAAGATCAATGTGAGGGATTTTTTATCGATCGCAATTTTTGTTTAAACAAACTTTAGTAATGTTTTTCGGCGCTCAGGTTCGATCAAATTCTACACTAAATATAGCTATGTTGTAGGTAGATTCGATCCCGAATCGAAACGTTATATGCCGTACAACATAGCTATATTTAGTGTAGAATTTGATCGAACCTGAGCGCCGAAAAATATTACTAAAGTTTGTTTAAATAAAAATTGCGATCGATAAAAAATCCCTCATTGATCTTTTCGGTTGACGGGAAATGATTGAAACCGAGCCGGGCAGCTGGCTCCCACCATTCGGACTTTGATAATAACTTATAACATGCCGTGTTCCAAGATCACTTCATCTACCGGATGACCGTTGTGGGCGAAGTGCTGTAGTCTGTTAAGAAGTGTCAGTGCCGCGAAGCTGAAGTGTTAGAGGGGAATTCAGTTTCTGTATAAATATTTATGGAGACTGTAACAGATATTTGATTTTACCACTCGTTCATTTTGACTTTACTCTTATTATTTGAAACAGTGATAACTAGACTGCGGATGTTGATGCGATTCTCAATTTTTGTAGGCAAATTTTAAGAATCATGTAGAATCTTACTTTCAATGGTAGCAGTCTTCGTAGTTCTGAAATAAATAAAAATCGTACTGAATTCTGTGGGATTTTATATTTTAACGATTTTTGGACATTTTTAGAAGCCATAAATATACGAAGATCCGCAGTCCAGCGATAACTGATTTTGTCAATTATTATTTGGAAAGAGTGAAGTATTTTAATGCATGGCAAGAAGTTGCCCGGCTCCGACTTCATACGAAACGGCGCTTTGTGTACCGCATTTAATTCACTGCTTTCGACCGGTGTTTCAGGAGTGATGAACGATTTTCTGGACGCGGAACTACCGAACCGGATGCACATATGCGAGTTTTGCCACAAGACGTTCACGCACTCCAGGTTTCTCAGCAAGCACCGTAATAACTATTGCTACTTTAATCCACATTCGATGTATTTCAAGACAAAGGACGCGAGGCCGTACATCTGCGTCCTGTGCGGAGCCCGTTACAGTAACCCGTCGACCCTGAGGACTCACATACGGCTCGACTGCGGCAGAGTACAGAAGTGTAACGTCTGTAGTCAAACTTTCCTGCACAGCAGTAGCCTTCGCAATCATAAGCTGCATCGCTGCTATCTGAGCAGAGACGCGTGAAGAACCCAGAAGACTTGAAATAGTAATATTTTTCGCGGCGCACAGTGCGTCGGCCAAGAGGGCAAAAATAAAAAAATCAATATTTTTAGAATGTATATCTGTTTACATGAATCTATTTTAAAAATACCATTTATTCATGAACATTCGCCAGAAAAAAAACTGAACATCGATTGCAGAAAAACATGTTCCTTCCGTCATAATCCGACACGCCAATTTTTCTTGTGTTATAACCTCAAGTACGCGCATCTTTAGAAAACGTTATACAACATATTGAAAAGCCAAAAATTGAATAATTTGCGATGCATCATTTAGTTCAAGGTGTGTACTAATTATTTTGGCTCCCTAACGGTTTTTACAATTATTATTTATCGTATTTTATTGATTCAAAGTGATCCGTTTGTTAAAACGCGAAATCGAAAATTCTTATAACTTTAACTAAGTTTTTCTCAAAAAAGCTAAAACATGTCTTGTGATTTTTGGTAGAAAATATTCGTAGGACAATTCTTTACCGAATTCTATAAAAATTTTCTGCTCCTGCTTGCTCCCCTAATTTTAAAAAATATTTATTTAGGAAGACACCCAGAAACCACGTACGCAGAGATTTTCGAGAAATGGTTATTATTATCATTATTATGTATTATAAAATCGTACGAAAATAAACACGTTACTAAACAGTCGATTTTGACTTTTGACTTTTGTACGTATGAAATTTTAAAAGTGACCTTCATAGAGCTTTTCAAGGTTACAACAATACCAAACAAATACAATCATCATATAGTCCTCCTTATACCCTATAACTTTTATTTGAAACATTTTTTTATATGACTTATAGTTTTTAAGATATGGAATTTTGTCCAAAAAAAACGGGCATTCCGACGCACTGTGCGGCGCAACGGTTCGATCAAATTCTACACTGAATATAGCTATATTTGTAAGGCATAAAACGTTTCGATTCGGATTGGAAACTGTTAACGTTTTCGATTCGGGTTTGAATCATACAAGATGCCAAGTGCTATGTACTATGCTAAGTACTTGACGTTTTCTCTAATAATTTGTTTATACTTTAAAGTATTCCTCGAGCTCCTTCTAAATGTATTAGGGAGCGAAGATTGAGTCTGAATGTATCGAAATAAACGCAGTATTGGACACCATCCTTTCCCGTTCTTCATCTACCTCATCGCTATCCCTGTCGTTATCTCATGCACGAATTAATACTGATCAAAGTGCGGATGGTTCGTCGTTCGAAGACCTTTCGAATCGGAGGACACTTTCTCCTGTCCTCTCTCTCTCTCTGTGTCGTTTATGGAGTTGCACTCCAAATCTTTTTGCGAATCGGACTCCAATGTTTGTAAATCGAATTCACCCTTTCGCGACTGTTCTACTAACTTGTTTCCTTAAGCAACAAAGAAGTATCCGACGTACAAAGTATTTGTACACCTTTCGGAATGACTCTCAAAATTGGACCCAACAGCTTGTGCTTTTTTGAGAAGGATCTTATCTGTAGCAGCAACGACTATGATTCAATTTTATCGTTCGCGGCTACGTCGTTAAAAATATTAAGTTGTTGCCAGAAATTTTAATTGATTGATACTCTTCACTCCTAGTCACAATACCGGAGTACAAAACAAGATCTGGAGTGCAAAGCCTCGCAGTCACGTCGACGAACGACACGAAGCACAATGATAAATCCGGAACGGTATTCGCGAGCGCGTGTTCGGCTTTAATCGGGCGAACGCGACTGATCAATTGCTGGTTAATAATGTTGCAGAGCAATTAGCGGACGACACGAAAAGAAAGTACAATTGCAAATACTGTGGCAAGGGTTTCACCCTGTCCGGCCACTTGAAGAAACACCAGAAGACCTTCTGCTATTGGAATCCTCGGTCGACCTGCCACCAGTTGCAAAAGAGCAGACCGTACTCCTGCGGTCAATGCGGTGCCTGTTATTCGAAACAGTCCCATCTGATCTTCCACGTGAGGCACGATTGCGGCAGGACGCAGAAGTGTCCTGTTTGTGGGAAAACGTTCCTCCACAGCAGCAGCCTGAGGAAACATCGGCAACGACCCCCTTGTACATTTCCGACCCGCTAAAACGATCCGAACGCGCGTGCAAGAAGCACCAGGCCATTTCTGTCCGGTGTCTAACACTCGGAAGAGGAAGGACCGTTCTACTGGGTACATTGATACTTTCATTAAAACACTACGTTCAAACAGATGCATATTGTCAAACAACATCGTTTTGGGTTGCTTCATTGTTACACCGTGAACCGGCGTTTTGTGAAATTGTTCCGTTAAGAGATCGGCGTCGCCGAACTTGTTACCTCTCCAGAAACGAATGTTGCCCCAGTTGAATAAAAATACGTATATATTTATCTGGAACCAGGACCAAGATATCCCTTCCTCTCCTACTCTCGGTCGAATACATCACATCTGCTCTCCATGCCTCACATGTTGTGATCGATTGGTTTAACAAAGAGAGTGGGTTGCAATTAAAGAATAAAGTGCAATTGCACCTGGCGGGTGCATCGGTGCGTCCGCATAAAAAATAAGATCCTAGGTGCTCTATCATTTGTCTCTATTTTTACTTAAAAAGGGGAACTTGTCCCAATTCCCAGAGTCATCCTGTATAATATACAGTTCTCCTTGTATCACTAGAAGTCCGAATCGATTCGCAATCGTAACTCATTTTCCATTCATGATTTTAGACAGCGGATCTTTAGGCGAAATAAAATTTTTTTACCTGAATTGCAACAAACCGAAGTGACTACTTTCTATTTTCTTTGTTAATCCGTTTAATAGGTTGAGAATGAAATAACAGTATTTTTAAATTCCTCTAATGCGTTTACTGTTTCAAACCGTGTCTACTCATTCTTGTCGTAAACGCATAAAATCCGCTGTCTAACGATTTCAATGATTTCCAACACAAGGCGTACACGTTAAACGATCATTCGCCGACACGGGAGTCCGTTCAGTTCGCCCTCTGATCAGCTGTTTGGTATTTCAGATTCCACCTTCACGTAATCCACGCGGGGACACCCATGCTCGCCAAGATCACACACCGTCCATGGAATGCCGAAAAACACGCGGCTCCACGAAGCATTCGTTCCATCAACGTGTACCAACCTTCGCTAATAAAACAAAATTAACCGCCAACGATCTCCTGTTCTTTTATTATTTATTCTCTCGGGAATTCCGAACGGTTTTGAGCATCTATCCCCCGGTTTCTTGGTTTCTTCTCATTTTGGTTTCTTCATTTGTCTTTCGTTTGTCCGCGTACGCGATCATTCGGATCCGATAAAAAAGACTGTATTCTCTTGTTGTTTCAGCAGTTGCGAGAAAACGAGTGACCCTTTCGTGTAGCCGGAATTTGAGACCGCGTGCTAGAAAGCCGAGTCCCGAGATCACAGACATACCGAGACGCATTGTTCCTTCATCTCCGAAGGAGCTCTTGGACAAATCTGGAAGATCTAGAATGAAGTCGGAGGGACCTGGATCATCGAGAATGAGATCGGAGAAACGTGGAACACCTAGAATGAGGTCGGAGGAACCTGGATCACCAAGAATTAAGTGGAAGGAACCTGAATCATCGAGAATGAGGTCGGAGAAACCTGGAACATCTAGAATGAGGTCGGAGGAACCTGGATCATCGAGAATGAGGTTGGAGAAACCTGGAACACCTAGAATGAGGTCGGAGGAACCTGGACCATCTAGAATGAAGTCGAAGGAACCTGGATCATCGAGAATGAGGTTGGAGAAACCTGGAACACCTAGAATGAGGTCGGAGGAACCTGGACCATCTAGAATGAAGTCGAAGGAACCTGGATCATCGAGAATGAAGTCGGAGAAACCTGGAACACCTAGAATGAAGTCGAAGGAACCTGGATCATCGAGAATGAGGTCGGAGAAACCTAGAACATCTAGAATGAGGTCGGAGGAACCTGGACCATCTAGAATGAGGTCGAAGGACGTGGTGGACACTCGAATATTTAGCGACGAGAGCGATACAAGCAAGACGAGTACTCGAAAAATTGTGCGCAGATCGTCCAGCGGCAGCAATGCCTCAACCAGCAACGAGTGGGTAGACACGGAGAATTGTAAGCAATTCAATGCTGGGTACATCTGCCCATATTGCAACAAGAACTATTACCGGGCCACCCACCTGGGCGCACACGTCAACCGCAATTGCCCGAAGAATCCAAACTCCGACTACAACAATCCTGATAAGATGCGCCCGTACCAATGTGAATGCGGTCGCCGGTTCAAGGAAAGGAAACTGCTCTCCTTCCACATCAGACACGAATGCCAGAAAACCGTGATATGCGAGATTTGTAACAAATCCCTGGTCGGAACCACCGTGCATAAGCGCCACAGGATGAACTGCGTGAAAAAACACGTGTTCAAACGTATCGACGTACCCCCAGCAAACTCGAACTCTCAGGCGATCTCCGTAGACTCTTCCGACCTTATTGACTAAGTCGTTTCTTCAAAAATATTCTCTTTCAGAGTTCAATCGTTTTCGTAAATGTTCGATAGCACAAGATCGTTTCGTTTGAAATAGGCTTACTAGTGCCATCGAAAGTATTATGCTAGCGTGCTCCGGCAACAGGTGGAAGAATGTTTGTGCGATGATTGTCCTTCTGCCGGATAATTATTCCTTGATCTTCTGAACTGTGTTCCCTTGTAAATAGACGGCGGATCTTTATGCAAAAAATAACACTGTGGTGAAATAGAAATTTATTTGCTTTCTTGATAAATTCTTCTAATGTTTTCACTGTTTTAAGTAACGCCTACTCAGTTTTGTAATAAATACAACGAATCCGCTGTCTAATAATAAATGTAACGAAGTCGCGTTTATTTCGATTTTCTCTCCTGTACGCATAAATGAATAAACTCATTCATTTTGTAATAGTTCTGCGATCAACGATACAAAACTAACCGCCAACAAAGTACTTTTCTTTTGTTATGTGTTCTCCCGTGAATTCCGACCGGTTTGGGCATATATCCCCTGGTTTCTTGGTTTCTACTCGTTTCGTATTTGTCTTTTGTACGTCCGTGCACGCGACAATTGGGCATCCAATAAAAAAGACTGTATTCTATTGTTGTTTCAGCAGTTGCGAGTAAATGAGTAAACCTTTTGTGTAGCCATAATTTGCTATCGCGTGCTGGACAGTTGGGTCCCGAGGTCTCATGGAGACCGAGAGGAATGAATACTTCGACTCCGGGCGAGCTCTCGGACGAATCTGGACCATCTAGAATGAGGTCGAAGCAACCTGGACCATCTAGAATGAGTTCGAAGAAATCTGGACCATCTAGATTGAGGTCGGAGGAACCTGGATCATCGAGAATGAGGTCGAAGGAACCTGGAGCATCTAGGATGATGTCGAAGGAACCTGGATCATCGAGAATGAGGTCGAAGGAATCTGGATCATCTAGAATGAAGTCGAAGGAACCTGGACCATCTAGAGTGAGGTCGGACGACGTGGTGGGCACTCGAGTAACCGTATTTAGCGACGAGATCGATACAAGCAAGACGAGTACTCGAAAAATTATGCGCAGATTGTCCAGCGGCGGCAGCAGTGTCTCGACCAGCAACGAGTGGATAGACACGGAGAATTGTAAGCAATTCAATGCTCGGTACATCTGCCCATATTGCGACAAGAAATGTCAAGGGGTCATCCACCTGGTCGCACACGTCAACCGCATTTGCCCGAAGAATCCAAACTCCGACTACAATAATCCTCATAAGATGCGCCCGTACCAATGTGAATGCGGTCGCTGGTTCCCGGATAGGGAACTGCTCGACTACCATATCATATACAAATGCCCTGAGAGATCCGTGATTTGCGAGACTTGTAACAAATCCACGGTCGGAACCACCGTGAATAAGCGACACATCAACAGCTCCGCGAAAAACGGAAGTCCAACCGGTCACCTATCGACGATCGCCCAGCGACCGCGACCTCGGATTGGATCTCGATCTCGGACTCTTCCGAGTCTATTGGCTAAGTCGTTTCTTCAAAAATATTCTCTTCAGTTCAATCGTTTTTTAAAATCTTGAAGTAGTCTTACTAGTGCCAGCGAAAGTAGTATGCTAGCGTTTACCGGCAACAGGTGGAAGGATGTTTAAGGCAGGCCTGGGCGCCGCTGGCTCGCGGAATAGATGTTACTGCTTCTCCTCTTCGGGAGGGAGAGAAGCAGCCACTTCTCACCTTCTTTGCAAGAGAAGGGGAGTAATAGCCACATTTGTTCCGCGAGCCAGCGTCATCCCCTTTTTCCGAATAATTAACCCTTGAACTTCTGAGCATCAGTGATTGTGTTTCCTTATAGATAGGCGGCGGATCTTTATGCAAAATAACTGGAATGAAATAGAAATTTATTTTCTTTCTTAATAGATTTAATAAATTCTTCTAATGTTTTCACTGTTTGAAATTACGCCTACTCTGTTTTATGATAAATACATCGAATCCGCTGTCTATTTATAAATGTAACGAAGTCGCGTTTATTTCGATTTCCTCTCTTGCACACATAAATGAATCAACTCATTCATTTCGTAATAGTTTTGCGATCAACGATACGTCACTCTGGTTCAGAAGTTTCAAATTTGTAATGTCAAACGTTAGTAGTTTTATTTTTAATGTCCATTTCTATGCCGAAAATGGCAATTATCGTTGAGAATCATCCTTTCGCTTTCGCCTGCTGTCGAACACGGTATATTTTTGTACCTATTTCACTTAAGAATTATATAGCGTTAAGATTATTTACGCTTTAAGCGTTACAGTTACTATATTCTATGTTTCTTACCAAATGTTTGCGATACCTTTTTATCTCTTAGTAAGTACTTAGTAAGTACGCGTATCTTATTTTCCTGCTATTTTTTAACCAGTTACTCGTCAGACTGAAGTATTGATCATGCATTTGTTCCGAACGCTAAGATTTCCAATAAAGTGTTCTGGATCATCACAGTTTGTTGTTCTTTCGACGGAAACACCAAATCATCTACAAGTTTCAGTTTCGTATAAAATCCTTGTCGAAGAAGCTGAGCATCGTCGAGGACACCGGTTCGAGGAAGTCAGTACGAGAAATTTATATTTATAAGAATTGCCAACAACAAAATAAACAACAATGGTAAAGCGTTACAATTCGACGGTTAGATTCCTGTTAGCCAGAATAAGGTCTTCAGCTTTGTTTGTCCTCTAGGATTCGGCGCGATACGGTGTTCTGAAGTAGTATTGCAAGTCTTCCGACGAAAAGAATGAATGACGTAGCCACGAACAATAAAACTGAATCATAGTAGTTGCCACTACAGATAAGACAGCGACAGAAGCAATGCGCGCGTTTAGGTATTGACTACTTGGTCCCATTGATAGTTGTGCATGAGTCGATCGAACCTCACTGCGTTTCTATTTGCGTTCTCGGGTTAGGAAGGGCGAAGGTGTAAAAGTGATAGTGTGAATGGAGAAGAAGCACCTTAAAAGAATTCGGTGCCAATCGTTTTGTGATTCCTGGACATGGACCGGACTCGAACTTGATAGTTGTCGGAGAGGCTTGCTTTACGACTTCTTTAGCTTACGTGAAGGGATCCAAACCTTCGAATGCCTATGCAGAGTCGCAACAAATACAACTATTGCTTGCTACTTAAAGAATAGTCGTTTTTAGACCCGTCGATCCCCTTCCACTAATCTGAAAAGGGACTTTTCGTGTAGCAACAGTGAGAACAAGTAACTTCTAATCATTCTTTTTAGAACAACTGTTGAATATGTGAAAATATCCTTACACAGTCTCGAAGAACAAGTGTTTTAAATTGCATACTTTATAGGTCCAATCCCTAAACAAATAAACGAGCCTCGTCCGAAGTTGATAGCTTTAGTAGTTGCTTGGTTATCAAGGCCTGGTTCTATAGGTCCAATAGTTATTTCGAAAAGAGTCCTGAAAAGCTACTTGTCTCACTGTGGTTGCACGAGAAACGTCCATGAAATCGACCTTGAGAGAGTGCAGCGCGTCCACTTTGTAACACAAAAGACCCGAGATAGCCCAGTCCTCCCCGTCAGCCGTCGGATCACCCAATCACGAACCCGAAGTAGCTCTCTTCGCCATTAGATGATCGAAGCATGGATGAGAATTGTCTGTCGGTGATGGTCAGTCGACACTAACTGCCAACAAAAATTCGATTCTTTTTCTAGATTCGATGTACGGCCGGATACACTATCGCCAAGACGTTGTAGCCGGCGGATCGATGCAGCCGGAAGTGTTCCAGGCGAGAGGGGAAGATGACGCGAAGGATGAGACGTACATGTACATGGAACATGGCGCGTGTCGTCAGGAACCGACACCCTCCGAGCTAAGAAGTCTCTGGCCGGACAGCATTCTCGTTCACAATGCCGTTCAAAATCCGTCGCCGAGGAAAAAGTTTTATTGCCCGAGGTGTAACAGCGGTTACACCAGACTGTCCGACATGAAGACTCACTGTCACTTCCAGTGCGGCAAGGAGCCGCGTTACCAGTGCCCCTACTGCACCAAGAAGGCGAAATTCTCGTCGAACATGTACGTCCACGTCCGTAGAATGCACAAGGACGAGAAGCTGCAGATCATCGACCTGTACAAACAGCTGTCGAGAGGCCGCCATTAACGTCGCGTCGAATATGGACAGCTAAACACCGGAGGAAACGCAGGGAAAATGTACCGAGAGAAAAAGAGGATCGTCCGCGCCAGCGATACATATCTTAAGTTTATTTAGGACAGTGCTGTTCAGCGAGATCGTGAGATCCAGCGTCGCCAGATCAATCAATTCACTCGAATTCGAGAGGAATACGGTTGCCCTCTCTCTGCCAGAGTAGAGTGGGGAGACAAGTATTAATCTGGCGACTCTGCATGGATCAGGGCAGAGTTATAGTGGATTTAAGGGGGTAGACTCGTTTTTCCAGGATTGCAAAATCTCTTTCTCATTTCTCGATAGTGCAAATATCAGGTTTTTCAGTAGTCAAAAGCGCTAGATAAGAGATCAATCTAGGCCGCAGTCGCCCCCAAATTTCCTACTCTTACGTTTACGAGGCGTAATTTGCATTATTCGCAATTTTCATTATAATTTGCATTGTAAAGCTGCGACGGCTACGTGCTGCCGAATAATACGAATTATGCCTCAGCCTAGATTAATCTTTTATCTAGCGCTTTTCATCAGTGAAAAATCCCATCTTTGCATTATTGTGATCTTGGATACGAGTCTACCCTCTTCAAGCGGAGCGGGGGAAAAGATTGTCATTGGCCATCGGTCATGTGACAGAGGCGTCACATGACCGAGCCGTGGCGGAAGCGTGATAGAAGGGGAAGGTAGAGTGGGATCACAGATCTTAATCTGGCGACTCTGCACGGATCGGGGAAAAGTTATAAGCGGAACGAGGGAAGATTGTCAATTGTCTCGTTGCCCGAGAACGAAGCTACACTGCCCGTGTACAGGCTGTACCTGAACAGCAGTGATTAGAGCTAGCACAACTCGAATTTACTCAGATCACGTTTCTTTGTCTCAAACTAGCAGGAGGATTTTTGTAACAGAATCGGAGGCGAATTTATCTTGTTAGACGTCGTGTGTTATCCACGAATGGTCCGAAATAAACACATTTTGATGAAGCTGCTTCGCCGCCTCCCAAACGTCACGCCACCCACCTCTTGTCTTCTCCCACGTACAGTTTCACGTTCACCTCTTACTTGGCATGACTTCGTTTATCACGATTCACGGCGGGTTCGAGTTCTCAGGTCCTCTCTAGCGGCGACACTTTCCGCCCTAGAACGCAACCAGAATGTCACACGAAGCATTCGGATCCTTTTCGTATTTAAGAATCATTCCATTGTTCTCGGCGAGTACGTTTCACTGATTATCGATTTGATGTTTGCAGGCTTGAAACGGTTTACCGGGTCCAGACTGTTGCTGACCGCGGGATATCGCAGAAGATTTTACAGGACGTTCGCGCCCCAGGTGATCGACAGTGTCGACATCAAGTATCCCTGCGGGAATTGCAAGAGTGTTTTCAGGCAGAAACGAAGCCTGCACACACACATCAGATACGAATGCGGACAACCGCCGAGGTTCAAGTGTCCCTATTGCGACCTACGCTCGAAGAAGACGTCCAACATACAGAAACACATCCGTCGCAAACATCAGGGCAGCGTCGTCTATGTAGAGGACGTCTCCTTTCAACTGCCAGGATATCTATCGAACATGATTTAAGCCAAGTGTGGGCATTTTTGTCTCAATTGAGACAAGACCGTCCCCACCGTAGCGCCCACTGTCTCCCACCAGCATCCGTCGTTAATATGAAGGAAGGGCGCGCTCAGTGTTGCCAGAATGAGGACCAAACGGTCCTACTTATTCTCCTCCTTACCCCTTCCACTATCCCATTCCAGCACCATGCGCATACTCCAACGTCCCCCACTAAGACCGTAGACCACCGTGCCCGTGCCGCAGTGTTGGGCAAAAAATTAATCAACGATTGACGACTAAATCTCTACTTCAATCGTTAATCGCAACTAACAATTAATCTCCTAGTTTAGTCGTTAATTGCGGTTAACGTTTTAATACTTATTAATCGTTAATCGCGGTTAACGATTAAATTTCTACTTTAGTCGTTAATTGCGATTAACGATTATTATTCGTCAATCGGATAATTGATTAATGATTATTGCTGAAATTTCGAAATGAAATACGTAATCAGAACTGTATGAATACTGAAAAAAATGTAAAATGTAAACTGAGTTTAGCTGTATTGTCATTTGGTCCATAATACTGTGGGAATATTGAGAAATGGAGAATCGAGAATCGAAACAGCAGCATCTCTGAGTGTGAAAGAATTGAATGTCTGCTGTCTTTCGTTTCTAATGTTTTATAAATAATCAGTTGTCTTCTGTCCGTTAACGAGAATTGACGTAATAAATTATTAAAATCCTTCAATACAAATTCTGTTTACGGGCTTTTATGTTTTTTTTCGATGATTCCTTTTTTTAATCAACGATTGACGATTAAATCAATCGCCGATTTATTCGACGATTTCTTCATTTAATCAACAATCGACGATTAACTTCATCAATCGATTGAATCAATCGCCGATTTATTCGACGATTTCTTTTTTTTTAATCGTATACATTAATCAATCAATCATGATTAAAATTTTAATCGATTAATGCCCAACACTGCCGTGCCGTGGACTGGTCTGGTCATCAGAGAGGCGGTACATCATCACACCGTGATTCCCCTCATCTGGCGACACTGTCGTGCATCGGAGCCGCGAGGAGCGCCACCAAAAGGAAGCTTGGTGGGGGAAGCAGGCGTTTGAGGGGCTCCACTCGTGCCCACGCCTGATCTAATTGTAAGCCCCCATTAACGTTCTCAACCGTGATTTCTCAAAAATGTTGTACTTGCTCGAAGGGACTAATGCATGATCTTATTCGAAACGGTTAAAACAATTTTTTAAATGCGTTGCTGGACACACGACTGTTGCAACATAAACAGAAACTAGTAATTTTGGTATTTTTATTCACTGTTGCGTAGCGCTATATGTAATTGCGCATTCATACTTCATCGTAATTAATTATGTAATGTTTCTGATCAATTCTTCCTTTTGCTTATTTTCTATATAATTTTTAGCTTTCATTTTATTGATCGAGCCTTTCCAGGCTGAAGAAACTGAACGTTTTCCAACTACATCTCCGACTAAATATATCGAATAGACCTTGAATAAATCGCTAAGACAATTCACTGAATATTATTGTGAAGAGGCAAAGGAATAAATACATTGATTGGATGTGCGCGTAAGAAAATGTATAGCTCTCAATGTTCATTCTTTCTCGTCCACGAAAATTGTGTGTATGTGTGTGTGCGTGCTACTGGAATTACGTTTCGGAATAATCCTATCCATCAATTTTATTTTAGACTTTTCCGATCGTATGAACATTCAATTTTTTCGCTAGAATATTGTCGTGGAAGTAATCTGGTTTGTGTTCACAGTCTATTAGGTTGCTCGACCTAGCAGCTGTGAGACCACAGACAAGAAACTCGAGTTCTATTTATACTGAACTCACGAAAGCTTTGTCAATAACTCGACGAAATTTATTTATTCTCCTTTCCATTTGTACAGGGTGCACATGCGACGGAAACTTGTTTCCGACCATTTGTCGAGGTCGAATTTCTTTAATAAAAGAATTCTGACATTGAAATTCGTGGTCGAGGACAAATTTGTGAATCTTTTCTACGACGATCAGCTTTTTCAGATATTACACTCGTGACGTGGCTCGGTCGGGAATATGCTTCTGACACGTAATTTTTCGTTTTCAGGTATCGTGTTCGAGTACGATTCGCTCTCGTGGAAGGAGAACTCTAACTACCCTGCGTACAGCACGAGACTCGTCGTTTGTCGTCGAATGTACATTTACGCTTTCTCGATTGTCATGTGAATAAAGGATAGTGTTTCTGAGAGGGAAATTGCATGTCTGGCCCACCTACCTGTGTGTTCCTTAACATCGACTAACATCCGAGTACTTTACGATCTAACAATACTGGCGAATGTGTCTCGACCGCGTAGAATTGTCAAGAGGATTTTCCTCGGGCGTAACCAACGATTTATGCTTTCAGTTTCCAGATGGCCGTACATCAGTCGAATGTTCTCCTGTCCGAATTGTCCGGGCGTTTTTACCAAAAAGAAAGGCCTCCGAGAGCATATGATCTACCAATGCGGTCAACCACCGAGATATCAATGTCCGTATTGTAACCATTGCACGAGGTTGATATCGAATCTATACAAACACGTGCGACGGAGGCATCGCGGAGAAGCGGTGTGGTGCATCGATCTAAGACGCGAAGAAGAGAAGCTCTAGTACTACGAACCTCTGTCTTCTTTATCGCCAACCTTTGTACGATCTAATATTCCTCCGTCGACGGGAGTACCGCTAACAATCAGGAGGACCAGGGAGGGATTCAAATAAATTTCTTTTTATACTAACCGTTCGCCAATTACTTTTCGTTTCCTCGTCAAAGAGGAAATCAGAGTTGTGTTCAATTTCAGTTGAATTACTTTACGAATTCTAATTACAAAGTAACTCGATTACATTGTATTCAATTGTTTCGTGATTCGAAACTCGGTCGCTTCTTTCAACCGAATTACAATGTGATTTGTAATTCTGGTCACTCGTCCAATGAGATTACGATGTAATTCGTTTTATAAATTGAAATACAATTATACAGTACAGTGTATTTATGAATTGTAGTATATGTGAGAAGAATAACAGGTGGAAGATGGAAAAGATTAGTATAAATGATAGTACTATTCATAAATTCATATTGTGTGATGAAAAATAGACTAGTTCGTTTAAAAAAATTAAAAATTTTGTATAATCAATGTAATGTAAAATACAATTACATTGTATTTCGATTACATTCGTGATTTTCGTAATTGGAGGTTAAATGAAGTGAAAGGTTCGAATTATGTAATGCAATTACAATGTGATTCAAGTGCAATGTATTTAAATTAGCATAACTCTGAAGAGGATCGTGTCGTTTCTTTTCGGGACAAGTACCAACTCGTTCGAAACGTCAAGCTCCGGAATCGTGCGTTCGAGCACGGAGGAATACAAACTACGGAAGCACCTGCAGTGCGGTCAGTGTGCTTACTCTGCAAGCACAGATCGAGGAAAGCGTTGGACATTCGCGCACACGTGTGCCGATCGAACCGAACGCGAGCCGAGAGTCTCTCGATCAAGGCCCGATGTGCACCAAACGCGCCAATGATCGAGCAATTTTGATTTTGTTCACGTTAGCAAGTGTAATTTATGCCGATGTTGTCCAAGGTAAAATGCGTTCCCGACTTGTTCATATCGATCAAGCTCTGTTACTAGATTTAAGGAAGAGGAATAATATTTTTCTGTAGAACCCCGGGAACGATCAAAACGATCTGACAAATGAAACTAAATAGGAACCTTCCGTGAAAGTGTACTGTAAATAACTGGAGCAGCCATACGAGATTAATGACTGCAGTCAGGGTTGATCTGTACAGAAATAAAACGTTGATCCTTCCTAATCTACCGACGTCAATCTACTCCAGACGACATTATTATTCCTCGCTGCTTCTGCAATCCTATCTTCCACACTCGTTCACAAATCGTTAGCGATTTTACCTGTCACTCGGTCTTTCGCTCACCGAACAGTATTCTCCTGTTATACGACGTCCACTAGAGGATCTGAACAAAGCGGAGTTAGCAAAACTGGATAAAAAACTAGTAGAAAGTTAAATATACCATCGATTTATTGAAATTGTTAAGAAACGAATTCAATAGACTGCGGATTTTATGGATCTACGACAAATTGAGTATATCATCAATTTACTGAAATTTTTCGGAATCGAATTCAATAGACTGCGGATTTTATTATGTATTAAAACTGTTAAAAGACGAATGAAGATCCGTAGTTTTGATTGCAACGTTGCGTTGCGTCGTGGTAGCGAACAGGTCCATTCTGTCCCTGGTGGAAGTAACGTCTCTGTCTGTCCACGTATACCAAGGGAATACTGTAACGCAGCTAGCTGGAACGTTGAATGGGTGAATGGCGGACTCTGACGAGTTACAACGATTTTCTTGCAGATCTGCAACACCTGGGAGGCTTCAAGATTCCGTGCGCGACGCTAACGCGTACCCAAGAGCTGCAGGACCGTAACGGTAACAGGTTCCTCTGTCCGAAGTGTCCGAGCAGTTTCAACCGGAAGAACAATCTCTACTCACACCTGAAGTTCGAGTGCGGCCAACTGCCGCGATTCGGCTGTCCGTACTGCACCTACACGTCGAAGAAATCGTCGAACATACGGGCCCACGTTCGACGGAAACATTACGGCTACAAAGTCAGTGTGATCGACGTGGCGCAAAGCAGCTACGCGTCGTCCGTCGAAGATCTCAACGCCACGAAGATAGCACAGGCATTCTAATTGATTTCCGGGGCGGCGATGTCTGCTCCCGCAATTCCGATCCGTTTTATCGAGGCTATTAGATCGGTGTAGATCCTTTGAACAGTATTCGGTTGTTCGTTGTGCACGCGCGGCGTTACGGACGCGTTTTATCCCCACGCGACTTTGATCATTCACCTTTGATTGGTTCAATAAAAAGCGATATCAGCTGTCAGTACACACCAGTGACATCCTTTATTTCATCCTGCTTGGAAGAATCCTCAGTCAATGAAAAAGCTTGAAACAAAAACGATCTCTCTTTCGCGTGTTATCCCCCCCCCCCCACTTCCAACATTCGGGCACACCTATGGATCGACAATGAAGAAGGTTTGACCGCAAGGTGTTTACTCATCAGCTTCGATTCTTATAGTCCTTCTAGCCTCTCTGTTTACCGGAGTGATACGCAGGCAATACGAAACCGTCTGACATAGGTGTCGTGTGCTTGATTCTGTTGCAGGATTGAATTACTGTGTCTACGCAGGCGTGTCTTCCCAGAATTACGTGCTGCAACACGGGACCCCCGCTGTACCGATGGTTAACCCCACAGATACCTCGAGAACGATCGCCCGGAAGTTCCCCTGCTCGAATTGCACCAGCGTCTTCAGCCGGAAGGGCGGTTTAACCTATCATCAGAAGTTCGAGTGCGGTCAGAAGCCGCGTTTCAACTGTCCCTACTGCACCTATCGGGCTAGACACATTTCGAACGCGCGACGGCACGTACGCAAGTGTCATCCCGGAAGAGAGGTGTACACCGTCGATCTGTGCCAACTGATGCAGAACGTCTGAAACCGATCCCCAAAACAACGGATCCGTTCCAACCCTGAAGAGACGCGCTACACGCTGCAAGACTGCCACCCTACAACGGAAGATTCCCAATCCGAACGCGCGGGGACACGGAGGCGTTTTCACCTCTTCTCCTCTCGTCTCCCTCTCGAAGAATCGTGCATGGCATCAGGAAGAACGGTAGACACCGATATTTCTCTGGGAAGACTGCTCCAATCGTACGATCCGTTGGACCTAGAGTCGCCAGATCGCACAGTGTTGCGGCCAATGCTAATTAATGGACAAAACTCGTTACGTAATTCCGTAAAAAATATTAGGTTGTCCCAAAAGTTAGCTTAACCCAGACTTAACCCAGTTCGTTTTATTACCAAGTAAGGGAAAGTTAATAAACAGATGATCACACGTTGTTTGTACACAGGGTGTCTCAAAATTCCTTCAATATCCGGAAATGGAAGGTTCCTGAGATCAGTGGGAGCAACATTTTCCTTTGCGAAAATGGCGTCCGCGCCTTTGTTGAGGAGTTATTAACAAAAAATACGGACCAATCAGAGCGCGCCCGCGGCGGACATTGGCGCAGGTGTTGGCAGCGCTCTGATTGGTCCTCGTTTTTCGTGAATTATTCCGTAACGGAGCAGCGGAGAACATTTCCGCAAAGGAAAAAGTTATTTGAAAATATTTCAGGAACCTCCCATTTCCGGATGGAATTTGAAGGAATTTTTAGACACCCTGTATACTTGTGTGATGTAACGATATTAAATGTAAGCATTGCGAAAGAAACTTTTGGGACAACGTAATAGATGCTAGTCATATGAAGTAATCTTTAGACAGTAAAAATATTAACATTTTTCGTTATCGCCCAAAGTCTTTTTTGTCGACAGAAGTGTATAAGCATTTTGAATTCATATTGTTTTCTACGTTTTGTAAGGAGGTCCATGAAAGCTCTTATATCTAATCAATATCAATCGATATTTTTCAAATACGTTTTCTACTTATTTTTCTATATTCTGAAGTAAATCTTTATAATAGAAACTAACGACGAAAGTGCGTTTTAAGAAGCTGTATCGGTAATTATATAATCGGTTTTGTCCAGCTAGCACCTCGAATCGCAGCTCTGTGGATCTCTGTGAAGCATGACGACGGTAGAGTGGGGAAATAGCGTCTAGAAGGGGAAGGTGTAGTGAGGAAACATGTTTTAATCTGGCGACTCTAGTCTGGACATAGAGGTGGTTTTCATTTTAACTCTTTGCACTCGACTGACTCGGAGAGAGGCGCCACTAGTAATTCTTCTACCATAAAAAGTTCTTTTTACGTGGCCTCTTAATCTTTATTCTATTTTAATTGCATAAAATCCGCAGTCTACTAATCAATTACTAAACATTTAAGTATTGGATGAGGTGTCCCATCAGTTTCACATCCATAAAAGTGACAAAAACTATACAGAATGGAATTATTCCAGATAGGAAGAAATGTTTAATTCTGGAGTTAAAATAGCTCCGACTGCAGAGGGTTAATAAACTACTGAAAGTATTGTACGAGTTATTATATCAAACGAAGAGAATCATATAAAATGAAAATATTCATTATGTTCGAAAGATTTTCTAATCTGGCTACCACGACTAATCGCACGGTGTAACACAGTATTGTACGATTAGGACAATCTTCCCCCGACGTGCAATGCCCGCGTCGCGTGCAGCTTGAACAGAATTTTCTTTCTTTCCAGGCGTCCAAAGTCTATCTCCAATCATGCTCGGTCGACGGCAGCCATTAACCGGAGCGGTTCGTGACGAGTGTTTGCGAACATACGTTTCGAAGACTACAACAGTGCCAAACAGCGCCTCCGTTCCCCAAGAATCGCATTCGATCCTTGTTCTCGCGTATATTTCGACTGATCCGAACTTAATTTATCCTTGAAAAAGAAAATGCAACAAAAATGGCCCCTCGTCATTTTCGAGATTTCTGTACAGTTACTGTTAATCGTTGTTCCTGCGTCACGCAGATCGATAGTGTCTTACCGATATGTTAAATTCCTAGCAGAATTGTTCGTGGCTATCAGGAATGTAGGCCTGTAGACGTTTTACAGTTCCGACATTGTCATCGTCCACCGAATGTACGAAGAGAAATCCTGTACTTAACACAGTCGAGATCGGGCGGATCTGCTTTTTAAATATACCAAGTTCAATCCACGTGCTCTCAGAATTACGCTTATTCACGACGAAAAAAAAAAAGAAAATCCTCTCTCCCCGCATCCAGCCAGAATATTTCTCACTTCCCGGTCGGGTGACCGACAAATTAAAGCATGTCGACAACCAACATCGATCGTACCCTTTCGCTTCCATGTTTGACGAAACATTTCTCTCGTTTCTGTTTCAGAGTATCAAGGTGAGGTCAAAATTCGCCCGGCCAAGAAGCGTCGAGGTTACCGGAAAAAAATTGGGAAGTTCGCTTGTCCCTCCTGCCCAAGCATCTTCAGGCAGAAGAACAATCTCTATTACCATTCGAGATTCATGTGCGGACAGTTGCCTCAACTCAAGTGTCCTTACTGTCCTCACAGGACCAAGCACGTGTCCAACGTGAGGGCTCACGTGCGCAGAATGCATCCTGGCAACGAAGTGTACGTCATCGATACACGCAAATCGGTGGACTGCGAAGCGGGAAATTTCGAATCCATTTTCCTCCCCGAGGTGGTCGAGCTGTAATCACGAGGAACAAGTCGATGCCCATTTAATCGAAATTATCTGTATCTGTATAACAGGGCCGACAGGCCTCGCCGTAATATAATATACCGGCGTACTCGTCAATAAATCTTCATTTATAATTGTCCAGTCTAATTCGGTTGTGTTAACAATTCTAGTCCGGATGGCGCGAAGCAGTTCCCCTTCTGCGACGCTACGTAAGGTAGGGGTGGGCATTTTCATCTGAATTGAGACAGAATTGAGACAGAGTTGTGTTGAATTACAATTGAACTACTTCACGAATTCTAATTACAAAGCGATTCAATTATGTATTCAATCAGTTCGCAATTCGAAATTCAGTCGCTTCGTTCAATTAAATTATGATTTGATTTGTAATTCTAGCCTGTTTAATGAAATTACAATGTAATTCGGTTTTACAATTGATATACGATTATCAAGTACAGCGTAATTACGAATTATAATCTATATCAGAAGAATAACAGATGGAAGAAGAAGAAGAAAACAAACTTGTTCATTTATTACGTTCGTCTCGGAAAAGAAATATAAATTGTAGAAAGTCGTGAGACACACGAAGAAAGTATTACGGAAAAAGAAGTAATGGAAAATACAATTACATTGTATTGCACTCATGAATTCCGCAATTGGCAATTAAAGGAAGTGAAAGGTTCGAATTATGCAATACGATTACAAGGTAATTCGAATACTGTGTACATAAAATACAATGTAATTCAATTACAATATATGTATGTAAATTAGCACAACTCTGCAAGCAGGCGTTTGAGGGGCCCCTCCGTGTCCGCCCCTACCGCAAGACTTTTCTCCCACTCTACCTTCCCCTCCTACTCTGTTCCCACGTCACGTGACGCGCGCATCACAATGTCACGTGAAAAATCCTCTCCGTGCCGGCCCCTACCCCAAGACTTGTCTCCCACTCTACCTTCCCCTCCTACTCTGTTCCTACACTCGTCACGTGACGCGCGCATCACAATGTCACGTGAAAAATCCGACAGAGAGATCTCTCGACTCTGGTACGAAGAGAATTTCGTAACGAAAAACACTGCCACGAGGAAGAGGTGGCCGCTTGTAATGTATTTGTTTGCAAGGGAGATGTAATAGCGCTAAAACGGTACTGTGGTGAAACGTATATGTCTCTTTAATAAATGTAACCCTTCCCACCGCAAAGAGAGGAAGCTAAAGCGTTCACCAGGAACACGATATTATTCTCTAACGAACGACGACAAACGTGATCCCAGGGAATTAACCGTAACGTCGTCTGCATTTTCCAGAACAGCTACCGAATTACGTTGACAATTACGGATGGAATGGCGGCGTCGTTAACATGCCTCGTCCTCAACCGTGTTCGAAGCACATCTGCCCAAAGTGCGGCAGATCGTTCAACTGGCGCTACAATCTCCAGCATCATTTGAAGTACGCTTGCGGACAATCGCCGCGATTCAACTGTCCGTATTGTCCTTACAGGACCAAGCACACGTCGAACGTTCGAGCCCACGTGCGACGAAAGCATCCCAATAAGGAGGTCTACGTCATCGATCTGGTCACCGTCTCACAATAGTAACGGGACGTACCATGTATCCGGCGGAAATACAGAATCGATCCTTGAATAAAAAGAAGGTCTTCCTGAATTCGTCCTTTGATGAGAATTACCACTTTTGCGTGCATGCTCTCCTCGAGATCTCCGAGTCCTCCTGTAGCCGGCTAATTCGATTTCAACGTCGACACATAATTCTTAAGCGAGAGCCGTACACGTTGGCTCAGGACGAAAGTGCGTGGTGATTTTCAAGTTGAAATTCGAAGCAAGAATTATTTTATAGTATCTATCTGTTCTGTGTTGCTTTCTCGCTTTCCTTGAATTTCAATTTGAAGACAGTACGAGCTTTCCGATCCCACGTATAGGTCAGTCCAGTGTTTGCTCCTGATCTCTCCCATTTTGTTGCTACCCTTACTCCACGTTAGCTATGATGTAACTTGCATGTATATAGGAGAAAGAATTGTGCAGGTTCGTCTACTGATAATCACGTAACAAGCTTTCCAATGTTGTTGTTTCTCGATCCAACGATATCTCGAAATCGAAGAGAGCGTCCCCTAACGTAGCACACGATAATGTTCTCTCGAGTAATAATTTCAGAGGAGTTTTATTGATTCGAAAAATTTCTTGTTGCACCCTCCACGGGGTGCCACAAATGTCGACGTCACTTTGGACCATCCTGTACAAGTATCCGCTGTGTTCTAATCTCCCGCCCGATGTAACGTAGACGCCTAAACGAATGAACGAACGACTTATGTTTTTTCAGAATCACCGTACCTAACGGCGCCTCATAGATCGAAGGCTGCTTACTGGCTGTACCCGCAGAGCGGTCCGTTGCCGAAGACGAACGATCAACGGGTGCAGAGATTCCCCTGCGGGAACTGTCGCAGCGTGTTTAGCAGGAAATACAACCTCCAGTATCATTTGAAGTTCGAGTGTGGACAGTCGCCGAGATTTAATTGTCCTTATTGCGTGTACAGGACCAGGCATCCGTCGAACGTGCGGGCTCACGTTCGCAGGATTCATCCTGGGAACGATGTTTACGTGGTGGACATAAGAAAGTCGGAAATCCCGCAAACTTTCTAGCCTAATCCCCTCCGCTTGACGAGTGTTGTACGTCATCCGGAAAACATAAGCTCGCATCCCACAGCACACAAGTATTAGCAACAGTGCTGCCAGTTGGCGCCAAAACTGCTGCCAAATGTATACTCTCCTCCTTTTCCCCTTCCACTATCCCATTCCAGCACCATGCGCATACTCCAACGTCCCCCACTAAGACCGTAGACCACGGTGCCCGTGCCGTAGACTGGTCTGCTCGTCAGAGAGGGGGTACATCATCTCACCTCGATTCCCCTCATCTGGCAGCACTGATTAGCAAAACTAGAAGCTTCGGCTCTCGATTCACGAGTCTCGAGGACTCGAGACTTGGTCGATCCCTACGTCGAGGTTTCTTCGATAACGCGTCAGATAACGCACAACCCTCCGTCGCGCACTTGTTTATTGTTTATCCACTAATTGTACGTAAATCACACGGCCATACGACGACGGTGCTTTTAGCCTCTAACGTCTGGATGCAGCGTTTTGCGGTCCTGTGGCTGCTCATACTCCATTCGTCAGGAACGCAAACTTGTGCAATGAACTTGGACAATGAAGTTTTACGACGAATAGGGTGTGTCGTAAGACGCTGCGTCCAGACGCGCTTAAGGAATCCCACCTTGAGCGCGTCTGTACGCAGAGTTTTGCGGTCCTGGGGTTTCTTATATTCGTCAAACTTGATAAGCGTTTGCGTCTAGAGTCTAGGCGTAGCGAACCGCCGCAGCGAAGAGGCTAAGAACGAAGGAAGCGTGTCCTTCCTGAAACAACGATATCACCACGTCATCTCGCTTTTCCTGTTTGTCATCCTCATATCCCATCTCTCTGGAGAACGTGTCTCGCTCAGCTACTGTTTCACTGCCCAGAGCCGTTGATCCCCTCGTTCTCGTGTCGATTAATCGATTATTTATGGCGGGCGGAGGCTGCACGACGCTGTCGCCAGTTGTGAGTTCTCGTTCGGACCACCGCCGCCTGCCTATACCCTAAGCGGAAAGAGGATCGCGTCCACGAACGCCGAAAGTTATTCTGTCGACCTTTCTGTTCGCAGGTGTTCACCAACCGGTAATGCACTCGTCGTGTTACCCAACGGGACAGCATTGCGCCTTCGATGGCGCGCTTAGTAACGAGCCGAGGAAGAGCTATGCTTGTCACAAGTGCGGTAACGTTTTCACGCGTAAGAACAATTTGTACAATCACCTCAAGTTCCAGTGCGGACAGTTGCCGAGGTTCAACTGTCCTTACTGCTCGTACCGGACAAGGCATTCGTCGAACGTTCGGTCCCACGTGCGAAGGATGCATCCTGGACAGAGAGTGTTCGTGTTGGATGTCAGGGGCGAACAGGAGTGTCAACAGCAATGGGCATCTTAAGCGAGCAGCAGCATGTTCTTTGTAAAATCTAGAGTTCAGTCTCGGGGATGTGCGCGGTGGTGGCCCCTCCAACGTCTCTTCCATGCTGGTGGGGGGACGGTCTTGTTTTAATTCGAACAAAAATGCCCATCCACGCTCTACGTCATCCATTTTCGGCTGTAGATCCTGAATTCTAGATTCTAGCCGATCCTGCTGCGATATCCGACGATTACAAACCTGAGGGAAACAGTACAGCAATGCCTTCCTGTTAGTTTATGGGTCTCCCTCTTATTAAAATGTCCGATTTCTAACAGTAACGTTAAACGAGCGTAGCTTTTTTAAAAATAAATTTATTCAACACACTAAGCACTATTGTACTGGCCTTCAAATGACCTTGGACTCACAGTCCACAAGGTCATTCGAAGATCATAGTGCAGCACATCGTTTAACTTGTCCTAACATCAGCTGCTACACTATCAAGTTATTAAAAATATATGGTCCACAGGCAGGCATTGTTATTTCTCGAAGCTGTAAGATGTATCAAAGAACTCGTCGTTCGGCAGATTGTTCCCGAGATATGCGAAACGTAGTTAGAATTGTCTTGAACGAGTACGAGTTGCTCTAGGATGATTAATTTATACAGGATATTGTAATTCAGATGATATTTTACTATTAAACGTGACTTGTGAATAAACATTACGCATTTGTACATCCACCGTCCGATTACTTTGATAATAAAACACATCGAGCGGGGAGGGAGGGTATCTCAATATATATATAAATATATAATGTTTATATATATATATATATATATATATCGTTATTTCGTGTTTCCTTTCCATCGTACGTCACTCGTCCGTTCTGTCTGAGTCGGTAGATATCCGTCATCCTTTGGGGATCAGTTGGACTCGACTCGGCCACGTAGATCGTTGTCAAGCGCACCAACCAAATGTAAACCGACAATCACAGCCAGATCCCGTTTCGTTCCAGATTCAGTTCCATTCGCCGTGATCGGGTTCAACATCGGTATCGGAGGCAACCACGTCCAAACGCATGGAAAACGTTGGCCTCAAACACCGCTCCGTAGCTTAGACAATAGCTTTAGGATGAAGAAGTTCCCGTGCCCGAAGTGCACCTGTGCTTACAGCCAGAAGTATTCGCTGAACCGACATCTCACCTACGAGTGCGGCCAGGAGCCACGGTTTAAGTGTCCACACTGTGAGTATCGGTGCAAGAAGTCTGGGAACGTTTATGAACACTGTCGAAGAAGACACAAGGACCATAAAGTGTACGCGATCGATATCGTCAAAGCTACTCGGCAGGGAATATGATCACGTTCAGGGATTGATCGAGTTACGCGATGATCCTAACTTTCCACACGAACTTGCATTCTGAAGATTCGTAAAATGGAGAATTGTTCCCCGTCCACGGAACCGATCTTGTACACCGAGAGGAAGGGTCTTCTTCCGATACAAGACGTGTTGTGGATGATGGTGCTTATTATTCGGTTTGACAGTAAAACATCGGCGTCTTTCTTTTTTTTTTAATCTTATTTTACGTCGCTTTTGTGAACTCCTATTCAGGAGTTACTTCGCGACGGGACCTACAGTTTTTATAAGGTGGGTTCCGAACCACCTTGGGCACCACAGTTTACAGAGCACATGGAGTATTTCCAGAGGTGCCGGCGTCGGGGATCGAAATCGGCGTCTTTTATCGAAAGAAAACTGCACTGACCACGGTCACTGACCACTAGGGGTCAGCTACTTGGAAATTCGGGTTCGGGCCGGGACCGGAACATTTGTGATACCCGAATATTTCGAGTACTCGTCCGCCCACGGTCACTGACCACGGCCACTGACCAGGTCACTGCCCATGGCCACTGACCGAGTGCTTCCTATCGGTCGAGGAGATCATTTGCTCGTGTACCTATCAGAAGCGAGTACGTAGCCAGTTCTCCGTAGCGTACACGATAAAGAGTTCGCTGGTTCTACGTATTTATTGTTCTCGACTATTTGAGTTAACCCCCTGCAGTATTTTAACGAGTCACAGTCGCGAAGACGATTTGAAACAAAGTCTAACAAATATGAATAAAATGTTACTCGTTTGTAATCAATATTTAAGCATTAAAATAAATGTAGCCATAGGAAAAATATAAATTTTTTCATTTCTCTTCTACGACATTCTTGGGGATGAAGACGTTTTACTCGTTGTAACTGTAAGGAAAATGGTACGGCGAGGGGTTAATTCGAGTCAACTAGCCGGACGTCGTCATCGTTGTGTTTCTCATTGTACTCGCTCGAGAAGTCTGCCAATAAAATGATCAGTTTGCTGTTACTGTGTTCTACACGAGGCTTTCTGTCACACCCAAAACCGACATATCCCTAGTTTTTGGTTCCCTTCTTCCCCCTGTTGTTAGCATTTGTTGGCTAAACGTAAATCTCAGTGCTGGCATATATGGTATCCTTCTGTTCAGGCATTGATCTTCTTTTGCAGGCGTCAAATCATCGCAAACACTTCGTCATCCTCCTAGGAGAATCCAACTGTGGACCGACGATACTTCGAACAGGGAGAGCTTCGGCTGTAAGAACTCCTGCGGGAGCTCGTTCGCTGATTACCGTTCTCTGATCAAGCACATGCGGTACGAATGCCGCCATAATCGCCGCTTCAAATGTCCCGTTTGCGAGTACTGCTCGCGGTACACGTCCGACGTTTATAGGCACGTGCGTAGGATGCACAAGGAGTGCGACGTTTGTTGCATCGACACCGGCGACAACTAACGGTGCGCCCTCTGTACTTCAGACAAACTTATAATAAAAACCAGACCAAGAACTCTCATCTCGTCACCATCCACCAATTCCATCGATGTGGTAGCTTCTCGTGTGTTTGTTTCCGCAACGTTCTGTTTTGTCCAATTGTTCGCCCGGTTACAGGTTAGCCCGTTCCTTCTTCGGGTTTTACGCGTGTAAAACCGGGAAATATTGTTTGTTTTTTCATTTCCTCGGCGTCACTTTAGTGTTCGAAGGACCCACGAAGTGTTGAAAATTACCCGGGGAAGAGAGGGCCCATTGTTGACCCATCGTTTGACCAGAGTGTTTCTCTTCTTTTCCAGGCGTTGTATTACACTCGGCCCGAGACGCGGCCAGCCTCGCGGTATCCTCGAAGAGGATCTCCTGCCCGAATAACTGCGGCACCTCGTTCAATCACAAGTGCAGTATGAAGAGGCACGTGAGATACATATGTCCCCAACAGACACGATTTAAATGTCGACAGTGTGGCTATCAGTCGACGAGAATTTCGGACATCTGCAAGCATGCGACCAACAATCATCCAGGTTCCTCGTTCGACTACCTCTACAACAAACCCTCCTAACATTCAATAAAACGGAGTTGACGAAGAAGTATGCATATTCATCAAACAAACGTTGGGGGTGTCTGTGTATTATAGCGGTCCTCTAATACGAGCGAGCGAATTCATTTGTGTGATTGCGATCGGATGTAGATGATCGTTTTACCCAGTATGCGAGCATGCTCGATTTTGGACAGTAGGCTGTGCCAGCAGAACAACATACTTCTGCGTCCGAATGAGTATCGCTTTATGCTGGTGTAAGCTGGCATAAGCTGACGGCTGCTACAGCCGAGGACAGAACGAAGGCAGCTCGGTTCTTCGTTTAAGAGGGCAGCACGGTCGCACTAATGTGGCGAATGAGGTTATACGATTTACTATTTCGTTTTCCCTTCTTGCATGTGCACAAAATAAATATTAATTCAAACATCGATAGGAATTTAAATAAATATTAATTTTGTCGGTAGAAAGGAAGACTGCTATATATTTGTACAATAGAAATTTACTTTAACAACATCTGCCACATTAGTGCGACCGTGATGCCCTCTTAGACGAGGGCAGGTCTGTCTTCCTATCTGCCCTCAGCTTGTGCCGGCACACCGGGCCAGCATAAAGCGATACTTCTGCGTCCGAATAAGTATCGCTTCATGCTGGCAGGGTGTGCTGTCCAAAATCGAGCAGATTCCGAGCATACTCAGCTTTGAGCGTCGTTCTGACAGCACAATGTCCGCCATGTGCTCGCATCGTACGATTACAGGCTATTCTCGATATCTGCTCGAGGCAGACCTGGCTGACTGGGTAGGTTTCGCAGGGCTGTCGACGAATCTGCAATTGAAAGAAACGAGGTTGCACGTTCTTCTTCGGTCGTTTTGTGTTGCTCCAGAAGAACGTTCGAAGGCTCTGCTAACCGTGGACAATCTGTTCTGTCGTTTCCAGGGAACCCGATGAATCAAACGCAGCCGCCGTTCACCGCCGGGACTCATCCCTGTCCGACGTGCGATCGCACTTTCAAGAGGAAGAACAGTCTGAGCAGACACTTGTTGTACGCCTGCGGACAGAACCCACGGTTCAAGTGTCCTTACTGTTGGTACCGGTGCAAGCTCCGCAGCAACGTCTACAGACACGTCCGCACCACGCACAAGAAGCGCGAGGTTTTCGCCATGGACGTCGTCAGGCACTGCGTCAATAAGCCGAAGTGAAGCTTAGCCATAAACCACAATCTGATGCGTGTCCTCTTTCAGCTTCTCCCACGAAGCGAGTCTGATCTTTGGGAGACATTGTCCGGAAATTGTGGTCCGTACTCGGAAAGATTGCGTTCTATTCGTTACAAACCGTGTCTCTCTCTCTCTCTCTCTCTCTCTCTCTCTCTCTCTCACAAACCCTTGTGTTCATTAACAAATTCTCTGCGTCACGTTTCTCATCTATCCACGTTCTTTACTAGCTGCCGACGAAGTATTTAGATACACGGATATCTCAAGACGCTGTGGACTGAACGCGATAATAACAATGTTCGAATTATAAATACGATTCTGAATGTGCAATAAACGATGTTAGAAAATGTTCCATATCAATGACTAATTGTAAGTACTCCGGTGGGATGCCATTCAGCCTTGTCCTCGCATCAGAGTCGCTAGATTGACACTCTTGTTTCAATGGTGAGATGTTCTGCAAGATTTCTCTTCTCTTGAGGTATCTATGTTATGACAACGAGGTAGGGAGTCCTGGGGCAGTTATATTGGCGGAAAAATGCCGATATTTTACGGGGTGTTCAAAGTACCTCATTTTAGCGCGGGAAATCTTGCACAATATTTCACCTCTGACTTGTCTCCCCACTCTATCACGTGATGCATGCGTCACAATGTCACGTGACTACCTCGAGCATAAAGAGAGATGGTAACTTCTCTCTCCCCTGAATTTTAGTCAACTTTTCTGATCTGGCGACTCTGCCTCGCATTAACTAACAAACCCCGGGACACGTGTATGTGTGTGTGCGCGCGCGTGTGTATACGTCTTTCGGTGCTAGATCCGGACTCACGCTATAACTCGCCCCGAGTTCTCTGATGAACCGCTTATTATAACGCCAGCATTGTGCCGGTCATGCTTCTTGTTGGGTGCTGACGCCTCCAGAAAATCCCGTTTCGCTCGATCAGGATGATGCTAAGTCACGTGAGAAAAGCGTTACAAGCTCTCGTGTTCGATCGAAGCTTGTTCGATCGTTCTGCTTCGGTGTTGCGTTCTTTCGGGGTCGGAGTTCTCCGTTCACGATGGTCACATAACGTTTTTGTTACGGTAAATGTGATTAATCCGGTGATTATGTGTATAATCGCCACTAAATTTGGTAAATGCGATAGATTATTGAATATTTATCAAATTAACCGGCGAGCTTATAGAATTCCCAATTCCTAATGGCGAATGCGATTAATATCTTGACTGATTCAGCCAGTAGAATGCAGCGCAGTTTTTTCGGTAGTTACTTGTCAGAAGGACAGAAGGCAGCGGGAGGCGGCGAATAATAATATTTTATAATTTACAAATAAAAATTCCATGAATGGTTGGGTCTGTGTTTACACAATAATTCACCACATTTGCCAAGAAGTTGTTCTAATTTAAAGTGGTGCCATCAATCACGAGACTGTATAATCCTTTCACCAGACGAATTTTGGTAAAGTTATGGACCTTTTATCACATTCGCCATTACGAGTTGGGAATTATATAAACTCGCGCCGGTTAATTTGATGAATATTCAATGATTTATCACATTTGCCAAATTTAATTGTGATTATATATAATAACCGGCAATTATACATAATCATCAGTTTGTTATAATTACCGTAACATTTTCATGTTTCCCGGCTAACGAACGATACTCGGAGTCGACGTCGCCGTGACCGGGACAGGCCAGATACCCGAGTATTATACCGAAGGCTTCGTTCTGCTTTCAGATCCCCTGTACTTCCCGAATGCTCGATACAAGAAGCTGCGTGTGAGACGGTTGCAAGACATCACGCACAAGAAGTTCCCGTGCCCGAACTGTCCGAGCGTGTTCGTCTGGAAGTGCACGCTGAAGAGGCATTTGAGGAACGAGTGCGGTAAAGAGCCGAAATTCAAATGCCCGCACTGCGAGTACCGTGGAAAATGGAAGGCGAACGTGATCCGACACATCAAGCGAGTCCACAAGGACTGCAGCATCTTCGTCTACAACAATTAGACCGTCACGAGTAGGCTAACTTGCGAATCGTTCTTTCGTCCGAGATAGACCCTTTAGTCCTCGCGTCGGACAGCCCCTGCGAAGTGTGTACAGCAGCCATGCACAACTGGACGATT